>NC_133540.1:53582500-54207500 GCF_048773025.1 Camelus bactrianus
AATGAAAAATTAAGTGGAACATCAGATGAAAAGAACAAATGACTGAAAAGAGAGAAAGAAACAAAATAGAACTAGACTCTGGAGATCTGTGTATTATAGTTATTAAACATAGAATTTATAACAACTAAAATTTATAGGCCAATGATTATAAAAATTTAAGAAGAAAACTATATATTATAAAATATTAAACTGAAATTTCAGAGATGAGATACAAAATAATTAAAATTAACAATTCAAGGAATGATTGTAAGAACTGATTAAATAGAAAAAAATATTAATGTGTTAGAAGATAGGTCAATAGAAAATAACCAGACAAAATCTTAAATAGAAATATCAAGGATGACTTCAAAATCATAAAAAAACTGCTAAAATTAAAATATGGGAGAAATTCCAAAATAAGTCATAGAAAAAGTCATATTATACTCACAGGAACAATAATAAAATTAACATAATTCATTAACATAAAGCCAGAAAACAATGAAAAGATATCTTGAAAGCACTGAAAGTAAAGAACTGATAAGGCAGACTGCTCTCTGAAAACATCTTCAAAAATAATGCTTAATTCTAAAATCTCTGAAAAGAGATCATAGGAGAAATTCTTTGTATCTGCAAACATTTTATAGATAGGACACACAAAAAATGAACCATAGCAGAAAAAAATAATAAAATAAGTATAATTAAAAAGACTTCTGCTCTTCAAAGGCTCATCAACAATAAAAAAATGTATAAACACAACTATGCAAAGATCAGGCACAGACTAAGATCAGATACAGTACATTTATTTGACAAAAAAATTTGCATTCAAATAAATAAGAACTTTCATAAATCAGTAATAAGGAGAAAAAAAATTCAATAAAAAATGTGGTCAAATAATTTAAACAGAAACTTCAAAGACAATGTGAACATATTATATGAATAACCAGTGTGCACATAAAGACTTCCAACAGCATTAACCAACAGGGAAATGCTCATTATAACCAAAACAGAAATCACTATACACTCCTTAGAAAAGAGCAAAATTAAAAAGTCTGACCATATGAAGTTCTATATTTTATAGACATGTTTGCCTTATACTGAAATATACCTAGATATTAATTCGTACACTCCTGTAAGTGTCATAGAAAATCTGAATTAAGATTTTTAATTCAAATTTTAAGATTTGATACACTCAGAAGCATTACATTGTTATTTAAATGACTATAGCTTAGTCAGAGTTTTTCATTAACTTAAAGGTAAAAGAACAAAAAAGATACAATATGTTTTACACTATGCTGTATCTTTTTAATTGTTAGTTTGCTGCTTAATAAAAATGCTATGCAAAAAAATTCTCAATTTGTCCACCAAAGGAACAGCCTGACATGATCTTTACACATTTCCCATAACAAAATTTGTATGTTCTGCGGTTCTGATTTCAGTGTAAAGGGATAGATATTTGGGACAGGTGATTTCCTTATCTTTCAAATTATTTCAGAATGATTATAAGTCAGAGATCATTATTAGAAAATAATGAGTTTCAACACTGGCACTTATGATATAAATTGATAATCTAAAGGTAAAAATATTCAGACACTATTACAGCCTCTTGAGTTTTTAGGCTCCATTCATTTATTGCAAAATAATTCATTTTCTTGCAGGTACTATTTAGTTTGGTTATGACTTAGGAATTTGACATATATAGTAAGGAATGTTAACATTTAAGTATATTTCATATCATCTATCAACAATCATACATTATTACACTTGACATTTTAATTTTGCATCCAAAATGATAAAAAAAAATTCAAGCCACCTTGCATAGTAATCTTGATTCATATGCTTGATACATTTGATATTCGAAATGAATTTAGGTTTGTTTCATGTCCCCTTTCTACCCATTCTCTTAATTTTCTGAAAATAAAAGCATTCAAAAATATATTTTAAAGAAAATAGCTTAAAAAGTTTTTTCTATGACATATTAGAGAATTTTAAAGTTAACTAGATATCAAAATTCTTCATTAATATCCAAAGCAGATTTCCAATTATATTGTCATTCTTGTGATATTTTAATAACCTACATTTCCCCTTGCTAGCTCAAACATTTTGGAATTATGTCTCATGAAATAAAAATTAGAAAGCACTCATTTTGTCTTTTTTTTTCAGTCCCAAGTTTAGATCTTGCTGAAATAGTCAATTTTCTCTCTGTCAACACTACATGTTAGAGAGTTTCTTGGAATCAAAGGAACAAGAGAATCAGAAACAATTATCATGCAGGTTCCCTTTATATTTGATCTGGTGAAGTCTAGGCAACTATTCCTGCTAAGCATAACTCTCTTCCCTGAGAACATTCAGCCCCGATGGAGAAGGAGCAATGCCAAATCCTCCTGGAGTTTTACAGAAAAAACATATTACACTAACACAAGGCCGAAAGGAATGTCCAAGTCTCCCTGTTCTTAGTCTGTTAACAAACAGTTAAGGAGCAGTCAGAGACAAAAATGGAGCAGTGAATTCAGGCTAAAAATAATAACGATAATCATAGAAGTTTGAGGAAAACTTAAACAGTAGAGTTATAGCAAAAATCTTATGGGCAATTTTTTTAAGTCTCTGTAAAAAATAAACTTAGCACATAGAATTCAATTAGGGAAAAAAATAGGGCTGATTATTAGGTTTGGTCATTGATGAGAACTGTGTGGGAGAGTCAAGGCGAAAAGGAGATTTCACTAAGGGGGAAGGTAAAGAATTGAGACTTGAATACATGGTTTTCTTACTATTCTTCTAGAGCCTGAAATTAACTATCAATCAATCTATCCATCAGTCCATCTATTTTCTATCAATCTATCTACTATCTATCTATCTAACCTACCTATCATCTATCTAGAGACAGAGACAGAGATGTGGAGAAAACTAGAGGGGGGATGACCAGCAGTGGAGAGGTGAGGAGTCAACATACTTTGAGATGTGGGAAGTAGATGGTTAAGCAGTAACTGACTTAGAACACAGAGAAAGCTGAAAACCAAGTACCTGTAGAGGAGGATGGCAAGAAGAAAACAAGCTGTCTGTGCTGCAGAACAAACCTATGAAAAATTCCTGAAGTGGAGGCACTGTGGGCAGGGTGAGTGTTCATTCAAACCTAATGAACAGTTTGTGTTAAGGAGGAGTTTAAATGCCCAGATTCGCCCTCACCTCACCTCGGACAGACAGGTGTGTATGTCTTCATGACTAGGCAAGAGATGAATGGTTTATCTTTTGGAAAAAACTGAATGAGAACAACCCAAGATTCAGGAATGCCAAGGATACTGAAGGGTGAGGTTGAAAAACTGTCCTGAGACCAAGGAATTAAGTGAAATTCTAAAAATTAACCTACGAGTCTGATCCTGGTTCTCTAACCAACTACAGTTGTGTGGGCCCTCAGATTTTAACCCCAAACCAAGAGATCAGAAAATTTATCTCTGAAGAAACTGACCAGCCTGAAAAACAAAACAAAACCAAGCCTAGAGACATGGATGGCTGGAGATCCAAACAGAACTTCACTATAGAGTAACAAGCTGTCATTCAATAAGCCACCTTCATAAACAAGCACACACACAATGTCAATAAGCTGTTTTACTGCGTTTGAACTGCTTTGTTGAGATATAATTTACATACCATAAAATTCACCCATTTACCATGTACAACTCATGATTTTTAGTGTATCCACAGAGTTCTGAAACCATCACTACAATCAGCTTTTAGAATATTTCCTTTACCCCAAAGGAAACTATACTTGTAGCTTTCACTCCCCATTTCCCCTCAATTCCAGCAACCCTGGACAACCATTGATCTACTTTCTGTCTCTCTAGATTTGCCTATTCTGGACATTTTGTATAAATGGAATCATATATTATGTGGCCTTTGTGCCTAGCTTCGTCAAAATGGTTTAATGTTTTCAAGGTTCATAAGCTTTTTAAAAATATGTAACAGCTTTATTGAGATATGATTCACATATCAAACAATTTGCCTGCTTCAAGTGTAAAATTCCATGCTTTTTAGTGTATTCACATTTTTACATTTGTCACCACAATCAATTTTAGAACATTCCTTTACTCTAAAAAGAAATCCTGTTTCCATTAGCAGTCACACCCCATTTCTATTGGACAGCTTAAGGCCTAGGCAACTACAAATTTCTGTCTCTATAGATTTGCTTATTCTTAACATTTCAGATTGAATTAGTCAATATATGGTCTCTTTTGTCTGGCTTCTTTTACTTAGCATAATGTTTTCAAGATTCATCCATGTTGTACTGTGTATCAATACTTGAGTCCCTTTTATTTTCATCAGTAAGCTTTTTTGACACTTAATTATCATTCAACAGCCAAAGGTCAATACATAGTTGATAAAATCTTATAATATGATAATGTTAAAGAAATCTTGCAGAAAGTCGTAAAAAAAACAAGGATGGAAAATGAAAAAGTGGAATAAAATATTATATAAAATGTCCAGTATACTGCTAACAGGGATAGAAGATTGAACCAACAAAAAGTGGGAGGAAATAATCAATTAGATACTTAAAGGAATCTAATAAAGAACATTTAATTCCATATTAAAAGATCACAATAATTGCCCATCATCACAATTGGAAAAATGATCTTCCCAGGAGTTATCATCCAGTAATTCAGAATATAGGTATATAGAAAAAAAAATCTTAATGGGAAAAAATAAGCCAATCACATACAATGCAATATGAATTAAAATATCATCAGACTGCTTAGTAGTAATCCCGAGAGTCCAAGTACAGTGGTGCAAGTCTTCAGAAGAATGAGACAAATTGATTTACAATCTGAATCTCCACACCCCAATATCAATTAGAGTTGAGGCCAATATCAAGCTATTTTCAAACATGTAAGTACTTAGACAAACATTTCTCATGCATCCCTTCCCAGGGAACTATTGTGAGATGAGCAGACTCTAAAAGAGAGTAGACTGAGAAAGCAGAAGATGCAGGATCCAGGAATTTGAGATTAGAGAAAAGGCAAGGACAGAAGACAGACAGCAGGGAAATTGTTGCTGGTGACTAGGTTCTTGACCTCTTGCAGAAAGAATTCAGAGACAGGACGCAAAGATTAAGAAAGTAAAATGGGGATTTATTAAGGGCTAGATTGTACTCTCTCAAGGGGAGAGCGGGCAGGCTCAGGTGAGCAGCTTCCCTGAGTTTCTTTGGCAAGTTGGTTACATAGAGTAAAAATGAATGGGTGGAATATTCATTGGGGAGGGAAGGGCTTGGGGTCTTATTCCCTGATTTTCACCCTAACTCCACCTTCCCAAAGGGAGGAGGGATTTTTGTCCTTATTTAGTCTGGATCAGCAAGTGTCATGGCATTGTATAGGTACTTCTAATTAGCACGGCTAATTTTATTGAAATGAGGGCATAATGAGCAAAAGGTTACATTTGGACACTGGAGATTCCTGCCTTTTCCCACCTGTCTTTGTCAGCCTCCAGGCTGCTTGTCACCCCGAAATGTGACTTGTCACACCAAAATGTGTGACCATTTATCAGCCCAGATGGCTCCTGCTTTTCTTTCTCTGCCCAGGGACCTGTGGTGCTTACATGATATATGGTTTCCTGCATTTGGCCTGTGCCCTCCTTTCTGCCCAATTCCTACCATTTGGCCTGTGTCTCCCTTTCTCTGCTCATGTCTAGCTATCTGCCCTCTCTAAGAAAAGGACACCCGAGGACCATGGCTGTGGCTGGAGAGAGATCACATGGAACAGATGGGAGCAGCTTCAGAAGGAAATAAAATAGAAAAGTTCCTTGTGTGTTTAACTGTGGGGAGAAGAGTTTCAGAGTTCTTTGGATATACTGTTAGGACGAAGAAAACGGAAACTTGCTGGCAGATAAGCGCTGGGGGTTGGGAAGACTAAGTTAATTTTCATCTTCAATATGTAAAATATACAGGTGATTTATCAAATTAAAAAATAAAATTAAGAAGCAGCAGGATTAGTACATTACTTGGCAGTAAAGAAATAAATGTCATAATAAAAAGATAATTTGCAAGAGACTTTTTGGGGCTCAGAACTCAAATGTTGGGATAAAGTGTTTGCTGTCATTTTCTTTTCCTCCCTTTCTTTATTCCTTTTTTCCTTCTAACTCATCCTTGTCCTCCTCCCTCTCCTCCTCTTCCTGTTCTGTCTCCTTTTTTGTTTTGGTTATTAAAAACTTTTAATTACTTAATTTAAAAACATAATCTTACTTCCATAAAAACCACATTGCAGTTATTTTTTAAATGATGGGTAGTGAGAAAAAAAAGTGATTTCTATTTGAATTTCTATTATTGTAAGTTAACTTGATAACTTCAGCAGATAACAAAGGGCACAATGATAATCTGCAGTATGTGGCAAAGTTTTTGTTTTTTGGGGGGGGAGAGTTACTAATTACTTGCTTTAAATGTCTAGATATTTTTATTTGCTTGGTTTTGTTTCTTCCATTAAGATAGATGAAATGAGGACATGTAGTTTGAAGGTTAGATTCTAGTGGATAAGAAGACATTGATGAGAGGAATGGAAGGATACATAAATGATGGAGAACTTCTGGAAGAGATGGGAGTAAGTGGACACAAAATCTTTGGTAGGGCTGTTAGGCCCTATAATAGTAGCTACTCTTTATTAAATGCTCATTTTGTGCCAGTCACAGATGACTTCATTTCAACATCCTGATAATCATATGATGTAAGCATTATTTTTTTCTATTTTAAAATCAATACTCCTGAATTTTAAAAGAGTTAATAGCTTACTCAAGATAACATGGTTAGTAAATTAAAGGGCAGGGATTTGAATCAATGTCCTATTCTTAAGTTTGTGAGCCTGAATTCGGGCATCAGTTTCTTCTTGTGTAAAATGTGGGCAGTAGTGCCTCCCTAATCTGCTTATTTCAAAAATGAAATAGATAAATAAAGAGCATAGTATTGCAACTGGCCCACAGTAAAAATATCATTAGGTTTCATTAATGTTACTATGATAGTTACCAAAGAGCAAATAAGAATAAGATTAGTGAGTAAAAGGAAATAATTGAATATTATTTTGTGATGCTGAATTCTCTTTACATGTTTGTTAAATTTTTAGTGGCTAAACACAATTGCCAATATAATGAATTATTTTAAAATCATACCAGACATACACAATCAGAAAAACTATCATTCAATAAAAGCTGAAAAGAAGGAAGGGCAGGCACATTTTTCAGATGAAAGTATTATTGACTGAAGCAATAAAAACTGTTTTCGCACACTTGCCAAAGCACTAAAAGTTTTCTATAAATCCAGTTAAAGCTGAGAAAATAGACTTCCAAAAATCAGCTTAATTTCCAACCTAAAATGCTCTGTCTACTTAAAATGAATAATTAAGATGCTTTGTATATATATAATGCATATTTATAAACCTCAGCTCTGCAATTAAATATGTAGAAATATACATCAGATTCACTGGTAAGTTTTAAAAAGCATAATATAACTGCTGCTTATTAATGCATCTATGCCTCATTGTAACAAAAAAGGTGACAACAGGCTAGCTGCCATGCCTTCCACAAAGACAAAACCACATGCACTGAGGTTGCTCTGGACTTGATTATTGTGTAGTGTTTTCCAGTTCAATCAGTCAGTTATCAAAGACTCAAGAAAACTTTAGCAGTTGAGGATTTATTCCTGTTTCATCCGAACGTCAAGTCAGAGAAGTCACATATTAGTCTAAACTACATTCTCTTAAACAGAATGACAAATTGGAACAGGAAAAGCAAAACCAAATGCAGTTGTTGAATAACAGCATAGCTCTGCACCTGTGATTGTAACCAGACACTTTATAAGCCTGTATTTCAACCATGCAGCAGTCATCTGACTACCTGCTTCAATATCTCTTGTCATACATTGTTACTCTTCATTTCAGTTCATGTGCTTAACTGCCATTCATTTGTCCTCAATTTTTTTCCAACTGTCAATGTGTGGATGTAGTGAAGAAGGAGCCTACACACCCATCAGAGAACAAAGTGATATAAAGAATTACTAGTAACTTGATGTCTGTAATCAGCCGCTTCGACTTTAACTTATTTTGTATGTAGATTTAATTCATCTTCTATTGATGAATTAGCAACATTTACAAATGCATGGCTAGACACAAGATGCTAAATTAAATTGACCAGGCTGCAAAATAAATAAATAAATAAATAAAGCTGGCAAAGCCAAAGCTGTTTTGTTCAGTAAATAGATTTTTTTGTAATTGCAAAAAAAAAAAAAAAAAAAAAAAAAACCCACAAACTAAATTAGTCACATTAATGTAATTCAATCTTAATTATTGTGCTAAGAGTCTATTTAAATATTTATGAACAATTCTTTAAAAATGCCTTGTCAGCTCCATCCCATTAAACAGCATTCTGTCAGTGGTACTTTTCAAAAATGACCATTTTCTTCATTACACGGCAACTCATGTCACTTAATAATGTGTACCTAGAAGCCAGAGGCATCTGAAGCTGGGCACTTACTAAACTCAAGTCACTTGCCTACCTCACAATAGAAAGTCAGTAAATGCACAGAGAAGTTAGAACCAACACACCATTCTGCTTGGTATGGAAAGGTGGCTGAGATAATGCAACTGTCAGCTGTGTCAGACTCCTTACAAAATGTAACATTATCCCTCTCCCTTCACACTCCTGGGAGAAAATGGGAGATGCTGGCTGTCATATATTTGAGATTTATTGCATTTACTTACCAGAATCTAATATATATACATTCTGTTATTTTTGCCTGCCTGAGATGAACTATATCATGTGCAACCTCTAAGAGCTTATCAGCCATTATTGTCTTAAAGCCTGTGCAGATTATTATAATTATTATCTGCACATCAACACTTCTCTGTCTCTGTGTGTATTTTCATTTATTGTCTTTAAAAGTTCACTCCCAAAAATTGCAAGAAAAGAGTTCAATTCATTATGCAAAGCAGAAAAACAATCTTTGGAAAAGTAACAATTCATTGTGTATTTTCTTTAATCAGTGCCTTGGATTTACAGATACAAAAAGAGTAAATGCTCCACTTAAAAAAAAAAATGTTGGAAATATGTACCTGTCATTAGGAAAGTATGAACAGCAATTTAGAAAGAAAGTTTTTTCTTTATATGTACATTTTTTAATTGAAGTATAGTTGATTCACAATGTTAGTTTCAGATGCACAACAAAGCGATTCAGTTATACATATACATAAATATGTATATTTTTTCAGATTCTTTTCCATCATATCTTATTATAAGAAATTGAATATGGTTCCCTGTACTATAAGTAGGTCCTTGTTGTTTGTCTATTTTATATACAGTAATGTGTATCTGTTAATCTCAAACTCCTAATTTATCCCTCTCTTGCCCTTTCCTCTTTGGTAACCATAGTTTGTTTTCTATGTCTGTGAGTCTATTTTTGGTTTGTAGATAAGATTTTATCATTTTTTTTTAGATTCCACATATAAGTGATATCATATGATATTTGTCTTCCTCTGTCTGACTTACTTTGATTAATATGATAATCTCTAGGTCTACCCAGGTTGCTGCAAATGGCTTTATTTCATTCTTTTGAAATAATGAATAATAATAATAAAAATAATCTGAGTAATGTTTTTTTACTCAGCCATAAAAAGGCAAGCTTTTTTTATTAGTTATAAACTATCAGAAATTTCTAATCTTGTTCTTATCCAATATGCCTTAGCAAATAAAGAAGAAAAGTGTATTTATAATCTAATATGAGTAATTACAAGTTCAGGTCTGATTCTGTTCTTTAGTATATAAAACACTAAGATGAAGATTAAAAAAACCAAGCTGACTTATTCACCTCTTTTTTCCTACTTGGATTAATTTTTTCAGATAATTCTCCTTTATTCAACACTGAAATTCTCAAGAAATAGAAATTCTTTGACTAGGAAATAAATAAATTTAAAGACTCCTAAGAAAAATAATTCCACCTTTGTCTCTTGCTTGACTATAGGAAAGCAAGGGGTGGAAATCCATTTGGTCAAGTTTGGTCAAGTACATTTTCCGACGGTCGTGTCAATGAGGAGTAAGACAATTACTGTCAAACTCTCCCAGTTATTCTAACATGACTCTGACACATCCGCACCAGTGATTCAGGCTTGGCTGATGAACATGCACAAATAAATCCATGTTATCTTGGTCATGCTAAGAACACAGAGTTTCAAGCAAGGAACAGTGATTCTTTTCCTCTTTTGTAAAAGTTGAGTAGTTGGAATGAAGAAGGGGAAACATGTCTTACCTAGCTTTCTCTAAATCTTTAAAATTTTAACTTGATTGGGTGAAAAAGATAAATAAGCCAATTATTACAATACAGTGAGATAGTGCTTGAGTAGATAAAAATACAGCAGATAAAGAAAAATCTTTTTTAAGTATCATACCACAGAACATCATTAAGAAAACACATAGATTATACCTGTCTCTGATCTCAGTTGTTTTGTCCAGCCAAACACTTTGAAAGGTAGCAATCTTAACCTCTCCTGGGAATCAGACACATTCTCATTGTTAAGCCTATGATCTTATGAAAATCTTTATCCACCTTTTTTACCCACAGATTACTGCCTATACACAGATGTAACCAAACTCCATTATAACACACAATGGAGTGTTGAAAATGTCATGATGACATCCCATATTTACTTCCATTGATTTCCCATAGCAGCATTTTCAAAACTTAACTTAGTGTCTTATATATTCAACATTTGGCACCAAAAATAAATATTTTCTAATCAAAACTAAACTGGCTTAGAAATTTGGTCAGCATGTCGTGAAGCAGATTTGAATTCAGTTTCAAATCTCCTCAGCTAAATTCATATGTGCAGCTGAGAGCTCTAGAGGTATATTTGGTCGGTAATTTAAACACAAGCGACACAGAAAACAAAGGACACAAATATGTATTCTTTAATACATAATCAGTTTTCTGCTTACATAGAGTTTACTATATTTTAAACAAGTATGAAAGTACAGATAAAAGAAAAGGTAATGTTTATACTTGAAATGGATTTGAATTTCAGATTTAAAATATGTTAACAGCTGAGCAAGCTAATTTATTTTATAGTCAATTATAAAAGAATTGAATATTGTTGTTAAGGTGGCAATTAGTAGTAATTATACAATCCCTAGCATATGCTCTGCCTCTTAAATGGGTTGTGAGTGCAGCTTCAGTTATATATTCTAGGCTTTATTTGTGTGATGTATTTCAGTTTACAAAAAATTTATACACATTAGTTAAAACAACCATTTCACCCTAAGGCAGGTATTATTTTTCTTATCATGCAGATGGGGAAACTGGCTTAAATATTGAATCCAAAACAACAAACCCAAAGACCCACAATACCTAAACTCAATATCCTACAATAAATGTTAAGTTTTTATTGTTACTCTTAACCACACAAAGTGGTCCAAGTTTAGACACATAAATTGCAGAACAAATGTTCCATTGGGAATGGGAAGCATAGCTTTGGAGCACAGAGCAGTGGTCAGGACTCATCATGTAGATTTTGTACTTCTTTGCTTTTTTTTTAAAATATATATTTTTATTGAAGTACAGTCAGTTTACAATGTTGTGTCAATTTCTGGTGTACAGCACAACACTTCAGTCATATAAGAGCATACACATACTCATTTTCATATTCTTTCACCATAAGTTACTATAAGACATTGAATATAGTTCCCTGTGCTATACAGTATGAACTTGTTATTTATCTATGTTTTAATATATCAGTATCTGCAAACCTCTCTGAATCTTCATGACACTTATGAGTCTATCCCGGAGATGAAAGATGTGGGCAATTTCAGTGTGTAATATACAGAAATAGGGGGAGGTGAGGGTTTGAGTGTAAAGTTTACTGTTTGATACTCAGATTAAACTGCTTAGAAGAAAATTTGTAAAGGCAGTAATAATATTACTTTCCTTTTATACATATGTGAAGTAGATTTAAAATGAGCTGAAAGAAGAGAAGAAAGTAGAAAGGCAAGACAAAGTGAGGAAGTATGTGCATGAGTCACAGCATTTCAGTGTAATCAGAAAAGCGTGGTCTTTTCATTTGTACTGATGTGAATTCATAGCCCATAGGAAACATCCATTTTAACGGTGCGTTCTATTTTCTTTTTCTTTTATGCTATTCTTAGTCTCTGTTGGTATATGAGAAATAAAATGCATTTTTAAATTTTTAAAAAATCAGTCTGGTTTGGTCACATCTTTTAACTTTTTCCTGTAAATTATTCCTAGTACATCAAATGAAAAGAAGATATAGAATATCTACCATCTCCAAGACTCCAAAATTTTGTTTCAGATATAATTTAATTTGATAGTAGTTGTTATTCTAAGAAACCAAGTACTTTAAAAAGTCTTAGACATCAACTTCTTTCTCTAGATACTATAGTTATGTACTCAAATCTACATTATTAAATGTAAAATGCTGTCCTAAGAGGTGGTGGTCTGTCATTGTGCAGACACTTCCATTGTGGTGGACAGTTGCTATCAGTCTCCAACTTCTAGGTCTTCTGCTGATCCAGTGATATAATCTTGCAACTGATATGATCTTCCCTGAGCCTTAATTGCCGAAACAACATATAACACTGATTTCAGCCACTAAATTTTTTTTTTTGGTAAATAAAGTTTATTCTAGGAAGAGCAACTCATTGAGGGATAAAACTGTTTTAAAATTTACATATATGTACTGTTTATTGTTTTTAAGAACAGTTTTGACTACAGCTTTTTAAACACATGTAGTTATCAAAGGAATAAAGCCAACCACAAAATAAGAATCAACAGAATGCAGTAATCCAATCATAAAGGACAGTCAAATGTGCTTACACATATTCAAGAAATCAGTCATCCAGATTATAAATAATAAGTAGTTTATTTGTGTCCTTTTTTTTTTTTAAGATTCCACATATAAGTGATATCACATGGTATTTTTCTTTCTCTTTCTGGCTTACTTCACTTAGAATGACGATCTCCGGGTCCATCCATGTTACTACAAATGGCATTGTTTTAGTCTTTTTTATGGCTGAGTAGTATTCCAATGTGTGTATATATGTGTGTGTATGTATGTATCTTCTTTATCCAGTTGTCTGTCAATGGACATTTGCATTGTTTAACTTTTTGAATCAAACTGAGATGAAGTGGAAGATTAGAAAGGAGCTGATACCCTGCTCTTCTGAAGCAGTTTCTATACTAAGAATGTAAGTGCCGTAGTCAGTGACCATGCTGTAGAAATCATACTTCCTCAGAATTTGAAAAAGCATAAATAAAAAAGAGGGAGGAAGAAACCTGCTGCTTTTAGTAAAACTGTTGCCTGAGAAGATAGCAATTCACTACCCTTGAAGAGGTGAGACCCTGAAGGTGAGAAACTTTATTTACCATCTCTCTCTCTCCAAGGGAGAGCCAGAAGGAAAGTACAGAAAAACATGAAATAGTTGAATGCAGAACATACATGAAGAAAATAAAGATATCAGGCAGGAAGTCAGTTGTGACAAGATCAGAAGAACAGCAATGTAAATAGAGTGCAAAATATCAAATACACTCTAAGGAAACATCCCAGAATGATAAAAAGAGCCAACCAGCAAACCTGGGACTACTCAAGAAACAAATTACTATGATCAAAGTTTTCATGACTTATTAAAGTTTCTAAAGTATAAAAACGACAATCTAAGTATCTTTAATTGATGAGTGGTGTCTCTATGAGGAATAATTTTTCCTTCTTCAGCTATCTGACATTCATAGCAAAAAGGATTCTATTCAAATTTCCATTCAACTTCCAGTTTCAGCTCTAACATGGAGCCCTTAGATATCACCACTCTGGTCCTTACAACAATAGAGAGCTGAAAAAACTGGAAAACTGATTCTACTTCTTGGATCACTCTGGAATCTGGAGAGAGAGGCAAATACAGAGAGAGAGAATTATTGAGATCTGCTTACCTAGAGCAGAAGACATTGGAGCTATATAATAGGTAGGAAAGCATAAATGGATAGACTAAGGAATTGCTGGGGGATGATTGTAGACTAGTATGATAATAAGCACATCTTGGGGAACACAGTCTTACAGGTCTTCACGTGGATTATGGATTACCTCCAGGAACTTCAGCAAATCCTCAAAATGAATATTCAAAAAAAGATCTCATGGCTCTGGCTGGTGTAAGTGGAAGAGTAACCATTGTGGAAATAAACAGAGCCTGTAACATTAAAAGCAGGAAGAATTGTACATAAGCACTGTACTCTGGCTGATAAAGTTGGTTTCTGTGTGTGGAGAAGTTAATAATTTTGAAACAACTGTATATGTATATATACTGGAATTGAACAATTAAATAAATGGTTGGTGGATAATGAGAGTCAAGTTTCTTAGAGTAGATAGAGAGGTTACATACAAACCAGGAGAAAAGGCTGGAATGACCCATGTGGCAATGGATTAGAATTGGAGAACAGAGGAACTTACACTTAATATAGATATAAATGATTATACATAAACATATTATAAACATATGCACATACACATGTGTACATAGAGCTTATTATATACATTTATGTGTACATGTCCACGTATATTTCCTTGTTCTGTTGGTTGAGAAGGCCTAATAGTAAAAGTACCCCAGTAGCAATAAGCATATCGTTCTGGACCTTGGTTCCTAAAACCATTCTCCAATAAAGGAACCAGGGCTCCTTGGAGAAGTAGCTAATTCTAAGACTGGTCAGGGACTGTACCAAATGACCCTGGGCATCATTTTGTGCCAGAGAGTAAGAAAGTACACAGCAAACAGACAATGAAAACAGGAACAACAAAATCAAACCAAACAAAATGCCACAATGAGGAATATGTCAGAAGGACACATGAGCCAACTGAAAGAGCTACCCAGGGTGAGTGCTGGAATAATTTGAGTAGCAAAATTAATTACATAATATTGGATTACAGCCCAGTATAAAATAAATATCCATGAATTCATACCGATACAAATGATTGAATTACTAAACGGATAGGAAAGAACAGACTAATGTTCCATTTTTCCCAGAGAAGAATTCCAAATAACTTGTATGAATACTATCTCTTCAAAGAGCTGACATATAACCCTCCAGTCTTTAATCATAGGCTGCACATGACTTTTTTTGAAGAGTACACTATGCAGGTCAGTAAAAGTAACTTCACAGTGGAGAAACTTGACAGTCACTAGCTCAGCGAGGTGATCAGCGTTAACATCAATGGTGATATTCCATAAAAGATGCTAACCATTGCATGTGTGTGAAGAGTTAAAAAATAATTTAATTAAATGAAAATATTTTGCTGGAGCAATAAAACTATGATGTAGGAATTTTGAATTCCTCTATTTAAGACATTGCCTCAAAGTCAAGTAATATAGTCTAGAAATTGATAAATTTTCTAATCTGTATTCTTCACTACACAGGGCTTTGTCCTCCTTTATGAAAATTAGGACAGGATTTGTCCACTTTGGATGTTTTTACAACTTACCCATTCTCAATAATTTATGAAAGATAAAAAAATGGCTCTACTGTCAATCCAAAGATCAGGCTTTTAATTACTTAAGCCCATGAGTTTCTTTTGCTCCTTAATCTCTCTGTGCCTTGGATAGTGATCATGATATTGCAGTGCTGCACTAAGAATCTGTGAGAACGTTTCCATTGTAGTCATACTCGCAAATACATCTTAAACTTTTCCCCCAATAAAATAAAACAGACTTTGTTTTCAGGGAACGTACTGAGTCAACTTCCGTAGTATCTTAAGAATATCTACTTTAAGAAATTCTACATAGTAAGAACTTCTCTAGGTATAATGCTTGTATGTCTTCTGCATTTTTCAAGTTATTGTGGCCATTGCTTAAAATGTTTGAAGATGCTAAATGAGTCATTTATTAAATTCATTCAATAGTGTGAGTAACACAGTTTTCCTACCCCAACAATTTTAGACATTAATTATGTGATGACTAGGACATTATTTCCAAGTAATTTTTTAGTAAGGAATTACTTCAAGCTCCATCTTACAATATGGCAACTGTAAGATGGACCCTTACTAAACAGAACAACTCAATTAGTCCTGCCTGTTTAAAAAACATAGTTTATCTGCCTGAGGAATAACAGACCCATCTCCATGTGTGACCATATGTGACAAGGGGGCTGAGGTTTTCAAAGGGAAGAAGGTATTCTTATCCTACTTCAAGGCCCAGTTTCTCTTTTACAGGGGCTACAAAAAAATTGGTTTATCATTGCCTTTACAATTTTAAATATTTTAATATTTTAAAATATTATCGGTAATTTTGGTATAACAAAAAGAGGCATTATATTATGTTCCTTAGCATGGGGCAGTTTTGATGTATAAATAACAAATGTGGTAAAGTTGAAAAGATAATGAATAGGTCACTGAATATGTTTTACCAATTTTTACTTTGCCCAGGAAAAAAGAAAAATTAGACATATAGTCATTAAATCCTGTTAATAAATTAAAGAATAACAATCACTGTCATGAAGCACAAATTATATTTCATAGCGTCTAAAGATTTGAATGCCTCAAGAGAAAATAAAACACAAACTCATAAATCTGTTCTTGATATCAAACATCTGCAAAGCTTTTCCAGGTTGTATATAAACTAATAATGCAGTTGTGTAAGCACAGATGATGATTAACTAAATGTATTTTTCTATGAAGAACTACACGTTAAAAAAATCTTGCTTGCAAAGTGAAGAAAAACAAAACCATAGCCATAGATTTCTTTAAAATCTTTTTCTTTTTTCAAAACAAAACAGTATTTCTAAAAGAAGCATGCCCTGCTAAAAAAATCAATTTACTGTGTCAGCCTACTGAAATAATTCACTTGTCTAAAATGAAGACATTTTATTAGGCAAATCACAAAGGTCTATTTTTCACTCTTCTCCCAAGTTCTAAAGAAATCAAAATGAATATATTTGAGTCAGTATTGCCTATTTACAGCCTGCTGTGTTATTTATACAACTAGCATTTTAAATCATACTCCAGTCAAGGCTTGGGGGGTAGGTTTAGCTCAAGTAGTAGAGTGCATGCTTAGCATGCACAAGATCCTGGGTTCAATCCCCAGTACCTCCACTAAATATAAATGAACCTAATTAAAAAAAAATAACAATAATTAAAAAGTCATAAATCATACTCTGATCATATCAGCAGGTTGAGAAAAGAATAGGTTGACTTAACATATTCTGGAGTATCTGATATTAAATGTAATGTTCAAGATCTGAATAATTTCTTAATTTTCGATGTGTAAGTTTCTTTCAATAGGATCTTTTCAGCTGCTGTCTTTAGTAAAAACAAAACACATCCAAGTCTTCATCAAAGGTTCTTCTCATTCAACTACACAGTTTGAAATTGTTCTTTTTGAACCTGATATATCACAGGAAAAGATAAGTCAATTTCTATAAAAAAACTATTGGACTTTAGAGAATGAATCTATTTGCTCAGGGTTTAGTACTATTGATATTCTTTAATTAAATTTCATTTACTTGGGAAGGCGGGTTGAGGACACTAATATAACTTTTTTATTTAATTGGGAAACCAAAGTATAGCATAGCTGTGATGTTATAAATATTGCCTGTTTTATATTGCCAGACAGTGTTCAGTAGAACAATCAATAACAAAACCTGCATTAAATAACATCATGAATAAACATTCATAAGGTTCCAGTCTGTGTAGAAGACTTTGTGAGATAATACAAAGATCCAAAATTTCAGAACCAAAAGGAAAGAAAAAAAACACAAATAAACAATAGTGAGTATAAATGAGCTCTTGATGAAGAAGTTGAAAAGTATAATTCTTTAAAAGCCTGTATTATGTAACTTTTACAAAGCCAAGGTTTATGTGTTTCTCTTTACTTTTTGGTATTTAAGTCCAATTTCACATGCAGTTCCAAATAATTTATTAATTTTATTACCAAATAATTTCAAAGGAAAAGAAAATTTGCAAGAATCATTAGAATCAGACCCACTGTAACTTCTCCACTTGTCTCATTTGCTGTATCATTTTCCCTCTTTCTCCTTGTGGTTTACAATATGCATCACACTTCCTTACCTCCATTGTTTCTTCACTATGTCCCTTTTGCTTGAAAAGCCCTCCCTCCTATTCTTCACTTGGATAACTCAACCCTCACCCCATTGATTAAATAAACATCTACTTAGTAGTTAATATCTGCTAAAATATTATCAGCTCTAAGCATTAAATACTAGGAAAGTAGACCTAATATAAGTTTTCATGAGACTTAAAATCTTGCTGCAAAATATAGTCAGTTATCAAGTTATAATCATTACTTCAATACTCTGAGATCTGTACTTTGAAGAGAAAAGAACTAGGTCCTACATTCATCACATATGACAGCCTTAAATTGAGATCTAGGGGGTAAGGGAAGGCTAACCAGTAGGAGTTCAGTATAAACTAAGATTTGATGAAATAATTAGCCAGACAAATTGAGACAAGAACATTCAAGCAGTGTAAACAGCATATAGAAGTAAGTGTGTGTGAGGAAAAATTATGTTGTATAAGAAAAGAAAGTAATTTAGTTTGCCTGGGACATAGATTGTGTGTTGGGGTGGGAGGGGGGTAGTGCAGCAATGGAAACAGAAGATTGGAAAGCTAAGTCAGGGGAAGCTCATTCCACAATCTCTATTTTAAAGAATTTTGATGTCATCTTTAACCTATTGGGGAGCTATTGGTGGGTTTATTCTGGGAAGCCCAATTTTTGAAAAATCAACCAGCAACCATATGGAGAATTCCAAGATGAGCTTCTCTTAGAAAATGCCCTAAGGATGTCATCTCCAAATAGTAGTGTCTTTGAAAATTTTGTAACATCTCAGTGGCAACTAGTTTAGTGTCTTTCACAGTAGTTGCTTAATAAGTATTGCTTGCTTTTACAAAATTGATGAAGTACATGACTTATTAAATTTACTAATTTAAGGAAAATACTCTTCTTTGTTGTTCAGTAATCCTTTTCTAATAAAATTAGGATATTGGAGAGGCAGAAACATTGATTAAAATGACAATGATTTTGATTTATTTGTCAAGTATTAAATAAATGGTTTTGTTTTCTGGGTGAATTCGTATATTGGCTTTTTCTTTTGTTTTGTGTCTTTGAAAATAGTTGTAGACTACATTAACACCCTCAAATTCAAAAGAAACCTTTACTGGTTTTCTTCGCTACCACAAACTGAACAACTTAAAACAAAATCCATTTATTCGCTCACAGTTCTGTAGGTCAGAGGTCCAGGCAGACTTGCTTAGATTCTCTGCTTAGGGTCACACAAGGCCAAAATCAAGTATTAGCCAGCAAGGGGCTTTTACTTGGGAGCAGAGGGGAAGAATCATCTTCCAAATGCATTCAGATTGTTGGAAGTATCCAGTTTCTTGTAGTTCTGGAATGAAGTTCTTTTTTCTTGCTGGCTGTCAATCAAGAATAACTCTCAGCTCCTAGGAGCTGTTTTCAGGTTATTTACTATGTGGCTACCCCCATCCTCAAAGCAAATCTTGATCTCATTTAGAAAACCTCCGTTTCCCCTATTGCTATCAGACTGAGAAAACGCTCTGCTTTTAAATGGGTCATGTATTTAGATTAGACCCATTAAGATAAATTTCCTTTGATTAACTCAGTGTCTCCCAAAATACCTTCCCATGTTAACACAACATAATCATGTCATGATTTCTTACACTTATAGTCCTGGATTTAGGGTAAGACATCTCAAAAGGGCCATTTTATAAATCTGACTAGTATAGAAAGAAAAAAATTAAAATTAATCCATCTTACTTCACATATTAGGTGAGATTAGATAGTTCACTATAAAAGCATAAATTGATACAAATTTATCTTTGAATTTTCATGTGAGTCAAAGATCTCAGACTAGAACTGAACTAAAAATAGTTTCGATTCTGTTTTGAGTAAAAGCATTAATATTCCTTCATACAAGCCTCTTGTTTGATTAGCACTGTCTCTGCAATTAACATCTCCACTTACTAATTCTAGTAGATGGATCAATGAAGGAAGTAACGGTACAATTAATTTGCTGGCTTCCGCAGACTACTTCCTGAAAATCTGAACCGCACTTGTGCTACACCTGTCAGGAACTCAAAGAAATGCTCCAATTATATCACTTGGTATTGTGAAAACTTTAATCACATCATGACCGGTAGGCTGGTGACAACACTTTTGTTAGTTTTTAATATCGTATATACATACAAAAGTTATCATATGCATTTATCACAATACCTGGCACAGAAATGTATGCAAAATGGGTGACAAAGGGAAGGACCAAGAAAGAAGGAGGCAAGAAAAGAGAAAACGAAAGAATGAGAAAAGACAAAAGGGGCAGGAAATAAAGAAAGAAGGGAAGAAAATGAAGAGGAAATAAGAGGGAAGTAAATAAAGAGAAAAAAAAGAAGTATGGAAGGAAAGAAGGAGGGAACAAGGTCAGAGAAAGAAATGGAGTAAGAAAAGAAAGAAGAAACAATTTTGAAATATTTAAAGGTGGAATAAATGCTTTGCTTCATTTTCACTCCTACCATGGGGCAATCTGAAACCTCCTAGAGAGAAGCACACACGTACAGGTTAATGCCATTCTGAGTTCATGTCCTCCAGCTCCTCCTGAATCCCCAGTATCCTCCATCTTTCCATTTGTCCTTCACCAACTTTCATAACTATCTCTAATCTTTTCCTATTTTAAACCTCTTACATAACTCCTACTCTAACAGCTGACCTGGACTTGTACTCAGATTAAGGGGAAATGTTTAGACCATTGGGTGAAATTTTTCTTAAATTCACAAACTTTTTCCTACAAATTAATCTACCTCTATTATAAGTACTTAAATTTAGGCCCAGAAACTCATGTTTCTCAGGCTAATCAGGTTCACTTGTGCTTTAATTATCTTTGGTCTTCATGTCCTGTGCATCTCTTGTAGGCAGCACAGAGTTGGGGCTTGCTTTTCCTTTTTTTTTTTTTAATCTAATCTGAAAGTATCTACATTTAATAGGGGTGTTTAATACCATTTACTTTTAATACGATAATTGGTATTGTTATATTTAAGTCTATCATCTTGATATTTGTTTTCTCTTTGTTCCATCTGTTGTTTATTTTGCATTCTTTTGAATTGAGTTTTTTTTTTTCATTGTCTCCCCTTTGTTGGCTTTTGGCTAATTTTTTAAAAAATTATTTTAGAGATTACTTTAAAAGGTTTGTAGTATACGTCTTTAAACTATCATCGCCCTACTTTAATTGATTTTATATAATTTCATGTATATTATAAAAACCTTTCAATAAATATATATACTACATTTTATTTTTTTATTGAAGTATAGTCAGTTTACAATGTTGTGTTAATTTCTGGTGTACAGCATAGTGATTCAGTTATACATATATATATATATATATATATTCCTTTTCATATTCTTTCTCATTATAGGCTATTACAAGGTACTGAATATAGTTTCCTGTGCTACACAGTAGGACCGTGCTGTTTATCTGTTTTATATACAGTACTTAGTACCTGCAAATATTTATTTAACCCCATCTCTATTCCATATGTCTTATGAATTTTACAAATACATTAGGTATAGACCCCATAATGCATTATAATTTTTGTTTAAAGAGTCAATCATCTATTAAAGAAATTTAAGTAATAAGCAAACCAGCTTTTATGTTCACCCATGTTGTTATCGTTTTTGATGTTCTTTACTTCTGTACCACAATGCGTGTGTGCATCTAGTGTTAAAATTTTCTGTGACAATTATTCTTTAACTTTTCTTATAGTGCAGAACAACTGGTGATTAATTATTTCAACTTTTGTATGCCTGAAAAGTCTTTATTTTATATTGACTATTGAAATATATTTGTCTGGGTAAGAAATATAGCTTGATATTTTGATTTTTCTTTCCCATTTTAAGACTATTTCCCAC
The DNA here is from genome assembly GCF_048773025.1 of Camelus bactrianus. Taxonomy (NCBI): domain Eukaryota; kingdom Metazoa; phylum Chordata; class Mammalia; order Artiodactyla; family Camelidae; genus Camelus; species Camelus bactrianus. Next base: position 53,604,413 of record NC_133540.1, read on the forward strand.
TGTCTCTTGGCTCATGTTGTTTCTGGTAAGAAATGTGCTGCCATCCTTATCTTTGTTCCTCTGTGCCTTGTCTTTTTCTGTTTTTAAGATTTTCTGTTTACCACTGGCTTTGAGCAATTGAATTATGATGTTATGATGTGCTTGGTGAAATTTTTCTCATCTATATACTGTTTGAGCATTTAGGATCTGTGGGTTTATATTTTTTGACAAATGTTTAAAATATTCCATCATGATTTCTTCAAACATTTCCACCTGCCCCCACTTTGTTTTTATGAAGACTCCAATTACATGTATATTAAAGTGTTAGAAGTTTACCCATTGCACACTATCATAATTTTTTACTATGACAATTTTTTTTTTCTTTCTGTGATTTGTTTTGGATAATTTCTATTGCTTTGTCTTCAAGTTCACTACCCTTTCTTTCTGAAGTTTCTTATTATTTATCCCAACTAGCACGTTTTTTTATCTCACACATTGTACATTTAATCTCTAAAAGTTTGCTTTTAGTCTCTTCTGTATCATCTATATTTCTATTTACCTTTTTGAGCACATATAAACACAATAACATTTAAGATTCTTGTTTGTTAATTCTAACATGTGTGTCAGTTTCGGGTCTGTTTACATTGATTGCTCTCATTGCCTTTTCTCCTCACTAAAGCTCTTATTTTCCAGCTTCCTTGCGAGCCTGGTAATCTTTGATTAGATTCCGATATTGCAAATTTTATATAGTTGGGTATTGAATATTTTGTTTTCCTATAAAGAAAATATGTGTCTGTCGTGCAATTTTGTTACCTGGAAATTATTTGATATTTTTGGTCTTTCCTTTAATATGTATAAAATAGACCAAGGTGTTCAAAGAATTGTGGTTTTTACCTAGCAAAAGCACAAGCTAGATGACACATTTTTTCTAAGACTGGTACAACTTTAGAGGATGTGGGTTTATGAATACATGAGCCATCACTCTAAACACCTTAGCACACTGTGAGAGAAACTTGTCTCTTCTTGGGGGTGGCCAAGATAATGGTGCTCCCTCTTTCCAGCTATGATGCAGTCCTCTCTTAGAGGAGCAGTCCACCAGGATTTCTCATGCTGCCGCAGCTCTGTGTTATAGAGGTTGAATCCCTGTTGAGTGCTAGTTCCAGCTCCTTTCCTCCGCGCATCCCCCATGCACAGGATGACGCTCTACCTCAGGGAAGGCAGGCCAGGAATACTGGAGCCCTGATTGCTCTTGCCAAGTGTGCTCTTAGAGTAGAGGTTCTATGCTAGTAGAACCAAACCAAGAAGACCAGAGGCTAATGCCCCCACTTAGCTTACTACTCATAAAACAGAGGTTTACTCTAAGTGAGAGAGGCCACTGTCCCTGACCCCAGCTTCAGAGAGATTGCATAGAAATTTTGCCAAAGGAGGAAGCATGCCATAAGAATTGAGAGCTTTGTCCTCTCCCTATGGAACTGACTATGTGAAACAGAATATGATGAAGTTCAAGTCTAAGGGCACTTTCAAAAATAATGAGATTTTTTAGGTTTATTAGGTAACAGTTCAGAGGCTAGTAGGTCCATGAGAGCAGCAAACTAAATAATAGGCTAATTAGTTTAACAGAGAAAACCAGGGTAATATATGGTTTAAAAGAATCCTACTGCTGTCAGAAAACACTTCAAAGTCTAGCCACAAAAAGTACCCCTAAAAAGAAGCCTAAATTTGGTTCAATTGTACTATGGACTAATTTGTGCCCCAGGCATCGTCACAAATAAAACAAGAAGCAATTGTTGGTGGAGCCTGACAGTCTGGTGTAACACAAAGCCAGGAAGAAAGCTTAACAGAAAGATCAAGGAGAGAGCCCAAATAGAACCACTGTCATCTCAGGGTGACTGTGTGCAAGCCTTGTCTGCACCCTCTGAGGAATGACATCATAGTTGTCACGTTGTATGGGAAATAGCCTTTAAAAATAGTCCAGCTAAGTCACTAGACAAATTGGCAAACAACCCAAAAATAATTTCCAAAGTGGATGGTGGTATCCAGAATTGCTCCAATATATTACCTCAAAATTTCTTTTTTCAACAAAATGTTATTAGACATTCAAAGAAGCAGGAAAGTGTGACCCATACGCAGGAAAAAAAAAAAAAAATGCAAGTAACAAAACCTGCTTGTGAGAGGACCCAAACATCAGACTTAGTAAACAAAGTCTTCAAAGGAGCCATTATAAGTATTCAATGGCGAAAGAAAATTATACTTTAAAAAGTAAAGGAGAGTATAATGATAATGTCTCATCAAATAAGGAATATTGGTATGGAAATATAAATTATAGAAAAGAACCAAATTAAAATTCAGTAGTTGGAATGTAAAATAATTAAAATGGAAATTTCAACAGAGTTATTCAATAGTAGATTAAAATTGGCAAAAGAAAGAATTAGTGAATTTGAAGATAGTTTACAAAAGATAATGCAATCAGAAGAACAAGGGCGGAGTGGGGGGGAGAGTGAAGAAAAATGTATAAACCCTCAGAGATATGTGGGACATTATGCGTTTCAAAATGCACATAATGAGAGTAGCAGGAGAGGAGGAAGAGAAAGTAAAAAACATATATTTTAGGAATTAATGCCTGAAATCTTTCCAAATTTAATTAAAAAAAATTAACCTCCACATCAAGAAGTTTAATAAACTACAAGTAGGAAAAACATCAAGAGATATACACCCAGACACATCATAGTAAAAATGTTGAAAGAGAAAGGTAATGAGATGATTTTGAAAGAAGCTAGGGACAATCAATTCATTTTGTACAAGAGAAATTAATAATATTTCTGTCTGACTTCTCATCAGAAATAATGGAGAACAGAAAGTAAGGGATCACATATTCAAAGCGCTGAAAGAAATCTTACATCCAGCAAAGAAATAATAAAATGTAGTTGTTTTGATTATTTAAAAAATGCTTTTAATTTAGAATTCAAGAGCATATCCAAGGTTCAGAGTTTACAGAAATATACATTCTGTATTTTAGCTTCTTATCAATGAGTATGTAAACCATATTGCTACCTAAAATATGAAGACAAATGGCTTGAACTATAAAACATAATCTATGAACACTTTTAATTGGTAATGCCTAAATCCATGGAGAAGTAAAGAGGTTTGTAATGAGACATAATGTGGTTGTGAGAAGACATCACAGACAGTTTCTCCCTGATATAAACACTCAGATTTAATCACCCCAAGCTGCTTTTGCAGCTACTGCCAAAGCATGTTAGCGTCACCATCAGGGAGCAGGGTGCCTGTCAAGCCTGCGGTAAAGCAAACAGAACTGCTGCCAGCACGCTGCCTGCGGACAACGCAGGCGCCACATACACCGTTTATTTCACTTCTGCACTTTCTGATTGTGTTTTCTGTAGAACATACTGAGCCTGTACAGCACTACAAAAGGTCTTCCAGTGGGAAAAGACTGCTGTTAAGTTAGGAAAACAAAAAAGAAAATGCTTCTTCATAGTTTATTGAAGCGATGAGTCGGAATCTTGCTCCTGAGTAAAGCAGATATTCAGTTTGATCGTGGTATCAAAGGTTACTAAGCTTCAGTGGTAAGGTGCGTGCCTAGCCTGCACGAGGTCCGGGGCTCAATCCAGTGACTCCATTAAAAATAAATAAATAAATAAACCTAATCACCTCCCCCTCAAAAGCAAAAAAGAAAAGTTGCTAAGCTTTAGAGGAACGTAAGTAAAATATCTTCATTTGAAAGTGGGTAGGTGACAAAAATGTTGCCATAGTTTATATCTAATCCTATGTGGTTTCTCAACTTCTAATTCATTATCATCATGGTAATTTAATAATCAATCATCCATTTGGGGCTTATTAATTAATTTATGAGTGATTGTGTGTTGTGTTGCTTACTCATGCTGCAAGGATGGAACAATCGAGACAGAGCTAACAAGTGAGGACAAAAAGTGGAGGCTTTTTTGTATTGAAAAATGACTTTTTAAACTTGGATTTTCCAAAGGATTCATCTTGATACATTATTGTACATACAGGAGTAGAATTATGTCCAAATTTGGCATTCAGGTAATCCCTGCAGAATGTATCCTTTTATCTGTTACGAATTTATTGCAATGGTGATTATAATAACAGTTACCAAGAATTAGAAGTTACAATGATTCATTGTAATAGACACTTGAGACACTATCTCCCATAATTCTCATAGTGATTAAAATAAGTAGACATTACTATTTCGTTTTCCATATTAAGAAACTTTGACTCAGAGATGTAAGTAATGTATTCAAAGTCACATAGCTAGTCAGCAACTGAGACAATATTTATACATGGAGCTCTCCATTTTTTTAAACTTTTGATTTTTCCTTTATACACCTGACATTCTTCTAATTTCTGCGGCAGAGATTGTCTCTTGTTGACTATTTTCTGACCACTTTTCCACCATTTTTTAGGAAAAAAATGAATACGTTCATGGTATCTATACATTGTCTTAAATTGCATTGCTTTATGTCAATGAGTTTCTGAAGTGGGTTGAGGAGGAAGGAAACATTGAAGACCTGTTTGGTTAATGAACAGAGCACTGTAAGTAGTCTTTCCTAAAGGTGTCTTGGCATCTCAAAGACACTACGGGTTTGATTTGTATTACAGATTCTGAATCTCAGCAATAATATTAAACCTCCTACTTCTTGTTTCTTCATAGTTCTTGAAAGGAGTCCTCTGGGTTCCTAGACAACAGGTCTGAAGGATCTGGGGGTCGTCAGATCATCTTTGAGACAACTTGATTGGCCGCTAGGAACAAACCGCTGTATAAAAATAGAGACCGCCAAGGAATTTTCCCAAAGCAAAGTCAGATCTGCCAGTTCACTCCAGCCCTGGGCATCCCCAGGGCCACTTCCATGCAAGCAACTGTCACAGATTATTTTCAAAGATGAATCTGTAATGACGTCCTCGTTCTTTACCCTGCTTTTTAATTATCGCCCCCTTCTTCTTACGAACTTCTTTATCTTATTTATTTCTTTTTTTTTTTCACTTTTTCCTTTTGTTGGTATCTGTAAGAACTTCATTTTCTTTCCCATTTGAAATTTTCTAGAAATAAAGAAAGGGATGATCATATAAAGAAGAACTTTCTATGAAGTCCATTGTGAAGTGAAAAGTCTTAAATATTAAGCTATCTAATATGATCAGGAAAAAATAACCTGAAAAGCAACATTTAATTTTTACTTATATAGAATATAAAAGTAACTTGGTAAACTTTCAGTCAAATTACATGAAGCTATGATTAAATCATTACATTGATCAATACATGTGTTCAGGGAAACCACACATCAAAATCAAATAGGGTCTCTGCTTAAATCTTTACTCTAAGTGAAAATGAGTGTTTGATGAGATAGTGGCTTATAATTGAAATATTTGCCAACAAAGAGAAAATAAAGAAATCATCATATTACTGATCCCCAGAGACCAGAATGCAAAAGTATTACACTACTCGCTCTAATTTGTTAAAAGACTACCATAAAGAAAATTTTTCCACCCATTATTTTAGCCACTTCTAAGTATTCAGTCAGTTTGCAGCCTCTGTTAAGCAAACGAGTTGGTCCTTAACCTGAAAAAAAAAAAAGGTCACTTAAGATATTGACTTAATTAAATTTTAGATGAATCCATTCAAATACCTGTTGTGGAAACATCCTGGAATCTCCAGTGTCAAAAGTTACTTGATTTGGGCAAAGAATATTTAATTTACTCAATGGCATTATGAGTTTTCGGACTTTTCAGTACTGTAGTCTGGAAAGAATGTGGTTTTTCAGCCAAGAGATTTGGATTTGATTCCAAGCTCCAGCGTTTACATCATGTACAACGCAGACCACGTCTCTTTAACTTCTCTGAGCCTCAGTAACTTAGCTATACAATGTAGACAGCAGCAGTTCATGTGAGCTTTGATGAAGGTGAAACAAGACTTTGCATATGCAGGGCTTGGACATATTATATATTTCATATATATTGATTTTATTTTTTATTTTAATTTTAGTTTTTTGTATATATATTTTTTATTGAAGTATAGTCAGTTTACAATGTTGTGTCAGTTTCTGGTGTGCAGCATAATGCTTCAGTCATACATGAACATACATATGTTTGTTTTCATATTCTTTTTCACCATAAGTTACTATAAGGTATTGAATATTCTTGCTTACATTCGACCTCTTCACATTAATAGATAATTAATAACATAATATATTGTAAAAACACAATAATTTGTGAGAATGCATTATTAAGATCTTTGTGTGAATATTTAAAATATTATTATGTAACGGAAGCAAAAAAGGACCTATTTCTTACTTTACATATAGGAAATCTAAAAATTATCTAATGTGAAGTGCTGAGGGAAATTCCACAAGTCTTAGTCGAATCTTGTTTGAATAATTAAACACACACACACACACACACACACACACACACGATCATACCAATTTATCTCTCTGAAGGTACAAAAACAAAAAACACCCTAAATGTGATAGGCAGAATAGTGGTCCCCAAATTATCCACATCTTCATCCCTAGAACCTGAGACTATGTTTCCCTATACATGGCGAAAGGGACTTCGTAGATGTGGTTGTCAAGGACCTTGAAATGGAGAGATTATCCTTGTTGTCCATATAAGACCAATCCAATCACATAGGTCCTTTTTGAATTGTAATATCACTTGGGACAACAATTTTTACCCCCCAGATATTGTAAATAATATTATTTTATAATTTACAATTTGGATATATATCCACACTTTGGGGGGTAGTATAATACACTGAACATCTTATTTACTAATTCTCGAGTGAAAAAAGGTGCCCACTTCATGGTGAGTGACAGCCACAGTCCAAACGTTGAGGGTCAGAGAATAACAGTTTCCGTCTTCTCTTCAGAGAATCCTGGGGCTCTTGGTGTTTGGGCTGATGCCACATGGTAAGTGCCAACAAGATTGACACTAGAGAATTCAATGTGATACAGGTACACTGTTTAGTGCTTAAAAACTCTCCTCTGTAAAGAATAAAATGTCTTCATGCAAGGATTCTTTAGGGCATTATATCTCCAAAGAGGAGAAAAAGAGCTAGAAGGGAAACAAACAAAAAAAAGGCCAGACCTGGGACTTAGTAAAGCATATGTCTTTATTAAGAGGTAAAGAAAGTAAAGAAATGCCAAAATGTGAATCATTGAATAGTTAATCTTAACTTGGATGTTAAATGCACTGGAGTAATATAGAGAAACAGTCTTCTGTTTCTAAATATGTCTCTCAAGCAGCAGATTCCAGATGGGTTTTTTTAGTGTACTTAAAAAATAAGAACATCTGCAGTTGTATGAGAGTACCTGATTCTAACATGCCCTTGTAGGTTTCATTTCATGGATTTTTTTCATCTTACCTCTAAGGAGTTTTTTCATGAGACATTTGCACTGGGCATTCAAGGTAGATCCAAGCAAAGTGAGAGGTCCAAGAGAGTAAGAAGAGAAATGGAAAGCTAGGTCAAAGAATCTTTGGGAGCATTCATGTGTGATTACATTTGTTATGTTATGATGCATAATCCCAGTAATGTTTTAGACTTTACAAATCTAGTTTTACCTATCCTTTACTCTTTTTTGTGAGATATTGTTTATTATAAAACTCTTGTGCTCCTGCCATACATACCAAAACAAAAGGTCATTTTACAGGCACTTTATGTTATAGTCAAGAACAAAAGAAAATAATATGATGCTGTGAAATGTCGTACTGTAACAGGGTGGACACTGTCTTGCTATGCCTTTTTAATATCAGCTTAAAGTATACACATTACAAAAAAGCAAGTGGAAGAACATTTAGTTGGGACTCATTTTTGCAAAAATCATATGCCTTTATACGTACTGATAACTTTGGGAAGGACAGACAATAATCTGTTGACAGTGGTTTATATAAGGACAGGATATTTTTACTTTTCATTATATATCCCTTTGTACTCTTTTTTAATTGAAGTATGTTTGGTTACATTGTATCAATTTCTGGTGTACAGCACAATGTCCCAGTCATGCATATATTTGTTTTCATATTCTTTTCCATTAAAAGTTATTACAAAATATTGAATATAGTTCCCTGTGCTACAGAAGAATTTTTTTATCTATTTTTATATATAGTGGCTAACATTTGCAAGTTTTATCCCTTCCCACCAATTTTCCCCCAGTAACCATAAGATTGTTTACTATGTCTGCAAGTATGATGAACTCATCTACAAAACAGAAACAGACTCTCAGACATAGTATCTTTTACTCTTAGATTTTCAGTGATTTCTCATAATAAAGTGCATAACATACTTAAAGATAATTTTATTGCATGTACCCCAAATACTATTTCCATTTCATCTTTTACCACATGCCTCTCATACTAAGTGCTGAAGAAGTTTTAAATTATTTGCAGTTCACTAACAAATCTTGTATGTACTTTTCCCTCTGTCTGGGATCTTCCCCTTCTCTCTCACAATGTGGAAATCATCTGGTACTCCTTCATGACTTAGGTTTTACCTCCTGTGGGAGGCTTCTACCCCAAGCTGATTTAAGTTTCTATTTCTCTGTACAAATTTTTAACTCTATATAGCCATCAAACATTTTGCAATAGTGTATCATATCAAAGTTATCAATAGGCTTGGTGGGTTCCTACTGGAAACCACTGTAAGTGGAGACAGTGTAGTTTTTTGTAACACCTTTTAAATATTTGTTGCTAAAAGGTGAATAAATACTAATTGTTGGAGAATGAATGAATAAATAATTCTAATAAGGAACAATGGAGGTAAGTTGTAAGGAGTCTTGGCCAAACTAAATGTCAAATGTCAGATCCTGATTGTCATTAATTTGTAGTCAGAATTAAATAATAGTAAACTCATTGTTCTTAGGACTCATAGGCTCTGGAGGCAAATGAGAGTCACTTTAATAATAACTTGAATGACTTGCTTTTGTCCCCATCTGTCTGGGGACATTCTCCAGCCTCCTCTGGTGTCTGTGTCTGAGGATTCCTGTCCTTCCTGGGGATGGCCCACGTGGGCTCTCAACCTTCATTAAATATATACTTGAAATGTCCACTCTGACCTTCCTCTCCTGCTCTGGCCTCCCTGGGCGGTATCTCTGGCTCCCAAGTGTACTTGAGGGAGCCTCACTGCTGCCAGTCCTGATGGCCCCCACCAGGTGAAGTCACCAAGACTGTTGGCTCCAAAGTGTCCCAAAGCCATAATCTTCAGATTTCAGAGAGGGGCAGTGGTAAGAATAAACTTTCTTTTTCTGATTGTCACTCCTCTCTGTTGCTTACGCACTCCAGGCAGAACTGTTACTCCTGTTATTCCGCCACATCTCGAAGCGCTCTCCAGGAATCAGTGCTGTCAGTCTCTGCTGTTCTCAACAGGGGCTCAGCGAAGAAGAAAAAATCGTCCAGAAAGTTGAGGAAAGTTCACTCACCATTGGTCTAGTTTCTTGCCCAGTAGAGACCTTGAGTACCATATGGGTTTTCCAGGACTGCTATAACCAATTATCTCACTGGTTGTTTGAATGCTTTATTTATCAGTTTATGTTCCTTTTCTTTCCCTGCATTTCACCTCTAAAGCCTTTTGGTGGAGAACAGCAAGGCAGGTGTCTGTGATGGGAGAATCCAGGACCTATGGAAGATGAGGAAAGGATCATATATAAGGGGCTGGACTGGCATGGGAAGTTGGAGCCCAAGCAGCAGTGAGGTGTCCTTCTAGGTCAGGGATGGGTGTGGCCTGCCCAGGAAAGGGGAGGAGTCTATCCAGGCCAGGGAAGGGGTTTGTGGCAGAGATGGGAGCTTGGTTATAGTCAAGACTATTGATCAGATGAATTAAACAGTTAGGATAACAGAAGTAGATTTCTTTCTCATTTGGGGGGAAGGGAGTTACACATAAGGAGAGGGGGAAAAAAAGAATATGTAAATATTTTACTTATATGTTTATTTACTTATAAACGGATAGATAAAAATATTCCTTCACTCTCTCCATTGAAAAGACATAGGAAAAGCAACACTCCAAGTATAATCTGTGTTCAAAAGACTTTACTATATTAAAAAGCAGGGAGATGCTCAAAGGATGAGGGGCACGTGTCAGCAAGACTCAGAACCCAGATGGAATGGGTTCTTTCTGGGCAAATTGGTGGTTATTTGAGTCTGTTTGGAAATACCACTTATTTTATACTATGTTTTCATCTTATTGTTAAGAGATTCTCACCTGCTTAGAAACTGAAGAAAACCCCTGTCATGTAAGTTTCTTCATTGTGGCAAAAATTTACAAAAATTGCTTAACATAAACTTTTGGGGGGATCCTTCCTCTAGATACCAAAATAATCTCACTGTGTTGAGGACAAGATCTTTTGTAAGGATGCACTACCTTTTTGTGAGTAAATGTGGGGCACGGGGGCAGAAAACACTTCTCTGCAAAACCCAGTAGCATGGATGGCCGCTCCAGTGGCTGCAGAGTCTGCTGCCTGAGGGAGGGAGACGAGAGGGCTTGTCTTAAAGTCTCTTTGCGTGTCAGACACTTCTCAGGCGCAGTGTGTGTTTTGGGTGCCTTCATATAGATTTTGTGAGCACAAAATCCCTGTCCATTCAAGTCGCACTTTGCTGTTATTACTGAATAGCTTTTATTAGGCGTCGCCAGTGCAAGGTCTTGCAGTGTTTGCCTGCCAGAGAGCTATATGAAACAAAGGAATTAATATCAGGCCTGTTTTAAGAAAATCAATCTAATATTTCTTGTTGTCTAATCTAATAGTCCTGAGCTAAGCATACACTCAAGCAGAGACAGTGTTTTATCACAATATCTTTGCCTTGCATGAATCAACACACTAAGTCAGTCTCCTAAATTAGTATCCCCTCTCCTGTTCTTCCTAGCATGTTATCAGAGCTTCTACCGTTAGCTAAACTGGGTTTAATAGTTTATGCTATTGGGGTGTGTGTACTCTGTGTTACTGTTTAACTGTTTGCCTGAAGTCAGTTATGAAGCAGGCAAATAATGGTGTCAATTTGTAAGTGGTGTTTGGGAGCAGCATATATGCACTAGGTCTGTCTGTGTAAGATTCTGTCAAAGAAAGTAAAGATTTGAATGGGAACTCTTTTCAAGCGCAGTGAGAGAACATCACTTAGACAACATCTGTGTTCCCTTCAGCTTCATAACTACAGGGTTAAGCTCAGCAGCTAGTCTTACATTTCATACAAGCCTCTGCCCTGGAAAGACTCACTGTTTCTGTTCAAACACAGGCCAACCAAGGGGTGGGGAGATGGGGATACCTGTGGGAAAATTCTGTAACTCATAAGAAAGGACAAGAACAATAGTAATTTGGTATAAAATCTTGTGCCCCAAATCGGCTGATTTAGTAAGTTTTACAAGGCCCTGAGTTCAAAGAAAATAGTGCAAGAGAAAAAGAGTACACTGTAGCTGTTTTGTAATTATGTCCTTTTGTGTCATTTTTTTAGATCCCACATGTAGGTAATATGAACATATTTACAAAACAGAAACAGACTCACAGGCATAGAAAACAAACTTACGGTTACCAAAGGGAAAAAGTGGGTAAGAATAAATCAGGAGTTTGGGGCTAGCAGATAACAAACTACTATATATGAAATAGATAAACAACAAGGTCCTACTGTATAACACAGGGAACCATATTCAGTATCTTGTAATAACTTATAATGAAAAATAATATATATATATGTATATTTGAATCATTATGCTGTACACCAGAGACCAACACAACCTTATAAATCAACTATATTTCAATTAAAAAAAACAGATTTGCTTCTCTGTCAATGGCACCAGATAAAGGAACTATAGAAGTTCATCATCTGCTAAGTTTCCCCTTTCGCTGAAATGTAAACCCCATTCTGCACGACATTGTGTTCTGAGCTGCTGGCTCCAGAATGTCGGAAAATGAAGTAAGTGCAGTGAGGGGCACTGCATGTGGCACAGCTTGTGCATTTCCACGGCTTCCCCTTTGGCAACCTGGGCACGTACCCCAGCTGTGGTGGGAAGAGAACGGGTATAGCGGGATTACTTAAGTGTTGATGTCCAACACACTATAATATTGCTTCCTTATTTATGAATTTATGAACATATTGCTACTTCCTCAAATTTTATTCAATCACTTTAACGTAGTTTATATCATCAGAACAAAAACCTAATACCTGAGAAATAGTACTAACATTTTTTGCATGCTAATAAACATAAAATAATGAAATGTATCCTAATTTTTAATTTGAGTCGTTAATTATTCACTCGGTGTTTTCAGATGCTCTTGAGGCTGTGTGGCATGGCTCCGTCAAGAATTTTCAAAGTATGTCATTTGGATCTCAGGCAGGAACAGGCTTATAGAGAGGCAGAGTTGATAGTGACCTTGTGCTTACAATTTGAAAAGTATCACAAACAGCACTCCAATACTGGACCCATCCAGAATTGTCTTGCCTGTTAAATAAAACTCTTTTGTTACCAGGATTAGAAGAAATCCAACTCAAACTAGCAAGCAAATGGGAAGGATGTTTATTGTCTCGTTAGCTGGGACTTCCAGGGATGCATTAGGCACAACATTCAGATTCACAAACATGCCATTGATATTCTCTCTCTCTCTCTCTCTCTTTCTCTCTCCCTCTCTCTCTCTCTCTCACATGCATGCACACACAGATACGTACAGGCACAGACAGGCACACACACATCTTAATGCTCCAGCAGTGTTTCTGCCATGCTACCCTCACTCCGTTCTGATGCAGACAGTTTTAGTTTACCCAGTCAGGCAAGGTGGTCCAGACAGCTTGGGAATCACATCCTGCCAAGGCTATAAATAACTCTGGGGATAAAATAATCTCCTTAACATCCTTTTAAGTTTCTTACAAGATGCTGAATTTAAACTGGCTCCCTCCTACATGGTCTACGTTTGAGGGACTAGAGAGAACAAATTAGAGAAAGCTGTGAGACAACGCTGAAGAAAAAAAAAAATGTTTGATGTGTTGCATGTTGGGCTGTGGGTAGCTGCAGCCTGGGGCAGGTGGTGCATTAGAAAACAGTGAGGCAGTTGGAAAGCTGCTCCGAGTTCTTGTTGTTGCCTTGGGGTATGCAGCGCCTGACTGTTGTGATGGGGATTGATGGGGGATCTAGGAGAGTGTAATCAGGGAAGCAGGGAAGCCTTGGCTGAGAGAGATTTGAGGTAAACCTTTTCCAGAGGAGAGGTTTGCTGCAGCCCCTCCTCCTCACCGTCAGACCTCTGCAAGAAAGAGGATGGTAGACGATTTCAATAAAAGGAAGATTTCCTCCTAGTGTTGTTTTTTCCTGCTATTCTACCTACTGGGCATTTCATTATGAAAATTTGAATAAACTTAATTTCTACAAAAAATATACTGGACTTTGAGATTTCATTGATTCTCTAGATCAAATCTAGGGGAAGAGACATTAAACAATAGTGGTCCCTTGGACCCATGAATAAGGTATCTCCCTCCCTCCTTTTAGGTCTTTAATCTGTATCAACAATGTTTTGTAGATGTTAGTGTACAGTTCTTGGAAAACTTTTGTCATATTCAGTATTTTAATGGTGATGTTTTTAAATTTCAAAGTTCTTATTGTTTGTAGCTACTATATAGAAAGTCTACAGAATTATTGATCTTCTATCCTGCAACCTTGTAAAACTCCGTTTTTAGTTCAGGTAGCTTTTTTGTAGATGCCATCAAGTTTTGTACATTAAAAAAATCATATTGTCTACAAATATAGGCGTATTCATTCTCACCAACTCGTGCTATGTTTTTGTTGGTTTTAGTAATAGCCGTCCTAACAAGTGTGAGGTGATACCTCATTATTGTGGTTTTGATACTTGTTTCCCTGATGGTTAGTGATACTGAGCACCTTATCATACACTTGTTAGTCATGTGTATGTTTCCTTTGGAGAAATGTCTGAGTCTATTGACCATTTTTTAATCTGGTTTTTTTTTCTACTATTGAGTTGCAGGAGTTTGATATGTATTTTAGATATTAGTCCCTAACAGGTATAGGATCTGCAAATATTTTCTCTCACTCTGTAGGTTGCCTTTTCATTTTATTGACTGGGGCTTTGGGGCTATGCAGAAGCCCTTTAGTTTATTTCGCTCCACTTGCCAGTTTTTGCTTTTGTTGCCTGTGCTTTTAGTGTCATATTCAAGAAGTCATCCCCAAGACCAATGTCAAGGAGTTTACCACCTGTTTTCTTCCATGAGTTTTGCAGTTTCAGATCTTACATTTAAGTCTTTAGTCCATTTTGAGCTAATATTTGTGTAGGTGTAAAATGAGGGTCAAATTTCACTCTTTTGCATGTGGCTATCCACTTTTCGCAGCACCATTTGTTGAAGAGATGATCCTTTCCACATTGTTAGCTGATGATAACCAAGAATACTCCGTTGTATTCCTGGCTCTCTTGTCAAAGAGCAGGTGATCTTAAATGCATAGGTTTATTTCTGGGCTCTCTTTTTTGTTCCATTGGTCCATATGTCTGTCTTTATTTATCATTTAGTACCATATGGTTTTGATTGCTATACCTTTTTTATATATTTTGAAATCATAAAGTGTGATAACACCACCTTTGTTCTTTCTCAGGATTGTTTTAGATATTTGGGATTTTCTGTGGGGACATATGAATTTTAGGAAATTTTTATATTTTTATAAAAAAATGTTACTGGGATTTTGATTCTAATTCTTACCTTACTGTGCTGTCTAAAAACACTAGTAAAGGGGGAGAGTATAGCTCAAGTGGTAGTGCACACGCTTAGCATGCATGAGGTCCTGGGTTCAATCCCCAGTACCTCTTCTAAAATAAATAAATAAATAAATCTAATTACCTCCCTCTTCCACAAAAAAAAAAAAAAAAAAAGGAAGGAAGAAAGAAAAGAAAGAAAGAAAGAAAGAAAGAAAGAAAGAAAGAAAGAAAGAAAGAAAGAAAATTAAAAACACCAGTAAAATGTTAAATAGAAGTATTGAAAGGAGATAATTTTGACATGTTTCTAATTTTAGGAAAAAGCATTCAGTCTCTCACCACTGAGTGCTGGTTTTTATACACACCCTTTATGACCTTCAAGAAATTCCCTGCTATCCCTAGTTTTCAGAGTTTATTTTTAAAAGATTTTGAATTTTGTTAAAAAATTTTCTGGGTTTATTGAGATGATCATATAGTTTATTAATATGATATGATTTGTTAATATGGTGAATTACATTGATTTATTTTGAAATATTAAGCCATAACTGGGCTAAGCCCTATTTGGTCTTAAGATTATTTTTTATATATTAATGATTCTCTTCCCTCCATGTCCTCTATATATCTGTATATTCTTTCTAGTGCAACTATTAGTTTGATACTGAATTTTTGGGATTAATATTCTGATTTGCTTATTTTTTGATGCTAGTTTAGATTTATTTTGAGAGAATTTCTTTATTTTAACTTCCAATCTTTAAGTCAGGTCTTTTATAAAAAACTTATCTGTCTTATTTTTAATTTCTAAGAACTCTTCGGTTATTATATTTTTAAAAAATCTGTACTTTCTATTTTGACATTTTATTCTGTTGTCTGCATCATCTCTATTTACTTTGTGTTCCTGTCTTACTTGTTTGATTTTGTCACAATATTTCCTAATGGAGAGTTTTCTCAAACATTTGATCTTCATTTTTGGCCTGTTTGTGTTTGCGTTTAGTGATGAGGTGAGTGTAAGCTGCCTGATGCTTTCTGTACATGAACGAATCTTAGGAACTGGTGTGTTTGACCAGAAACCCCAGGACTTTGTGGAGCAATCCCTAAATAGTAGTACCTATGTATCTTTCCTCTGGAGCTGTTCGATTTCTTTAGGGGAAAAAATCCTCTAATCTCATGGGAAAGTAAACTCTCATCTGCCAGCAATCTTTGGGCCAAGTGGCACAGGACAGAAGACACTGACACTTGAGTCTCAGTATGTAAATTCCTATAGTCATCATGTTTTGGCATCATCTCCTAGTTCATCTTGCTGTGTTTCATGTTACCTAGACTGGAGTATCTCTTGCTTACTGTCTTCAGAGAGAAAACCTTGAAATCCCAGCAAAAGTAAGGGAGCGACAGAAGCCTACGTGGATTGGTTATGTGGGGAGATCGTGGCACCTAATTGGTCTAATTGTACTTCCTGAGCTTTGAAACAATTCCTTTGTTCAGTACACCCTTTACCTTCAGGAAATTTTATTAAAATTATCACCACTGCCTCTTGGAACTAAAGTAATATTAAGATTATTGAACTAACCTTTCCACTGAGCTCATCCTGAGACTGAAGGTAGAACGTATGTTTATGATTAGGAACTGTCTCATGGACCTCTTCTTCCTTTTCCGTACAGTCACCGACTCTGACCTCCAAGGTCATTCCACAATTTTCCTTGGATACTTCTCACTGCCAGGGAAGATAATATTTATGTTTATGTGTTTAGTGAACTCAGGAATTTAACCTTTAATCTCAGTCCCTCTGAATTTATACTTTATTTCTTAAAAGTGTCAGACTTCATCAAAAGCAGGACTTATTTTCTTCATATAAATCTAAAAAAGTAATAGCTTAAATTCACATAATGCTTTACAGATCTCAAAGCATTTTCAGCTGCATGTTTTCGTATGATTATGGTGATAACCCTTATAATATTGATAATTGTTTTAGGTATTTTATGCTGCTTTTCCAGATGGGAATGTAAAGACTTCTTAATAATCACAAACACAAAAAGTGGTAAAACCAGGATCCAACATGTATTCCTTATCTCACACTGCTTTTCCTATTGGAAAAATTCTAAAAGATAAGCCATATATTCTTCTAACAGTGGATTTATTCAAAAGTCTGTTTTGGCAGAAGTCACATCAGTGTGTGCTCTAGCTGGTATCTCACAGTGACCCTGGGGGAGGCTGCGTATTTTATGTCATTGTCTCTGAAATGATAACTTAACTCACAATTGTTAAAACCTTTTCTTTCTCTGATTGGTCTCCAAACACCACTCACACCTTCATGCATCGCTTTTCTTGTATATTGATTTTGTTTGATTATAATTTTCCTCACTGTTTGATATTTAAAATTATTTTAAAATAATTCCCAATAAGAGAGTATTTTAGAAGAGAATGTTGAGCCTGCAAATATACTTCATGATTTCAGCCGACCCATTGCAAATTTTCTACCTCTCTTGGAGCAGTGTTCCTGAGCAGTTCGTGAGCAGTGTTGCCAACCAACATTAGTAAGTTTTTGAGTTCCGTAATTTAGCTTGTTTTGTTAAAAATATGTGACAAGCTCAGAGTAAGTATGAAACACATTATCTACAATCTGCTAAAGAAACAAATGCGCTGGCACTCAATTGAAATTCTTATAGGAATGTTCTTCTTTACTTCTGACACTTTTAAGAAATAAAGTATAAATTGAGAGGGACTAAGATTAAAGGTTAAATTCCTGAGTTCACTAAACACTTCTTTACTAATTTCCTTGGTTAAATACATCTTAGATCATATTAGAACTGATAATAATTCAAAAAAGAAAATCTTAAGTCCCATTAAACTTTACAGTCATTTTTAAATTGCAAAACTCCATTTATATATTGCAAATACAAGTCCAGTTCTGCATGCTGTATTGATTTCTGTGATATAACAATCTTTCTTAATCCCTGCTCCTGGAGATCCAATCTATACAGCTGGGCCCTTTAAACCTGTACACCTGGTTGAGCAATGCCTGTGGTTCTGGAATAAATCATGCCCTTAGTTCAGGACTCACACCTCTTTCACAGCAGGCTGGCTCTGGCCTGAGGCAGGTAATTAGATTTTCGTCTTGTTCCTAAAAGCAGTCATTCCCTTGAGGACACTGGTAATTTCTGCCTGGTCTTTTAGTCTCCTTGCTCATCTAAACAAGATGTTGGATGTTTCATACATAGTATTTCATTTAATAAGGAGGAAAGCATCAAATTGCTTTTGGAATAAATTATTTAAAAAATAACAGTAAGATTATAAGCTTCAAAAGAGTAAATACTTGTCAAACTGTTACAGCTTTTTCTTTCATACAGATTATAAAAGCAATAGGTAGGTGATAAGTAAACATCATACAGTGGATATCTGATTGTTTTGCACAATATCCATTCCACCTTTCAAAAAGCACCCCGATCGTATTTTTTCTCAGTCCAAGCCATGTATTCAAACCTTCTGCACCATATCCTATGGAAGAACAATTAGTTTCTACACATACACACACACACACAGAACACAAAAATGTTTCAGAAAATATTTATTATTCAGAAAATAACAGCAAAAGACAGTTATTGCCATTAAATGTGATACCCTGTGATAATTTCCTTTTTTCTAGTCTAGAATATTATTTTTAATGGTGTTGAAAATTGATGTATTAATTTTATGACCTGCTAATAAGATATGAAGAGACTTCATGTAAGTGTTGATGTCTGGCCACTTGAACACTTGGCTTGAACACATGAATTATGGATGAGTTATTTTGTGCCTGCCCCATTTGTATCATACAGACTTGGAGCCAAGTACCGTGGACAGTATTTATGCCAATGGTAGGAAATATTATAGCAGTTAGATAAAGAAAAGGAACACACCCTTGACAATGGTTTAGACTTCATTTCTACTGGCTTATTATTCAGAACAAGTTCCAAATGGATATCTGAGTTACAAAAAAATCAAAAAGCAAAGATAACAACAAGAAAATTTCTGCTCGAAAAACTCCTAATGTTAGCATGCAATGTGCCCGAGTAGCATAATGAAACAAAATTGTTTTCATTATTTTGCTCTCTAAATTTACCACAAGTAACATATTAATAATTCAGTAAAACAGGACAGGTAAACCACTCATTTTCTGTGGAATATGCTATTATGCATTATCAACAGATTATGTGCTAATTGCTTCTAGTCACTATCTATTTTAAGAATAACTTATCATTGGGCTGAATGCATTGCTTTTATCTATTTATTTTTAAATCTTTTTTTATTTAAGTATAGTTGATTTACGTATTGTCTTAGGTTCTGATATACAAGAAAGTGATTCAGTTATACATATGTATATATATTCCTTCTCAGATACTCTTTTCCACTATGGTTTATTACAGGATATTGTGTATAGGTCCCAGGGATATACAGTAAGACCTTGTTGTTTATTTATTTAATATATAGTGGTCTGTATCTGCCAATCTCAAAAATCCCAATTTATCCCTCCCCGACCCTTTCCTCTTTGGTAACCATAAGTTTGTTTTCCATGTCTATGGGTCTGTTTCTGTTTTGTAAATAAGTTCATTTGTGTCATATTTTTGATCCACATATAAGTCATATCACATGATATTTGTCTTTCTCTGCCTGACTTACTTCACTTAGTATGATAATCTCTAGGTCCATCCATGTTGCTGAAAATGACATTAGTTTATTCTTTATATGGCTGATTAATATTCCATTGTATAAATATACCACATCTTTATCCAGTCATCTGTCGATGAACATTAGTTTGCTTCCATATCTTGGCTACTGTAAATAGTGCTGCTAAAAAAAATAGTGCTGCTATGAACATTGGGGTGCATGTATCTTTTCAAATTATAATTTTCTCTGGAATATGCCCAAGAGTGAGATTGCTGGATCATACAGCAACTGCATTTTTAGTTTTCTAAGGAACCTCCATACTGCGTTCCATAGTGGCTCCACCAATTTGTATTCCCACCAACAATGTAGGAGATGAACCCAATGCTTCTAAATAAATGGTCTTTTTGTATAGAGGACCCTATTTCTAAGGCAAAAGTGAGTAAACTGTTCCTTTCCATTTCTGCATAAATTTTTCTTCCTATATGTCCCTATTTTAGCAGCTTTTCCTCCTACTTAATCTTATTTTAATGCAGTTTAAAAACTGCTCTCCCTGTTGTAAATGCTTGGGCATGTGGGACAAGGAATAGCTGGGGCTGAGGAGGGAGTACATTTCAGTGTCTTCCGATGCCCCAGACTTCAAACATCAACTCAGACTGTCCTACCAAAATTTCTCTATTCTTACTCTACATCGAACTTTCTTTCTCTGAACTAAACAAAGATACATAAAGGTTTAAACTGTATTTTCCTCATGAGTGCAAAGAAATTAGGCATGTTGACTTCATCATTGAGAGTAAACCTAAATAGATTGATATAAAGTGATACTACATTTAAAACTCAAGCTTAAGTCACACTCGGGGGTGTTCGGTAAGTGTTCTATGTTCTTATGGAGTTTGTGGAGAACTTTCATCTCCAGACACAGGAGTCAAGGTGCATCCTCTCCACTTTTCATTCTTTTCACTCAATTTATTTTTATTATTCTCTTCAGCCTTAAAAAATCATATTGAGGGCTCTTCTGTATTCCAGGTTCATTGTCAATGCTTTTCTTTGGTTCTGAAATCTTGTGGAACTAAACTAATCTTGTAGAATTATTATAGGATTTGTTTGCTATGTTAGCACTAAAACTGTATGAGTATCTCCTTCATCTCTGGTATGTATTTCTTTTGCCAAGGATATAACATACCTTGAAATATAAGACCATCTTCAAGCCAGAAACAAGGCAAATTCCAGGATCCTAAATTGTTTCTATATTTTAGATTTAAAAAATTGTGTCACTCCAAATATAGGATTGGGACTACAATATCTTCAAATAAAACACACTGAGACACACAGTTTATATATATTTTTTCTTTTAATGGTGGTTATGGTAATCTTAAGAAAAACAACTATTGGCACTAACATTCAGGTATTTCAGAACAATTGAATTCTGTGAAGCTGGAAGAAAACTTTAGGTCCTGAAATATTTCTCCCTTGTGTTTTATAGTAGTGGTTCCATCTGGGGCACTTTGCCACCCAGAGGCATTTGGCAATGTCTGATGACCTTGTCGGTTGTCCCACCTGGGGGATGGTGCTACTGGTGTCTAGGCGAGAAAAGTCAGGGATGCTATCAAACATCTACAGTGCATAGGATGGCACCGGACAATGAATAATCTGGCCCAAAATATCAATAGTGCTGAGGTGGAGAAACTCTCTTTATAGATAAGAAAAATTTAGGTGGAAGTGGGAATAACAGAGGCTCAAAATTTGTCTTGAGTAGGTAATAAAAATGCAGCTCTCCATAGCTATATTAGACATTCTAAATTATGGTTTTGTGCTGGAATTCAGGATGAATTCCAAATGACTCATCCAGGAAGCACATTTGAGAATCAGGAACATGGAAGGGGGCCCCTCACTCCAAGTTCCATGCTTTTTCCACTTCACCACAAGTTCTTAGAATACTATGTATATACAATAAATTAATTATAAATTGATACAGAGTATGCAGTGAATTCTTGATCACAGATTCTTGATATTATTGACAAGAAATGTCAACCTTTCTCCCAAGAAGTACTCAGATCTACCTATTTGGCTGCACAGTAGTCACTTTGGCTTTTTTCATATTATTGTGGCTGTGGTTATAGAGGTGGATGATTAAGATCTGATACGTGAATTCTGGTCAAAGATATAGCTGGGGAAAAACAATATGACATTTGGGTCATGATTTTACAGAGATTTTCAAGGAACATTCCTGGCAAGACATATGTGACAGCAATTGATTTGCCATCATTAAATAAACACTACTAAAAAAACAAATCATTGAAATAGTTGACCTTATATAAAAGCTCAGATTATAAAATGCATTAAAATGGGTTCTCCAGGTTTATACCAGAAATACTAAGTGACTTGCCAATAGAAGGAAAATCAATCATAGAAATTTTCCCTTTTCACCAGATGTTTTACTCCGTCTAGGCAGATAAGTTAGCCCATTAACTCTCTCTTAAGCAGAAAAGAAATTATCTCTAAAATTGTACCAATTACAGATAACACTCTGTTTATTATACTTTTATTTGGATAAAGAAAAAAAAAACTGAGGTATTACAAAAGCCTTGTGTTTTTGAAAACAATAATCTGCTTTCAGAAATTTAAATGATCAAATACAATTTTATTCTTTAAATATCTAAGATGGTATTATTGTAATATCTTACCAACACAATAAAATTAGTTGCTCAGTATTATGAGGTTTTTTTGTTTTTTGTTTATTTAGTCAAAAGAAGAATAGCAAATGTTAGAGTAGGCAGGTAGCTAGATATGAGCAGAGAAAGGGGTGCACGGGCCAAATGCAAGAAAGCCATATATCTTGTGAACAATGGCAGGTCCTTGGACAGACCAAGAAAAACAGGGACCTCTGGACTAACAAGAATCCATATATTCTGGGGTGACAAGTATCCTAGAGGCAGACAAAGAAAGGTGGAACAATACAGGAATCTCCACCATTTGAATGTAACCTTTTGCTCATTACAACCTCATCTGACTTCCAGATAAAGACTAAGTAAGGACAAAAAAAAAAAAAAAAAATCCCTCCTCCCTACTCAGGAAGGTGGAGCTGGGATGAGGGATGAAGATCAGGAAAGATGACCCCAAACTCCTCCCCATCAATGAATATTCTGCCCATTCATTTTTACACCTATATAACCAGCCTGCCAAAGAAACTCTTGGCAGGTACCCACATGGGTCTGCCTGCTCTCCCCTTGTGAGCATACCACCCCTTAATAAATCTTCAGTTTACTTTCCTTTTTTAAGTTGAAGTACAACCAATTACAATGTGTCAATTTCTGATGTACATCACAATGTCCCAGTCATGCATATACAGACATATATTCATTTTCATATTTTTTTATTAAAGGTTATTACAGGATATTGAACATAGTTCCTTGCGATATACAGAAGAAACTTATTAAAAATCTATTTTTACATATAGTGGCTAACATTTGTAAATCTCAAACTCCCAAATGTATCTCTTACCACCCTCTTTCCCCAGTAACCACAAGATTGTTTCTATGTCTGCGAGAAACTATGTTTTTGTTTTATAGATGAGTTCATAGTGTCTTTTCCTTTTTTTTTTTTTAGATTCCACATTAAAGTGACATCATGTGGTGTTTTCTTTCTCTTTCTGGCTTACTTCACTTAGAATGATGATCTCTAGGTCTATCCTCATTTTACTCTCTTGACCTCTGTGTCTTGTTTCTGAATTCTTTCTGTGACGAAACAAGAACCTGCTCGCCGACAACCCAACTTTGAATCAAAAGAATGGAGTTGAGGCTTCTCTCTGTCTCTGACATACAGATTGAGTAAGTCAGTATATCTCCTAAGCCTTGAATAGGTCACCTGTAAGATGCTTAATAACGCACACAGCAATCTCAGTGTTTAATAAGATGACAATCGTGAAATACTTTGTAAATTATGACATCACCTCATTGATGTTATTAGTTTTATTAGGTTTCTTGTTAGAAAATTGAATCAGTTACAAATAAAATTTTATTAATAAGAAGTTATTAAATGCAAATATTTTGTAACTATTTCATTAGGTGCCCTGAATATGTGCATTCCAAATCCTTATTCCTACAGTATCACAGAATAGGTATACATCTTACAGAACTTTCCCTTAAAAGAACAATATTTCTTAAAAAACTTTTTGTGAAGTGCCTCTTAAATGTAACAGACTCTGAATATGAGTATTTTCACCTTGAATAAGAGTGCTGCTTTACAGAAATGCAACCTTCATTAATTGTCATAATTTTTCCTCACTCCACACTGTAATGCTCATATCTTTTCATTCACTTTTCATATTTCCTGAGGATGCACAGTACAATTATATAGACAGGACTGCTTCAGTTCAGAACAATGCATATTAAAGACAATCAGCTATACCTCTTTAATAACAATTTATATCAGAAATTTTTATAGAATTCTGAAACTAAGGCTTACATTTTTTTCTTTTATATATTCTTGTTGTCTTTTCCCCATGTATAAAATATAGTTCATAAATTTTACTTTGAAAATTATCCCTTGTATTTTAATAAGGAAAATCATTGCTATATATTAATAAAGTTTCAAGATGTTAAAAAGCCTATATACTCAACTATCTAATAAAACACATCATAAATTTCTACATATGCAGATCCATAAATGAGTAACAGGACAGGAAAGGCCATTTGCTCAGGGAAATTCTCTTTGTTGAGGTGTCAAGAATATAAGTAAGTAGCAAGTACGTAATGCCCAAGGAAAAGTGTATGCCACTGGGTATCAAACTTGGCTTCTAATTGGAATCACCAGCAGTTTTTTTTTTTTTTTTAATACTGAAACTTTTCTAAATTCTGTTCTAAATTCCACCAGAGAGATTCTGATTAAGTTGGTATGGAGTGTGGCCTCAGTAGCAGGCTGTTTAAAATCTCCTTAGGTGATTCTAATACCGTGCAAAGTTTGAGAATCTTTGGTATAGACAGGATATGCTATGACTAGAAAGAGTAGCATGGTGATCCCAAAGGTCTGCTTTAATACAGCAGACAGTCCCTGGAGAAGCTGAGGGTTGAATGAACTCATGCAGAAAGGGTAGCATTTAGATTTTCTATGAACCTTAATAAGATACCTTGCAATGTATGATTTAGCAAATTTTCAACGTTTAAAAAGCTTAAGCTGAGAAAGCAGCAGATTTGAGTTGCTTTCGTTTTTATCGACACCTTAAAATATTAATGAAAATCATCGCTTGTATTTTTGCAAAAAAATAAGACAAAGGATTGTCTAAGAGCCACAAGAGGAAAAAGGATATGAAGAACTTTTGTACTTAAAAATAAACTTTGACATTAATATCCACAGCCTGGGGCTTACATAATGCCTGACATCCTTCCCACCACGGATACCTCTAATTCCACAGGATTTGCCATGATTAAACAGCAAGCCTGCCTGCCCTGCAGCCCACACCTGCTTCAGACTCTTCTTGCTCTCGTCTCCACCCAGCTAGTAGCTGTTAATATTAACTAGTATATAGCTCAAAGCAGTATTCCCAAGTGTGGGATGTGCTGCTTTCAGAATTCAAAAAAGCACCCCAGGCACTGATCTTCCTTTTTGGCACTGGGTGGTGCAGATGTATTAATTCATCCTTTACTTTGTAAGGAATATCCTAACATGTCCCAGATCACAGAGCCCCTAAAAGTGTTATTGATATATATCTTTGTGGGATTTATGTACTACTTTTACAGCAGGCAGATAGCTAGATGTGAGCAGGAAAAGGGGGACATGGACCAAATAGCAGGAAACCATGCATCCTGTGCACAACAGGCATCCTTGGACAGACAGAAGAGCAGGAACTTCCTAACTGATAAGAAACCACACGTTTGGGGGTGACAAGTGTCCTGGAGGCAGACAAAGAAGGGTGGGAAAAGGCAGGAGTCTTCCCCATCTGAATGTAACCTTTGCCTCATTATGTCTTCATTACAATAAAATCAGCCTTGCAGATTAGAAGTACCCATCACACACTGACACCATGACTCTTCCAAATAAGACTAAATAAGGACAAAAATCCCTACTCCCCTTGGGAGGTGGAGCTGGGATGAAAATCAGGAAATAAGATCCCAGAGCCCTCCCTCCCCAATGAATATGCCACCTATTCATTTTTACACCCCATATAACCAGCTTGCCGAAGAAACTCAGTGCAGATACTCAACTGAGTCTTCCCACTCTCCCTTTGAGAAGTACTACCACTTAATAAATCCTCTGTATCTCATCTCTGAATTCTTTCTGTAATGAGACAAGAACCTATTCTCTGGTAACACCACCGTCTAGAGTCCACATGTTTCATCAAGGCCTCCAAGACACTAGTCGCTTCTTGCACATCCACTTTGATTATTATATGGGCTACTGTGACATTCTGCTGGTGTCCAGCTGGTTTGGATTTTTTTTGCAGATCTTACCATAACAGGTGACAGGATAGTTAAAGGTGGGAGAGTTAGCATAGATGTAGAGCGTGAATGTAGGCTCCTTTCCATTCCAAGTGCGTGTCAACTGTTGATACAGATGGTTATCTCTGACTCTGGGGGGCCTGACTTGTGCCACAATCTTATCTCTGAAATGACACCTATTATTAGGTGGATATAATGACATCAGTGGCATGTCTGCATCACATCACCTACTGT
This sequence comes from Camelus bactrianus, assembly GCF_048773025.1. NCBI lineage: Eukaryota > Metazoa > Chordata > Mammalia > Artiodactyla > Camelidae > Camelus > Camelus bactrianus. The sequence continues at coordinate 53,630,391 of NC_133540.1, forward strand.
CAAGGCAGGAGTTTGGATCATCTGAAGCAAATGGAGGGAGGGAAGGATGATTGGCCCTTCCGTGCTTTGTGCTACTGGAACCAAAATGGGGGAGGGAGGGATGACTAAGTCCCATGAACAAACACCTGTGTTGGAGAAAAAAGAACAAAACAACAAAAATATTGTTTCAATTTCTGGCCTGCACTTGCCTGGAGAGTCTGGGACCAATGTTTAGAAAATTGTCTAATAGAGGGAAACACCGAGCTTCCCTCCTATCGGTTCCTTCCACTCATTCAACAAGACCGTTTACTGTCCTCTGCCCACACTGTTTAGGCACAACGTGCTGGATTCTGAGGACTTAGAAGCAGCAGTTCATCCTCTACTTAGGAGCTCTCAGTCTGTCTCTTGTTTGTAGTCAGGAACGTGCAACCCTGAGGACTGATGCTGCTGAGAGGGCACCCACAGCCACAATGGAGACATGCGATCTAGATTAACTTACTATCGGGCCAAGTGACAGTCATCCTACTTTTCTAATAAGTTTATTCCATAAAGTGAATAATGGGTCTCTTCCCACGCACCGTCCTAGGTGTGGGTAGAAAAGGATCATGTGTGCGACTGTGCCCTAACTTTGGGGCGCTCTAAATAGCTGCCCAGTCAGCGATGCTTCAGGTACCGGCAGCGGATGAAGGCACCTCCAGCCCCGGGCTCCCGCCCCCTCCCCTTCCCCCGGCGGGCGGGCGCGCGCGGGCCGGGAGCGGGGAGGCGGCGTGAGGGCGGCGGCGGCGCGGCCGGGCGGGTCCCGGGGCCGCGGAGCGCGTCGGAGCGAGCGCACGAGTCCCCGGAGCGCCCGCCGCGCTCTCCCCGCAGCCGCTCCCGCCCGGCGCCGCCCGCGCTCCCGGACCGGCCGAGGCGCCCACCCGCCGCGTCCGCGGGGACCGGCCGCCTGCGCGTCGTTCCCGCCCGGCTCCCGGCACCGCGTTATCCCCGAGAGCCGCAGCGGAGGCCGAGGACCCGGGAGGGAGGGTCCCGGGGACGCCCGCAGCCCGAGGGAATCACCAGGGACCGGGCGGTCCTCGCCCAGAAGCCGGACCCGGCGCCAGACTCCAGAGGTGGCGCGCACGGTCAGGACAAGTTTCTCGCGGCTTGAAGGGGGTCCTGAAACCGCCGCTCGTTTTATTGAATCAGCCTTTCCTCTCCTGTTTTAAATAAGTTTATTTAAGCAACAAAAAGGGAGTCTCTTGGTGGTTATCGGGCTCCAGATATAATCCTGAAAAATGTTTTGCTTTCTGTGGTTATTTACATGTGCATGTTTATTAACCTTTTGGTATTTCGCTAGTTAAAAAATTGACATTTAAACTATTCCTAAAGTCACATTACAGCTTGGCTGCTGCGTTTGGGAATGCTGTTATTTCCCACTTCTGTCTTCCCTTGTTGTACACAACGGGTCCTTTGGAAATGTTTTTTGCTTGTGATACTTCCCCTTGGGGAACCTCTGGCAGGTTGCCAGCCTTTTGGTGGCTAGTATTAAGGTGTCGGTCGAGTAACAGGAAGATCCCTCTTAGCGCTGGTGCCGCTACCCCTTGTGAAGCCTTTATCTTAAGCTGATGGGAGTGTTTAAGCAATGCTTGGTTCGCCTATCCTGTTTCTTAAAACTTACTCAAGCTCTTTTGCCTTTATTCGGAGTGAGTGTACCTATTTGTTTGCATTGTACGCTAACAATGCCTCCATCTTCAGTGAAGGAACTTTTAAATGAGCAAAGTCAAGTCTGTTGTCTTTTAGTCAAAGAAATTCAGGGTTGAGGTGGTGTCTAATTCTGTTCGATTAGATGCAATAAAAACTTTTAGGTAAGTTTTGTAAAAAAGTGAATGACTTATCCTGATACACTTTTAAAGCCTCTCTTTGTAATAAAAGGATCTGCCCCATAAAATTGTGTAAGATTGCAATCAGCTGGTAATTGTTCATTTTTCCTTGACTAGTTGGGTAGAATAACATGAAAGTTTTTCATTTCTTCCTAGTTTCTAAATACAAATCAAAACAAAATAAATGCACACAAATATAAATATAAATGCAAATAAATCCAAAATAGAGTGCATTGAAATAGAAACTCATATTCTATTTTACGTATCAATATATGTATGTATGTGTGTAATGTACCTAGACAATGTCACAGAGTGCATTTGTCCTACCCTCTATCTTGAAGGGTTCTAGAGGTGGGAGTTTTCTTGGTTGTACTTCAGGCAGACTTGCTTCTCACTTGCCTACGGAAGCAGAGTTAATTAGCATGACACAGTTTTACACTCTTCTCCTGCGAGTAAAGCATGTTCTGTACTGGATTCTAATATTATTAAATTACTTTTAGCAATTTTATGTAATGTATTTTGAGCCCTCTAAATAAACATGTTTACATCCTTATAGTTAATTTTGTGAAAGATAGATATTGTCAAGGACTGATTAAAAGATTTCAATTATTGGAAAGAACCTGGTGTTCTTTCGTTACTAATACACATCTTCTGATGGCATTCTCTTTTTTTTCTTTTACACTGTTTATGCAGCAAACTCCAGGAGGATTTTGTTTTACTTATGACTTTTTTTTTCCATCCAAGTATAGTTCAGGTGTTGGAGTAACCAAAATAGATTACATTAACAAATAAGTGTGTCCCTTTGCTCATTTGGTAAAACCTTGCAATCAATACTTTGCAAAACTTTGCAGAGTGTACTCTGTGTTACATAAATTTGGTTTTATCACTGTGTATATGATTTGTCTTGTGATTCCAGAAAATAATTAGTACCTCTAGGTTTTCTTAAACAGCTTTTTTTTTAAAAAAAAACAGTGGAAATTTTTTTCTTGGTCAAGTCTTGAGAATGGAGAAGAAAATATATATATATATATATTTAATAATACATTAATTTGTGTATATATATGTGTGTGTGTGTGTGTGTGTATATATATATATATATATATACATATTTTAGTGGAAATATATATATTTCCACTAAATTCTAGAAATCCCAGAATAGAAACATTAGATACTGAAGTAAGGTTCAGTGTAAGGTACATCCTACATCTGAATGTGCCTGATACATGTTGGCTCTGGGAGTTACCATCATTCACAGTGTTGATATTGCCTCCAAAGTTTAAAGTCTGATTGATGGAAGCGTCTATTCATTGAAAGTGGTTTGACTTAAAGACTCCCTGTTGGCTGAGCTCTTATTTGTGAATTTTAGTGAAAGCTCTTTATTCACTTATTCTACAGGTATTCCCTGGGCTGCCATCAGGTAAAATTCTATTCTGTCTCTCCCTGGCATACTGTTATGTCATTTTACTATTTAAGAGCAAGAGAGGTGAACATGACTTCTTATAGAAGCTTTCCACAGTACACAGATAATCCTTTATTAGTTAGATGTACACTACCAGTACCTACCACAGAGGGAAAGTAATGCTTGATGTGAGAGTATGTAGCAGGGAGAACTGACCGATCTTGGCCATCAGGAAGGATTTTCTGACGCAGGAACATTTACATTTAAAGCCAGAGGATTGAGAAGGTGAAGCCAAGCAAAGTGTAGGAGAACAGGTCTAGACAAAGGAAGTGGCTGTGAGAACACCTGAGGTGGAAAAGCTGGACTTATCTGGGGAGCTGAGAAAGGACTCGTTTGCCTGGAACTTAGTAGAGAGTGCATCATATAATCATAATTCATCCTGAGACATGAGACGGGGAGGCAGGCACAATGCCCTGGGACTTAGAAGACAGGGCAAGGAACTCAGTTAGCAAGGACGGTATGATAATTGTGGGAGAAATACAAAGGATGTATGAAATGACCGTATGTCACTGCTGGGTCTCACGAAGTTCAGAAGGTCAGAGATGGCTTCACAGGGGAATTGTGTACATACTTTTTCACCTGTACCTGGTCTTCTAACGGTACCTCTTGAAGAGCCAAGACCTTTGTCTCTCCCTGCTGCTACAGCCCCACCCCTGGCTGAAGAAGTTACAGGTGCACATCAGTCTGTCCTGAGCTATTCAGAGCTAAGGAGACAAAGCAGAGATGAGCAGCTCTGTCACAGGACCAGATTTCAGGAGAGAGTATTTTATGGGAGTCCACATCAAAGTGTCAGTTTGGCTACAACAAAGTTCAGTTGAATAAAATAACTGTAGAAAGTTTTGATTTTAGGTTAATCTTAATGTATGTATTTAAATACATCGGGCCAAATTTTACCCTCAGTTATACTAGTAAATGTTTAACCATCTACTCTCCATAAAACAAACGAAAAACCAAAAATAAAAACCTAGTTTGTAATAGTCACCAATTTTTGTAGTGTAATATTCCCACCGTGGCATTCCAAGCTCCCAACGTAAAGTCACTGAATGTAGATTTGGGAAGTGATGAGAAAATCGTTTCTCTTTCTCTCTCTCTCTGAAATATAACTGACATCACCATTATTTTGAAAACCATTCCTCTTGAACTTCAGTATACCCCTGCGTTACCTTTAGCTACAGAAGGGGACATGGAGTGTTAATTAAAAGAAATATATGAGTAGCATTTTTACATCTCCTGAAAGGAAAAAATGCCCCCAATGGTTTCCTGGTATCATTCATAAATGTTGAGGGCACATACATTTCTGCATAATCACAGGTAATTTTACCAGTGACCTGCCTTTCACTTCTGACGTTAAGAAACAAACTGTGAAATGCTGGTATCTGAAATGTAAAATGTTGCAATACATTTTCTATTCAGTCAAAATCGCTTCACAGAGACATTAAAAGCTACCATTGTAACACAGACATAGAAAGATGTGAAATATTATACCCTGTAGTTATAACCTACGATTTTACTCCAATAAGCTATATAATATTAAAAGTACAATACTATGAACTACCATTCACATGAAGAAACTTCAGTTTCAGTTAGTTCTTCACTTCCTCAGGTGATCTGTATTTCTTAAATTACACATAGCTAGGCATATGGGGCTATGACACAACATGTACCCTCGCACCCCTCCCATCCCGTCCCCACAGTCTCCGTTTCCACATCCAAATCCTATCCTCCTTCAGGGCTCTGCCTAAATCCTCCCTCCTCCTATACGTCTCACTACCATCCCTGGTTACCAGGGTCTCTTTATTCTCTTATCTCATGACAGCTGTTTATCTCTACCATCATGGCCTTTGCTTTGTATCTGAAAATCCTTCATACAATTTATATGGCTACACGCGTGCACACACACACACACACCCTGCTATATAAATACTCATACACATATACCTACACATACATTGTGAACGTATGTACACACACACATACACACGTATATATTTATGTGTCCACAGAAATATGTGTGTATTAAATACATTTAATATATTCATTCAATATTTGTTCAATAAGTGAACTGAAATATATAATTTAAAGGTATAAAATATAACTATATTCATTGTGATATTGAGACGTAACATTTGTCTCAGTTATCTATTGCTACCTAACAAACAATTCTAAACCTCAGTGGCTGGGACAACACCATTTTGATATCTCTCATGGTTCTGTTGGTTGATCGGGATCCCCTGAGTAGTTCTCTTCCTGGTCTCACTTGGGTCTCAGGTAGCTGCGGTCAGATGAGCCTGGGGCCGAGGCCGTGGGGCTGCTGGGCTGCTCTCCCTCTCCATGGAACCCAGGGCCTCTCCTCCCCTCAGGAGATCTCTGAGTGTTCTCTCCAGCAGGACAGATAAACTGCTTACATGGACCATAGGAGCTGCCCATCCTTCTTAAGGTTTAGCTGGGACCTGGTAGTGTCACTTGCTCCATGATATAGGGCCAGCTTCAATCCTAGAACTTCTTGGCTAGGGAGATGACAAAGAATTTGTAGCCATCTTTAATCCACCACAGTATTCTTCACTAATCATCCTATTGGTGAAACTCACAAAAGTTGAGAGCCAAAAGTTTCCTCACGATAATTTAATCAAATCCCCCCAGTTTACAAGTGAGGGTACTAAAGAAAGGTATGAGGAAACACAGATGGGCCAATGACCCTGATTGAAAGTTTATATGTTTCATAGCATTTACCAAACTAGCTGGCATATAGTATGTTAGTCTGGCTCCTTAGATAAGTAGAAATCAAAATGGGGTTAAATTGTTCAGGAAATTCATTAGGGGGAAAACCAGTGAGAGAAATTGGGGCGGAGGGATGAGAAAGGTTGAGCAAGCCATCCAACCTCCGTGCAGTCTGACCACAAGTAAAGGGGAGAGGGAAAGAAGGAAAGACAGTTTGGCGGAAGCACCTTTGGTGCAGTACTCAGAAAAGACCAGTAAAGTTTTGGAGAATCCTCAGGAAGCCCTTAAATAAAAATCATCATCAGAAGACCCCTGAGTCTCCCAGGAATTCTCAGCCTTAGTATCCCTGCCATGTAAGCCAATGACTGGGAGCAGCCTCTGGGAAGTGTGGCTCCCAAACCAACATGGCAACACACTGCAGAGCTCAGTGGCTGGGGCTGTCCGATAACTATGCTCCATGCAGTTGATGACAGGAGACATGTGTTCTGCTGGCCAACACAGTAGATGCTCAAGAAACACTTGACAACATAGGGATTCACTAATATAAAAATGCAAGGGTTTAGTATCTTTTCCTCTAAGAAGCATCAACTTTCTTACTTGTTAGAAACTTCCCTTAATTTTAAAAAGTCATTGAAACTTGACAGGGATTTTAAATTATAATATAATAGGATATTTCAAGAAATATTAACTATTTCTGGTAAGTAAAAAAAAATATTTTGAATAGTTTTCACATGAAATTGTGCTTTCCCCCCAAAAAATGGAATATTATAGACAATGATTCTACCAATAACTATTTCATTTGGCTTACATACCAACCTCTTGGTCTGTAACCAGAGTTCATTTTGTCTCAGAAGTGTTTAATTTTCTCAGCCACAAGGATATCTTGATGTAAGAGAAACCTAACTGTATGTATATACATTTCTAAAACAATAAATTAAATTCTGGAACCCTATTTGCAGACCAACCACGAGTTTATTGCCCTAGTAAATTCAGAATGTAAATGTACTGACAAAAGACAGTGTGCATAAAACTTTTAAGAAAAAAACATCTATTGTTTTAAGTGAGGCACTTAATGAAATAGTTCTAAACTCCACAGTCTGTTCAATGTGCATAATCAAATACAAATAGCTTCGTTAAAGCTTTACACGATGCTCACCTTGATGATAAAATGGTGGTGTACTGGGAAGATGCTGCCTCCGGAGTCTTAAATCTGTATTAGTTATGGAATTTGGTGCCCAGCTCAGTGAGGTGAAGTCTCCTTGTAGATAAATCTGAAGTCTTTTTCATGGTGGAGATTGAGGCCCAGCAAGGGTCGGTGTCTACTCCGCTGAATGGAGCTAGGAGTATTCTCAGACCACCTTTCCACCAGAGACTTTTTCTCCTTCCACCCCCATCCAATGTCTGCCATCCAGATCTGGGAGAAGGAAAGGATTTTTCTACTCACCTAAAGCAGTTTCTTTTTCTAATAGTCTGCCATTTTTGCAAGTAAACAAGACTTAGTACTTCAGGCTGAATCCTGTATAAATACATTCTTCTGTTCAGAATACACTTTACTGGAGTCCTTGCCAATTCCGGTATGCTGGACATTATTATATTTTGTATCAGTCTGACTTTATATATGTAAGTGGCTCACAGATGAAAACTAACTGTTTGAGATGGCTTCAGATGTGGGCTGTGGTCATTTCTGACACATGATAGAGGCTAATGTCTGTGATACCTATTGGTTCCTTGACAAGAGACTTCATTCTTCCAGTGTCTGTGGACAGCCAGAACTCATCTTTTTTTTCAAGTCAAACTTTGGCTTTGTAATCAATTTGGATTTCAGTATCAACTGAAAATGGCCCCAGGGAAGGGGTAGGAGGGTCTTCCAACAATTAAAGGCTCTACTGCAAAAATACATTTTCAGTATTTAGGAGATTATCTTAATACATGTAAATTTGGATCCTCAGGACCAAGATCATTTAAATAAGCACATGTAGAACACTTGTGGATGTCGCTGGATTCCACAGAACCTACGGCAAGAACTTACAGAGCTCTCAGTTGAAGGCTTTCCCTTTTCCACTGACAGATACCTTGCTGTAGCAGGCGGTGGTTTTGTCTCATCCTCTGTTGCTCCTTGTGACCACATATTCTATGCTTGATGATAGTCCCTTACTTGAATAGACTGGAAAATGTTTTTCTTGGGTGAACCATTATCCAATCAAGAACTAATCAATGAATGATATTTTCCAAAGTAAAGGCTCTAGACACCCCTTCTCTCCCATCTCTAAAGGCATTTTGTTTGCTATTATTGCACACATGGGGCTTTATCCTGGAATTCAGTGAATCTTTTTTGTCAGCAACTTGATTTGGTGTTGAAAAGAATATCTTCATAGATGTCATCTCCTCCCCCTCATGGAAGTAGCTGGCAGTCTTTGGATAGGTGCCCTGTTGTGGATATTGGTGATCTTTGAAGGGAAGGAGAAAACAACAATGATCACGGAATATTGAGGTAGATGTCTGTTACATCCAAATTTCAATCTTATTTTATTTCTCTGCCTCAGATCTAATGAATATATACTTCTCTCTAAATTATGAAAAATGAAGGCAGTATCAAAGCATACAGAGTGTCATGATCTTAAAATTATTCTCTAGGTGGATCCACAATTACAGATCAACATCCTATTTTGAAAATGCCTTTGAGGAAACTACTGTTAAGTCATGTTAGTAGTCTAATCAGCTTAACTGTGAAATCAAGATGAATACATCTTGATAATAAGTACTTACATAGGTTTTCATGAATTAAAATTTATATATCTATAGCAAATTCAGAATTTTTTAAAGCCAATTTATTTCTGTTATATTATTTTAGAATTCTGAAAATTATCTGAATTAGGGAGAAGTATGCACACAGAAGCACATTCGTACACATCTTCTAAACATGAAGACTGAAACTGACTGTCAGCCGAGGGAGGCTGATGTGGGGTTCTAGGAGGTGAGCGGCCCAAATGAAAAAATGCACGAGGAGTTGCCATACTGCTGGACAGACTTCAGCCAGAGACACCATGGGGTTAACAACACTTTATTGTCACAGGGAGGTGCGCCCTATGATGCACCTGTCCTGCTTTTATCTGTTTTCTGTCAGCACATGCGCGGTCTGAATTTCTTTGTTTATTAGGCTTACAGAATATCTCTAGCACATGCGTACTTCCATTTTCTTTGTTCTAAATCTTATATAATTGACGCATGCGTGGAGCAATTATTTACTGCATACTACAAACATGCTCTGATCGTGGCCTTGGGTCCCACGGCTATAACTCATCTCAATGCTCCGATCGTGGCCTTGGTTCCCACGGCCTTAACTCATCTCAACGCCAGCTCACATTCCACCCCCTAGGTCGTGAACACTAGCCCACAGGGCAGAGCATTGTGTCCAAAGATCACAACAACAATACAGAGTACAGTATCCTACCAATACACAGACAGCAACAATAGCCAGGACAGTTAGGCTCCATCTCCAGGAGGACGTCAAGGATGACCACCAATTTTTAAGGGGGTCTTGAGTTACATGATCTATGTGATCCAATTTTTGATCTATTTTATGCAGTGTCTTAGCTATTTTTTTTTTTTTGGTGATCTGGTATATAGATACAACATTTAATATGTAACATAGCACATGTGCCACCCTGGCTTGTAGTGAGAATATTTAATGTCATTTTATTTTGTAAGACTACTTTTTGCATCTGGGTAGTCTCGTTTAACAATTTTTTTATAGTTCTTCTAGTAACATTTAGTACAGCTGATATGTGTTGAGCTAAAGTTTTTACCTGTAATTTAACACTGATGGTCCCAGCACCAGGCAGGAACAGGGCCATGGGATAAAACCATCAAGCTGCACACTTTTTCCGGTGCCACCGGGTGTGCAGTGGGTCCCAATTTGTGGAGCGCTCTGTCAAAGTGGGCCGGATATGTCCGGGCAAGTAAGCTCTACCCCAAGTACAGCGCCCTGTCCATTTAGGTGGGAGATAAGACCATTCGTGGATGTCACATACCCACAGATACCCTGGTGGCAGGGAATCAGTGGGTTTTGTGCCAATTAGAGGTCGTCCATCCCACCAGGTGGAGGCATTTACATTATAAGTAATTTTGGCACACAGCTCTTTTGGGAGCCACCCCACTGTGCGGTTTGGAGCCTCGTGTTCAAACTGCTGTTCAATACAGAGGGGGCTTAAATTTTTTACTTTTACATGAACACTATTTATTTATCTCCACCCATTTTATACAGTCCTTTTAATTAGGGGGGGGCATTGCCCCGCTCATGTAGGAGTATTTTTTTAATAGTCTGCTGCCGCAAGTTCCAGGGCAATCTCGCTGTCCTGTTGGCATTTTATTGAATCAAGGTGCTCCAATTAGTTTTGGACGCGGGGTGGAGGTGCCACGGCAGTCCATCTCTTGTGTCTACAGGAAGTTTAGTACAGACCCAACAGTGAGAGACGTTGTGGACTCGCATGAAAGTGTGTGCCCAGGAGAACATGGTATTTGTTTTTACCCTGGACGGAAGGACAGAGCAGAGGTGGACACCATGATTGGCAAATCTCTCCCTTCTGGGAGGATGCAAGCCACTTTTTTATTTTGTGAGAGTACAGTGGCAGGAAGGGCTGTTTGCCCTGGGCGGTGGTACCACACCAACCCGCCCACATTAGGTTGGTCACACTCTGGGAGAGCTTTAGGAGCTATCAGTGGAATTGTCCAAAGCCGTAGGGCTTCTGTTTTTTTAAGTAGGGACACTCCTGTTTTTTCTAGAGTAACCTGTACATCAAAAGGCCATTTCCCCACTCGTGGGGTTACCTGCAGGGCTTTTTCTAGCCCATCGCCCCATGGTTTTAAAAGGGCTAGCCAGGGGCCTTTAGTCTGGACCTGATTTTTTCATGTCCAGGTGTCCTGTTTTTCTGAGTTTAACACCCTGGGAGCGCGTAATATTAACGCATGTCCCACTATTGAGACATCGGAGGCATCCTGCACAGGCCCAACTCTGAGCCTCCGAATAGTTCCTTGCAATAACTTTTTCAGTGGGCTCATACCAGTACGGCGAGGTTGTTTATTTAAAAGACGTACCGCCTGCGGCAAGACACTGTTCCAGCCTCGCCCTTGTGGTTTGAGAGCCCTCAGTTTGTCTTTTAATAGGCCATTGTACCGTTTAATCATTCCTGTTGCTTGAGGACGGTAAGGCACATGCAATATTCAGTTCATATTATTTTTCTTGGCCCATTTTTGGGTCTGTTGGGCAGTGAAAGAGGTTTCTCTATCACTTTGTATTTTTAAGGGAGTCCCATAGAAGGCCCGTAAAACTTTCAGTGTTTTAATAGTAGAGTCTTGTGTAGCTCGGGGCACATGGTGAGCAAAACCTAGGCCAGTAGCGGTGTCTACCGCTGTCAGCAGGTACCGCAAGCCAGTACTCGGAGCAAAGGGGCCTACGTAATCTATTTGTCATACCTGCAGTGGCTGAATTTCCCGTGCAATCTTCCCCATCTGTTGGGGCCATCGCTGTCAGTGCGGGTGGTGCTTAGCACACCATGGACATGCCGCATGGCATCTTTGGCTTTACTGTGGCTCAGGTGCAGGCCCCACCGATCGGCTACCTGCCTCATTGTGTTTGAGCCAATATGACCAAGTTTTTTATGGAGCCAGGGACCTATATCGGGTCCTGGGACCATAGCCTGTACAGGACGGAGTTGGGCTAGCGCGTCAGCAGCATCATTGTCCGGTGCCAGGGCTGGGCGGTGCCCTGGTATGTGGTAAACAGTATACTGGCCTTTTTGGCCTTTGTCCCATAACTGTTTCCACATCTGTTGTCCCCACAGGGGCCGGTGTCCAATCATCCAGTTTTGCAGGGCCCATTGGGGTATCCACAATGTAAGGCCTCGATATATGGCCCAACTATCTGTACAAATCTGCAAGGGGCTAGATTTATTTATCAACACCAGCCATACTGCCCATAACTCAGCCCATTGGCTGGATTGGCCTTCTCCGGTCTCATACCAGAAGGCTTTAGTGGCAGGGTGCAGTGCTACTGCAACCCAAGTGGGCGGACTGCCCTTACAAGATCCATCAGTATACCAAGCAGTTTCCGGGGGTGGCCCTTTCCCTTCACGAAAGGGACTGGGCACAGGGTCCACCCCTTGTTGTGGGAGCGTCTGTACATCAGGCGCAACAAATCTCACAGGCCCTAACACCTGCTGCAACTTTGCAGCCAAGGGGCTAGCGGTGTACTGGGCTCTCTGTTTCAAATAAGCACCCCACTTCGTCAGAGTTGGGGTTTGGGCAGTTTCCGATCGGGATTGCTTTGCCCATGTCTGTACCCATCCTGCAATAGGGTATGTGGTTTGCACTTGGACCTCTTGCCTCCCCGTCAGGGGTTTAGTGGCAATCAAGGATGTATAAGTTGCTAGCAACTGTTTCTCAATCAGAGAATAACGACATTTAGCCCCTTTCCACAACTGAGACCAGAATCCTAGGGGCACTTTCCGCTGCCCATGTTTCTGCCATAAGCCCCAGCCATATCCATCATTGTCCACATGGACTGTCAACCAGAAAGGGATGTCTGGATCTATAGTGCGCAGTGCTTGTGCTTGGGCCACTGTCCTCTTAGTTTTAACAAATGCACATTTGGTCTCATCAGACCAGTTCCAGACTTCTCCCTTTTTAATCAGTTTATACAGGGGTTTGGCTATTTGGGCCAAATGAGGAATAAACACCCGCCAGTATCCCAGAAGACCCAAATAAGTCTGTAACTGTTTAACTGTTTTAGGATGGGAATATGCCTGGATTTTGTCTATTACTGCTTTAGGCAGCACTTTTGTCTTACCCGACCAGACAACACCCAAGAATTTGACAGAATATCCAGGTCCTTGTACTTTGTCCTCGTTCACGGCCCACCCCAAGCCCGCCAGGGCTTCTCGCAGCGCTGTGGCACTGGTTTTTAAATCTGAAAGAGAACCAGAGGTTAGCATTATGTCATCAATATAATGGAACAAACAACCGGTATCTGGTTTGCTCCACGTAGCCAGGTCCTGGGCCACCAGGCCATGACACAGTGTGGGGCTGTGCAGATATCCTTGCGGCAACACAACAAATGTCCATTGTCTGCCTTCTCAGGTGAAGGCAAACTGTTTTTGGCTCTCAGGGGCTATGTCTATCGAGAAGAATGCATTAGCCAGGTCAACCACATAGTGACAAGTACCCAGTTCATGGGACAGTCGGTCCATTAAATCTGTTATATTTGGCACAGCTGTATGCATGGGGGGAGTGACTTTATTTAGTTCCCGATAGTCCACTGTCATCCTCCAGGAGCCGTCTGGCTTCTGCACCGGCCATATTGGAGAGTTATATGGGCTATGCGTAGTCCGAATTATACCGGCTTCCTCAAGCTTTAGAATAGTCTGTCCTATTTCCTCATGGCCTCCGGGCAATCGATATTGCCGGACATTTACCACTCGTGTGGCCTGTGGCAAAATCAAAGGTGCATGATGAGGATGCCCCCGTATAACTGTTTTTACCACACGGACTCTCAGGCGAAATTCCCCTTGAGTCGTCTGTATTTGCAATCCTTGCAAAATGTCTATCCCCAAAATGTATTTAGCTACTGGGGATATATGCACTTTATATGCAGCAGGGGGCAGACGGCCAATGCTCAAAATCAGAGTCACTCGTTTAACACACATTTGCTTGTTTTCATATCCTTTTATATCAACCCATGGTCCCTGAAAATGCTCCGAATTTTCATGCACCAATGTAATTTCAGCTCCTGTGTCTACTAGTCAGCACTCGCTGTTTATTCATGGGGGACCAGTGAATAGTTAGCTCAACATGTGGCCTCCGGTCATCGGGGTGCCCCACGTCCCGAACACCTTGGCCTTCCTCCTAGTCTGGGAGGAAGTCAGCAAAGGCCACCTCTCGGGCCTGATGGGAGGTTGGCAATGGAGTATATTGTTGCTCAGGCCGTAATTTTTTCCATAAGGCCATCAGCACCTCCAATGGCTGGCCATCTAATTTTACACGGTCCAGGCCAGCTGCCAGTAAATCACACCATATCTGCCGGCAATCTAGCTTTTGGGGCCCTCCTAAAATTGGAGCATTCCCCTTTTTTTTCCTTGGTGTGGACTTCCCTTTCTGTGTCACTGCACAGGAGGAGGGGGTCTTGGACTCACCTTGAGTCTTGGCAGCATGTACCCCCTTTTGGCGCAACTCTATGTCCCCCAGACGAGCCAGAGCCTCAGTTACTTTATGAATGGGGCGGTCTACATACAGTGCTAGTAGCGCCGCCATAGTCCCAAACGTTCCCGTTGGGCCATTAGCCAAAATCAAATCTTTTATTCGAGCTGTAAGGAGCTCATCATCTGGATGCTCCCAGGGGCGGTGGGACTGGAGTTACACAGGCATAGCTGCTCTCAGAGGCGGCGGAGCTAGGACCACGCAGACATCTTTCTGCTGTGCTGGGTCTCTGCTTAAGCTCCTCTTTTTTGCACTGCAACTCCTCCACTTGCATCTGTAAATCTCTCATGTCTTGGCTAGCATGCCATAAAACAGATAAGAACATCCAGGCCACCCTCCCGGCTGCCTCTCGGTGGGCTAATGGGACATTATTTTTTAACAGCTCCAATGCCCTCCGGACGTCATCTGGCCAGGGCGCAACTGTGTCCCAATCCTCAGGTTGAGCCCATGTCAGCAATTAGGCTGCCACCGGGTACCATACAGAGGTAGGGGGCCACTTTGCTTCCATCAGAGCATCCCCGTCAGGGGCAGGGGGTTCAGAAGGGGCACTCACCTCATCCTGCCGACTACGCCAAGTGTCAGCCGAGGGAGGCTGATGTGGGGTTCTAGGAGGTGAGCGGCCCAAATGAAAAAATGCACGAGGAGTTGCCATACTGCTGGACAGACTTCAGCCAGAGACACCATGGGGTTAACAACACTTTATTGTCACAGGGAGGTGCGCCCTATGATGCACCTGTCCTGCTTTTATCTGTTTTCTGTCAGCACATGCGCGGTCTGAGTTTCTTTGTTTATTAGGCTTACAGAATATCTCTAGCACATGCGTACTTCCATTTTCTTTGTTCTAAATCTTATATAATTGACGCATGCGTGGAGCAATTATTTACTGCATACTACAAACATGCTCTGATTGTGGCCTTGGGTCCCATGGCTATAACTCATCTCAATGCTCCGATCGTGGCCTTGGTTCCCACGGCCTTAACTCATCTCAACACCAGCTCACACTGCCTTTCCAAATTTATGAAACACATATGAAGATCATTCTGCTGTGTTTAATTAAATTTATTTCTCATTGTGTAAAACTGTTGCATGTAAATGGGAATTATTTGAAGACCTTTAATATTTTGAATATATTGTGTTACATAATGACTTGTGTTTTATTATTAATAAAGTATAAATAAATATGACCTACAGCTATTTCAGTTTTTGATCAAATCACTGGATGATCTTATCTCTTTTACATTATATACTGATTTCTCACAAATGAAAGCAGAGATACTTGATTCTTAATCTTTATCTGCACAGCTTTGTCAGTTTTGGAGACTGGATCAAATTGGAGAGTAAATTACATTTTGCTAAAAATGCATTTTTTTCCTCTAGGAGTGAAATATCTCCCAAATATTAGTGATGTGAATCCCTTTGTTAAATAAGCTAAGAATACATTAAATGTTACCAGGTGAGTGTGCAGACTGAAAAAAAACAAAACCAATCATATACTTTGTGATATTTTAGTCTCTCCCCTTTAGCATAACAGAAAATAATCAATAATGAATTATATTCAAGTTTTTGTTTACCTATTTTTGAAAGCCAGTACTGTATATGCAGCTGAATAAAACATTCAAATGCATTACATGCTGGGAGAAAAAAATATACGTAATTTTCTGTCCAATATTTACATTTCAAAGTACTTTATTGAAAACTTTAAATGTTTTTATTTATATTCTATTATTTACTGAAGTTTTAGAATATGGTATTTTGGCCATTAATGAGTTTCTTTGCAAATGTAGTTTTAGTCAAAGTAGATGATACCTTTGTACTTTTTAGGTGAAGCCGTTTCCTAAGAGTTTCCTAAGGGTATGCCATGGGAAAAGCCTACCAAACACATTCAGGAGGAATTGAACACACGTGTAACTTACTTTATCACCTGTTCATCATTAGCTAGAAATATGTTTCCAAATTACATAAAGACTGAAAAGACATGTTTTGAATTATTTGAGATTTGATCTGACTGTTAACTAATTCTATTACTTGAAATAATTCTGATTATTTGACCTAATTCTAAATCACGCATTTGATTGTATCTCAGAAAACCAATTCCTGAGACAGGGAGCCTGCTCCAGTGATGGTTGGGACCTTCATGGTCCTGAGCCCCAGGTATCTAAATTTTCAGCAGTTGTTACTGCCATTCCAGGTGCCAGACATAGAGGCAATTAACATGATACAGTTATTAGTAGACATGGCTTCCATTTAAAGTGCTAATTGAGGGAGATGGATTGACAGATGGATGGATGGATTACAAAGCTGAAGAACCGATCAATATATTGCATGTGTCATAATAAAGATCTACTTTAGTTTTACTTAAGCACAAAAGATTTTTGGAGTAGAGAATGTGGTGGGAAGGTAAGTATAATTCTTGCTGTGTTCTAGAAACTCTATGTATGAAGGACAGAATTTGAATGCAAGATTGCAGCAATATGATGGGTCAGAAATCTATCACAGGGATTCAGACAAAGATGATGACTTCAGAAAAATCAAAGAGGGGTAGTAGGAGTAGAGAGGAAAGAAAATCTAAGAGAAATTTGGGTGGTGACATTGGAAGAGCATGTTGGTGATTGTGGGACTAATGTTTGTAATATTTTGATACTTGACTGCAAACAGCTATTAAGCCTCACACCTGCCTCACACCTGCGGCTTCTTGTGCCTCTCACCAGGGCAACAGGATTCCTAGCCCAGGTGTTCCCCCTTTAGCACCTGCAGGAGTGTCAAACCACCCAATTGCCTGCTTTCTTTGGGAATCGTCACCCAGGCCCACCCCCTTCCCTCCTTAAAAGCCCCACCCCCAGCCTGCTTTCTTTGCTCTCTCAAACCGCTTTTGACCTGCTTGTGACTGCTCCGCTCATCCTAGAGGCCTCGGTTATGTAAGTTAGAAATCTTTTCGTACCTTCTTGGTGCATGTATGTGTGTCATTATCTGTCTCTACATTCAAACCAACTTTTTGGGTGGCATGCTTCTCTAGATTTTTCAGTATTTGAAGTTTAGGGTACCTTCAGAACTAAACCAGCAGCTTCTCATAGTTTCAGAAGCTGACTTTACAACATAGGAGCTAACTGTAAATATTCTTTTGCATTTAAAGTGGCTTAATAGCATGGCTTAATAGCATGGCTTTATGCAGGGCTAGATGTTGGTTTCCTCACAAATTCATGTAAGAATGCACCTATGGTTGACATACAATAAGAGAAAATAAAATCCTTGGGGACTGTTTCCTGGTTTAGACTATCCTGGGACCTTATTTCACCAAACCACATTAAAAGGTGAAAAAAACCACAAAAATGAGGGTCAGGTTTTCTCACCTGACGTTGCATTGCTGCGTAAGACTAAACACATTTGGAATGGAGAGCCCTTCCCCACGTTGAGTGAACCTTTGGTCTGCTTATTTGGCTCTTCTTTATTCCTTCAGTCACTTATCAGTGTTTGGTTTTAATTACCTTTTTTTTTTTTCCAGCATTTCTATATCTGAGCACATCATCTTTAGATAGCACTATACACTGCTCATTTGATCAACTCAATTCTATGCTCTGATTAACTTATTCAAATGAATGAGTAGTTAAATTTCCTTGGGCAGTAAGGTCATTTCAGTAAACCAGGGAAGCATAAAAGCAATCTAAAATCAACATATTTTTGTTTATTTTGTTACTATGAACATTTTTTAAAAATATGAAAATGTAAAATTGGTATGCTTGGGTAAAAATGTATTTTTAACTTAATTCCTATCAGTTATAAAGGTATTTAGATATTAAAATCTTACAATTAAATGACATATTTCCCATATTTTAAATGTTAAGTCATATTTCTCTTTACTTACATGAAAAAGTCCTTAGTTCAGAGAATTAGACTTCCTATTCTTTCCCCTTAAATTTACCTTGTAACTTTTATAAACCCATTGCCTCTATCTTTTGAATCTGAATACTTAGAATCAACTTTTTACAAATACGTGTATAGAAATTAAGGCAGTTGATTGGAACATTGGACTTGATCTTATTAAACACAAGCCTTCACTGTTTTTCACCTGGAGTTCCATAATCTTTGCTACTAAAACAATCCGTATCTAAGCCATTAACTTACTTTGGTATAAGAGAGAGAGGCACTTGAGTTCAATTACTAGACAGCATTTCTGTTACTCAGGATAAATGACCAGGGTTGGGTGCCAGTTGCTCTCTTGAGAAGCTGGCACTGATATATTGTCTGAATTAAAATTTAAAATATCCTGCAAACACTGTACATTTTCACTAAAATCATTTGGCAATATATTCCATCATAATGGGATAACATAAAGGGAAAAACATTATTATGAAAATGTGGTTTAAATGTATCGGCTGCATTCTGGTTAGTTTCTCCCGCGAGCAGGCCTTACTGAGAACAGAGCGCTCTAGTGCACTTCAGAGGGGCCCTTTCTCCTCCCCCTGCTGTAAGCTCAGGAACGTTCTCTAATGAGCACTGTGAGGACCTGATGGAGCTCCTGAAGGTATTTGTTGGCAGCACGTGGGGGCTCCCCCATGACTGGGTACCCTTGGAGTTTTTAACTGAGTTGTCCACACTAAGCCAACAGCAACTTGTCGATTCAGTTCAGGTTTTCCTACCCTAGTGCTGGTTACATCCAGGAACCCACCAGATTCTCATAATGAACATTAACTAAGTCTCTGTGCTTCCAGCAGGGGAAGGATGAAAAGAAACCATTTCGAAATACACCAGAGTACTCTGTTCTCCTGGATAAGTCCTACCCTCAGAAACGAATTTCCCAGAGCTTAACCTGCTGGGGTTCTGTCAGTCTGACCATTTTGGGGAAAGGAATGTACCCAACTCCAGCCCACTCTAGCTGTGCTGTCCCATCTAAGGTGAGAGGGAAAAACACATTTCTAGCTGACCCTCCAGAGATATAGGCTCAATAAAGACTGAGGCTTAATCACAGGAACAGAGATTGTTTCCCCTTGCCCCACGCCTCACCACCACATCACTAAAGGCCTATTTACAGCAGTTCCTTTTACCTGGTACATCATGTCTGGCCATGAAGAAAACATTCCAAGGCATTTCAAAAGGCAAAAAAAAAAAAAAAAAAAAAAACTCAAAACAAGTATTAGAACCAGACATGGCAGGATGTTGAAATTATCAGACAAGGAATTTAAAACAACTGTGATTAACAGGCTCGTTGATTAAAGGGCTCTATGGATAAACAGCATGCAGGAACAGAAGGGCACTGTACACAGAAAAACAAAAATCCTAAGAAAGTAACAAAATAAATGCTAGACACAGGAAACACAGTAGCAGCCATGAGGAAGCACTTTGGTTTTATTGTTCACTGGACATGACAGGGATTTATGAGTTAAGGACTTATTAATAGAATCCTCAAAACAGAAAAGCGAAGAGAAAAAAGAGTGGAAAAGCAGATCCAAGGATGTGGGACAACTACAAAAAGTGTAATTTAAGCATGGGAATATCAGAAGAAAAGAAAGGAAGGGCCTAAAGAAATATTTGAAACAATAACCACTGAGATTTTCCCTAAATTAATGTCAGACACAAAACCGTAATCCAGAGGCTCAGAACACCAAGAAGGATAAATGCCAAAAAAATTACACCTAGGTATGTCATTTTTCAAATTACAGAAAATCAAAGATAAAGAAAAAGCCATAAAAGAAACCAGATGAAAAAGAGACCTTACCTATAAAGGATTAAAGACCAGAATAACACCTGACTTCTCAGATACCATGCAAGCAAGAGTAGAGTGGAACATTCAGTGTTGTGAGGAGAAAACTCATCAACTTAGAATTCTGTACCCTATTAATTTATACTTCAAAAGCGAAGGGCAGAAACACTTTCTCATACAAATTGAGGGAATTTGTTGCCAGTGGAGCTGTCTTGTAAGGCATGTTAAAATAAGTCTTTTAGATAGAATAAAAATAAGTCAGAAACTTGGATTTACATACAGAAAGGAAGAACATAAAGAATAAGGGAAGGTAAGAGAAAAGAAATCTTTATTTTTCTTAGTTGATCTAAATTTGTTCAAAATAATAGCAGGAATGAGTTTGATTTTGCCTGCTTATGTATACATTATACATGCTTATATGTGAAATGAATGACAGCAATGACCTAAGGGATGGGAAAAAGGAATTAAGATCAATTACTATAAGGTATACCCACTCCCCATGGAGTGGTGTCCTGTAATTTGAAAGTGGACTTGTATTAGTTGTAAATATATATTGCAAACTTCAGGGCAACTACTAAGTTTTTTTTTTTTAAACATGATATGCTAAGAAAGAAGAGAGAATGGGATCATATAACACTCAATTAAAGCCACAAATGAGGAAAGTAGAAGTCAAAAATACAAAGAACAAAGGCAATAGATACAAAACAGTGATGAATACGGTAGATACAGTTTTAATGCACCAATGAAAGACAGAGCTTGTCAGAGTGGATCAGGAAAACACAAGTCAGCTATAGATTGTCTACAAGAAGCCCACTTTAAATTTAAAGACACATGTAGTTAAAAAGTAAATGGATGGAGAAAAATAAACCATGTTAACCCTAGGGACGAGGAAAAATACACAATGCTAACAGCAATTAAAAGAAAGCAAGACTAGCTATAAATTTCAGGCAGAACAGATTTTGAAGCAAGGAAATGTATCAGGAATAATGAATATTACATTAGGCAAAGGGGTCATATCTCCTAGAACACGTAACAATCTTTAATGTGTACGTGCCTAACAGCATCTGACCACATGAGTCAAAAACAGAACCACAAGGAGAAAGAGATGAGTCCACTATTAATAGCTGGAGACAGAAATGCAGATGATGCCTAGGGAACCCCTCCCTCTAGCTGAGAGACTTGAGCATGCCACATAAGCTACTCAAAAAATATGTACTTTGCGGCACCACTTCCAATCCTTAGTTGCTATTTTGTATTGAATCTCATGCACTAATATCAGACTTTGGGGGATCCCAGCCACATTGTCTCCTGTAGCACCATAGTGAGTGCCAGGATCAATGACATTTACCTGCTTCAGCAGCATTTCAGAAAAGCTTTTTACCCCTCCAAGCTTTCATCTCAGACTCTTAGAGGAGATGGGCACTTACTATATATTTTAGGCACAAATTGTGCCCTTGTCTTTAGTTCTTCACTCTAGGTTTATGAAATAGGATTCTTTCAGGCTCCCTTCGTGTAGATAAATATACAGGGTTTTTTGTTGTTTTTGTTGTTGTTTGCTTAGAATTGGGTTCTTGGTTCCTTGGTTACCCACTCTGAGGTTCTCCCAAGGAAAGGAAAGATGTCATGCAAATAAATGCAATTCATTTTGCCAAATACCATAGCAGAGTAATGGAGATAACAGATTTAAAAAGTATTATTCCAGTATTTGCAGTCAAAGGACAACGATCACAAAATAATCCCTGCTTTTCATTGGGTCATCAGCTTTGCATATAGTTGAGAAAAACAAGATAATTAGCAATAAGATATATGAAAGGTATGCTGATATGGATAACATCTTATTGACTTTGTTCAAAACGTTACACAAGGGTAAGTAGTATAGCTATTGCTGTTGGACCGAAGATTTGAATGCATTAAAATGTAACAGGGATGATTTTGCTACAAAATAATACTACATAGAGTGATGCACAGAACTATCTGACTTGTAGCAATTGACAACTTGTGTCCAGATCATAAAACCCTATAAATATTATTCTGTGTCATCTCACTTCTAATACACTATTGAAGACTGTCAAAGTGGAGTCCTATAGGTTTTATAAATTGAGGCTTCCCCGATCAACATATTACTCCAGTGCTCATTTTGTGGAGGTGGCTGTCAGCAAACCTGGAGGCCCCAGAGAGATCCAATTATAACTACCTTCTCCCTACTCCAACTCAAAACCCTTGACTTGAACCAAGCAGTTTCTCTGTACTGATTAGCCTTGTGCCCAGGGATCTGTCCAACTCTGATAATGAAGTAAATTTGTTTTATCATGCTGTCAATCCTCCTTTTTGTTGTGAATTCAAAACAAAACTTACAGGATAGTGAGAACAGGTCTACTGTGTTCATCTCTTGAGCCAGCCTGGGAGCTGATAGATTCTGAAGGCCTTATCACACTGATAACTTGTGAACTAAATTTACCTAAATCACCTGACAAAACCTAATGAGAACTTTTCCTTTCTTGTTTTGTCCATGAGAGTCAGATCTTCTCTGCAAAACTTCTGTGATTCCAGAATTACGCATCCTTAATATATTCAGTTGCTGATGGCTGGGCACTAGGTTGGGGGGCCAAGATAGGAGGTACGCATGCAATGACAACTTTATCCAGACTCGTGGTATTAACGGAGTCAAAACTTTGCCGCCTCCAGGCCAGGCCCCCACCTCTTCCATGTATTCTCACTATAAGTTTATTTCATGTATTACTCTACACAGCAAGCTTTCAACAAGGATAATTTAGAATTACCATGACTATTTGGGGGGAACTTTTGATAGGAAAAATATTCACTTTGAAAACAACTTGGAACAAGGAAGATACATATATAAGAAAACATATATTTTATTAGACACTCTCAAAAATTAAGATTCCAGAATTGCTTCCTTAAAAGATTGTTTGCCAAGTCCCATGAAGCTGAAAAACATCTAAAACTATACTATTTGAGCTTCCTCCAAGTCATAACTTGAGCATAATGGCTTTTATCTAATTTTCCTGCCGTGTGTTCTTCCATTACCCTCTGCCTTCTCTTTCTGATCAGCCTCATTTCTCTTGTCAGCCAGAGAGCCCAAAGTTCAGTTTCTTCTTTACATTAAACATTTTGGAAGAATGGACACATCTTAATTTTAAACTCTGGCCTCATTATGAGCTAAAAGCCACTGCCTGAGACTTTCCAGAGTTTAGGCAGGAAAGACAAACATTTCAGAGGAATTTAGAATTATTTCTTAATGGACAATCTAGAGCTCCCAGATCTGTTGTTTCCCATGTTAGCAGGAAACTCAGAGGTGAAGTATGGGAGGATAAAGCAATGTAGGAAGACCCTAAGAGCGACCTTAAAAGATAATTTTTTTTTCAAGATAAACCAGGGAGGTGTAGAAAAGCTATGGATGGTTGACAAGATCTTTTGGAGATGATTTACAAAAACTTCCTTACAAAAATAGATATTTCTAGTCCTGAGAGGAAGGGTGAAAAAAAGCATGAAACATTGGAGTTTTCAAGAATAGGTTAACATTTTTCACATTACACAGCAAGAGATCCTAAAGGAAGTTCCATGTTCCTGTCACTTTTATGAATGGCCTTAGCTAAAAATAGAAGCTTCAAAATCAAAGTAAGAAATAGAATGGAAAGTAGCCCCATTGCCAGATCTCCAGCTGACTCATGTACATTTTGAAAATGCCTTAGAACAAAATAATAAGACCCAGAATGAACTGACGGTCTCACAGTTGAAGCCCTTATTCCGGGGACACATGTTAAAGATACCTGTAGATCCGTCAAGCAGAAAAGATACTATGGAAACTATCGTGATGTGCTAGCTAAGAAACTGAAGAAAAAAGTCAGATTTTCAGAGACAGTGCTGTAGGAGTAAGTACGCACTTTCTTATATTTCACCAGGAGGACTGTTAATAAATAGTAAAAATAAATATTTAAAAATGTATCAGTTATAATCTTGTCATTATCCTACAGCATTTCGCCTTCATTAGTAAACTGTGTAGATAGCCACTATCCCCAATAATTGTTAAAAATTCCCATGTCTTAGCTAATAATTCTTTATCTTAGAATCCAAACAAACAAGAAAAAAAAAATAGCCTTCTTTGTGACAAAGGCCTCACTAACTTAATATGGAAGAACCTACTGTCTCTACTAGTTGAAAGTCTAGCAGAGAAAGAAGCCATTATGTTAGCAGTTGTTATAATTTTCCTATGCTTTTAGTTAAAAAAACAAAAACATCAAAGTGTATAGACATGTTCAGGACCTCAGAGTCACCATGTGTCACTGTCAGAAAACTTCTAGAGCCCACTCCTGCCAATGAAGACTTCAAGGAAAATGTGATTTTAATGAAGCTGTAACTCTAAAATATACTTTATTTCAAAATTAGTCTTGTCTATTGTATTTTTTATGTCAACATGAAAAAGCTGTTAAGAATTTTCAACACAAACCCAGTAAAGGAAAAAAAAGAATGCTAAGGGCCTATGTAACAGGAGATGTTTTTCAGCTTCTTGTTTGGATGAGTTCTTTCTGAGCTATTTTCAGAGTCTACATCTCAAATTTTAAAACAGTTACTATTATTTAATTGAATATACGACTTATTGGCTTCAGCCTTCTTGTAACATAGTTACACAATTTTTTGTGTACTTCAGTGGTTTCTGAGAAATCACCACACAATATGTAAAGGAACACACCTGGATTTCTCACAGGTATCCTATTGTCATAAATATTTTTGAGAGAGATTGAAATTGACTGCAAGTCATATTCACGTAACCAATGAAGGAATAAAACATGTCAGTGGAGCCTGTGTATTTGGGCAGAAGAATGCGGCATTGCTCTAACCTAGGCTGTAATAGGCATCACGGGTAGGAAACGCAAGCAGAGTTGCTGATGTTCTGTTCCCCAGTAAGAGAAGCACCTAATAATTATGTTGTAAAACCACTGTCTCCAACAGCAAAGGAGGCTGCAGAGTAAAATAATTTTTTTTTGTCCTGAATGCCTAGTCAGTCTCCAGAGATCTAAAAACAGAGAATAATAACATTAAGTCATTAAGCCAGTTATCATCCTTACCAACATCATCATTACCGTCCTTACCTAGAGTCGGATTTTAGTCAGACGCAGTTCTGTAACCTTGGGGTGGGGTGAGGTACAAACTTCACTGCGGGCCAAGTTTTGTGCTAAGCACCCCGCATATAGCATCTCATTTAATCAGTTTACAACCTCCATTTTATAGACAGGAAGCTGAAGCACAAAAAAATATATCCTGCAAGTTTTAAATAAGTCTTCAATTTTTTAAAAAAAGGGAGATTTAGGGTATTGTGTGTATCTAACCATGTGTCAATTTTTAAAGCAGGTATACTGAAAACAAACTGTTACACATTTCTTAGAAAATTTCAGTAGTAAAAAGGACACTGAAAAGCCACAGAGAGTAAAAGATACAGTTTAGGGTACCATGATACAAGGATGTAGGTTGGACAATTAATCATTTTTATAACTGGGACGCTTTGTTGTTGTACCATTGACTTTTGATACTAATTTGTGTGTAAGGGATGAAGAAAGGAGAGAGTCAGAAAAAGAAGGAGAAAAGAAAGCATATAGCTCTAAACCAAGGAAAACTAATAAATATACATAACTGTAAACAGCATTCACAAGACAGGTACATGGTGCGGAACATGATTTAGATATTTTGCTCCTGGCTTGAAAATAAGTCTCAGCACTGGATTCATAGAAGCTGTTAAATTCTTCTGGGGTTGAGCACTGCAGGAAACTTCTATAATTTAACTGTATGCTCAGAAAGCCAATCCACTGGCTTGCAAATTTATGCAACTTTTAGACCTGGTAAATTGGGTGAGTGCAAGTATGTCAGAGAGGAAAGAAGGCTTAATTTACTCAGAGATATAATTCATGGTTAATAAATTGTAACAAGCATCAGTAAATTAAAAAAAAAAAAGGACAGAACAAAGCCAGAGGCAAAATAGGATTATGTTTTTCCATTTTAAATGTACTTAATTAGCACAGTCCCTCCTCTTAGGAATGGAAGTGATGAGTTCATGAAAGCTTGCCTCTGAATGCTAATAGAAGCAACATACTGAGACAGGGGTAAGATATCCCTCCTTTATATGCCAAGAATTAGGTGGTCACATGTGTACTTTAAAGTAGAGAGGATAAGGAAAATAAAAAGCATTTGTGTAATTCATTGTCTTTTTAATTGAACTTTTTAATTGAAGTATAGTTTACAATATGTCAATTTCTGATGTACAGCATAACGTTTCAGTCAAATATATACATACACATTCATTTTCATATTTTTCATTATAGGTTAGTACAAGATATTGAATAAAGTTCCCTGTGCTATACAGTATAAACTTGTTGTTTATCTTACATGTAGTAGTTAGTATCTGCTAATCTCAAACTCCCAATTTATCCCTTCCTACCCCTTTTCCCCTTTGGTAACCGTAAGTTTGTTTTCTCTGACCATGAGTCTGTTTTGTAAATAAGTTCATTTGTATCTTTTTTTTTTTTTCCCCTCATATACACCCATCCCCAAACATGAATAGCCTCCCTCATTATCGGCACCCCCCCATCAGAGTGGAACATTTGTTAGATCTGTTGAACTTACACTCAACAATATTGTAATCAACCAAAATCAATAGTTTATCCTAAGGTTTGGACATGTGTATAATGTAAAATATATCTACCATGGCAGTATCAGACAGGGCAGTTTCACTGCCCTAAAAACCCTCTGTGCTCCACTTATTCAGAGCCTTCTCAACCCCTGGAAATCACTGATCTTTCTACTGTCTCCATAGTTTTACCTTTCCAAGAATGTAGTTTTGATTAACATTTCTTTCTGAGATGTCTTCTGCAAGTATTTTCCCTCAGTTTGTGGCATGTCTTCTAATTCTCTTGTCATTGACTTTCGTGGCACAGAAGTTTGTCTTTTAATGAAGTCCAGCTTATCAATTACTTTTACAAATTGTGCCTTAGATGTTGTATTTAAAATGTCATCGCCATACCTAGATTTTCTCCTATGTATTATTCTAAGAATTTTATAGTTTTGACTTATATTTTGGCTTGTGATTTATATTGAGTTAATTTTTTGGCATATGGATGTCTGGTTACTCCAGCATCACTCATTGAATAGACTACTTTCCTCCATCATTTTGCCTTTGCTCCTTTGTCAAAGGTTAATTGACCAAATCTATGAGAGTCTATTTCTGAGTTCTCTGTTCTTTTCCATTGTTCTATTTGTACTTTCTCCAGTACCACACTGTCTTGATTACTGTATCTTTACAATCCTGCCAGCATTATTCTTTTCCTTGGTTATTCTGTTGGCTATTCTGGGTCTTTTGCCTCTCTTTATAGAATTTAAAATCAGTTTGCCAGTATCCAAAAAAAAAACTTGCTGGGATTATGAATGAGATTGCATTGAACCTAGAGATCAATTTGGGAAGAACAGACATCTTGACAATATTCAGGTTTCCTATCCATGAATATGGAGTATCTGTTTATTTCTTTGATTTCATTCATCAGAGTTTTGTAGTTTTCTTCATGCTGTTTTTGTACATATTTTGTTATATTTATACTCCAAGTATTTCATTTCAGGGGGTGCTAATATAAATAATACTGCCTTTTAATTTCAAATTCCACTTGCTCATTGCCGACATATAGGAAAGCAACTAACTTTAATGTATTAACCTTGTATCTTACAATCTTGCTATAATTGCTTACTAGTTCCAGGAGTTTGATTCATGCAAAGTTCCTACATATATCATCAGATCACCTGTGAGGAGGGGCAGTTTTATGTCTTCATCCTCAATCTTTATACCTTTTATTTTACCTCTTTTTTTTTTTTTTTTTGTCTTATTAATACTTCCAGTAAGATAGTGAAAAAGGAGTGTTGAGAAAGGGCATGCTTGCCTTGGATCTGAGCTTACTGAGAAAACTGCAAGTTTCTCAACATCGAATAAGATGGTAGCAGAAGTGGTTGTTTTTGTTGTTGTCAGGTAGATATCCTTCATCAAGTTGAAGTTCTTCTCTATCCCTAGTTTACTGATATTTATTATGTATAAATGTTGAATTTTATCCATTTTTTTCCTGCATCTAATGATATAATCATGTGATTTTTCTTCTCCTGGCCTGTTGATAGATTGGGTTACATTAATTTTCAAATGTTGAACCAGCATTGCATACCTGGAATAAATCTCATATCATGATGTATAATTACTTTTGTACATTGTTGGATTCAATTTGATAGTATTTTGTTGAGCATTTTTGCATCTATGTTCATGAAAGATACTGGCCTGTAGTTTTCTTTTTCTGATTTTGATACTAGAGTGTTGATGGCCTCATAGAATGAGTTAGGAAGTGTCTCTTTTGCTCATAATACCTGAGATTGTAGAGAACTGGTAAAATTACTTTGTCAGATGTTTGGTAGAATTTACCAGTGAACTCAACTGGGTAAGTATTTTCTATTTTGGAAAGTTATTAATCATTGATTCAAATTCATTAGTAGATTTAGGCCTATTAAGATTATCTTTTTTTCTGTATGGATTCTGGAAGCTTCTATCTTTAAAGAAATCAGTCCATTTCATCTAGGTTATCAAATTTGTGGGCATAGTTACTTTATAGCCTTCCTTTATTACCCTTTTAATTTCCACAGGATCTGTATCAACGTTTCATTTCATTTCTGATATTAGTAATATGTGGGGTTTTTTTTGTTTGTTTTTGTAGTTAGCTTGGCTTGAGGTTTGATTTTAGTGGTCTTTTCAAAGAACCACTGTTGGATTTCATTATTTGTCTTTTCCTTCTATTGCTTTCCTGTTTCCAATTTCATTGATTACTTCTCTAATTTTCTTCTGTTTACACTGTATATAATTTTTTTTCTAGTTTCTTAGGTGAAAATTTAGATTATTGATTTTAGATCTTTCTGCTTTTCTAGTATATGCATTGATGCTATAAATCCCTCTGTACACTGCTCTTACTCATCTCACAAATTTTGATAAGTTGTGTTTTTATTTTCAATTACCTCAAAATATTTCCTTTCCCTTGAAATTTCTTCTTTGACTCATATGTTATTTAGAACTGTGTTGCTTAATTTACATGTATTTTGGGATTCTGTTTTCTTTACTGTTGATTCCTAGTTTAATTCCATGTTGGTCTAAGAGGATACATTGTGTGATTTCTGTTATAAATTTCTTTGTTTAATGGCCCAGGATATGGTCTATTTGTTGAATGCTGCATATGGCTTGAGAAGAATGTGTATTTTTCTGTTGGATTAAGCAGTCTACAGGTGGCAATTATGTCCAGTTGACTGATGGTGTTGTTGAGTTCAGTAAGTTCTGATTATCTGCCTGCTGGATCTGTCTATTTTTGAGAGAGGTGTGTTGAAGTCTCCAACTATGTCCGTGGACTCATCTGTTTTTCCCGGCACTTATATCAGTTTTTGCATCACAGTTAGATGCTCTGTTATGAGGTGCATACTCCTTAAGGATTGCTGTATTTTTGAGAAAAAAATGTTCACTTTGTCAGGTTGTAATATCCTTCATTATTACTGATTTTCCTTCCTTTGAAGTCTCCTCTGTCTGAAATTAATACCGGTCCTGATTTCTTTTAATTATTGTTAGCATGGTATATTTTCCTCCATTAATTTACTTTTAATCTACATGTGCTTTATATTTAAAGTGGGTTTCTTGTAAACAACTTATAGTTGACTCACATTTTTGATCCACTCTCACAATCTTTGCCTATTAGTTGATGTATTCAGACCAATGGTGCTGAAAGTGATTACTGATACAGATAGGTTAGTATCTACCATGCTCATCACTGTATTCTACTTGTTGCCTCTGTTCTTTGTTCCTATTTTTGTCTTCAACTCTTTCTGCCTTTTGTGGTTTCAGTTGAGTATTTTATAATTGCATTGTCTCTAACATATCAGTTATGCTTTTTTTTTTAATTTAGTGGTTGCCTTCCAGTTTGCAATATACTTTGCCAACTAATCTAACTTCACTTTCAAATTTCAGCTTACTACTTGAAGGGTACAGTGAGTATGTTATACTAACCAAATAATTCTAACTCCTCTTTTCCATCCCTTTGGTCACTGCTGTCATTCATTTCATTTATATAAGCACACATAAGAATGTATATGATGCACCTAAATATGCCTAAACAAATAGATGTTGCTATTATTTTGAACCAACTCATGTTAGATCAACTAAGAATAAGAAAAATTTGTTACATTCATTTATTTCATCTTCAGTGCTCTTCACTTCTTTATGCAGATCAAATTTCTGACCTGTATTTTTCTTCTCTTTAAATAATTGCTTTTAATATTTCTTGCATGACAGATCAACTGGCAACAAATTTCCTCAAATTGTTTGAAGAGCTTTTTTACTCTTTTCTCTTTTGAAGGGTAATTTCACACGGTACAGTATTCTACGTTGTTAGTCTTTCTTTGACCATTTTAAATAATTGACTACACTCTCTTGATTGCATGGTTTCTGAAGAGAAGTCAGAGATAATTCTTATCTTCGTTCTTCTGTATCCTTACAGAGTATAGAGGTGTTTTATTCCTCTTTGTTTTTAAATTGAAGTATGGTCAGTTATGTGTCAATTTCTGGTGTATAGCATAATGTCCCAGCCATGCATATGTTTACATATATTCATTTTTTTCTTTTTCATTAAAGGTTATTACAAAATACTGAATGTATTTCTTCCCTGGGGTTTTTCTAGGATTTTTTGTTCATCTTTGATTTTCTATAGTGAGAAAATGATTTGCCTAATTATCACTTCTTTGGCATTTTCTTCTTGTTTGTTTCTGATCCTCCTTCACCTGTGGTTTGGTGTCTGACATTAAATTGGGGAAATTCTCAGTTTCAAATATTTCTTTTGTTTCTTCTTCTGTTATTCCCATTGTATGAATGCTATGCCTTTTATAGTTGTCCCATTTGAAATTCTATTGAAGGTGTTTTTCCCAATTGCTATTCTCTTTGCTTTTCATTATTGAAGATTTCTATTAACACATCTTAAGGCTCAGGAATTCTTTCCTCAGCCATGTCCAAGTGTACTGTTAAACCCATCAAAGTCATTTTTCATTGTTAGTGTTTATTTGTAACATATTTTCATTCTTTCTTGGAATTTTGATTTATCTGCTTACATTGCGCTTCTGTTCTTACACGCTGTCAGCCTTATCCATTAGAGCCCTTTACTCATAGAGCATGTTAATCATAGTTGTTTTAAATTCCTGGTCTAATAATCCCAACTTTCCTGCCGTATCTGGCTTCGATGCTTGCTCTCTCTTCAAATTTTGTTTTTGCCTTTTGAAATGTTTTCTTGATAACTGGATGCCACTTACCAGGTTAAAGCAACTGCTGTAAATAGGTCTTTAGTGATGTGGTGATGAAGTGCTGGGGTAAGAGAATCATCTATAGTCCTGTGATTAGGTCTCAGGCTTTTAATCAGCCCATGCCTCTGGTCTGTGAGAAACACTTGTGAAGTTCCAATTTTTTCCATCCTCCTTGAGTGGGACAGGATGGCTAGAGTGGACTGGAGTTGGACAATTCCCTTTCCCAGGTCAGTGAGGCTCTGCTAATATCCTAGCAGGTTAGGTTGTGGTTAGTTTCCCCTGAGCGCAGACTTTGTTTAGAAGAACAGAGTGCTCTGGTGTATTTCAAAATGGTTCCTGCTACCTCTCCTCTGCCAAAAGTCAGAAGGAATATTTCTCTGATATTTACTGTGGGAATCTGGTTAAGTTCCTGAAAGTAAATCTTAAAACACAGCTGGGATTTCCCTATGACTGGGTCCCCCTGAAGTTTTAGCTCTCAGAATTGTCTACATTGAGCTTCTAGCAGTTTCTCAATCACAGTTTAGATTTCCTTCCTGGCACTGGTTCTGGAGGTGGCTTCCTCCCCTGAGTCTCAGCTGTGGTGAGTTTTGTCTGTCTGTCTCTCCAGTCATGGGGGCAGTAGTTTGTTCTGTGATGTTTCCTCTCAAATGGATCTTAGAAGAGTTTTTTTGTTTTGTTTTTTGTTTTTGTTTTTGTTTTTAGTTTGTTCAGCTTTTCATTTGTTAAGATGGAGTAGCAACTTCCAAGCTCCTTACATGCAAAATTGGAAACCGGAACTATCCTGATATATGCTCTAATATTCAGAAAGACAGGGACACAATGTGGTGGCCATGTGTAACTTTACCAGTTACTGTCTCAGAATGTAGGGTCCTGTGGTATAATTACAGTTTGACAGAGGCTTCATATTTATCTTATCTACTATAAATTTTTTTCAGTTTATATATATATATATATATATATATATATATATACATAAACTAAAAAAACTAAAGAACCTACTTTTATATAAAACTTAAATATTTAAGAGAATCTTGGTAGATACAACTTTTGTAAAGGCTCGAAATAATAGCAACAAAAAAATACCTTGATATTTAAAGTATTTTATTTTTAAAACATCATGGAAAAGATTTGACCACTATAAAATCTATATATGTTTACTCTTCATAAATGAGGTCACTGGATTTTGTTGTTCAGGTACATGGTCAAAAGAAGTAGTGATTTCTCTTTGTGTTCTTTTCTATTGTTCTCTTAATACATTACCAGTTGATCATATCTGTGCCTCTAATTTTATCAGAAGAATGACCAATAACAAAACAATTGGTCCTAAATGGTATATTATGCACATTTAAAAACAAATACCGGGCCCAGGCAGGAGAGAGGTCAGAAGGAGATGGAAGCAACTATGGGAGAGGTGAGGAGGGTAGGAAACCACACAGAGAAGGGATTCTGGATGCCTCCAAGGTTGACCTTGTTGGATCAGTAAGTGAATCCATCGACCAAAGGGGTGGTCTGTTTATGGAGGTCAGTTCTCCACTTGGGTGAGTGCCTGGCAGTGGGGACTCTGAGGCAGCCAGCCTGGCCCTCCTCATCTCCTGCCTCCTCATCTTCTGCCTCAGGCAACCTTTAGAGAAGGGGTCAACTGAGGGTCAGGCTAGGAAAAAAAAATACCATAAGCCTTTTATTTTAGTTTTCATATCTTTAGTATTACTGATTTGAATATCCATTAAAGTTTCAGTTGTAAGTCCTAATAAATTTTGGAAAAATTTTTATTTAAAAACGATTACTCTGGTTTAGCTTAAATTGGCAGATATAAGACACCTTTGATGAAATTTATGACAACTGATTTAATATGTTATTATGCTGCCCACTGTATCAAAGCCATTTGGATAATTTTATTTCAGGAAATGCAATTGCACTGTGCAAATGGACTTAAAAGTTCATGGGGAAAGATTGAGAGGATAAGTTGAAAAGGGAGAAAACATGCCAGATGCTGTGTTGCTTATATTGCCAGCATCCCAGGACTTGACAATGAGCTTAAAAGGTCACAGACGATTGTGAAGGATCAGGAAATACCATAAGAAGTAATGATATTAAAAGGAGAACAGGAATAAACTTCATGCCAACACTTATCACTGACTTCTAAAATAAACTAATTTTTAAGACTAATGTTTTTAGAGCAGTTTTAGGTTTACAGCAAAATTGAGAAGGTATAGAGGTTTTCCATATGCCCCCTTTTTCCATATATGCATTACCCCCCCCGCCCTCCCCCCCCAAGCCTGTTATCAGCATCACTCAACAGAATGGTACATTTTTACCAAGGAAGGACCTACATTGGTATATTGTCACCCAAAGTCCATAGTTTACATTATGGTTCACTCTTGGTTTTGTAAATTCTGTGTTTGGACAAATGTGTGATGTATACCATTCATTATAGTATCTCACAGAATATTTTCACTTCCCTAAAAATCTTCTGTGCTCTTCCTGTTCATCTCTCCCAC
Source organism: Camelus bactrianus (assembly GCF_048773025.1). Lineage (NCBI taxonomy): Eukaryota > Metazoa > Chordata > Mammalia > Artiodactyla > Camelidae > Camelus > Camelus bactrianus. Next base: position 53,664,207 of record NC_133540.1, read on the forward strand.
CCCACCCCTGGGAACCACTCATCTGTTTGTTGTCTGTGTAGTTTTTACCTTTTCCAGAATGTCATAATTGGTATGATACAGCAAGTAGCCTTTTCAAATTTCCTGATTTCACTTAGTCATGTGAATTTAAGTTTCCTCCATGTCTCTTCATGACTTGATGGCTCATTGCCTTTTATCACTGAATGGTATTCTGTTGTCTGGAGGTACCACAGTTTGTTTATCCATTCACTTGCTGAGCGGATGTCTTAGTTTCCAAGTTTTGCCAGTTAGGAATAAAGCTGCTATAAACATCATGTATAGGCTTTTGCACAGACAGTTTTCAACTCCTCTGGTTTAATACCAAGGCACGTTATTGCTAAATCATATGGTAAGTGTACATGTATTTTAATTATTTTAAAAATAAATTATAGTGTGATATTTGCTCCCCAGTTAAATTCAGATACTTTAAATCAAAACAGAGTACCAGAGGACTGATGCTTGATTTATATAATCAAGGATGTGGAATCTTACCACCTTATTTTTGGCCTATGTGGGCTTTTATTAATGATCATAGTATATGTCTTTTCTTTTAAAAGGGATTCTTCAGTAGATTCTAGGCTGCTACTGCAATGATCCCCATCCCAGGTATAGTAAACTATAATCTTGATTTTTATCAGTGTCCCTGGCTAATGTGTGTACACATAAGCTTTGAGAAGTCTTATCCCACTGCAAGTGGGGCAAACAGAACAGTGGCAGCGTAACAGGAGGTGATATCCTTTATGGCTGGACATGACCTAAATAATGCCAGTGGGCCTATCTAAAGGCAGTCTTATGATTTTGACAGAAGGGTAGCTGTGTTAAAATCAGCTTAGACGGTATGGCCACTCTCAGATAGGACAGTGGTCACTTCAGCAACTAACAGTGTAACCAGAAACCCTCCAAGATGAAATAACTGATTTCCCCCCAATCAAATGCCAAGACACTGTATAAGCCACCCCACAGAACTCAAAAGCCATCATGAAGGAAAAGTAACAACAACAAATGTGGATGGGGAAAACCTTTATTTGATTTAGTTTTTACTTAACATCAGTTAAACTGAGCTATGTAGTCATGTTTCATGTATAGCTTATTTTTGTGCACTGGGAAATTGTGTACCCAATAGACAGCAAACATGGAAATCAAGACTAATCTTTTTTTTTTTTTGTCAAATAATTAAGCAATTGTTTGTCAAAGTTTATTTCCTGCTGATGAACATTGTCCTGTTTCTTAGTGCTTCCAACCTTCCCTTGGATGATATACTTACCTTATAATTTAGGAAACCCGTTGATTTATCCTCCTCAGCTGCCATAACAAAATGCCTTAGAATGGGTGGTGCTAACAGTGGAAATTTATTTTCTCACTATCCTGGAGGCTAGAGGCCCAAGATCAAGGTGACCTCAGTGTTGGTGTTTGGTGAGGTCTCTCTTCCTGGCTTGCAGACAGCAGCCTTCTTGCTATGTGTCTTTACCTGGACTTTCCTCTGTGTGTGTGTATAGAGAGAGAGAGAGAGACCCCTCCTTATGTTCTTTCCTCCTCTTATAAGGACACCAGCCATATCCTTATTACTTCATTTAACCTTAATTAGCACCTTAAAAGTCCTATCTCCAAATATAACAACATTGTGGGGTAAGACTTCAACATAGGAATTTGGGGAGGACAGAATTCATTGCCTACCACACATTTTATGACAGACAGGTACATACTTATTTGAAAGCCTCCTGGCCAAATCCAAGGTAAATTGTATTTATGCACAAAGATCCCCTGTGCGAGGGCATCAGGTTGCCCTCCATCCCTTTGTGATGCCATCAGAGGCACTTACAATTCCAAGTCCAGATCAGTTGCTGCCATGAGCATTTCACAGGGAAGGTTGTGGCTGTCTTTTCTGCAATGTCTGGTATCAGAGGTAAAGTTTGAGAGTCAGGTCTATAAAAAAACAAATCTATTTCCATTTTTATTTCATTTTTAATTTTAAAAATTTTTTTATAATTTTATATTTTTTATTTTTAATAGATTAAAAATCTTCCACTTTTTTAACCTTTTGTGAAGTAAAGTTTATTCTCTTAGCTGGTGTGAACTGTTCCCAGGAAGCCTGGCAGATGTCCCGCTATGCTAATGGGAGTAGTCACCATGTCTGTCTTCTCTGTATTAGCAGTTTCTTCTATGTTTTAAAAGCAGTTTCTTTTATTTATATTTTATTATGTTTATTATGTTCTATTTATGTTTTAAAAGCAATTTCTTTTATTTGTTTTAATAAGTGACATTCTCTGAAGGTCAGATGAGATTGATATTAGGCCAAACAGTATTTTTCTACAATCCTCAAATAAAATATTGGATTAAATTATATAGAAGTTTTTTTATAGGTCCAACCATTATGACTTCCAGTTGCCTCAAATCCTAGGAATTTTTTTCATTTCAACAAATATTTATAAAAGTCTATCTATGCTACTCTTTTAGGCTTATCAATTTTCTTTTATTTAGGATTCTTTTGTTGTGGATGGAAGGGACAATCACTATAACTGGCTTACAGATATAGGGATACTCGATCAATGAAATATGGCCAAACTCTTGGGGAAAAACTGAACGGAGACCACAAAACTCTTTTTCATGTGTTATTTCTTGTGCATTCCCACTTCATGCTTCTCTCTTTACAAAGCTTCATTTTCTTTAGTCCAACTGCTCCATTAAAAACCCAAGGTTTACATATTATAGCTGAAGCCTCTGTATACATATACACTAATTCAATTCAGTCCCAGCTTTCCCAGAGTAACCTGTCTTCACCTGACACAGGGTACAACTCCTGGACCAATCAGTCTTTGTAGGGTGTTTTAAAAGGAGCTGTGACTACTCTGCTAGAGACAGTCGCCCTAAGAAGGATGATACTGAACTTAGAGATACTCAGGCCGTTTGATATACTAGAGATGGAATGAGGAGACAGGTCTGAGAAAAGGGAGATGGAGGCTGTTCAGGCAACGTCCTTCAAGTGCAACCCTGACCTTGGTTATACGAGGTGCTCATGTGTTCTGAGCTCTGTGTGGAGAGTCTGTGTCATTGGATCTCACTGCTCACTTCTGGTGTTCATCTCCAGGATCCTGAGCTCAATCATAGCTGTGATTTAATATATCACTTTAAAATGTCATTATCTCCCACCCTCAGATCCATCCTATTCTGCCATTGGCTGGGCTTTGCTATCATTGAATCTCTTAACAGTATAAACTTTACTATTGTCTGGCATTTCTTGTGAAAGCTTTCAATAAATATTCTGGCTTCATCATAAGGATCTCATTTTCCTGAGAGAACAAGCCACCTAGAGCCACATCCTGAAAGTTACACATGCACTGAATTCCAGCAATCATCATGAGTTCCAGAGAAAAACTAGTATTACCATTAAAGAGTCCCCAGTACTGTCACCCCAGATTTATAGAGGAAGAACCATAGGAGTCTAACATGCTTGAACTCCTTGAGAGTAATTCTTTATGTAACATCTTATATCTCTCAATGCTGGCATGCTGCCTGAAGCATATATAAGCTCAGTAACTGAAATAATGTTATTTTTCTAAACAATTTTAATCAAAATATTACTTCAAAATTAGTACTGGAATTACTATTGGAGATGTGTTAAAAGTCTTAAGAAACTGATACATTTCTGAGCTGTATTGTACTTACATTTCATTGTCCATTTTTAACCTTTTATTGATTTCTGAATCATACACAAATTTTAGTAAAGCATTTCTAAATTGAAAAAAATTGATTAGCATTTTAAAGGAGTAATTACCAAAATAATATAAAGGAAAGTGTGTCTTGCTTCTGAATTTTTCAGATCAGTGCTTCTCATGTATTCAATTGTTCTTCCCAAAACTCAATGTAAATTCTAAATGAAATTTCTCAATCTTACATCAAAATAAGAGGTTTGCCTAGTAGACAGACTAAATATTTTAAAAGTGCTTAAAAGAAGATACTAACAGAGCATACTATGTATTTTTCCAAACTTTTTAATTCTAGTAAGAGTTAAATTTCTTCATTTAATTATTTATTTATTCATCAATTACGGCTCAAAAAAATAGCCTTGAGAAATCAAGAGATTTTTGTAGACATCTGTGAGGATCATCAACCATAAACTTCTTACATATGGACCATCAAGTATTGGTTACAATATAGACCACATGCTAAAAGACAGAGGAGGATAAAGCCTTTAAGATTGTGTGTCAGGAGGACACCTGCCAGCATGTGTGACAAATGTTAATTATTCATCAAGAACTCAAATTTTTCTGCTTTAAGTTTTACAAAAAAAGAATCCAGCTTTCACATTTACACAGGAAATAAGAAACTTAGCAATACTGGAAAATTCAGAAATGCCCATACACTAACAAGTCATTTGTCAACTTTCAATTGGTTAAATTTTCAACAACAAAAAATGATCCAAAACATGTCAACTAAAACATATTTACATTGAAATAAATGTTAACCAAAGGAGTCATTCAAAAATTAACTCCCCAGGAGCATTGACAACTATAAACTGTTTACTCTTGTTACCTTTAATGATAAATTTAGTTGAAAAACCACAATCTTAAACATTTGATCATGTAAATCCAAATTAAATGTCACAAATAGGCAAATACAAACACACTCAGCCCCAAACCCTGGGCTCTCGGTTCCTGAGTTTCAACTCCCCAGTGGTCATTTCTTCTAACCCACCCCATCCATAACTACTGTAGTCATGTCCAAGACATTGTCAGCAGCAATAACCACGTCACCTTCACATTGTTGATTTCAGGCCTCTTTTCTGTTAGTATCACTAGCTTTCCAGTCATTCTTAATCCCAAAGTCCATGAACCCAACAGATTTTCAATCCAATTTTCACTCTGCTCTTTATCTTCCTTTCCCATTTTACCTAACTTAGATTCCACAGTTACTGGAATCAACCTTCTTGCAGTCTCTTGCCTTCTTACTTTACTGCAAAGAGTTAAAAACAAACAGAAAAACCAATCACTCCTCACTCATCACCCTTCTGTGGCTTCAGCCATTCTGTGAAGGTGGCTGGAGAGAAATGTAGAACCTTACTAACTGCATGTTACTTTCAGTTTAGAAAGTTGCATCTCAAATTGGCCTTGAGCATTGCCTCATGCATTTCTCCGGTCTACTTGCTTTCCTACTGCTGTAGAGCTATGACACAATTTTACCACTCTTCCCACATCCCCCAAACCCTCTCCCCACTTCTCATTCTAAACAGATGATCTTGCTTCTCATTCCACAAGAAAATACAAATAATCAGGAGAAAACTACCTAATGATCTTATTACAAAAATCATTAGCCCACCTCCATCTATACATTTATTCTTTGCCTCCCCTTCTGTTACACTGGATTAAATGCCTCTGTCCTATACAAGGCTTCGCTTGCACTTTGAATTTCAATTTCCCAAGTACCCAGTGATCTCCACATCAAGCAAACATCTGAACTAACATCTTAGCAGCATAAACATAGTTGATTACTTCTTCCTTCTTGAAAAACTTTCTTCTCTAAGAGGATGCCATGCTGTTCTACTTTTATTAATACTTTACTGTTTGCTTCCTTTTCCAGACTCAATTTGCACTGTTTGGCATGATCAGAACTCTGTCCTCCAGCCAGATTTATTACCTATCTAAGTTTAATCCATAATTTACTCAACCAGTCCCTTGGCTTTCAGTATTAGCAGCAATTTTAATGATATAAATCTGTTTTATCCCTATATACTGGGTTCACATCCAATTGACTAAATTATATTTTTCTTGGATGTGTAATAAAGTATTTAAAACTTGTGATCCAGTTGATGGCAATAAACACACGTCTAATTTTAGGACCATTCACTATTAAGACTTTTTCTTAAATTCGTTTTAATGTGACAGTTCATTCTCATTGTTCTCAGTAGTTGTTTTATAAAGTCACCATAAACACTGACTTAGTGATGACTGAGTCATCGATCCCAGAGGAAATTCAGGGTTAGGTCCCAGTAAGCCTCTGGTTATAACATATTCATCAACCAGTCAACACATAATCTTGTTTTGTGTGTTTCTATATAAAGATATTGTATTTAACATATATGTTGATTCCTTAACATTGGACTCATGGCCAGCGGTACTATAACTCATGCCTGAAACTTACCGAACACACATATTTTCTCCATAAAGCACATCACAGCCTTCCTGCATTTTGAAACTTTAGACAGCACCTCAGCACCAGTAAATAGCCCCCAAATGTGAAAACATGACACTACGCTGTAGGACACTTGTTTACAGTCTGAGAACTGAAACTGGAAGCAAAATATCACTTTGTTTGATCTCAACTGGGAATCTGTGTTGAGCAGCACTATATTTTCCCACTCTGTTCAAGGGTATTTGCAAATTACTACCAGTGATTGAGGTTATTGATTTTGATGTTACACAATGTGTGGGTGGGAAAATTTGCAAGTATAGAATCTGTGACTAATGAGCCTCAACTGTATATATGAATTTACAAAGAAAGATACATGTGTTTCATTCAGTGGCTTGCTATCATTTTTAATAACTTCTGTGATGAATTGAATTGAGTTCATCCAAAATTTATGTTCAAGTCCTAATCTCCAGTACCTAAGAATGTGACTTTATTTGGAAATAGGGTCATAGAGATGTAATTAGTTAAGATGAGGTCATACTGGTGTAGGGTGGTTCCCACACCAATATTATGGGTGCCCTGATAGAAAATTTGGCAGGCAGGCAGACAGACACACACACACACACACACACACACACACAATGTCATGTGAAGGTAAAGGCAGAGATTGAGCTGATGTAACAGGAGCCAAGGAACACCAGAGACTGCTAGCAAACTCTTAGAAGCTAGGAGAGAGACAGGGAGTGCATTCTCCCTCAGAGCCTTCAGAAGAAACCAACCCTGTGGACACACTCGTATTGGGATTTTTAGCTCTAAAACTGTGAAACAATACATTTCTGTGTAAGCTACCCAGTTTGTGATACTTTGTTTTGGCGTCCCTAGAAAGGTAATACAGCAGGGTTTGGAGAAAATATAATTGCTAAGCACAAAATCCACAGGAGAAAAATGTGCAAGTTCCCGGTATAAATTGTCCAGGACATTGGTATTCATCTGCCCATAAAAGACTCTTACCTCCATGAAGATATCTGAGAATGTGCTTATAAAGATTTTGGAGATTAGGTTTCTCTCTTCCTTCGTAAACCCTATGCTTAATTTTATGCTTGTGTCACTTTTTTTTTTGTCCAAGGTGAAATACCATGGTGATAGAGGCATGATTATTTCACTTCTGGTATTTAAGAGAGTGCTTCTAAGATTTGCTATTGCACAGTCCTTTTGATTTAACCCTTACATTCATTAAAAGGTCACTAAGTTTCTTAGGTAAATATAAGGAATGTATTGTCAGCTTGCATATAAAAGATAGTTGAAAATAGGCCAACATTATGCTGTATACCAGAAATTGATAAATTATAACTGATTATACTTCAATTAAAAAAATGATAAAGATTAAAAAATGGAAAGTAGGCCCTCAAGTATAAATATGGGCAATTTCTAACAAATTAAAGGATGTTACAATGGTCTTTCTCAAGGAGCCAGAGAGAAAAACCAAGAGATTTAGAGAAAAATGGATATGGTTTACAATACCAGAGGTCAGAATACAGCCCTACTAAAGGAACCTTCTTTGTGCCTAGATTTGGAGAAACTGGCACCATGGACTGGGCTGGATTTAAGGATTAGTACCAATTGGTGACCCTATGAGCTTCCTTTTCTTTCCTCTTTAAAATGAGAGCATCTATTTTCGTTTCCATGTCCTCAGTTCATCACTGTATGTAGTGTGGGTGGGAAATGGGCAGATAAATTAGTCTTAATTCACAGGTCTCCAGCTCAAGAATTTCTGAGGAGACTTATCCACATCCAGATCTGATTCAGATGACAAGCTTCCGCTACCATGATGAGATGATACTTTGAGGGTCTTGGGAGGAAGTGGGTAAATTTTGCCTGTGGAATATATGTAAAGTATGGCAGTCAGAGAGCTGTGGCGGATTTTCTCCAGAGTTGACCACTAGCACTTTATCCCATTATCATCCATTTGTAGACCACACTGTCTTATTGGTCCAGTGGAGTGCATCCTATGGCATATTAGCTGCTGATGAAAATGTTAGAGTCCCATAATTCATTAAAACTATGCATGTATATCATTTACAGTTAAGAAAAGTGAGCTGCATTAAAACATGGACTGGGTCATTTTCCCCCTTCTGGTCCAAGAGCAAACTGATTCCAATTAAAACCAAAGATATTATCTTACTTAAATCACCATGGACTAAACTTCTAAAACTTATCTTGTCAGTATATTATGATCTATAAATGTTGTTTTCACTATCTATTAATTCACCATATCATCCTGTTTTCTTCAAGTATGCCTTTATGTTTCATCAATTGACATTCCATTCCTGCTTGAGGAAGTTGCCAATATCTAAGAACTGCTGGATCAGCCCTATTTACTTTTTCTTAAAAAAGAACCATTTGTACAGGAAGAAAACTTGCAAATATTAGAATTTATATATACCCTGCATACAGTTTTCCCTATTACCATATCATATTAATGATATATTTGTTAATGAATCAATTAATGAATCAATATTGATCATTATTTGAAACTAGAGTGTATCCTGTATTCAAATGTCTGTTCCAGGACACCACCTTACACTTAGTTCTCATGTCTCCATAGGTTCCTTATAAGTATGACAATTTCTCACACTTCCCTTGTTTTTGATGACTTTGACCATGTTGAGAAGTGCTGGTTTGGTGTATTATAAGACTCCCTTTTATTAGAATTAGTATAATGTTTTTCTCATAATTAGATGGCATAAGCTTTGGGGACGAAGATCATAGGATAACGAACAATTTTTTTCTCATCTTAAGGGTAATCCTGTCAACATGACTTATTGATGTTAATGTTGACCTTTGTAGCCTGGCTGGACTGTGTTTTGTCAGGCTTCTCTACTGTAGAGTTATATTTTTTCCCCATTTCCATAGTGCATTCTTTGGAAGGAAGTCAGTATGCAGAGTCAGCATTTAAGAAGTGGGGAATTAACGATTCTACTCCATGAGGATGGAATATGTGCATGCATTATTTGGAATTCTTAAGTATGGGAGATTTATCTTTTATTTATTTAATAATATATTTATGTAATCATATGTATGAGTAAACCAAATAGTGATCTGAGTCCTTCTGAAAGATTAAAACCTTAATTCTATTCAAATGAAAGACTGTTAGGGCTACTCTGGATAGAACATCATAGATCTAATGAAATCTGTGCAAACGAAAGGGATACAAAGCAGTTTAAGGAGAACAGTGTAAGCAGCGTATTGTAAACACATTATGGGTTAAATGCCAAAACTTAATCATCCTTTCAGCATCTCACACATTTAAATTTATTTGAAATCTCCAAAAATTTAATATGTGCACACCAGAATTTCTTTCCCAAGTTATTGCTATCCAAATCATTAACTATCACAGTGAAGTTCCTATACTATAGCTGATCGTTTTTCTTCAAGCCATGATGTTTTAGGCTTTAGACTTTCAAAGTACAGATTTTTGATTGCCTTATGTAAACTAAAGCAAACATTAACTTTTTAAAACTAATGGGCATATAACATATACCATATTAATGAAAAAACAGCATTGGTTTCTCTCAGAAAATTTAACTATGTGATTAATATGATCATATTTTACTGAAAATCGTGACTAGTAAGAATTTTAAAAACCTTACTAGCAAAGACTTTCAAAAGCTGAATGGTAATCCTATGTCTTCAATGAACATCTTCTGAAAACTCAGAACTGAGCAGATGTGAGGGAGGAAATGGAGGGGAAGAGCCTAGAGGAATGAAAGAAGTGAGAAAATCAACTACATAGACGTAGTGTATAACACAACACACTTTATATAGCCTTATTTTTTCAGGGATTTTCAATTGAAGAATAATGAATATAAAGAAAAGAATGAAAATAAAAACAAATATGTAACATCAGTAATAGTCAACTAGAGAAACACAGTATTGCACAAAGATTGTCAAAATATTACCTAGACATTTAATTTACTACTTGTGAAAGTTATATGAATCATTTATGAACAAAATTTGTGTGATGTGTTGTATTCCTTGTTAGAGTATCATGTAAAATGTTTGCAGCATGGTATAGTGTATACTGTATAGATACAATATAGATTTATATTTTTAGTACATTATATATGTATATAGCTTTTTTTTTTTGCCACAGCACATATTGCTTAGATAAACATAGAAGCTGGTACATCTATTCTTAACATCTGGTATTGTTTTAAAGATGAATTGCCCCCTGTTAATTGTAAAGACGTATGTTAAGAAAATAAGCACTGAATAACATTTTACTTTGCATGCAAAATGAAGAATGCATTTACAGAGCAAAATCTGAATGGGTTTTTAAAAATGACATTGTACCAATACATTTTTCTTTGAGGAAGGCATTAGGCTGGTTTTTCCTAGTAAGCTTACGTTGACCATTCTGTTTTAGGCATGTGTTGTGTAAATGCAGAGGAATATTTAAGTTGTGTTCTAGTCCAGCAGACCAGGACTTCCTGTCTCACAGAAGAATGAGCACTAATACAGATTTCACAGCAACTAGCCTTTTATTTCCATTGTGGTAATTTGCCCAGGAGACAGCGTAGCACACTATTGTATTTCTCTGTATCTAGAAAAAAAAGTATCAGTTTTTTTTTTTAATTAATAGGACTCGTTCTTTTTGCAATGACTTAAATTTTTAAAAATTGGATTATCTTGGCAGAAGTCAGTCCTTTTGATTATAAACGTATTGGTTCACAATGGGAAAGCAGGATTTGGTTTCAACCTGAATAAAAACAAGATATATTTCTACAAATTTATTAACCTTAGATTTGGCTTATTTCAGTAGTGTGAGGGTATGTGTGTAATACAACACACATAGACATTCATTGAATAATGTTTAACTCACTGTCCTCACTTGTGATACCACAGAAAAATCAGATAAGGATCTCCTTGAAGGATATTTTCATTTTATAAGAGAGATGCTATAGATATGACTTAGCAAGCTTGTATACTTTATGTAGCAATCCAAAAGTTACACTGATAGACAACGTGGCGGTCAGGAGATGTTTAGATAGTGGAGTAACTGTGAGTAGAAATTAGAGAACCACTGGAACATAGTATCCATTATTAGAATATAGGTGATAAATAACTTAGGAAAGATGGATGGATAGATGGAAAGTTTGAGGAAAGCCCTGAGAGCTGACTTGGGAAGAATGAAATATTTTGTATTATATGTTGAGATATATATATATATATATATATATATATATATATATATTTTATTATATATATAATTATATATAAGATTATTCCTTACAAAATATGCTTGTAGAAATTTGTTCAAATGGTCTACTTAACCTAACAAGACTAGTGTGATACTTATATAGTGGTTGGGTATTTACAGTAAGATCAAAGGAACCATATTTAACAAATTTTTGCAAAGTTAGTAAAATTAGTAGAAGTGAAAGGATATTCATTTATATTTAATTGCATTTATTATATCTAATTTAGACATCTTGCCTCACTATTCAGTTTTTTAAATAGACCAGCACTTTCTACTTATAGCGCAATTTTGAATTCAGAATTATTACTATCCTTATTTGAAAGCTAAGAGAACTGAAATGAGATGTTAACTGGTCTAGCAACATTAACACATTTTCAAAATCCTTGTTTTGGACTTTGAGGAGCACCATGTTTCAGTTTAGAGAAGTAGAGAGCTGGAAAGTGTTGGTCTGAACTTTACAAAAAAGAAAAAGTCTGGATTAACTGCAGACTAAGGGCCACCCATGTACCCATTCCAAAACTGAGGTCACAGGGAAAATACCTAACACAAAATCTAAAGGGAGATGGGGGCCTGCATGGTGAAAACAGAGCTGAGCATTGACTTTAATTTGAATAGCCAGTGGATTTCAAATGCCAAGATGGGGGAAATAGTAAACTACCAATGAAGAGCTAAAGAGTGAGTGTGGGTTAAGGCGGGGGCATGAAGCCACTGGGGCCATAGAAACAAGGTCTCTCACCTTATTTTCTTCAAGGAACCCAGTAAGTATTGATAATAAAGATTGAAAGGAATCCTGAGAATGGTCCTTCATGGCTTGCTGGAAAAAGAGGTGTTAGTGGCTACTGTCTAAATGAGACATATCTTCCTTTTGTCCCCTTTAGAACAAAAGCCTCAATCTGTAGGGAGAAGGACATCAAAAGTGTAGCCTTGGTGCGGAGGTAGAAATGCACGGCAGCTCGGGGAGGCTTACAGAGGGGTGAAAAAAAGCTCTTGTACTGGGGAAGAGCCACAGTGTGTGCCAGGCCCTGCACAGATGCAGAAATCTGGTGAGGACCCAAGTCACAGTGACTGTCTGAGGTCTAATCGTGTCAGACAACCCTGCCTTCAGCACACAACACGACCGCCATGATAGTGAGCTTAAGTAAAATAACACTTTTGGAAATAGCTGTTTTTCTTTATTATGTTTAACAAGTAAAAATCTGGAGTGAAATCAAAAGTCATTAACATCTAAAAACTAGATTAGAAATTGCTTCCCTGCAGGAAACTCCTCCGTTTTTCATCTTTCACCATGTTGCATGCATAGTAAAGACATTTGGCCGTCAGGTTCCTCTACAGAGGAGCAAAGATAAAAATCACAGCACGCTTTTCAGAAAACAGGCAGTCTGGATATGACTCACCTTACTTAATCATTTGTTTTCAAAATCTTTGACTTAACTGGATCTGGGCTCCCTGTGATTCTGTAAGTAACCTCTTTCCCAAAAGATACATTAGCTATAGTGGAATTCAATAAACGTACAATCTGGGTAGAAATTAGACTTTCAGTGTAATGGTGGTTAGGAAGGTGCAATGTTATGTTCCTAGGTACTTGGGGATGATCTCCAACGAGGGGGTATTTATCAGAAGCAAATTACGCTTTCTTGGGAAGAACTAAATACTTTTTAGTGACTTTTGGGCCTAAAGGTAGTTCCACTTCTCCACTTATGGAAACCAGTCAAAGCTGTAGTATCATTAAGGGTCTGATTTCACAGACAAGTGATTGTTCCAGACAATTAAGCACCTGCAGTACGCTGTGTGCGGAGAACTTGACTGCCAAATGTCTTCACTTTGCAAACAACATGGCGAAAGATGGAAAGCAGAGGAGTTTCCTGCCAGGAAGCAATTTCTAATCTAGTTTTTAGATGTATTATAATGACCTTTGATTTCATGTCGGATTTCTACTTGTTAAATATAATGAAGAATGGCAGCTATTTCTAAAAATGTTTAGGATCTTTTTAAAAAAGAAAAGTTTAGCTTTTATGCCAGGTCATAAATTCTAAGTTTTTCAATTTTTCTAGAAAGTTTGAAAAATATAAAAATGTCATATGATCTGAAGTTGCCAAATATATGGACTTTATGATGTTTTGAATGATGTTTTCAAATAAAACAAGATGTAATAGTATTTACATTTTGTGAATACTATAATTCATTATAGGACTTTTTTAAAATAGGAAAATAAAAATAAAAGATAAAGTAGATTATTTGGTCCACGTAATTTCATATTACAAAAATAAAATTAGGTGTACCAATTCGATTTTGCACGGATTTCTTACAAATGACCTGGACATACATAGACATACATTCCTTACCACTTATTCTGTCTTGATTGCAGGTATAGGACTTGCGTGACATAGGTTATACTTCGATTAAAACGCTACCTGAATGCCTCTTTTCCTTAATATTATTAAAGTTTTTTTCAGTTTTTCTCGAGTTATTTTTAGGATTTCTAGTTCTTTGTGTCTTTTTTTCTATTTCTGTTATTGAAGAAGCTTTTCCAGTTCATATATAATAATTAGCTTATACGATTGATTTTGTAAAGTATGTTTGTATAGCCATTAAAATAAATTTTCTTTCCGGCTTTTCTTCATAAACCTGGCTATGTAACACATGAATATTCAACAATAGATAACATTTGTGAGGTGTTCATTATATGCCATTTTTGAAATGTTTCAACTTCACGATGTTATTTCATCCTCACAGTCGTCCAATGGGTATTACTATTTTCTGCATTTACAGATGAAAGGGTGACACGGGATAGAATAATCGCCAAAGATCACTTACTTAGCAATTGGTGGAGATACAGTTTGACCTCAGATGGTGGCCAGGCTTCAGTTCAGCGGCCTTGCAGTATTACACGACACATAAACCGAGTTCAGTCAGAAAACAGTCCTCGGATCGTATGTTCTGTATAGCTTTCCATAGTTACAATACAGGCACATGTGACCTTCATATGATGAAAATGCCTTTTCCAAGTATACCAATAAGATTGTAAATCTACATGTGACGTGCATTAACATTTCCTAATTTAATTTTTCAATTTTCTTCCAGGTGTTGTATCATTTGGTTGTAAGTAACACCTTCCAGAATATTCAAGAATAGTCATGAGGAAATTGGGTAAGGTATTTCTTTAAATGTTTTTCTGGGGCCAAAAGAAATGAAAAAGTATAGTTCCCCTTTCCCATTCATTTGTGAGAGCTTATGTGCTGGGTTGATTTTATAAGATGTTTATGAATGTGGACCACAATTTTAGCAATTATAATAACTTTACTTTCTTAGGAAAAATAACTCCTAAATATAGTATTAGATACATGCTTCATTGTCTTATTTAAATTATTTTCAATGCCACGTTATTTAATTAGGGTTCTTATTGAAGTTGCTGTTAAAATTCTGTCTATCATAGGTGTTTAATTTGACTTTGATAATGTTGTTCATGCTCATGTCATCCTCTATTAGAGAAATTAATGATCATTTTCATATGCAGCTTTGATAGTGGTATTTATAAGCAGTGATATATTTCATGTATTTATTGACTAGCTAAGCTATTTTTCTTATAAATATTTAATGCATAGTTTAGACAATATTTATTTGCTCCATTTTAAGTTGTATTTCCGTGAAAGCACTATTTAACAGAAATTTTTTGAAAAGAAAACTTAACCTTG
Organism: Camelus bactrianus; assembly: GCF_048773025.1. NCBI lineage: Eukaryota > Metazoa > Chordata > Mammalia > Artiodactyla > Camelidae > Camelus > Camelus bactrianus. Next base: position 53,679,300 of record NC_133540.1, read on the forward strand.
AATTAAAAAAAAAAACTTCCAGTAAATATAATCAAGCACATGGTAAAGGTTACAAGTCATGTCGTTAGTTCAAAGGATTTTTCACAGAATGAACAAACACTTGTTTAAAGCCAACATACCTGGAAATTCAGTGTTACCAGTACCACAAATAAGATTTCCTCTTTAAGTACCTCCCTCCCCACCAAGAGTCAGTACTTTCTTTGTATGGCAAGTGTTTTCCTGAGTTTTATATCATAGGTTATTTTCTTTTTGAAATTTGCTTAAATGAAATCATATGTGTTTAAATATATATGATTATATGCATTATGATTATGTATATATATAATTATGTGTATAAATGGTTTTGTATGTGCTTACACACATTCTTCTATGTCTGGCTTATTTCATTTAGCATGGATGAATTCATGAGTACTGTGTACAGTACTAACTTAATCATGTATAACTCTATGGTGCTCAAGTATATGGATTTATCACAATTTCTGATCCATTGAACTATTGGTGGTGGTTCTATTTGGGGGCTTTTATGTATAATGTTATAATAATCTTGGGGATTTGGGAGCAGACAGATGATCAAACAGGTAGATTAAATATCTGAGTAATGGTTGAGTCATAGAGTTTCTTACATTAGTTTTTTTTTTAATTGAAGTATAGTTGATAATACTTTCAGGTGTACAACATAGTGATTGAATATTTTTATGGATTATACTCCACTTAAAGTTATTACAAAATAATGGCTATATATCCATGTACCATACAATATATACTTGTTCCTTAATTATTTTATACATGGTTGATTAGCTCTTAATCCTATACCCCTATAATGCCCCTTCCCCCCACCCTCACCCCACTGATAACCACTAGTTCGCTATGTGTGAATCTGCTCATTTTTGTTCATTTGTTTTTACTTTTTAGACTCTACATAGTGATAACAGTAGTTGTCTTTCTCTGACTTACTGCACTAAATATAATACTCTCTAGGTCCATCCATGTTGTTGTAAATGGTAGAATTTCATTATTTTTTATGGCTGAGGGATATTCCATTGTATATATCACATCTTTTTCCATTTATCTGTTGAGAGGCATTTAGATTGCCTCCATATCTTAGCGATTATAAATAATGCTTCTATGAACATTGGGGTGCATGTATCTTTTCAAATTAGTGTTCATTTTCTTTGCATATATATCTAGCAGTGGAATTTCTGGATCATGTGGTAGTTCTATTTTTAATTCTTTGAGGAACCTCTATACTGTTTTTCATAGTGGCTGCACCAATTTACAATCCCACCAACAGTGTTCCAGGGTTCCCTTTTCTCCACACCCTCTCCAACATTTGTTATTTGTAGACTGTTTGCCCATCTTGACGGTACCATTCTGGCAGATGTAAGGTGGTATCTCATTGTGGCTTTGATTTGCTTTTCTTTGATTAGTGATGTCTTGTACCCTTTTCAGGTACCTATTGGCCATCCATATGTCTTCTTTGGAAAAATGTCTATTTAGAACCTCTGACAATTTTTTAATTGGATTGTTTGGTGGTTTTTTGCTATTGTATGAGTTATTTTTAGTGTTTGGGTGTTAACCTCTCATCAGATACATGATTCGCAACTACCTTCTACCATTTGGCATGCTGTCTTTTCATTTTGTTGATGGTTTCCTTTGCTACACATAAGCTTTTTAATTTGATGTAATCCGATTTGTTTTTGCTTCTGTTGCCTTTGCTTTTGATGTCAGATCCAAAAAAAAACATTATGAAGACCGATGTCAAGATTACCATCTATGTTTTTTATCCTAGGAATTTTATGGATTCAGGTCTTACATTCAAGTCTTTAGCCAATTTTCAGTGAATTTTTGTGTGTAGTGTGAGAGGTTCAGTTTCATTCTTTTGTGTGTGTCTGTCCAGTTTTCCTAGTACTATTTACTGAAGAGACTGTCCTTTTCTCACTGTATTTTCTTGGTTCCTTTGTCTTAAATTTTAACTGATTGTATATGCATGGGTTTAATTATGGGATCTCTATTCTTTTCTGTTGATCTGTGTGACTTTTTAGGCTACATCATACCATTTAGATCGCTATAGCTTTGTAATACAGTTTGGAATACATTAACGATTCTCATAGTTCTTTTTGTTCTTTTTTGTTTTAACACAGATGTGGTTATTTCCTTATCTCATGCATTGGCTTCCTTAAAATTGTGTTTTATAGTTTTTCCTTTTATGAAATTTAGTTTTAAGTGGTTTTATTTGATTTTTATTGTTGCCATAACAAACTACCATAAATTTAGTGCTTTAAAACAAATAAATATATTATCTTACAGTTCTTCAGGTCAAGCCCAGCACAAGTCTCACTGAGCTAAAATCAAGGTTTGGGGCAGGGCTGTGTTCTGTATGCTCTAGGAGAGAGTCTGTTTCTTTACCTTTTCCAGCTTCTAGAGGTCTCTATTTTTTGATTCACTGTCTCTAACACCCCCATCAAAGCCAGCATCAGCAGGTAGTCCTTTACACATCACATATGTCGGACCCACAGAGATGTGATTGCGTCTTTTTGACTGAGTACCTGGCTCATCTGGTGAACATCCTCCACTTTTAAGGACTCTGTGATGAGGCTGGGACTACCCACAAAATCCAGGATAATCTCCCCATCACAAAGCCTTTTACCTTCATGGCATCTTCAGAGTTTCTTTCTTCACTAAAGGTAACATCTTTATAGATTCCATGTATTAGGATGTGGACAACTTTTGGGTCTCTATCTAGTGGGAATTATTCTTCCTACCATGTGGTTAACCTAGAGATCACTCTGTACATTATTGCCATAGAGTAATCTAAAATCAATTATTACTTGTTTCCCCAGTAATACTAAAAACTTGGTATGCTTTAAATGCATTTACTCCTCTGGTCTTTTAGGCTATTAATATTATCTATTTTAATACTCCCTGGATCTTGCCAGTTTATTTGTTTTCATTTGTTTATAATCAATATCAATATATATTTATATTTTCACTGCATTTTCCCCTTATATGTCCTGCTTCTCTCTGAAATCATTCATTTTCTATTTAAAATTTCCTTTTATATTTCATATATTTTTTTCCTTTTATATTTCAAATATATTTGCTGGCAGAAGTTATTTCAGCTTTCATTTTTATGAAAACGTCATTATCTCTGTGTTTTGTGTTGGATTGTGATGTATTTTTTCTTTGTGGTGATTTATCATGCAGCAACAGTAACTGGAACACACTTTGATATTGTTTCATTTATTCCTTTAATAAAGATCATGTTGTAGATCAGGAGACAGCCAACTATTGCTGCTGGCCAAATTTAGCCTGCCATCTGTTTGTTGTTGTTTTTGTTAATAGACTATTTTTAGAGATGTTTTAGGTTAACAGCAAAACTAAGTGGAGGCAGAAACATTTCCCATACCCTCCCTCTCCACACACATGCACAGCCTCCCACACTACCTTACTAGGGTGGTGCACTTGTTAGAATCAATGAAGCTACATAGAGACATCATTATCACCCAAAGTCCACAGTTTACATCAGGGTTCACTCTTGGTGTTGTACATTCTGTAGTTTTGACACATGTGTGACGTGTCTATCACTATAGCATCCTACAGAATAGTTTCAGTGCGTAAAAATTCCCTGTACTTCACCTATTTATCCTTCGCCCCATCTTCCCACTCCCCTGGCAACCACTGATGCTTTTACTATCTCTGTAGTTTTGCTTTTCCCAGAATGTCATACAATTGGAATCATACAGTATGCAGCCCTTTCAGATTGGCTTATTTCACTTAGTAATATGCATTTAAGATTCCTCCATGTCTTTTTTTCGTAGCTTGATAAATCATTGCTTATTAGTACTGAATACTGTCTCGCTGGATGTATACCATGGTTAATTTGTCCACTACTGAGGGGTGTCTTGCTCCTAAGATGTAACAATTATGAATAAGGCTACCCTAAACATACATGTGCAGGTTTTGTTTGAATGTAACTTTTTAACTCATTTGCTTAAGTATCAAGGAGAGAAATTACTGCATAATATAGTTAGTTTTGTAAGAAATAGTCACATTATCTTAAATGGCTGTACCATTTTGCATTCACACCAGGAAAGAATGAGACTTTTTGTTGTTTCATAGCCTCACCAGCACTCAGTGTTGTCATTGTTCTGGACCTTGTCCATTCTCATAAGTGAATATGTCAGTGTTGTGTAACTGGCGTTTCCCGCATGATGCATGGTGTTGAGCATCTGCTTGTTTTCATATGCTTGTTTTCTGTCTACATACCTTCTTTGGTGAGATATCCGGGTCTTTTGCTTATTTTTTAATCAGTTGTTTTCTTATTGTTGAGATTTAAGTATTCTTTTTATATTTTAGACAACAAACATGTATCAAATGTCTTTTGCAACGATTTCTATTCTAGTCTATGGTTTGTATTTTATAGAGAAGTTATTAATCTTAATGAATTTCCACTTACAAATTCTTTTCTGGATTATGTCTCCCACATTGTATATAAAGAGTCTTTGTCATATGCAAAGTCATCTAGGATTTCTCCTGTTATCTTCTAGGAGGTCTAGAATTTTGTGTTTTACATTTAGGTCTGTGATATATACCAAGTTAAACTTCTGAAGGGTTATGAGTTCTGTGTCTAGGTTTTTTGGGTTTTTTTTGTTTGTTTTTGCACATGAATGTCTGGTTGTTTCAGCACAATTTGTTGAAAAGAGTATCTTTGCTTCATTGTACTGCCTTTGTTCTTTTGTCAAAAATCAGTTGATGTGTGTATCTGGGTCTAATTCTGGGCTTTTCTATTCCATTGATCTGTTTGTCAGCTTTTTGCCAATAGCACTCTGTCTTAATTACTGTAGCTTTTATTTTATTTTTTGGTGAGGAGGGAAGTAATTAGGTGTATTTACTTATTTATTTTAATTTCTTTATTTTTTTTTAAATGGAGTTACTGAGGATTGAACCCAGGACCTCATGCATGCTAAGCATGCGCTCTGCCACATGAGCTATACCCTCCCCTCTGTAGCTTTTAATAAGTTGTGAAGTCAGGCAGTGCCAGTCCTCTGACTTTGCTCTTCTCCTTTCAATACTGTGTTGGCCATTCTGGGTCTAGGGCCTCTCCATATAAACTTTAGAATTAGATTGTCAATATCCACAAAATAACTTGCTGGGATCTTGCTTTGGATGATGTAGACTCTATAGATCATTTTGGGAAGAACTGAGATTCTGACAATATTTGGTCTGCCTATTCATGAATTTAGTTTCTTTCACCAGAGTTTAATTTTTTTTCTAATACAGATCTTTTTGTTACATTTATGCCCAAGTATTTAATCATTTTGGTTGCTATATATATGATACTGTGTTTTTAATTTAGTTCACTTCTCAAAAGTGGTTAACTTTTGTGATATTAATCTTTCATCCTGCAACCTTGTTATAATTTGTTTATTAGTTCCAGGACTTTTTTCTACATAGGTGATCATGCCATATGCAAACAAAGTCAGTTTTATTTCTTCCTTCCCAACTTATATATATTTTTTCTTCTTTTATAGAATTAGCTATGACTTCTAGTATGATGTTGTAAAGGAGTGGTGATACAAGCCATTGTTACCTTGTACTTGATCTTAGTGGGAAAGCTTCAAGTTTCTTACCATAATGTTATCTATTAGTTGTAGGTTTTCTGGAGGTTTTCTGGAGCTATTCTATGTCAAGTTGAGAAAGTTGCCCTCTATCCCAAGTTTACTGAGTTTTTATCATGAATGGGTGTTGGATTTTGTGAAACAATTTTCTCCATCTATTGATATGATTATGTGATTTTTTCTTTAATCTGTTGATGTGATGGATTGTGTTACTTGATTTTTGAATGTTGAACCAGTATTACATATTTGGTATAAATCTCAAATGGTCATGGTGTAGAAATCTTTTTTACACTGTTTGATTAAGTACTGATGCAAAATTTTGCCAGGAAAATTCCACTCTATCATTGCAGAATATGTTAAATACAATAATTTTAAGCTCTTTATTAATAAACATTTTCCCACTTTTGCTTCTTTTATGGCATATCAGTGTCATTCTGCTCTGTATTATCTACCTTCCTTTCCTTTAGTAGCTTCCTTACTTCTGAGTTACTTTAAATGATCTTAAATGTCTATGACTTTAAATGTAAATTTTGTTTCTCTAAACAATTCAGAAAATAGGAAATCCCACACAAACAGTTTAAAATAAATATATAACAAGTTTCTTTATGGAAAAAAATTTCAGAGAAAACACAATATATGAATTTTTAAGCTACAAAGGAAAATACACAGTGAATAATCTGTCTTGGTTTTTAACACAATTGAAGGATAAATAATAAGAAATAGAAAATTACAATACAGATGTTGAGTCTTAAAAAGCTTCATTTTAAATAACGCTTTTCTTTGTTATAACTCCAGTAGCCTAAATATCTTGCCCTGTTCCAAACCTTCTGTGTTTCCCTACCACTGAGATACATGAGTATTCTATAGGATAGACTTTTATTGAATGTTCCATTCCTAATTAAAAGGAAAGAAGTATGGAAGAGCACAGAAGAGGAAACAATTTTAAATGACATAAAATCCATTACTGTTCTTAAAGGTTTTCCTTCTGTATCACTTGATGCTACCCAACTACCCCATGAACCTCTACCTCACCTTATATGCAGCTGCCAGGCTGTAACCTGCTAATGCTTATTCTTTTTTGCACTGATACTTAGTTATCCACCACCACCTCAAAACGAGATCTTAACCTGCTTGTGCATTTGATACATTTGTTGAATCGCTATACTAATACGAGGAAACACATAGATACTTACTCTAGGTCAATACTCTTACGAACATAAAGAAATAGGCAACAAAACTTAATTGAAGCTTTATTATACCCTATAGCAAGTTATTTAGAAACTATAGGGAATAGCATTTCTTTCTACTCTATATGTTTCTCCATATACCTTGGGTTTTAAAACGTAAAAACAGAAGATCCAGTAAAGATTGCGTAATAGCTATTTATATTTAAAAAGCATGTCTGTGAGAAATGTTAACATTTTCTCTGCATTTCCTGAGGTAGTAATTTAGTATTTTAGATATGAACTAGTTGTTCAGTGTAATTTACTACACATTAAGATAGTATTTAGCATATAATTTGGGGGTAAAGAATTGGATACTTTGCTGCATTTTCAGTTCAGACTAAATGGGTCATAAACATGAAGGGGAATTTCAATCTTTATTGCATTACTTATCCAGTGTAGGGTTTCAAATGTTCCACAGTAGAATTATTAACAAATGCAAAACTCTTAGAATGTTTGTTTTGGCTTATGTCTACCCTTAGTATCAGCCAGTTTTATATATATATATATATATTTTAACTGATATTCTGATTTCAAGAAATTGGGGTGTCATTATTTTATGCACTTTTTAAATGAGAGTGGAAAGAACAATAAATAATAATTTTTAAAACTCAGTTCCCCAATAGGTTAAAAACGAACAGCAAATAGGATTCAATAAGACTATCACCTGCATTCCTGAAACCAATATTCTGGAAAAATAAACTATGTGGTTTTATAAAAGTATGTAAAATATGCATCAGTAGGTTTATGAAAAGCAGCCGTGTTCTATCTACTTGAGCTTTCACCTCAGATCTTAGGAGCAAAAAGCTCAGTAATAATATTAGCTTGGTATAATGACAACAAATTATGTTTGCCTCATCTTTTTCTAAGTGAAAGCAGTGCTTTAATATGTATACATTTTAGTTTATATTAAACTAACATTTGGACACAAGGACTATATAAAACAGATATAGCTTAGTACTGAGCTCTTCTCAATATCACTTGCCAGTTTTTGATCTTCCAGAATACTGATAGAAGTTTTCCACAGTATAATAGGCCAAAAACTGTATAGCCAATTTGCCTTTATCTGTGATGTTTACTTTCTGGTTGGACAAAAATACAGTGTTTAAGTTTGGTGCCCTATATCACACACATCTGTAAGTTGAACATGCTTCTGTAGATACATACATACATAAACCATACATTCATATATTAGAGATACTAAACTGATGTATGCATATTTGAAAACATGGATAAAATTATAAATTTCATAAAAATAAACTAAAGGTAAATATTTCCAAATGTTTTCTGTTTTATTAATGCATAGAAAATTTTGTGGTATTACTAATAAGAGAAACAAGATGGAATGTATTCATTATTATAGCAAATCTTCATGCAGTGGTTTGAGTATCTGGTACTAAGTTTACCTCTGTTATTATGGGATTTTTAATGATTGCCATCACAGGAAAAATTAACTCACAATTTAGGTGTATCCAAGAAGTGGTCATTGTCTGCAGCCCCTATTAAATTGTGGTATACACTGTCAAAATCTACCAGTTAAACAAAATTGTGTTGTTGGCATTTGTTGAAATTCAGCTGGTAAATTCCCATGTTTATGAATGTCAGCTGGTATAAAAAATTTGCAACTTTAAAATGTTACATTTTACTTATAAAATTTACATGCATATTTTCAACAAATACCATACTAATTCAAAACTTCCGAACTGTAATTTTGAAAAATCTCTATTAGCCTCATTCTGTTTCAAAAAGCAATTACTTTCTTACAGATCGTTAAATGCTACCATTCTCCTGAAAGGGTGTTAAATGTTTGTTTTATATTACTTGGTTTCTATGCAACCTGCAGGGTAGAAAGTATGTAAGTGATAGGGATTTTTTGATGTAGGAAAGATGAACAAATTCATAAGTTCAACAAATTCATGTTATCTTAAAATATTTCCAGAGTAATGATTCATAAGCCTTTGGTTTACAAAAGATTTTCATAGTTACTTCCCAGCTTGACTGTAAATTTAAAGTCTCAATTCTAGAGAATCAACTATACGCAGGTGGCATCTTGTAGCCGACTTATGCTTCTGACTTGAACGTCTTTGCTTCAGCAGCTTGTGTATTAACATACTGAAGGAACTTCATGGACTCTGTTGTCTTAGCTTGATTCTAGAATCTCTTTTCCTTTAAAATTCTAATCTAAACTGCTCTTCTGCTGATTTCTATCTGTACATTCACATAATCATATTTTTTTGGAGGAAAATAGTTACTTTTGAAAATGTAATTTTCCTAGAAAACTTTTCCTTTAGAGGCTTATAAAAACCAAACTAGAGGTACTAACACAGTGCTGTAGGTCAAGCATACTTCAAAAATAAACACATTAAAAAAGCGATCAGATTTATTACTACCAGTGGCAGGGGTTAGGAGAGGGAATTGGCTGAAGGCAGTCAAAAGATAAAATTTCCAGTTGTAAAATCAGTTTGGAATTTGGTAGTAACAGATTCTACCATAGGTAAAATAGGTAAACAAGTACCCACTGTATAGCACAGTGAACTATATTCAGTATCTTGTAATAACCTAAAATCGAAAAGAATCTGAAAAAAGAATACAAATATATAACTGAATCACTTTGCTATAAACCTGAAACCCTGTAAATCAACTACACTTCAATAAAAAAATTAAATTTTAGAAAAGTCACTCGGTACTAGGGATATAATGTACAACATGGTAAATAAAATAAACACTGCTGTTATGTTATATGAAAGCTGTTAAGAGAGTTCTCATCACAAGCAAAATTTTTTTTCTGTTTCTTTAGTTTGTATCTATGTGAGATGATGGATGTTCAGTAAACTTACTGTGTAATCATTTCACAGTGTAAGTCAGATCATCATGTTGCATGCTTTAAACTTACACTGTGCAGCGTGTCAATTACATCCTTTCTAGGAATTCAGATAATTTAGATAATTTGAGGAATTCAAATCTATGGTAAGTACTGTAACAGTGTTTTTCAGCTTCTGCACTTTGATGTTTTGGGCTGGAAAATCTGTTGTGTGGGGGCATCTAGTGCATTCATTGAGTGGCATGTTTAGCAGCATTGCTGGTCTCTGTCCACTAGGTGCCAGCAGCAATCTCTTGCTGTGACAACCAAAAATGTGTCTCAGCAATCCTGAAAGTCCTGTGGGACCAAGTCTCTCAGAATGAGAACTATAGTGTATTAACTACATAAAATATGCAAATCAGGACTGGGGGACATGTGAGAAACAACTGACAGCTAATGTTTTTAACAGATCAAAGTTAGAAGCCAGAAGAAAATAAAGTGACATATGAAGTAAAAAAAAAAAAAAGAAAATCATTTTTAGCCTAGAATTCTATGTACAATACATCCTTCAAAAATCAAGGTGAAATGAAGTCTCATTCCTAAAATAAAAGTTAAAAATTGACATAATCTGTCAATGGCAAAAGTGTACTTAAATAATAAAGGTAATTCCTCAGGCTGAATGTAAATGATCCAGGGGTAAACACTGAATTACAGAATGGAATAAAGGCCAAAAGAGGGGACAGATATTTGGGAAGTTTTGAATTAATGTTGAAGTGCTGACTATAGGAAACAATAATAGAGTGTCATCAATAGTCAAAAAATAATGTGAAAGAAGCTGGAATGGATGAGGTGTTCTTTGCAGAAACAGTCACAATAATTATTTTATTAGAGGATTTAATAAGTCAGTGAAGTCTATAGTAAGCTGAATGAAACAACTAAAAGAATAGCAAAATGTATTTTAAGAGGAAAAATGAATAGTAGCTCTTTGATTAATTAAAGACAATACAAAAAGACAAAAGCACACAAAAAGGTCAAATGGAAAACAGTGTAATTGTAGACATATGCACACTTATATCAGAAATTATTTTTAAAGTAATGAACACTTCAGATGACTGATTGATTGATATAATTGTTCTAACTATACATTGCTTAAGAAATGGACATTAAATATACGAACAACTACATTAAAAGTCAATTAATACTAAAATTATGCCACCAAACACTATCCAAAGAGAGTTGGTGTGATTTATACAAGTGTCAGGTGAAGAGTTTTGAAGGGGCAAGAAGCACCAGTAGACATACAAAGGGCCATTTTACAGTGACCACAGATCTATCGCTCAACATTTTTCAACTCAAAATCTGTGTGCACCAAAATGTGGCTCAAAAGCATGAAAAAGTAAACTCAAAAATGGTCACAATGGGAGCCTTTAATATATCCCTTAATAGCTAGTAGAAAAGACAAAGTAATTTGCTGAAGATGAAGATCTGAACATTACAGTTAAAATGTGGAGTGAAGTTTTTGTTCAGCATCCCAATGTGTCACCTTATTCACCTACATGTGGTGTGTTTTGGAACCTTATCTAGATGATTGATATGGGAAGGTCAGGAAAGTTTAACTACATAAAGGGTTTTGGCTAGATGAATGAGAAAGTAACATATCCCCTCTCCTTCCTTCCCTTTTTTTCAATTTTAAAAATAAAGTACAGGTAGAAACAAATGTATGAAATAGTTTATATCCTAGGCATAATGCAGAGAAAAAAAAATCTTCCCAATCTATTGAAGTAGATCTACTTACCAGGTGCCTAGAAGTGTAACTTGAGGCAACTGAGGAAAAATTGTAAAAAAAAAAAAAAAAAAAAAAAAAAGTTATGGGAATTAGAAAAATTGAAGTGAAAACATGACAAAGTGTAACTAAAATATTAAATGTACACACTATAAGATAACCTGCGTATATTCAAAGAAATTTTAGATTTATCAAACATAAGAACTATATGCAACTTGACTGTTGATTAACCACAATGTGGAGGATAAAATAAAAACATTGTTTCTTTCACTGCTCTATTAAAAATTTATTTGGTGGTAAGTGCTTTCTCTATGCCACTGGTAGAACACTGTATTCATTGCTGTACGTAATTTAACTCCTAAAACACAGCGTCATCTCAGAAATTAGAAGTGTCAAAATCGAAGATACTAATTACCCCCAATATTTATATTCGAATAACTTCCCATTTGTAGCTGGCATCATTCAACTGCAGATGGCAGCCGCCTGCCTCCTGAGGAAGAGGATGTAGAAGGTGCCTGCTTTCTTTCTATACGCGTCTTCTCCCTCCGTAAGGAGATGATTGTTTTTAATCTCAGTAGGGTCCAAACGGGAAATGAGAAGCACTATAAGAGTAGTTTAGAAAAATTCTGACTTGGTAGATGATTGATAGGATTGTGGGTAGGCTGAGTGCTTTTGTGGTCCATTAGAGAGCCCTGCTAGGGCTTCTCACGATAGCATCCTCAGGCAGGTCTCCCTCTCCACACCTCCCCTGCACATGCCGGTTGTCACTGGTGAAGTTCCCAGGCTTTCCTTTTCACTTACAATGTCTTCAGATTGCCTGTATCTCCCATGTGACCCACATGTGTTTTTATGAGAAGCACTCATGGGTCCTATGATGTGCGTTTGTAGGTAGGTATGTAATTGGTTCCTAATTGTAGTGGCTACTGTGTCCTGTTCTGCTTTGATGGCTTTGCTGTTCTGATAGCCAGTCTGTGTTATATCCATGTACCAAATGCAATGCACATACTAACACACACCCATTCTCACACTTGCTGTTCACTATAAATGCACAACTGGATGGATGGATGCATGAAATAATGTTATTTTTTCTTAATAGCTGACTTTTTTTTTACTGAAGCATAGTTGATTTACAATGTGTTAGTTTCTGGTGTGCAGCATAGTGATTCAGTTATATATATTCTTTTTCATGTTTTTGTCATTATAGGTTATTATAAGCTCTTGAACATAATCGCCTGTGCTATACAGCAGGACCTTATTGTTTACCCATTCTGTATATAATAGTTTAGACCTTTCCCATAACTAAAAACAGCTTGTCAGGGTACCCAAATAAAGTTAAAAGGACCAACAACGTAGATACAAAGGAGAAAATGCAAGGAAATTGGTGGAGGGAGAATGGCAAGTAGACTGTGACTTCACTTCTGCATCTCTGTCTGCCTCAGTTCCCCCCTTTGTAATGAGGATTGTAACAGCAATGACTCCACAGGGTCGACTGAATTCATCACTAAGAGAGCAAGTTGTGCTGTCTCCATTTTCTGCGTGTAATTAAACCCCGTGTTTGTCGTGTTTTCCTTTTTCCCTTTCAGGAAGTTGTTGCTAGCTCATTTAACAGTAGTTTTATGTAACAGGTATTTTAGAGTTCTTTTCTAGAAAGATAAAAGCAGAATGGTGCAAGATATCTTTAGAGCCTGGATTTACTGGCTATCCTATTAAATAGCATTGCCATTTTAAACGTTTAAAACTTGTTTTCTAATTATCTGTAAAAACTACTGACAGTGCTCAACCAGGGTTATACGTACTGATGTTTTTGATAGATTTTTTTGTGCAGATGAGAAGAATAAAGCCGTCATACTCTGTTGCTTCACTAATGGTTACTTCACTCTGATAGCTGACTGAGGACCGCTCGGGCTTTTTCAACGGCTTCACGAGGCTCGGTGCGGAGACACGTTATCTTTGTCACTCAGGCAGTAGAGGGTGTAGAGTAATCAGCAAGTACAGAGGCACGCAGTTTCTCCTAATTTTACCACTAATCCTTTTTCAATAATTGCCTGAATAATTCCCTTCATTTATGCTGCTCTGAATACTTAGGAGCCTAATGCTTCTCATCCTGAACACTATACACAGACAAAAATCCCTGAAGCTTCAGAAAAAATAAAACTGCCACCTTAGATTTGCTTTTATGTCCCTTAAACTCATTTTCCCTCCAGTATTTGAACTATGTGATGTAGGTGATAAAGTAGCAAAGAGTTTCTACAGTAAATAGAAAGTTCTTAAGAAGGTTAATGTTGAAAAAAATAATTTACAAGATACAACGAGAACATGAATAGCTTTGTGGCTAAGGTGGAGATGACCTTGACTGCAGATGTATATGGGCTAGACCAGGAGTTCAGGTTAAGGAATGAAATTTCTGCAGATCATTTTATTTTTCATACCACATTATTTTTGCTTTGGGGGGAGTTTTTTTGATAATCCTGAAATAGCAATATGCATATACCTCAAAATCAGAGGATTTCCCTTTGCATGAAGCATAAAATACCTATGGAATAGCTGTTTCACAAAGAAACCCAGATTTTAATCACAGAGGCTAAATTGAAAACAAAACAGATTATTTTGTTGATTAGTAATAATGAAATTAATATGTTTAGTATGAAAATTCTGTATTAGAGCATTGTTTTCACTAAAAATTTCATTCCTTAGTAGAGATTTAGTTATAACATTAGGTTGTTTATCCAGAAAAATAACTTCTACATAATAAAAATGAGAAATAATAGTTTGGGGTTTTTAAGTTGTTTTGTTTCTGTCCCCTGAAAACTTTTACTTGTTTATTCCCATTTTATAGCCTCAGTGTGAGCTGGTTTTTAACCCACTGTAACGAATTATCTTTTGTTTAGTAAACCTAGCTGAATGTTGGTTGCCCAATGTAGCAGGCAAAATATTGAGAATGCAAAAGATTTCCAGAGAAAGACAAACATCATATAATATCACTTAATGTGGAATCTAAAAAAATGATTCAAATGAACTTATTTACAAAAGAGATTCACAGACGTAGAAAATAAACTTACGGTTACTAAAGGGGAATGGGGGTGGAGGGATAAATTGGGAGTTCGGGATCTGCAGATACTAACTACTATATACAGAACAGATAAACAACAAGTTCCTACAGTATAGCCCAGGGAACTATATTCAGTAGCTTGTAATAACCTAAAGTAGAAAAGAATATGAAAAAGAATATATATATATGTATAACTGAATCACTATTCTGTATACCAGAAAGTAATGCAACATTGTAAATCAACTATTCTTCAATTAAAAATGCAAAAGATTACCCAATATTTTATTCACTTGTTTATTCAGATGTTTTAGAGCACCTTTTATGTGCTGGCACTGTATTAAATAGTATGGATATTACAGTAAATAATGTGGACTACGTACCTGCTCTCACAAAACATATTGTATCTCATATCTAGATATTTTAGCCATCCATCTACCCAGTAAAGAAGCTTTTTAAAACATTTATGTACACATGTTTTTGATGCTATTGTTGTGGCCTCAAAGATAACATGCTTGTTATAAACACTGATGATTTCTGGTTACATTATATTACCTTCAAACTCTTCCTTTTTTTTTCTTGTAAGGATTAAGGTTATATTTCAAAAACGTGCTTTTAAATGACAACACAATCGTACATAGACACAAAATAAATCATTGAGTTTTATAAAATTTGATGCATACTAGGATATCTGCTGCTACTGTAATAGCCAACAGTCCCACATCTCACAGTGCATGCAATCCAGTTTTATTTCTTGCTCACATTAGTCTGACATATATTAGATTTCTCTTGAGGACTTTCTTCTACCTGATTTGGTCATCCAAGATCATTCCAGCTAATGACTCTCCATCCTTCAGACCCTCAGCAGGGTCTTCCACAGTGTCCCTCATAAGGTCCCCTGTAAGGAGATGCCCTGAAACGACAGTCTGTGCAGGGATTTGAAGGCATGTACAGACGCTGCCACAGAGCCCCAACTGGGTGTAAGGAAACTGGGAACTGACATTCCCTTGTGTGTCCAGGGTTCATGAGTCGGTCTCTGTCACATCTGAGATACACTATGGCAAGAATTATGTATGGTCATCTTTATAAACCAACCCCTTGATGTGAAAAGAATTTGAAATTAAATGTATAAACTAAATACCTTGTGACAAGATTTTATTCTGAAATATTTAAAATTGTCTCATAGAATGTTCATAGTGAAGAAAATGTGCATTATGGACCTCTGGAAATATACAATGAATCACATGCTTTTAATAGTAAGCTCTGGTGTTCATTTATTGATTTGACTGAAAAAACAACTCCACGAAGGCAATTATATCTATGGGACCCTAGAATGTTAAATTAGAAGAGCATATTTTACTTTTTAAACTATCTTGGAAACAATAATATCAAGCATATAAGAGTTTAATGTTTACAATATGAAGGCTCTAAATCAAACACTTTATTCCTTAAACTTTTGAATGAATAATCTCTTAATAACAACCAAATAGCTTTTTTTTTCTAATAGGAATGCATAGATATAATATTTTCTATCTTTATATCTATAGTCTAACAAAAAAGAAGACAAGCAATTTTCTATTATAATATTTAAACTGTTATAATCATCAATGAATCAGGGAATTATTGTAGCCAGATTGTAGATGCCACAATACAAAGTATGGGTTAACATTTCTTCACTTCTAATAATCCTAGATATTTCCTAAAATACAGAAAATTAACATTTTCTTGTTGTGATTGATGGTCATATGTGTGAGCTACACTATTTTTCAGAAGAACAATTTTCAATTTTATGAAGAATTAGAAAATTAAATTTTAAAATATATTTGACAGGATTGTTACATCTTATAAATATTTATACTATTAATGGCACTACTCTTACATAATATGGAGATGTATCTTATTGTCATGCATTCAGATAAATATTAGATTCCCTGAACATGGATTATAAAACTGTTTAGAAAATATACAACTGTAAGTGGTAGAAAATGAGTACTAAAATCAATTTATTTTTTAAATACAATGATCTTGTTAAACTCTTGTATACATAATTATTCTCTTGACGTTTTATTGATTATAAGCTTCAATAATTGGAATGTATCTTCTATCGTGTTTTTTCTTCACTTAACAATATATCCTAGAAATAACGTGGAAGTTTAGAGACATATCATCCATTGCTCTATACTGGTATTATGTAATGTAATAAGACAATCTTTAAAAAATGGTCTCTTAACAATTATAGTGTAATTGACTATAACATATATTAATTCCAGTTATACAACATAATGATTTGATATTTGTATACATTGTGTAATGATCAACACAATAAAAATAGTTAATATCTGTCACCATACATGGTTACTAAAAAACTGTTTCTTCTTGTGATGAGAACTTTTAAGATTTACTCTTAGCACTTTCATATATATGCAAGAGAGTGTTATTGTAGTCACCATACTGTAAAACTCCATGACACTTGTTTTGTAACTAAAAGTCTGTAACTTTTGACCCATGTTAGCCATTTTGTCAACCCTCTCCACTGGCAGCTACTAATCTGTTCTCTGTATCTATGAGTTTAGGGGAGTTTTTTATGGGGTTTGGGTTTTTTTTGGCTTTTTTTCTTTGTTTTATGGTTTTCCATAGAAGTGAGATCATACAAAAAGTATTTGTCTTTCTCTGAATTATTTCATTTAGCATCATGCCCTCAGGGTCCATCCATGTTATCAAAATAGCAACATTTTCTTCTTTTTAATGGCTAAATAATATTACATTGTGTGAGAATGTGTATGTGTATAAAAGCACATCTTTGTCCATTCATCCATTTATGGACACTTAAGTTGTTTCCATATCTTGACCATTGTAAATAAAGCTGCAATGAACATGAGGGTGCATATATCTTTTTCAGTTAGTGTTTTTGTTTTCTTTGGATAGATACCCAGAAGTGAGATGGCTGGATCATATAGTAGTTCCATTTTTAATTTTTTAAGGAGCTACTATATTGTTTTTTATAGTGGCTGCACCAATTTACTTTTTCATCAACAGCGCACAAGGATTCCCTTTTCCCCATATCCTCTCCAACACTTATTACCTCTAGTCTTTTGATAATAGCCATTCTAACATGTGTGAGGTAGTATCTCAATCTGGTTTTGATTTGCATTTCCCTGATGTTTAGTGATGTTGAATACTTTTTCATGTATCTATTGTAAGTTTTCTTTGAAAAACGTTTCTTCAGATCCTCTGTGCTTTTTTAAATTGAATTTTTTTTTTCTTTTTTTTTTTGCTATTGAGTTGTATGAGTTCTTTATACATTTTGGGTATTAACCTCTTATCAGAGTTATGACTTGGAACCAATTTCTCCCATTCCATAGGTTGCCTTTTCGTTTTGTTGTTGACTCCTTTGCTGTGCTGTGATTCCTTTCCTTTTTAGTTTGATGTAGTCCCACTCCTTTATTTTTTTGCTTTTGATGTCAGATTCAAAAAATTATCTCCAAATCCAACGTCAACAATCATACCACCTAGTTTTCTTCTAGGAGTTTTATGGTTTCAGGTCTTACATGTAAATCTGTGTTCCATTTTGAGTTAATTTTTGTGTTTAGTGTAAGCTGGTTCAGTTTCTTTTATTTTGTATGTGGGTCATGCAGTTTTTCCAAAGTCATTTATTGAAGAGACTGTCCTTTCCCATTATATTTATTTCCCCTCCTTGCTGCTTTGTCATAAATGAATTGACCATAGTAGTATGAGTTTATTTCTGAACTCTCTATTCTGTCCATTAATGTATGTCTCTCTTTATGCCCATGCCATATAGTTTTGATTACTGTAACTTTGCAATATAGTGTGAAGTCAGGGATTATACTTCCAGCTTTGTTGTTCTTTTCCAGGGTCATTTTGCCTATTCAGAATCTTGTGGATTCATACAAAATTTTAGAGTTGTATGTTCTATTTCTATAAAAAAAAAGCCATTTAAATTTTAATATGGATTGAATTAAATGTGTAGATTGCTTTGCATAGTATGGACATTTTAACAATGTTCTTCCAGTCTATGAACACAGAATATCCTTCCAATTATTTGTGTCTTCAATTTCTTTCATGAATGTCTAATAGTTTTCTCTGAACAAGTCTTTTGCCTCCTTGGTTAAATTTATTCCTAAGTATTTTATTCTTTTTAATGCAATTATAAATAGGATTGTTCTCTTAATTTCTCTTTCTGGTAGTTCATAATTACTGTATAGAAATGCCACATATTACTATATACTGATGTTATATCCTGCAACTTTACTGAATTTATTGTTTCTATCAATTTTTTGGTGATGTCCCTAAGGTTTGCTATATATAATATCATGTCATCTGAAAATAGTGACAGTTTTACTTATTCCTTTACCATTTGGATGCATTTTTTTCTTTTTCTTGCCTAATTGCTTTGGCTAGGACTTCCAATACTATTTTGAATAAAAGTAGTGAGAATGGGCATGTTTATTCTGTTCCTGATTTTGAGGAAAAGTTTTCAGCTTTTTTCCATTGAGAGTGATGTTAGCTGTATGCTTGTGATGCATGGCCTACGTTATGTTGAAGTATGTAACCTCTATACCCACTTTGTTTAGCGATTTTTTAATCATAAATAGATACTGAATTTGTCAGATGCTTTTTATGCATCTATTGAGATGATCATATGACTTTTCTTCTTCATATTCTTAATGTGGGATATTACATTGATTGGTTTGATTTGCAGATAGCAAATCAACCTAGCATCCCTGGAACTAAATCCCCTTGATCATGATGCTTTTAATATATTTTTGAATTCAGTTTGCCAATATTTTGTTGAAGAGTTTTGCATGTATGTTCTTTAGGGATATTAGGTTATAATTTTCTTTTTTTGTGACATCCTTGTCTGGCTTTGGTATCAGGGTAATGCTTGCCTTATAAAATGAGTTTGGAATCATTCCCTCCTTTAAATTTTTTTTTTTTTTCACATTTTGAGAAGGATGGGTATTAACCCTTCTCTGAATTTTAGGTAGAATTGAAAGATGAAGGCATCTGGTCCTAAACTTTTGTTTGTTGGGAGATTTTTTATTACTTATTTAATCTCTTTACTAATAATTGGTCTGTTGGGATTTTCTATTTCTTTATGATTCAGTCTTGGTAGTTTGTATGTTTCTAGGAATTTGTCCATTTCTTCTAGGTGGTCCAGCTTGTTGTCATATAATTGTTCATAATCATCTATTCTGATCCTTTGTATTTCTGTGGTATCATTTATAATGTCTTCTTTTTCATTTCTGATTTTAATTATTTTAGTTTTCTCTCTTTTTTCCTTTGTGAGTCTAGCTAATAGTTTGTCAATTTTATCCTTTCAAAGAACCTGCTCTTAGGCTCATTGTTCTTTTCTATAGTCCTTTTACTCTCTATTTCATTTATTTCTGCTCTGATCTGTATTTCTTTCCTTATACTGTGAGCTTTATTCTTTTTTCTTTGTTGAGGTTTAAGGTTAGGTTGTTTATTTGAGATTGTTCTTACTCATCAATGTAACATTTATTACTATGTACTTTTCTCTTAGGACTGCTTTTACTTTATGTCATAAATTTTGATAGGTTGTATTTCCATCTTCACTTGTCTCTAGGTATTTTATATTTCTCTTTTAATTGCTACTTTGACCCATTGGTTGTTCAGGAGTATGCTGTTTAGGGGTCTTGAACTAGAAAGTTTATCTGCTCTAGATCATGCATTTGTTTTTAGCATCTAAGAGGTAATTCATGCAAAATCATGTAATATTAAGAAGATTCACAAAACCATGCATAACTTGTGAAGAAGTATACAATTAGCATAATCCATTTAGTTAGAGTTTTAAAATAAAAAAGCTTAAGTAATGGAAATTTCTCATAACCATGAGGTAGGACTAGACTGTCACCAACCTGTTTATCTTTAGACTTAGGTTCTTTTTGTTATTGGTTTCCTGGTAAAGTGAAATAGACCTTGGGGAGTTAAGAAGTACACTGCTGGGAACAGAAAGCAATGATTCTGAGATAATAGCCTTGCCTCCTTTTAAATTAATTTTTGTAGAACACTTTAATGTCTTCTGGATATAATGATTGTAGTTCTTATAGCTACCCTTTGCTATGAATAAAGTGTAGTCTCACTGATTAAAAATAACTCTTCTTTCCATTAGTTCCAAGTATGGCTGATTGATAATATTTCATTAAATTTCTATTCATGTGTAATTTGATTTTTAGATTTGGATATAAATAGAAAATTACCCTTGATGTCTTTACTTTGGGCATGTGGGTGAGAATAACTTTTTTTCCAACTCAAGTGAGAATTCCAACACTGCTTTTCAAGTTTATTGTTGCACTACAAGTAGAAGTGTTCTTACTTACATGAGTATACTTAATTATTTCCCAGTAAATGGTATGGCAATCACTGCATACACATTCGTCATCTGTATCTCAATCACACTGAGACAAAATTAAAGTCAACAGCAGTACTTCCCTCCTTCAAGAAATCTTAATTTTCCCTGAAACAACAATTAATAAACATGAAAAGAATGTAGATGACAGAATCAAGAAGTAGATACAGATACAGTAGACATATTATAATAAAAAAGATAAATATCTTAGAATTACCAACCAAGCAATATTAACTAGGAATAAAAAAACAGTAAAAAGGCAAAGAAAAATTTATATAATAAAATTAAAATTAACTATTCCAATTATATTAAAGTATACTATGAGCAGACATAAAGGGAAATTTAATTCATGCTCATGATTTGCTTTTTATCACAAAGTGTTTTTTTTTTTTTTTAAAAAAAAGCCCTAATCACCAAGGTGTTACTGTATTGCTCCATTTGATTTCAGATAGTTCAATGAAAAAGTAATCCTATGAATGTATTTTAAGATCTTAGTCAGTTTTGCTAAGGATTTAAGTTCTTTACTATAGCTTTTTGCTGATCAGGGGCATTAAATTATACCTTCATGTTGTAGCAAACTCAATCTGGAAAGTCTAACTGATTCTGACTATAACATTCAAGTTAATTACAGTTTGTTTAGTAGCTGCAGAATATTGGGCAGTTAACCAAACTAGAAAAGACAAGGGTACTTAAAGCTGAGCAGAAACGTAACTTGTCCTGACTGATCCTATTATCTATTAAGGACACATTATCCACACTAACACCCAAAGCAATCGAATGCAAGGTTATACACTAATGAAGTACATACTCTGATTTGAAAAAGGGACAAATAGTTTTATGTCTAGAAATTATGTCTGACAACAAATTTACAATGTTCAAGGAGAGAAGGGGCAAGGGTGAGAGAGAGGCTGTGTCTGACTCTTATTGTCATGGCCGACTCCAGGACTGTTCTTCCTATGGCAATAGTTTGTTATCGGCTAGTTTCCAGCTATCTGGTCATCTAATAAAATAAATCTATGTAGATATCATTCCTTGTTTCTGCCATCATATCAAATAATTTGATCATTTTAATATTATGTGGAACATGGATATGAATATATTGTTGATACTTTTGCAATATTTAACATAAAAATAAGCTAGTTTATTGAAAAAGTTTTGTGTCATGTATTGATCAATTTTCAAAAGGTACAATCAAAACAGGTAATCAGTTTTAAGAAACAAAATTAAATCAAAGGTCAAAAACTCCCAAATCTAGTCTCAATGTCATTGAAATGCAAGGAGTTCTATTTATATTCAAAAGAATATGGTCAATATTTTTGACATGGTTAAGTTAATTTTTATACTTATGATGTATTTATTTAATAATCTAGTAACATACTTTATGAAGCAATATAAGTTTTTTTTAATAGGGTCAAACAAAGATCCAAAATAAAACTACATGAATTCTGCCATATTACAAGTGTCTGGTCACTGGTCGAGGGGGACAAAAAAAAAATATGGACTTACCTTTCAGTAGGATCAACTTTCTGATCCTGCTCTGCTGCAAGTTACCAAATACCTTGGAACATGGGTTTCGTCTACAAAAGATAAAACAAGACACTCATTTCAAGGGTGGTTTTACAGATTAAATTTTATCACAGTTTCTTTTTTTTAATTGAAGTACAGTTGATTTACAATGTTTTGTTAGTTTCTGGTGTATAGCATAGTAGTCCAGTTTTATACATATATCTTTCTTTCAAATTATTTTCCATTATAGTTTATTACAAGATACTGAATATAGTTCCCTGTATTATACAGTAGGAACTTGTTGTTTATTTTATATATAGTAGCGTGTATCTGTTAATCCCAAACTCCTAATTTATCCCTCCCCGCCTTTCCCTGTGGTAACCATAAATTGTTTTTCTGTGTGTGAGTCTGTTTCTATTTTTGAGTTCATTTGTATCTTTTTTTTTTTAGATTCCACATGTAGGTGATATCATATGATATTTGTCTTTCTCTGTCTGACTTAGTATTATAATCTCTGGGTCCATCCATATTGCTCCAAATGACATTCTTTCTTTTTATTGACGTATATAGTTAGTTTACAATGTTGTGTCAATTTCTGGTGTACAGCATAATGCTTCAGTCATACATGAATATACATATATTTGTTTTCATACACTTTTTCACCATAAGCTACTACAGGATATCAAATATAGTTCCCTGTGCTATACAGTATAAACTTGTTTATCTATTTTGTATATACCAGTCAGTATCTGCAAATGTCAAACTCCCAATTTATCCCTTCCCACCCCTTTCCTCGCTGTTAACCATAAGTTTGTTTTCTATGTCTGTAAGTCTGTTTGTTTTATATATAAGTTCATTTGTCTTTTTTTTTTAGATTCCACATATGAGTGATACTGTTTTTAATGACTGAATAATATTCCATTGTATGTTTATGTGTGTGTGTATGTATATATATGTATATATGTGTGTGTATATGTATATATATATATTGCATCTTTATTCATCTATCTATGGACATTTAGGTTGCTTCCATGTCTTCGCAACTGTAAGTAGTGCTGCTGTGAACATTGGGGTGCATGTATCTTTTCGAATTAGAGTTTTCTCCAGATATATATCCAGGAGTGGGATTGCTCAATCATACAGTACATACTGTTCTCCATAGTGGTTGCACCAATTTACATTCCCACCGACAGTTGTAGGAGGGTTCCTTTTTCTCCACACCCTCTCCAGCATTTATTATTTCTGTACTTTCTGATGATGGCCAGTCTGATTGGTGTGAGGTAATATCCCATTGTAGTTTTGATTTTTATTTCTCTAGTAATTAGAAATGTTGAGCATCTTTTCATGTGCCTATTGTCCATCTTTCATGTCTTTTTTGGAGAAATGTCTGTTTAGGTCTTCTGTCCATTTTTTGATTGGGTTGTTTTTTTGATAGTGAGATGTTTGTATATTCTGGAAATTAAGCTCCTGTCAGTCACATCATTTGCAAATATTTTCTCCCATTCTGTAGGTTGTTTTTTCATTTTGTTTATAGTTTCATTTACTGTGCAAAAGCTTCTAATTTTGATTAGGTCCTATTTGTTTATTTTTGCTTTTCTTTTGCCTTGGGAAACTGCCCTATGAAAACATTGCTATGATTTATGTCAGAGAATGTTTTGTCTGTTTTCTTTTAGGAGTTTTATGGCATCATGTCTTAAGTTTAAATCTTTAAGCCATTTTGAGGTTTTTTTTTGTGTATGGTGTAAGGGAGTGTTTTAACTTCACTGATTTACATGCACTGTCCAGCTTTCCCAACACCACTTGAAGAGACTGTAAAGATTAAATTTTATAATAAATTGTATATAGAGTCCCTCTCTTGCATATGGACGTGTCACAGAGCAATGCTAAGTGTTAGCTCTTTGCTCTCCCATCCACCCCTCCTTACTAGTTTATACCCATAGACATTAAGAGTTAATTTTAAAGATCCTGAATAAAACAGAAAGCCGAATTATAAAAGTGCTGTTTCCCAGAGTTTTGTTCTTGTAGTCCTTTGGGTACCAATTTTAAGAATCATCTTTCAGTATGTTATCTTTGTTTCATATTTGTATATGTTCACTTTTAGCTCCCTCTTTTTCTACTCATCCCAGTTTTAAAATTCACTTACTTTGAAATGTATATAATTCTTTTACACTTCTAATAATTTTAGAAATGTTGGCATTTTCTAAAGTATATTTTCTCCATTGTACATGCAAAATTAAAACACCATGGTAAATAAATCATTGATAAAGAAAAAAAAACTATACATGAATGGAGAATGAAAGGGAAATGTTTTCATTTAAAAAAAATGCAGTCCTGAAAATCTGTAAGAGCTCAATGCTTAGCTGTGTGATGCTGGATAGTTTGTGTATTTTATATAAGACCTGGTGTTCTTACATGCAAAATGAAAACATTAACAGATATTACACAATATTACAAACAAGGCTACATTAGTAGTCCCTGTCTAATATAGTTATTTCAAGGAACAAAAGAAATCATAAAGCCTTAAGCATTGTGTTTGACAAACAGTAAATATGTAAAAAGTAATCAGTGTTGCTATATTACAAAAGAGTGAGGTACTTGAGATGAGATGATTACATTCAACAGGACTTTGTTGTTGGATGTGCCCAGTGAAAAGTGGTAATATATTTAATTCTCTTTACTTTCCAGAAGACTATCCATCCTCCTAAATTTCATATATATCCTCTTTTCTTAAGAGTTTCAAATAGTTGATAATGGTCACTAGAGAAGCATCAGAGATTGGGTTATGTTTTTCTCAAACTGTAATTATAAACTAATTTTTGGAAGTTAACTTTAGGAAATAATTTTATTAGAAATTCTTATTAATCGGATACAGCTTAGATAAAACTCACAGAATCAATTGGGGGAAATTTGCTTCTAGAGAATACAGAGAGTTTAGATCACTCTAATCCCCTTCCCTGTTCTAATTCCTCTCCTCTTTCTACCCACTGTGTTTCCATATATCGTCAGTGGGTTACTCTAGTGTTACCTTGTTTATTTCACTATACCTCATTAGTATCTGTTTCATCCCCCAAGAGATGCGGGTTCAAACCAAGTAAGCTATCCTTTCAGGATTCTCAGAAAATGCATCATTTTGCCAAATTTTTTCCTGAACATAGTGCGTGATTACCAGTATTGATTCTTCTTTTCGTATTTTTACATTATCAAGATTTGGCTGGGTGATCAAAATGTGTATCTGTCCCTTCAGGCTAGAATATAGGAGAATCCACATCTGTAATTTATAGATACATACCAGCTTAATGGAAAAGTAAACAGAATCCTTCTCTGTGTTTATAGAAAACAAACTGGCTATATTGTCAGGCAGATGAGTACCCAACAGAGGAGAGTGAACATACATACATATTAAGAGAGAAAATCTGCAAATTGGAAACATGAAAAGAGTAGGTAGCACAGGGAAATTCTCAGCATTACTTGGTATACAGAATGTGTCTCACACTCTGAGGAAAAAAAAAGAATGTGGATTTGGGCAATAGTTACCAAACGATTTTGCTTGTTGAGAGGTTGGATATTATATACAGAAGTGTATCCAAGTTTTATAAACCCCTACATAGAACTTTTAACTAGAGCAATTAATTTTCTTTCTCTTACGTATAATTATGCTTAGAAGTTTGGAAAACCTGGAGCAAACTTGCTTACTAATTAGCTTTTCTCAACTTCTCACAAATCAGTTACACCAAGGCATCAATACTGATGATTGTCAAAAGGAGAGTAAGAAAAGCACAGCAATATATAAGCTACTTTAGTTTAACATTTCAATAAAATATTTAAACTATAGAGTAAGAGAAGAATGAAACTGATTCTATCTTCTCCTACTACTTTCATATCTTTTTTAAAAAATTGAAGTATAGTTGATGTACAATTTTATGTTACAGGTGTATGATAGAGTAATTCACAATACAGGTTATGCTCAATACAGGTTATTATAAAATATTGGCTATATACCCTGTGTTATACAATATATCCTTTTAACTTATTTTATACCTAATTGTACCTATTAATCCCCTGCCCCCATGCTGCCTCCCCACTTCCCTTTTCCAACTGATAACCACTAGTTTGTTCTCTGTATCTATGAGTTAGCTTCTTTTTTGTTATATTCACTAGTTTTTTGTATTTTTTAGGTGCCATATATAAGTCATATAGTATTTGTCTTTCTCTGTCTGACCTATTTCACTTAGCATAAACCCTCCAAGTCCATCCATGTTGTTGCAAATGACAAAATTTAATTCATTTCTATGGTTAAGTAGTATTCCATTCTACATCTACTCCATCTTCTTTATCCATTCATCTCTTGATGAATACTTAGGTTGCTTCCATACCTTGGCAATTGTAAATAATGCTGCTATGAACATTGGGGTGCATGTATCTTTTTGACTTAGTTATTTTGGGTTTTTGGTATATACCCAGAAGTGGAATTGCTGGGTCATAAAGTAGTTCTATTTTTAGTTTTTTGAAAAAGCTCCATGCTGTTTTCCACAGTGGCTCCACCAATTTATATTTCCACCAACAGTGTATGAGGGTTCCCTTTTCTCCACATCTTCATCAACATTTTTAAATTTTCTTTCTGATGGTAGCCATTCTGACAGGCATGAGGTGATATTTCATTGTAGTTTTGATTTGCATTTTCCCAGTGATTAGTGACATTGAGTGTCTTTTTATGTGCCTGTTGGCCATATGCATGTCTTCTTTGGAAAAAATGTCTTTTTCAGTCAGGTTGTTTTTCTGATGTTGAGTTTTATGAGCTGTTTATATATGTTGGAGATTAACCCATTATTGGCTGTATCATTTGCAAATATTTTGTCCCATTCAGTGGTTTGTCCTTTCATTTTGTGGATGGTTTCCTTTGCTGTGCATAAGCTTTTAAGTTTAATTAGTTCCCATTTGTTTATTTTTACTTTTATATCCTTTACTTTAGGAGACAGCCAAAAAATATATATTGCTATGATTTCGATCAAAGAGTGTTCTGCCTATGTTTTCCTTTAGAAGTTTTATGGTTTCTAGTCTTAAATTTAGGTCTTTAATCCATTTTGAGTTTATTTTTGTATATGGTGTTAGAGAATGCCCTAGTTTCATTCTTTTACGTAGCTGTCCATTTTTCCCAACCACTTATTGAATTGATTATCTTTTCTCCATTGTATATTTTTGCCTCCTTTGTCATTGATTGATAATAATTATCATTATTCTAGTTCTGTGAAAAATGCCATTGGCATTTTGATTGGGATTGCACTGAATCTGTATATTGCCTTGGGTAGTATGATCATTTTAACAATTTTAATTCTTCCAGAAAGTGGTCATAGAGGGAACATACCTCAACATAATAAAGGCCACATATGACAAACCCACAGCTAACATCACACTCAGTGGTTAAAAGCTGAAAGCATTTCTTCTAAGATCAGGGACAGGACATGGAAGCGCACTCTCACCACTTTAATTCAACATAAAACACAGTATTGGAAGCCCTACCCACAGCAATCAGACAAGAAAAACAAATAAAATAAATTCAAATTGGAATGGAAGAAGTAATACTGTCACTGTTTTCAGATGACATAATAGTATACATAGAAAATCCTAAACATGCCACCAGAAAACTATCAGAGCTTATCAATGAATTCTGTAAATTTGCAGGCCATGAAATTCATATATAAAAATCTGCTGCATTTGTATACACTAAGAACAAACCATTAAAAAGAGAAATTAAGGACATAATTCTATTTACCATAACATTAAAAAGAATAAAATACCTAGGAATAAATTTACCAAAATTAGTAGAAGACCTGTACTTGGAAAACTGCAAGACACCAGTGAAAGACATTTAAGATGACACAAACAGATTGAAAAATGTAGCATGTTCTCCTACTATTTTAACATAGTAGTATATGGAATGATGGAGGGTCAGTACAAAGGTTTTATAAAAAATCAGTACCTTGAGGAAATATTAAAATAATAACAGTTATTCAATGATAATGATAACTAAACTGCTACTTTTTAAAACAATATGATTTTAAGTACTAGAAAATAAATTTCTTTTGAGAAAACATGTTATCTTCTGGGAGAAGTAGATTTTGATTATTGCACTTTTATATCATGGATGCATTTATATAAACTATATCTACAATTTTTCTAATGAATTTATGTGAAATCAACAAAAATTGAAAAACAGTGTAGAAATTCTCTTTTAACTAGCATCTTGTTTCTTCTTCCAGAAAGCACGTCTTTTTTGCATACATGTTATGAATAATCATGTATTGTCTGACACTTAAATAATCTGGAAACTAATTCAGGGATATCATATGAAGAAAATATATTTTCTTTTCTACCAGTTGAGGTTTTTATATTTAGCTAGCTATACTCTACATTGATTGCAGTATTTAAAGTACTTACGGGGGTACTTAGCCAGCTAAATAAGAAAACCTATATCATATTTTAGAAAACAAAATCTGTTTTCTTATTTTAGTAATTTTAAGAGCATATAGCAGATGTGAATATTAAATTAGAGATATTTGAAAATATATTAAATGAAATTAAATTTAATATGTGAAAAAGATTTCCCACATTTAAATATTTCAAGGCCTTTTAAAATCTAATTTCTGTCAAATGTTTTTCTTTATTTTATAGAGCATGCTTTATTAATATTTCTAATGTCCTATAAAATGTTTTATTTTCTCTTAGAAAAAAAATTGGTGAGAAAATAGTATTTATATTTACAAGTTGTGCCTAAGCAGTAAGTGTAGCATTATTTTTCAGTCAATGGGCTTTATTTTTTAGGAGAATTTTAGACTTACAGAAATTTTGAGCATGTGGTACAGAATTCATGTGCACACACAGTTCCTCAGTTATTATTAATAGCTTTCTTTAGTCCACTAGTTACATTTAATAAACCAATATTGATGCATTATTAATTAAAGTCCATAGTTTACATTAAGGGTCATTCTCATTGTATGTTCAATAGGTTTTGACAATGCATTTGTATGGTATATACAATTGTATGAATGGTGTATAAGTATACACCATTGTGGTGTCATAAGGCATAATTAAGTACGTAGGAGTTGCTCAAAACACAAGATAATTTAAGAACAGGAATTTGAATTCTGTTATTCATTCCTTTTGCTAACTTTGGGCTTAATTTTTCTTCTTTTTCTAGTTCTTGGAGGTGTTTATTTATATCTTTCTAATTCTTAATATATATATATATATTGCTATATATATATATGGCTGTAAACTTTCTTCTCAGAACTGCTTTTGTTGCATTTTATAAATTTTGATATGTTGTATTTCTACTTTAATTTGTTTTGAGATAATTTTACTGCTCTTTTAATTTCTTCTTTGACCCCTTGGATGTTCAGAAGTGTGTTGTCCAGTTGCCACCTATTTGTAGATGTTCCACCTTTCCTCGTGTCATTGATTTCTAGTTTCATACCATTGTGGTCAGAAAAGACAGTTGGTATGACTTCAGTCTCCTTAAATTTGCTAAGACTTGTCTTGGGTTCCATCATATGTTCTATCCTAGAGAATGGTCTATGTGCACTTGAGAAGAATGTGTATTCTGCAGCTGTTGAATTAAATATTCAATATATGTTAAGTCTATTTGTTCTAAAGTGTAGTTCAATTCCATCGTTTCCTTGTTGATCTTCTGTCTGGATGATCTACCCATTGCTAATAGTAGATTATTGAACTCCCCTACTACTATTCTATTGGTGTCTATTTCTCCCTTTAGAACTGTTAGCATTAGCTTAGTATATTTTGGTGCTTTGATATTGGGGCATATATATATTTATGACTGTTGTATCTTCTTGATGTATTGACCCCTTTATTGTTATGTAACAATCTTCTTTGTTTCTTATCACTGTTTTTGGCTTGAAGTCTATTTTGTCTGAGGTAAGTATGGATGTCCACGCTTTCTTTGGCTTCTTTTTCCATTTCTTTGCTCTGAGCCTATGTGTCTTAGAGCTAAAATTAGTATCCTATAAGCAGCATATAGTTGAATCTTATTTTTTTAATCTATACACTCCTTCCAGTCTTTTGATTGGTGAATTCAGTTCATTTACGTTTAGAGTTATTATGGATACATAAGGACTTACTATTGCTATCTTATCATTTGCCTTTTATTTCTTTTCTATCTCTATTATTTTTCCCTCTGTTCCTACTACCTTCATACATTGGTGGTTTTCTATGGCGATATAATCAATTTCTCTCTTTTTTATGTTTTGTAAATTTACTCTAGATTTTTGCTTTGTGATTACCATAAGACTTACTTAACATAAAACATCTCATAAACAATATAGTCCATTTTATTCTGATAGCAACTTATCTTTATTTACCTAGAAAGGTTACACCCTTTTTACTCTTTTATATTTTAATGTCACAATTTAGCTCTTTTTATGCTATGAATTTGTTAACAAGTATGGTAGCTATAGTTTTAATGCTTTTTTCTTTAACCTTGATACTGTAATTAACATTCTAACACAGAGTTACAGTTTGTAAATTCTGAATGTCTATTTTTTACATTTACTACAGTGTTGTGTACTTTCATGCTTTTATGCACTACAGCATCTTTTCATTTCAGCTTGAAGAACTCCTTTCAGCATTTCTTGCAAGGCAGTCTGGTGATGAACTCCCTCAGCTTTTGTTTGTCTGAGAAAGCCTTTATTTCTCCTTTATGCCTGAAGGATAACTTTGCCAGACAAAACATTCTTAGCTGGCTGTTTTTATCTTTTAACATTTTAAGTATGTAATCCCATTCTCTTCTGGCTTATTGAGTTTCTGCTGAGAAATCTGGTGATAGGCTAGTGGAGATTTCTTTGTAAGTTACTTTCTTTTTTCCCCTGGTCACCTTTAAGATTCTTTATGATTGATCTTTGACAGTTTTTTTTATAATGTGTCTTCAACAAGGTTGTTTTGCATTGAGATAACAGAGTGTCCTAATAGCTTCATAGACTTGTATGTCCAATTCTTTTCCCAGTATTGGGAATTCTCAGCCATTATTTCTTTAAATAAACTTTCTGGCCCCATCACTCTTTCTCCTCCTTCTGGTATGCACATTATTCTTATATTTGCTTTTGTGATTGATTCTGATTGCTCTCATATGGTTTCTTGATTTTTAAAATACCTTAGTTCTCTCTCTTCTTGTAACTGAATCTTTTCTAAATTCCTGTCCTAAATCTTTTATTCTTCCATTTGATCTGCCCTATTTCTTAATTTCTTCAATGCATTCTTAATCTCATTCATTGAACTCTTCAGTTATAGAATTTCTATTTGACTCTTTTTATAATTTCAATGTTTGGCAAAGAACTACTTATGTTCATTAATTTTATTCCTGAATGCATTTAATTGCCTTTTTGAGTTTTCTTCTAGCTAAATTAACTTCTTCATAACAGTTATTTTGAAATCTTTACTAGTTAGATCACAATATTCCATGCCTTTCAGTTTGTTTGCCTGAAAATTATCATTTTATTTTTGTGATATCACATTTCCTTGTATTTTCATAGCATTTGCCAATATACACTTCTGCTTTTATGTTTGAAATAGTGGACACCTTCCACGGTTTAGTTAAGGATTTGTTTTCTTTAGGTCTTAAAGCTCAACAGGCTGGCAATTAGAAACCTTTCTTTTGTACTCCAGAAGGTGGTGCTACGGCCCTGGCTTTTGGTTTTCTCTGTGGGGCTGGTTCTCGTGGCTTCGCTCAGGAGTGAGCACAAGGAACTGGCAGCGGAGTGGAGGGGGGTGTAGGCTTAACACCTGGAGCTTTCTGTGTGCTTATGGGCATGATAGGGGGTTCCTGGAGTGGGGGGGTTCCCAGAGCTCCGTGGGGAGACCCACTGCTGACATCCCAAAGCAAGAACAGGAAATGTGTTTCTTCAGTGCCCTTTGATATTCCTGTCTGCCTCCTTCTCTTTCCCCTCCCTCACCCTAATCATTGATCTCCCTCCTCAGAAACAAGAGTGCTGCTAAAAAAAGAAAAAGAAACAGATGTCTCCAACTGCAGTCCACACAGCCAGGCAGCCTGTCACTTGCCATTTCTACTTTCCTCCTCCGCTGCCGGAAACATAGCCACTGCAGCCACCACAAACTAAGCACTTGGCAGTATCTCTCTTGGGAGGGAAGCCACCTTGGTGTGTTCCTCCCTGCCCTCTGCCTCTAAACTCATCTCTATCCCACTCCCTGGTGTCTGGATTCTCCCTGCAGGCATACTGGACATCCACAGATTATCTCCTGTGGCCGCCCACCACCCTGTTGTGCACTCTTCAAGTTCCCTTTTTCCTGATTGCAGCAAGTAGGGGTGGGGCTGGTTAACTGACTCTCTTGGATCACAGCCCCCTCTGAGATCTTATCCACCCACCCTCAGATGCACAGGTGGGTAGAAATCTCCCAGATTACCTGGTATAATGTGTTGAAGCACTTTTGTTTGGTATGGATGTCTAGCTAGTTGTAAATCAAAGAGGAAAAAAGGAAAGGTTCATGGTTCCATGATGCTGATGACGCTTCTCCACATTTGCTATCTTCACCTCTGGCATGATGGCTGAGATCCAAGGGTAAGCATCCAAAGGTTTTTGTTTGTTTTGGTTGGTTGTTTGCCAACCAAAATCCCTAGTCATAACCATCACCCACTTTTAAATTGACTTTGGGTCACATTTTCTGTTTCTTCACATTTCTTGCGTATTTAAAACATTATGTACTGAACATTGTGGATGATATGTTGTAGATATTCTTAATTCTGTGAACTTGCTCAGGGCAGATTCAGTTTTTGTTCAAGCAGGCATTTATATTATTTGCTGTTTTACTTCAGCTTGTGCAGTAGTGATTTTAGACCTTTATTATGAGATATTTTTTATTTTGTCCTTAGTATAAGGGGAGTAAATCCATTTATAATGAATATGATCATTAATAAACAACATATGAGAGTGTACTGAAGGTAGAAAAGATTCTCATTTGAGGAATTAAGGGAGGCTTAACAGTGGATGCTACTTTTCAGGTAATTATCTTCTCTTCAGTTATAATTCTCTAAATCATTACCTCATAACCCTGTATCATTGACCTACACATATTGATTATCATTGCTTTCTTATTAACTTCAATTCTACCATACTTGGATTCCTCCCATCAAAATATAAACATAAGTATATCTAGTATGAAAAGAATCTAACACACACACCAAAAATAACAACAACAAAAAAAACCCTAAATATTTTAGCTACCCATGGCCTTTCACTCACCATGTTTTTTTCCCACTGCTAAACATCTACCTTGTCTAAATTCTATCTACTTATCTATTTCCTATTCTGATACTTCTCAACCCATTACACTTGGCTTTTATGCTCTTGCCAATATGACTAAAGATATTCTGATCATAACATTACTGGCACTAAGTACAATAGATACCAATTTTTTCTGAGACAAGAAAATAGAGTTAAATTTTACAGTGTCCAAATTTATATTTATATTAAAACTATACTCAGTTTAATATTTTAGGTGTCAAAAAAAGAATCAGGAAAAGTAATCTCCAGTATGTATATTGCAGACTTGTAGATATTTTTAAATCTCATTTAGAAGTTCATTAGTACTCAATTCAAATAATTATCTATATTCTGAAAGCAATCTATGGAAAATATATAAAAATTACCAAAATAACAATTAATGGTGGTGTAAATATAGATATCAGTAATATTTATTGAGCAACCACCTTGCTCACATCTTTGAAGTAGGTGACAAATTTGAATACTTTCCTGTTACCGTAATCTTTGAGATAAAAAAAAGAAATTTTTTATCTTGAGGGAAAATCAGTATAGTATTTTCTTATATTAATCTTATTTATTTTCTAAGCTAAGTTTCTTAGTGGTTATTGCAAAGTAGCATCACCAAACATCAAATTGTTAACTGTTTTTTTGAAGGCAGTGGTTTTGTTTGGTTACCGAAGGCATCATTCAAATTCATGAAATAGTTGAAGTTAAACTTTCTCCATCAGGTAGAAATGAGTGAAGCACATTTTTTTTCAAAAGATGTTCAGTCAGTCATTGATTTGGATTTAACAGTTAAAAACCGCAATTCAAAATCGTAAGTCTAGGCTCTGTAAATAGGAGCTTGTAAGTCACAGCTATGTAGTAACAGCGAGGAAAGAGCTAAACAGACGGAAAAATCAACAGCTCTTCTTGGGTCTGTAAGAGAGGAGAGGACACACGGCATAGCACTGCTCTGGGGACTAGAGAGAATGATAAGGTAATACAGTGACTACCTGAGGAGATTTATGAGTGGAAACCCGGAAGGGAACAAGTGCCCGAGCAGACAGTCCTGAACTGTGACTGATGAAGTGCTGCGGGCTCTAGGAAGACACAGACCAGACCGCTTCACCGTTACGTGGTGCCTTCATGCTTGGTGCCTGTCCTTGCCTTGAACTCTGCTCTGTCTGAAATTAATAGAGCTGGTCCTGCTTTCGTTTGAATAGTGTTACAAACAGCACTAGAATATGGCCAAGCAATGACATACGTTATCTAAGTTAACCTTTTAATATCCATCTATATTTAGGGGTATCAAAATAGTATCAAACCAAAATGTCATGCTTCGCTATCGTTCTGAGATATGGGTATTTGGTATGTATTTGTATTTAAAAATGAAGCAGCTGATGCAAATTCATTCAAATTCACATTGCACAGCAGCAGGCTCCCCAGTGTTCCTTTCACACTAAGTCCTATTTCATCATCATTATAACTGACAGTGTTAAACACGGCAGTACTGGCTTTTTGGAACGCATTTTACATTTCTAATCCATTATTTACAATCCTAGAGAGAGCAAAATGATTTCTCTAAAAGCATACAGAGTTTATCAAAGTTTTAGCTGTTGAGGTTGTGAAAAGAAGTAAAGCAGAAGATAAGTTTAATGCTATTACAAACCTAAATTATAACTTGCCTTTCCAAATTGGAAGAATATTATATTTTTAAAAAACATGTTTTTAAAAGTAAACTGAATATTACTTTAAAATTTAATTAATGTAGGGAGCAACGGTATGCAATAAAGAAAATTAAGAATCTTTATTTATATCCAGCTCTGAAGTAGTCTCAGTCTTAAGATTTTTTTTTGACAAATCAATAATCTAAGAATATAACTGAAGTTTTCATATATATGTAACATAACATAGATTAAAAGAGTAGTAGTTTCCAAATCTAACCAACACGTTAATGATGACTTCTCTAAAGTAGCATTTGTAAAGTGAATGTAATGTTAATTAACTGAAATAAGTTTACATAGATATTTTTAAAATTCTACCAGTCTTGTAAATAATTTCTGTCCAGGAAGACAGATGATGGAAAGATGAGATTTTAAAAACATGTTCATGTCCATGACTAGAGAACTCCCCTTCACCACTGGCAATATTGACTGTGGATTATTTATTACAGTAAATAATAATATCAGAGTAGAAAGGGTAAAATTCTCTATTGGGGTATAGTACATAACCATTTGATAAGAGATTGATCATTGTTTTTTTTTTGAGGACAAAAACATATCATGGACATCAAAGGCACTGGAAAACTTTCAGGGCCTTATCATAAAATGAAAAATTTCTGAAATATTTAATTACAATAATAGCACTTTATCTATCATGTTGAAATTTAAGAAATAAAGAGCTACCAAACAGTTATTTCTACATCTCTGTCTTAATAAATATCAAATCTCCATGATTTTTCTAGTGCCCTCTGGGAAATTTTAAGACATCTTAAGCATGAAAAATACCTGAGGTTTTTATTTTATTTCTTATAAATTTAGGACTTGATTATGAGAAGGCAGAATCAAGAGTTGTCAAAGGGAAGCTGGGCATTTGTTTAAGACGGTATTATGGGTGCCTGAGAAGCAATACTTGCCAACCTGTTTTGAAAAACCAAACCCTTTCTATTACTTTGCACATACAGTTTGTATTTTCTGTCAGTCTTGCTCCAACATAGCTTCAACATAGCCTCAAAAACCCATATTAATTTCAACTTTTAACTAAAGTGGCTAGCTTTTATTTCATAAAAAGTACAAGAAGTAAATAGTTGAGAACTTTCACACACAGACATTTAGCAGATGAACAAAGCTCATAAAATCATATAACACAATTTTCAGCAACAGCATACATCCTATTTATATCTTAAAATGGTAAAATAAATACATAAAATAACCAAAAGATACAGCCACTCCGCAGCATTTTTTTTTAAAAGAAGTAATGGTATATATACTTAAAATTTGGTTTAATTATCAATACTTCAGTATTCACTTTTATATAGCTTTTCTTTGTTGAATCAAATCTATCAAATCTGATTTGTTCAAAGATTCACTTTAAATATATAAACTGAGATTCTTAAAATTTTTCTAAGAAGTCCATAGAAAAAATTTTAGTAATTTTAAAGTATCAGAAGTTTGGTTTTTTTGTTCTTTAAATTTGTGGGATGTTATGTTACTCAGGCAGTGAGTTATCAGTGTATCCCACTCAGAACTGAGCTCCCTTAATTTAAGAAACTTTATACTCTAATTTTTTAATGTTTTATAGGGTCAAGAAAGCATTTCACTCTAGGAACATGAGAGGTCAAGGCTTTTCTGAATTACAGACACACACTTGGAGGACTTGTAGCTTTACTTCTACAACTCTAGCCATGATCAAAAAAATTCCATAAGTTCAGATATTAAAGAGCTATTCTAGTGTGGATGATTTTTTTCCCTTTTACTTATTTTAATTGAAGTATAGTTGAGATACAATTTTATATAAGTTGCAGGTGTACAATACAGTGATTCACAATAAAGGTTATACGCCATTTATAGTTATATAAAATATTGATTACATTCACTGTGTTGTACAGTATATCCTTGTAGCTTCTTTTATACATAATGGTTTGGACTTCTAATCCATTACCCCTACATTGCTTCTCCCCACTGGTAACCACTAGCTTGTTCTCTGTATATGTGAGTCTGGTTCATTTTTGTTATATTCACTAGTTTTTGTAGGTTTTGGATTCCACACAATAAGTGATATCACTCAGCATTTATCTTGCCCTGTCTGACTCATTTCACTTAGCATAATACCCCCCTAGTTCATCCATATTGTAGCACATGACAAAATTTATCTTTGTGACTGAGTACCATTCCACTGTATACACAGTCCCATCTTCTTTATCCATTCATCTGTTGAATGACACTTAAGTGCTTCCATATTTTGGCAACTGTAAATAATGCAGCTATGAACATTGGGGTGCATGTATCTTTTTGAATTAAAGTTCCCTCTGGATGCACGCCCAGGAGTAGCATTGCTAGGTCATAAGGTAGTTCTATTTTTAGTTTTTTTGAGAAAGCTCCGTACTATTTTTCATAGTGGCTGCACCAGTTTACATTCCCACCAACAGTGTACAAAAGCCCCTTTCTTCCACATCCTCACCAACATTTGTTATTTGTATTCTTTTTGGTGATAGCTATTCTGACAGATGTGAGGTAATACCTCAATGTGGTTTTGATTTGCATGATGATTAGTGACGTTGAGCATCTTTTTGTGTACCTGTTGGTTATCTGCATGTTCTCTTTGGAAAAATATCTAGGTTCAGGTCTTCTCATTTTTTAATCAGGTTGGGTTTTGTTTGGTTGGTTTTTTGGATGTTGAGTTGTATGAGCCATTTATGTATGTTGGGGATTAACCCATTATCAGTCATATCGTTTGCAAATATTTTCTCCCATTCAGTAGGTTGTCCTTTCATTTTGTGAATGGTTTCCTTTGCTGAGCAAAAGCTTTTTAAGCTTAATTAGATCCCATTTGTTTATTTTTGCTTTGCTTTTCTTTGCTTTATGAGATAGATCCAAAAAAAACCCCATATTGGTAAGATTTATGTCAAAGGGTGTTCAACCTATGTTTGTTTTCCTCTAGGAGTTTTATGGTGTCTAGTCTTACATTTAGGTCTTTAGTCCATTTTGCTTTTATTTTATATGGTGTTAGAGAATGTTCTAATTTCATTGTTTTACGGGTAGCTGCCCAGTTTTTCCAGCACCACTTATTGAAGTGACTATCTTTTCTCCATTGTATATTCTTGCTTCCTTTGTTGTAGATTAATTGACCATAATAAGTCATAATAAGTTTGTGGGCTTATTTCTGGGCTCTATTTTCTATTCCATTGATCTTTGTGTCTGTTTTTGTGCCAGTATTATACAGCTTTGATTATTTTAGCTTTTATAACATAACTGACTCTCACTAGTAGATAAGCAAAACAAATGAAAACAAAAACAAAAACAAAAAACTAATAAACCAGATTCTCTGTCATTTCTCACTCAGTAGAGAATAGAACCATCTGACAGAAATCACCAAAATCAGGCCACAGAAGCAATTTCCCAATTATTGTTGCCATGGTTCAGACAATGAAAAGTTAAGCTCAGCATGTCATGAAAATCAATAATCTCTTTTTGCTTATTTCCAAGATTTGAGTCATTTTTGTTTGTCAGACTGAACTTGCCTTGAATTTTTAAGAATCTCATGTGAACTCCACCTCAGCCCAGATGTATTCAAGCCTTAAATGCAACTTGAAGCATCTTTAAAATCTAGCATATTATTATGTGTCAACCATATTAACTATAATAATTATCTTTCCTTTATTTCCATTACATCTAAATGTATACACCCTAAGGAGTCAGACCTCTGATCTCATTATTTTCAATACTATTGACAAACACCTTACTTTGTACTTTCTATACCCAACCTAGAACCACAATTCAGCTCTTCAATCTCCTTTGTATCTTTAGCTTCAACTCCTTCAAATACTTAGCTTTTGCATATCCTTATAAATTTTTGCCTTATCTGCTTTTATTTCTTTGTTATATAAAAAATTGATAGTGTAAAACTCACCCAGGAAAGTCAGTGTCGTAACTATTAACCTTTGGC
Organism: Camelus bactrianus; assembly: GCF_048773025.1. Taxonomy (NCBI): domain Eukaryota; kingdom Metazoa; phylum Chordata; class Mammalia; order Artiodactyla; family Camelidae; genus Camelus; species Camelus bactrianus. Next base: position 53,718,595 of record NC_133540.1, read on the forward strand.
CGGATCAAATATATCTGTTCTCCACTGTACTTGTTCTCTTGCCCTCTCAACATGCTGATCGTCCCATTTGTTCAAATGAAAAATATATTTATTTGGCGTAAGACCACAGACTCATCATTCTACGTTCCTGAGGTCTCCAGTTAAAGGACACATGCTTTTCCTCCATAGAGCTGTAGTGAAAGGGTTAGATCCTGACCATCTTTTGTTCATTTTCCAATGGAATGTTTAGTAACTCTACTGCAAAAATCATGCATCTCCTATAAACTTAGATGAATCTAATCCTATAATCTAGACATCAGTATCTAATAACATGTATTTTAAACATTCCCAAGTAAATTCAGTAGACAGAAAGTAGATTAGTAGTTTCCAGGGGTTGGGGCAAGAATGTTTCCTGGAGGCAAAAACGGAGAGTTACTGTTAATGGGTACAGGGTATTTGGGGGGGGTTGATATTTTTCTTTATCAGAGGGTAGTGATGGTTGTACAACTTTGTGAGTATACTAAAGCCTTTAGAACAGTGACTTTTATTGTATTGTGCCTTATACCTCCTTAAACAGGAGGGAAAAAACACAGTAGTCTCAGAATTTAACAATCTGTACCAATCTTGATCTATATTGCAACTGTCAGCCAGATCAAGTCTAACCTTAGTGCTATCTAGTAGAAAAATATTAAATAGAGAAAAGCAAATAAAGGAAAGTGAAGGTTACTTGCTTTCAATTTGTTAGGAAACCAGAAAATCTGTTTCAGTTGTCTGTAATGTAGACTCTGTGAATAAATGGCTAATTAGGAGAAGGCTTTGGTTGAGTTTTGCTGTCAAGTTCTTCTCACTCATCACTTGATGAGGCCTACATTTTCTTAGTTTTGCTCTGTATTTACCAAATTGTTGCCTTCAGGACACCAGAAATGATACGTAATATTTTGGCTGTTGTTCTAATATCTGCTCTTTCTCATTTTTTCCCAAGTCACTAAAGAACAAAATGAAATTCCCTTGTTCCCTTTCCTCTGCCAAAGTAGTATCTGTTCTCATAAGAAAGAAAAATAGTCAATAACTCAGGCCTTGATGAAGCAGAATGAAGATGAAAAAAAAAAGACTGGTGGAAGCCAAGCTATGCCCAGGAATAAGAGGAAATAATTAAGGTCTACACCATTAGAATAAGCAGCCTTATCAATATTACTAATAAGTCTATGATTCTAGTAGGAAAAATCTGCAACAAACACTATGAATAAATCTAGATTCCAAATCATAACTTTCTTAAAACACCTGCATTTTATTATTTGTAAGCATATTAAACACTATTTGCTGGGTTTTTGGAAGATATGATTATGATTCAATTTTCATCAAAATAAAGTCTTCCCAAAAGTATGATGTTGACCTGCATTAAAACCCACCAAACTTTCTGCCCATTTGCAGATGTAAATGTAATTGCACCACCGCTAACCACTGAGACACACTGCAGGAATCGGACATTTCAAGGGTTCTTGCTGGCACAGGGTATTGTTACCAGGAAGAGGACTTGAAAAGCTGAAAGATGAGTCAGGAAGAAAGAGCAAAAGTACAAGAAGTAGTAAGGAATTGATCAAGTCACGGTCTTGAAATACGTGAACGCCTTTCCCTTTCCTTTCTAATTAACCATTCTTTCATTTGGAAAAAAAACAGAAGACATCTCTATGTCTGATTAAGTGTGAGTTATATATCCTGTAAAAACAAAAAAAATTGTTTAAAGTCACTTTGAATTTGAAGAGTCAGTCCTCCCAGATGCTTATATTCTACATTCTATTCTATTTTAAAACTTAAAAATCTATAAATTTTACATTTAACTTTAAACAGCTTTTAAAGATGATAATTGAAGCATTTATTACTTATTATTAGGTAAGATGGTTTTAGTGCATATTGTGAAGTCACCGAACTTAATTGCAGTATTATTAGTAATTATATTTATCTTCATTATCTGGATAATACTGTTATATGACACGTATGTGACTGGATAAATTTGTTACTATAATTTTTATACAGAAATGAAAAAAATTTTGTTACATTCATATTACTATGATTTTAAAAAATATTTTGGAGATTCTGTACTATGTTTTAAGAATACAAATGAATAGAATGATAAAGAGAAATTATACCCAGTAGCATTGCTGTACCAGTCAAAATAATAACACTATAAATGTGACTTCTCAAACCTGTCAGATGATTCAAGCTTTTCTATATAATCTTTAGGAAGGAAGGCAAAACACTGACAGACCAGTGTGTTTTGTATCGTGTTGCCGTATGTTGGTGAGCGGACTGTATCCCTGACAGGCAGTGTACTAGGCAAGGGCACAGGTTATCTGATTTAGCGCAGGGTATTTTTCAATTTTCTTATCTTTGAAAAAGACCCATGTACCCAGGCTCAGCACTTTCAGTGTGGCATATGCAGTGACATCATCTCGTCCTGTGGGTGTGGTTATTCATTGACATTTCTTTTTTTAATTTATCTTTTCTTTTTTAGTTGACGTATAGTCAGTTTACAATGTTGTGCCCATTTCTGGTGTACGGCATAGGGTCTCAGTCAGACATATACATACATATATTCCTTCTCATATTCTTTTTCATTTAGGTTACTACAAGGCATTTCTTAAAGATATCAAAATCTGTGCCCAAGATCCCACCCAGGGTGGGCAAATTGGCTCTACCTACCTACCTACCTACCTATCTATCTATCTCAGTTAATATCATTAACTTTAAATTTTGTTTTACTTGACATAGTAGGGCTATAATCTGTGCACTTACGAAATATTTCAAAGGGATTTGAGGTGGCATTTTAAAAAATATTCTCAAAAATTGACTAGTTATATTCTCAAAAATTGACTAGTTGAGCATTTTAAAGTTATTTGTACTTTATAACTGAAACCCCAAAATAAGTTTCAGACGGACAATAGGACAATTTTCAAATTCTTCCTTAACTTATTTTAAATATATTTTATTGTAGAAAGGTTGCTTTTGGAAACTGTCAACAGAGTTGTAAGGAGACTGTCAGCTACAAGCTAGTGGTCTTTATTTGGTGTTTTAGCGTGTTTAAACTCAGCTGAGACTCTTGCATGATTTCTGCGGATTTTCATGTTTTCAGAACACTATAATATTCAGAGAAAGAATCATCCTCAAGCATCAGTGGACACTTATTCTAAGTTTTCTAAGTAAGAGAATAGTCCAAAAGTGGGCTTAGTCTACCATGATGAGTGAAAAAACAAGAGGTGTACATTGACTTTAGTGACACGTAAATCATCGCAGAAGCTTTTAGGAGCCATTTTAACCATAACAGATTTCAGACTTTAGTTTATGCTCTGTTGCCCATGCTGTTGTCAGCTTTTGTCTTTTGGACACTTGAACCTTTAATGTCTGTGTTTAAAAGCAGTCTTTAGACATCAGGTAGTGTGAACTGTGAATGTTAATTTTTTTGAAAGGAAAGCAAATGCATTGTTTAGATTAAAAACATCTGTTTTTATTCAAAGTGTTAATAAAATAACACTTGTTACTATATATTTGATAATTTATCTCTCAGGCTAGTTGTGTATGTGTGTATGTATATAAAATCAATTAATCTAAAACAATCAAGTAGAATCTGATGTGAAATAATTAATATTCTCATGTGATCAAAACAAATATTCAAAATATCAGACATAAGTCAGTCAAAGTTTTTGTGAATAATTTAGAATCATATAAAGTATTTTCAAAATAGCTCTTCTACACACTGAAATGCTATGTTTCTCAGGGAGGAAATGATTTCTAGTATCCTCGGTGATGGCCAAGCTACAATCCATCCATTTCACTGAATAAACATGATTTTTCACAATGTTAACATCTATTATTTTATTTGTTTATTTTTTTAATGCCAGTTACTTCCCACTTTTAATTCAGGCAAAAGACTTCTCTGAAGGGTTAGAAACACTGAAGGAAACAGTCCAAAGATGACGATTTAGAACTGTGGGTATTAAAAAGTATAACAAGTAAAAAAATCAATTAAAAAATTAAAAACATTTTAATAGTGAGTTTACATACAAATGAAATTAGATAATTACTATAAGTCTTTCACTTTCATTTATTCACAAAATTATTCCATCCACCTTTATATCCATCAGTGAAAGATTGTTTCTGCTACTTTTCAAAGATGTGCAAAATTTTTTTTCATTTAAATTTAGTCTTAATTTCATCGATGTTTAATGTCCCAAGACAGACTAGATAATGAAATCTCAATTGTGACTTGAAAGATCAAAAACAAACAAAATTTGATATATTCTACAAGAATGGTATATTTACAGAAGATTTTCATAATAACTAAACACTTCCCTCTTACCCATTCTACTTCTCAGCTATTGACAAATTTTATCTACAGTGTAAGATGGTAGCCAAATTATGCAACACCAATTTTTTCAAAAACAAAACACTAATATTTAAAAAAATAAGAAGTATCAAATAGCAGGAGACTAACAAATGCAACATCATTGAAATTTACCAAGCACTAGTGTTAGACATACTGTTACTGAAAACTTTAAACAAACAAACAAAACCCTTGGATTTCCTAGTGTTTTTTTACTTTTCAAATACTTCTCACAAGTACCATCTCATTAGAATACCACTGTATGCCAAGGTAGGTATGGAAATGATTATCTCTAATAGTTGAAAACCCAAGGAATATAACATTTAGAGCTATAATAGAAAAAAAAGGAAAGAAATAATCATGAAATGCTTCCAAGAGAAGCTTTTTAGGTCTGAAATCACATTTGTTGACTTTACTATTTCTCTCTTCTTGACAGCTTTGCTGACCAGGATAGTTCATTCATTTCCTGTCTCCCTATTGAATATTCTCTTGGAGGGTATAGGATTTATGGTGTCTAAAGAGAATATACACTTCTAAAGTGTCGTGTTTGGGAGGGAGCTATGCAACAACCAGAAATATTGAGTCAGTTTTAGAATTAAAAAAGGATTATATTATGAGCATCATCATTAACACTACACAGATTTGAACTAAAGGAATTACTCTAACCAACGTGACTGACATATTGGAATGTTGGGTGAAACTGACACACAGAAATAATCCTGAAGCTTTATAAAGAGTCTGATATCTGGTCATTGTCTTCAGTTATGGGCATAAAGTCCTAGAGAGCTACTGAGTCTTAATCGATGGCATAAAAATCATCCTCAGTAATGTGGTATCAAGTGCTCAGACATCATGTCTAGTTGCTACAGTTTTTTTCTGATGTATAAATACTCTTTGGTAATCATGACAACTGAAGATGTTTGCAGCATCACAGCAGAAATTCTAATTCCATCGTAGAGTCTCTTGATGGATCTCATCCATGGATTTTGTGCCAGAGACTCTTGAATTTGATTGTTATGCTTAAGGCCTTTTGAAGACTGTGTCACCCTGCCATTCCCTTCTGTTGGGCAAGAGTGCAATGGTGAGCTGGTAGGTTATGTACTTCTTGCTTCCCACAATGTCTTAGTTCTGGGTTTCTGTTGGTTGTGTTGGGGAATGTGGTGTAGTTACTGGTTGATGGTCTTGCCTGTGTGTTGGCTTTGGAGGAGCAGAGTCTAGATGACGTTGGAGCATTGGTGTTTCCAGCTGGTTTAACCTCCAGTGATATGTTGTGTTATAAACTACCCCTTGTGCTCAATATGGCAACAATATAGGCCACTGTTGGCCTTGACTGTGTTTTCTATGGTCAAAGACACATTCTCTTTTAAAAAGTATTCCTTTTCCCTATAAAGCCTTTGCTTCTCAAAAGTCACATGGGATCCATCAGTCCAGATAATTGTATCTGAGCATCAAGACACAGGACGTGCCCCCTTGGCTCCAGTGCATCGATGTGACCACTGTGTTAACCACTGAGTAGGTGCAGGGCAGCACTGCAGGCTGGACCACCACCCCATCCCCTTGTGGATAAGAAACTAGAATATCTGTCAGGAGTGGTGTGAGGTTTGAGACGACGACCTGAGGATGCATCATGATGTCTGTGTTAAGAGGGAGTTTCCCAGCTTCTCATTTACAGCCTTTCCTTCTCATGGACTGTTTGTAAAAGAATCAATTTTTTAAAATTTATTACACATGATTCTCAACATTTCACAATTAAAATGATAGTCTGTCAAAATGTGTTCAAATCCTGGCCTCATTATATATCATTTACATGATTTTATGTTTTTCCTTCTGTTAAAAATGGATAATAATGGTATTTTCTTGATAAGGATGTGAGAACAAACATGTTATTATATGTACAGAAGTGTAAAACGTTAGGGACACGTAAGTGTCAATTAGAATATAGCATTTACAGCAGCAGCAACAGCATTAGTAGCAGTAGTTGTGTCTTCTTGACTTGCAGGTTTATCCTGTATCTTCTGTTGCATAACATGCAATGCTATTTCTTATGTGACAAAATGTGTCATCATTTTGTTCTCTAACTATTTGATTATTATGCATTCTTACAGTGCTGCTAGTTATTTAATTTTCATGAAACTTCAGCTGTTTACACCTAGGAGCATTTTGAAAAAGGAATAAACTCCTTTATACATATGCTTACATGAGTCATTAAATAATGTTATTGTTACAATTTCATATGCAAAATAACTGATTTTTTTCCTACAAAACTTCAATATAGAATTCTTTAGGTAAACACTAACATTTGACTGGGGAGTCATGAGTTGTATATTTAGGATTAAAGTTATTTTTATCATATTTTCTGATTCAGGAATAAATAAAAATACATACATGTTAAATTACCGTCATTATATTTGAAAGTGGTAGATGAAATAACCTCTTGGAAAAAGTTAAATTTGCACACATGGTAATATAATTTTCCAGCATCTATATTCTGTCTATAAGGGATATTGTTAATTTTGTATATCTCTTACTTACTTCTTTTGATATGTCTTAATCATGAAAATATTTTAATTTCCATTTTTCCTGTATAAAAATTCTTCCAGCAACTGAAAATATTGGGAAATAAATGACAGAGTTCCAGAGTTCTAAAGAGAATGCCTATAATTTTTCAGTATCATGTATTTGGAAACTATATTAAATTCTTATATAAAATCAAACTTCCTACATTTTACTAAAAATTAGTATTATGTTAAAGTTAATTTTAAAACAGCAAGAAATGATTGAAACAAAGCTGATGGAGAAGTTGTCTACCCATCAACAGAACATTAGCAATTCCCCCTTATGTTCTAAAATCAAATTTGCTGTGTAGGAGTGATTGCATTTGAAATTATTGGTATATTTGAATGCAACTACCAAACCATGAAGAATGAAGCTTCCATTTGCTGTAAAAATAGATTAGAGGCAGTGCTTTGCTGGCAAAGTCATTTGGGCACCTCAGTTCATAACTATTCATGGCAGCATTAAGGGATGTCTATGTTCGTACTGTGAGCTGCCTTACACTGTTGTAGTCAGCATTACTTTACAGCAAAAGGGAACACAGGCACCTTGTTCCAGGATATCATAAAATGAACCCTGATATAGAAATCCTGTGGGAAATTGTACAGTAATTTTACCAACAAAAATAATCCTTGTCTTATGAAATCAGAATTCCCACTACATTTTGAGAGCTATTGAAAGTATTGCTTAACATTACCATTTCCCTGTTAATATCTTGAGAAAAACCACAAAAATATATAATTTAGTATAGAAAGTGAGACATTCTGTTGGAAAAAATGTTTTCACTTCTAAATTAAAAATAATATGAAGTAAAGATGAAACATGTTGTATGCTGCTTGTTGACACTAAAAATATTTTTCTTAACAAAATCAGTTTCTCTAAGGTAACGACACAATACTGGTGATCAGAACACTGTAAGTAAGGTAAGTTATTTAAGGAAACAAATCAAAAGTAAAGTGACCTTTGCTAATCATCCCTGGGTATCAGATTCCTAAGAAACATTCAAGAAGTCACACGTAGACCTTCAGTGAAGCAGCCCTGTATGAGGACATGCCCACAGCTGTGCACCATGCCCGTAGGAAACAGCGTATATGTTAGAAAATTTTCAACTGTTTGAATTTAAGTGATTCATTTAATTCCAAGACAGATTCTTCACTGTGAAATGGGAATAATAGCAGCTACCTTGCACTGTGGTGAGGACTCAACTAGATAAGAACAAAACATATCTAGTTCAGTTTCCCGTATGTAGCATTTCTAAATATTGGTGAGTACATTTTCTGTAAAAGAGTCATGTGTGTTTCTCTTAACCCCTTTCCTGTAGTTGGTGCTTTTATGTACCAGGACATTTTGTTAAGTATTTTCATATTCAGGTTGGACTTATTCTGCTGTTTTTTAAGAGCAATTTTCAGCATAGTCCTCTACTCTCTTCTAGAGTTTTCTCATTGGCTCTTGTGCAACAAGTGCATTTGGCAGCAACCAAACAGGCGGTTTCTCAGCAAGGTCAGCTGGCACCCCTGTGACAACACCCAACAGCAGGCAGGTGACCCAGGGCTGCCCACATTCCAGAGAGTTCTGCCTGCACCCCATTCCAAGACTTGTCTGTCATCCTGTGACCCCAGCCTCCCACTCTGCAATGAGGTCTGAACTGGGGTCTCTTCCAAGTGTAATCCTTTCTCTTCTGCTCCATAGCTCTAGAGGTCGTAACTGTCCCCTATATTTATTATCCTGTAATTCCTTAGGGTTTTCTTTACTTTGTGTGTAGTGAATCCTCTTTTACTAATTACTCCATACATTAAGTTTTTTTTTCCCTACATTGTTACTGCATTTTCTGTCTCCTTTCTGGACACTAGTACAAAGTGGAATAAAGTTATTCAAAAGTGAAATTTTCTACCCTACTTGAGTTTCTAGGTGTTTAAAGAGAATATGAAGAAACAAAACAACCAAAAGAGAAGGTAAACTTTAAGCACAGGGAATGCAGTTCTTAATCCTTTCCTGTTGTTTTGCTCAAGATATGAATTTTCTTTGTGTAAAATTCAGACCACGTTTACTAAGCACTATCGGTCATCTGTCATATTTTACTTGCTAAACACAACTGGTATCTTTCTCCTTTGTAGATATTACACATAATATTTTTCATCTTGGAATTTGACATTCTGAAGTGTGTGTTGATAAAGTTTTAAGAAGTACATGCATGTATATCCAGTCTCTGTGTATACACTAAGTCCCTTATGTACTTACACAGAAATATCATAACTGGTCACAGTTCTTAAGGGCAGTTAACAATATAGTATATGAGACAGAATCTGCCACATGGGGGAGACAGGTCCTGAATACTAAAGTATTAATAAGAGACACAAAGCTAAATGAATAAAATACAAAATAATTTCAAAGAAGATGCAAAGAAATATAATTTGGGCAAGATAAAATCCCAAAGTATTTCTAAAACTTATTGAACCTAAAATTTTGCTATCATGAGAGTTAAATTAAGATTTTTTTTCTTTTTAACAAAGTATTCCTTGATATAAAAAATGTGATTGAGTAATTTATAGAACAAAAAGCTTCTGAATTTCTGTCACATGTCTGCAATGAGTTTGATTTTCTTTATTTTTCAATACACTGTATTGACTATTGTATCTAAAAGGTTAAGCAGAAACATGGAAAATTTGTATGTCCAATTATATGTATTTTTATATCGTATTAAAAGCTTGCAACTTTAAATCATCTCAAAATACTCATAATTAATTTTTGATAATGTAATTGATGGTCAGGGCTGGATTAGAAGTTATATAATTCAAATCTCAAATTATACATATGAAGAATTTCAAGGGGAGAAAACAAATATTTGCCCCACTGTTTCTTGACATAGTGGTGGAATTGGACCTAGAACCCACACTGACTAGCTCAAAATCAAGAATATTTACATTGTACTTTATTCTTTAATCAAGAAACTTTAATTTTCAATAATAAAATCTTATAACATTCATAATAAGATGGACCATGATGGTGTAGTTTCCTGGACTATATTAAATATCTAAAACACTAGTTTAACTCACTTTACTTGATGTTGAAATAGTAACACACTTCTTGATGTTTCTTTATGTTATACTGATTTATCATTCAGATACCAAAATATATTTCAAGTATACAAAATTAATTTTAATTTGACATCCTGGTATAAAAATATTTGAAAATAAAACATAAATTTTAATTTCTTATCTTTAATTAATGTTATAAATATTACCTCACAAAAAAGAAAAATCCATAGGCATTCACAGGGGCCCACTGTGTTGCATATTGAAACAATATTTAGTACATGTGCATGTTTCTGCTGTACAACTTAGTAATTCAGTTATATATATGTATATATATTCTTTTTCATATTTTTTTTCATTATAGGTTATTACAAGATATCAAATATAGTTCCTTGTGCTAGGACTAACAATAGGACCTTGTTATCGATTTTATATATATTTGTTTTATATGCTAATCCAAAACTCCTAATTTATCTATCCCTGCTCCTTTCCCCTTTGGTAATCATAAGTTTGTTTTCTATGTCTGTGAGTATGTTTCTGTTCTGTAAATAAGTTCATTTGTACTACTTTTTAGATTCCATATATAAGTTATATCATGTGGTAATTTCTTTCTCTTTATGCCTTACTTCACTTAGAATGACAATCTCCGGGTCCATCCATGTTGCTGTAAATGGCATTATTTTATTATTTTTATGGCTGAGTAGTATTCCATTGTATAAATATACCTCACTGTAGTTTTGATTTGCATTTCTCAGATAATTAGTAATATTAAGCATTTTTTCATGTGCCTATTGGCCATCTGGATGTCTTCAATGGAGAAATGTCTATTTAGGTCTTCTCATTTTCTGATTGTGTCATCTGTTTTTTGTTACTGAGTTGTATAAGCTGTTTGTATACTCTAGAAATTACTAGGTGGTCAATCACATCATTTGCAAATATTTTCTCCCATTCTATAGTCTGTCTTTATGGCTTGTTTATAGTTTCTTTTGCTGTGCAAAAGCTTGTAAGTTTAATTAGGTCCTAGTTGTTTATTTTTGCATTTCTATTGCCTTGGTAGACTGACCTAGGAAAACATTTTTACGATTTATATCAGAGAATGTTCTGCCTAAGTTCTCTTCTAGGAGATTTATGGTGTCTTGTCTTACATTTAAGCCTTTAAGCCATTTGAGTTTATTTTTGTGTATGATGTAAGGGAGTGTTCTAACTTCATTGATTTACATGTGGCTGTCCAGCTTTCCCAACAGCACTTGCTGAAGAGACTCTTTTCTCTATCGTATATCCTTGTCTCCTTTGTTGAAGATTAATTGACCATAGTTTTGTGGGTTTACTTCTTTGCTCTCTATTCTGTTCCATTGATCTATATGTCTGTTTTTGTGCCAGTACCACACTGTTTTGATTACTGTAGCTTGGTAATACTGTCTGAAGTCTGGGAAGATTATGCCTCCAGCTTTGTTGTTCTTCAGTATTGCTTTGGCAATTCTGGGTCTTTTGTGCTTCCATATAAGTTTTAGAATTATTTGTTCTAGTTCTGTGAAAAATGATCTGGGTACTTTGATAGGGATTGCATTGAATCTGTAGATTGCTTTGGGTACAATGGTCATTTTAACAATATTAATTCTTACAACCCAGGAAAATTTTTCTTTCTGTTTCTTTAAATCATCTTTAATTTCCCTAATCGGTGTTTTTTACTTCTCCATGTATAAGCTTTTCACATCCTTGGTCAGGATTATTCCTAAGTATTTTTTTTTTTTTTGATGTGATTTTAAGTGATTGTTTTTTCTACATTCTTTTACTGATATTTCTTTGTTAGTATAAAGAAATGAAACAGATTTCTGTATGATATTCTTGTATTCTGCAACCTTGCTGAATTCATTTATCAGCTCTAGTAGTTTTTTTTTTTTTTGTGGCATCTTTACGGTTTTCTATATACAGTATCATCTCATCAGCATCTTGATTTTAATAAATAGTTATGAGTTTATATATTTGTCTACACAGAGGCAGCAGTTTAAAAATATGAATTTCATGTTTAAAAGAAGAAAACATTTAACTTAGAAAGAGAAGAACTAGAAATAAAAATCAGCAATATGATATAGTGTACTATTCAAAAGAAGGTGACAATGGGGGATGGAGTTTTGAAGTAGCAATTGTATGTGTAACTTGCAAGTGGCAGCTTAAAAATCTCATGTCAAATTAACTGTCACAGTCCATTTATAAATAAACTGTCATACTCTATAAATTGCCTAAATCTGGAAGTTTACTTGACACATCTGCTTTAGGAATTTTGTCTCCAGTGTAAGTATGCATTTATGCTTTCTGTATATAATCTAATTTTTTATCAGATCGTGCTTACCTAAAGCTAGAAAAAATGTAGCCTTTATACGTCTAGTTGAGCTTGGCTGCTAAAGGCCAAATGCTGATTTTTCCCAAGTAATTATGAATTAGTGTCAGAGACTTGTCTTGAACAGCAGGTGAGCAGGTGACAGGACAATTGTGACAATCTTGTCAAAATAAACAATTGGGAAGGAATGTTAATAAACTCTACTTAACATTATTTTGTAATGTATAAAACTATAACATGCTATTCTTAAAACAACACTGACAGAATGCTATTTTTGTTATCAGTGTTTACATAATACGTTTTGAAGGTTAATAAGGACATTTTCACTTGCTAAACTGAGCTCTTCTAATTAGACAAAGAATATATCCCGAGGAAGATTTACAACACAAGAAGTTTTAAAACAGTACTCTTAAAATCCCAAAGGCCGAAATTGTTTTTACTTTTTATATCCTTAGATAAATTTTAAGAGTGGTTACAACATGAATTATAATCATGATTTAAATGTAAGATGTATATTCTGTTTTGTATAAGATAGCACTGTTTCAGTATTTTTTTTATATGACTATTTAGGCTTCTATGTAATAAGGGTATATTCAAATTACTCAAGCTATTTATTATGAAAAAAATTATGCTTTAACAGCTTGGAATAACTGAACATAATTATATCATGATTAAAGTAATCCTTTTTAGAGAATAATGTATATAGCTGGAACTTCATAAACAACATTCTCTTTTAAGTAATTTTCTTCAGCCAACCCAGAGTCCCAAACTGACAATGGAAATAATAAGCAAAAGTAACGAATGATAAATATGTTTGCTATAGTATATATAAATGAATAAATCTCTGACATATGGCTAGATAATAGATGAATTCCCATAAATATTACCCCCTTCTCAAATATTTCTTTTGATAGCTACAAAATCATTGAGTTAGCAAACTAGTCTACAAAAGTAAGAATACAGACAATATGCTTTCTATCCTAGAGAAATTATGTAAATATCCAAGTCATGTCTAATATTCTCACTTTCATCTCTTATTTGTAAAGATCTGCTAAACGTGTGTGTGCACGCACATGTGGTACATGAAAGTATTCTAAGTAATGTAGTTTTGGAGGCATGTACCTAAAACTGCATCCTTATTGGATGGTACAATTTTCAAAAACACCACCAGTAACAGTCCTCCTTCAATGAAGTCTGAATATATGTTGGTTTGTTTTTATCCAAGTTATGGCTTATTTATCTAAAAGCACTAACATCCATTTATAGCAGATACACACCTAAATCATAAATATCACATGGCTTCATCTACATGTGCTGATGTCTGAATCTAAGAAGGTGATTAGGATTAGGTGGACAGATATTCAGGCCTACATGTCCTTCTCAGGAAAGGAAGATGAGGTGAAAATGTGTCCTGATACCAGAAAGAAATTAACTAAATTGTTTTAAAAAGCAGGTGAGAACTGTCACCATAACCAGTTAGGCGAGTCATGGTATTTGCTGGTTTTATTTGTGTATATGTTTATGTAACCAATACAGAAAAAAAGTTTTGTTTTTTTTTTTATCTTGAGGGCCTATAGTGCCACAATAATGATCCATTTGACATCGATTTTTAAAAATTAGATCAATATTAATAAAAATTTTCCTAAAGTCATAAAGGACTTATATTTCCTCCACAATAGATGCTAAGTCTTTTAAAATTATTCCCATTACATCTGCTTCTCTGTACTGTGAAAACTGAAATAAGTACATTTTCTAATTAAAGAAAATGCACAGATGTACTATGCTCCAGATATGAACCTTTAATGCTTTACATGTATTTCAAAAATAATATGAAAACTGGCTTAATCTGTCTTTACTTTAATATCCTCCCTTATTGATAGTAAGGCCTCTCACTGAAGCCGCCAGGCCTTATATGCTGATGTAGTATGTAATCCTTTCCCCAGATTTCCTTAGGAAATGCAAACTCCAGCTACTGCAGCAAGAGACCATCTTGTTTAAAGAATGGTTTCTAGGTATTATTTTCTGATTTTATTAATCCATTTCTCTTCTTTCTTTGGTTTTCATTTTTGAGGTCAGTCTTACATTAAGCAATGTATTCTAATTATTCTGAACTTAAGTGTCAGAAGATTTTTTTACTCAGGCATAAGCAACTAATAAAAGTCAGTAAACCTTTGTGTTTTCTAGTTTGCTTTATATTTTCTTTGCATGGCATGCATGACATATTTTGACAAGAGATTTATGGTAGTTTCACAAAGTAGTGAATGTTTTCCTTTCTCAGCCTCTAAGCTATATAGTTACAGAAAATGTACAATTCATCTGCAATGGGCTCTAGGCCTGGGAACTTTATTTAGGCAAGATTCACTAACATTCTTGAACAGAATATTCACCAGCTTGTTGAAAATGCTGATTCCAAATTCCCATTTTCCTAATTGGGTCAGAATCTCCATGAGATTTATAATGTATATGTCAGAAGATTCGTATGATCTGGATAATTTGGGAAATACTTGGGTATTTTTTAGTCCAAAATTTACATTTTTGGTGTCAATATAAACCTTTGGATTTTCTTAGGGAATTACCACTTCTAGATTTTCAAATATTTGACATGTAATTTTATAATTTTCATGATTTGTTTAGCCTTTTCAGATTTGCAATTGTGTCAGTTTTCATTTGGTACATTTATAAACTATAGTATGTTTAAACTACTTGAGATTATAATTCTCCACAGTGTTCTTTTCATAATTCAGTCTTGTTTACTACTATCTATTGGATCCTTCTAATAGTTTTCCAAAGGTTTTCTTTTTCTTTTTCTAATTTCATGTCAATAAGTTGACTTCTCACTATCATTTTCAAATATTACAGCATTGCCATTTTGATTTGATATGGACTTAGTTATTCACGAACATCTCACTGCTTTCAAATAGTTAACATTTCTAGTTAATATATTATTAATTTTTAATATTATTATGTGACTTAAAATACCTCCTTAAAAATTTTTATTTTGAGGATTCATTTATGCATCACTTGTAGCCTCATAAGTTCATCATGTACATACATGTATAAATATGCATGTATAAGCATGCATATATGTGCATATATACCACACTATATGTATAGTATATATCATGTATATGAAATATGTGAATAAAATAGTAGAGATGGTGGGTCTGGAAATTAAATTGTGTGTATAATAGAGTAGTACCTGATATGAAGTATTGCTGTTTAATTAATATTTTTATTTGGATTCTGATGATAGACCATATCTTTGCATATACAATTTGCCACTAATATACTCTAATTTTGTTACTGCTGTGAATTAATATTTATATTATGAACAATTTTGGGTTTACATAGTTAATGTTTTATTATTTGGTATATAGTATTTCATAAAACAGAAGCAGTAAAATAAGATCCTTTCTTGTTATATTCTACTTTTAATTCAGAATTCACCTTTTCCTTTTGTGGTTGTTTCCCAGCCACTGATTAGTGAATTTTCTTGAAATTATTTAGTGTGCTTTGAAAATAGAGTTGATTTATCTGTGGAAAAATCTCTCATCACCATTCTGACTTTAGGTATAGATATCTTTCCTGTCGGTACGAAATCTACCTGAAAGTGTGTGTTTACTTGTCTTTAACTGATTGAGTAGTTACTATAATGCTGTTTGTCTTGTTTTTTTTTTTTCTTTCCTATTGATACCAAAAGCAAAGAAAATAAGTGAATATATGACTTACAAAAAAATGAGTATACTTATGACTTGCAAAGAAATTGAGTGTACATATGGCTTCACTGAGCACCATATCTACGGTGACTTTGCCATGTGTATGTACGTGTATCTTCTTTATCACTATGTTCACTGTCATTGTGCAGTGGCAAATAATTTCAGGGAAACTTCTGTAGCCAGCTTGTATTATACCAAATAAGGAATCTTTAATTTTGTCCCTGAGTATGCAATCTATTCTGTAAAATGAATGCTTCTGCTAACTTGCCCAAGATCAACAGCAATCAGCATTTACTCCCTTTCCTTAACTTAGCCAAATTGCCACGTAGTTAGCAGTCTTTCTGTATATATATATATTGTAGTTTCTATATTACATGTAAGTAATGTTATTAGGTATGGAATTTTATTTTCCCATTCTTGTTTGCAGTTGGTTTCAGAATGTTCAAAAGAATAAGACTTCTTGATTGTATTACTTTGAAGTTGGAGTCTAGCACCCTTATTTACTGAATAGGAATTCTGACATGACAATTTAAAGATGTAATAGGATAGAAGAGGAAGTAATCTCAAACTTGTGGAGTGCTCCTTTACATAGGAGGCCAAGTGAGCATAAATCAGCCTGAGTGTCAGATGAGGAGGAGACAGCCACAGGGAGCCTGGGGGAAGATTACTCAGTACAGACACTAGCCAGGGCAAAGGACCTGAAGTAGAAATGAGGTGGCAGGAACAGACTTGCCTGGAGAGTGGTACAGCGGGCACTGAGAGGTAGGTGGGGAGCTAGATCATTTTGGGCCAGCTCAAGGGGTTTGGATTAAAAATAATAATAAAGAGGAGGGAGAGGAGAAAAAGCTACTTAGTTTCAGATCTTGGACAAGCATTTAGGTTTACTGGTTCCAACATTCAAACCCAATATATTTCCTAATGTGGAACTATGCTGCTTTGAAGATAATACCTGTGATATTTTCTAAATTAAAATTATATTTGTTCTATTTATATTCATTAAATGGTTATACATACAGTATTTATTACATTAATACTCGCTGAAGTATTGTAACCTATCACTAAATCTACAGGGATAACTCAAAGTCAAAATTATATTTTTCAAAAAAATATTCTGATATCACTGATAAATGATTTAACTTTTGAAATTATAATAGGCATTTTTGGTTGTCCCTGAAGTAACCACTTCTTACCTTAATAATGGTTCCCCAATTTTCATTGTTGTGTACTCTGCACATCCTTCTAAAAAGCAGGTTTCTTCTCCTTATCCAGAGAAAGACCTAAGTCTTAAGGGTAAGCCCATCCCTTTGCTAGTGATTTATTCATGGGACCCAGAATTAAGAGAACTGGAGCATGGCATCATACTGAATAAGGAACTGTTTCAAAATAGTTTTGTGCCCAGTCCAGGCCAAGAGAGATGAGAGGTATTCTAGGGAGATCTTGGATTCTTCATTTATTTGGTATTAAGAGATTGTTGCTGCAAGAGGTAGCATTTTCTTTCCATAATGTCATATATTTATATGGAAAGCTGCAAACATCTTCTGCCAGACTAAGACTGAAACTGCAAGGCAGAGTTGAGGGGCAGAGCTGAGAGATTTGCATAAAAAGGAGCTGAAGCCTAGACTGACTGAACATGGCAGGCCATGTCTTTAGTATGTAGACTTTCTCAGTTAAATATGCCAATTTATCCTCTTCGTTGTATGAGCCAGGGTTGTTTTCTGCTACATGTAACTTATACTAGCTTAAATGTAAATGTATGTTCATTAAAAGGTAAGATAAATTTAAAATATTTTAAATAGGCTACACTTTCTTTAAAATTATTTTCTGTATATTTTGTCATACATCTGTTCTTTAAAAAACAAAAATACTTCAAAATACATAAATATTCTGTTGGACTACAGGAGACACTAAAATGAAGCATATTATTTGAAATCTTTTTAATATTTCCTGAGGAAACTAAAATGTCTGATTTATTCTTTTGAGATTTTTTTTTCTAGTTCTAGGGTAAGTATAGCCAACCTGTAATTTAATTGTCTCTTAATTGTAACAGGAAGTTGCTGAACATTTTTTCAATCAGTGAAATTTCATCTAGAGTTTAATCTTCTTCAATAAAACTTTCTATAATTTTACATTAAATATTTTAGACATTTTTATGAAAGTAAAATATTGTTTTTTCCTGATTGTAAGTATTCCCTGAAAGCAATCCTAACATTGTGGTGAATCTAACCCCACAGGATAACATTTCCTTCCTCTTACTTCATTTTATTTTATTTCATTTTATTTTTTTAACATTTTTTATTAATTTGTAATCATTTTACAATGTTGTGTCAAATTCCAGTGTAGAGCACAATTTTTCAGTTATACATGAACATATATATATATTCATTGTCACAATTTTTTCTCTGTGAGCTAACATAAGATCTTGTGTATATTTCCCTGTGCTATACAGTATAATCTCGTTTATCTATTCTACAATTTTGAAATCCCAGTCTATCTCTTCCCACCGCCCGCCCCCTTGGCAACCACGTTTGTATTCTATGTCTCTGAGTCTATTTCTGTTTTGTATTTATGCTTTGTTTGTTTTTTCTTTTTTAGATTCCACTTATGAGCGATCTCATATGGTATTTTTCTTTCTCTTTCTGGCTTACTTCACTTAGAATGACATTCTCCAGGAACATCCATGTTGCTGTAAATGGCGTTATGTTGTCGGTTTTTATGGCTGAGTAGTATTCCATTGTATAAATATACCACCTCTTCTTTATCCAGTCATCTGTTGATGGACATTTAGGCTGTTTTCATGTCTTGGCTATTGTAAATAGTGCTGCTATGAACATTGGGGTGCAGGTGTCATCCTGAAGTAGGGTTCCTTCTGGATATATGCCCAGGAGCGGGATTCCTGGCTCATATGATAAGTCTATTCCTAGTCTTTTGAGGAATCTCCATACTGTTTTCCACAGGGGCTGCACCAAACTACATTCCCACCATCAGTGAAGGAGGGTTCCCTTTTCTCCACAGCCTTGCCAGCATTTGTCATTTGTGGATTTTTGAATGATGGCCATTCTGACTGGTGATACCTCATTGTAGTTTTGATTTGCATTTCTCTGATAATTAGTGATATTGAGCATGTTTTTCATGTGCTTTTTGATCATTTGTATTTCTTCCTTGGAGAATTGCTTGTTTAGGTCTTCTGCCCATTTTTGGATTGGATTGTTTATTTTTTTCTTATTGAGTTGTATGAGCTGCTTATATATTCTGGAGATCCAGCCTTTGTCAGTTTCATTTGCAAAATTTTTTTCCCATTCTGTAGGTTGTCTTTTTGTTTTACTATGATTTCCTTTGCTGTGCAGAAGCTTGTAAGTTTCATTAGGTCCCATTTGTTTATTCTTGCGTTTACTTCATTTTAATGTTAATGTCCATCTCCTGGGCAACACGTGCCCAAGTAAAGGTGAGAACAGCATCATGAAATTGACTTTACCAGCTACATGACTAAAGAGCTGCACCTAAAGACAAAGACAGGTTTAAATTAAAAATTAAATAGCAGAAATTATAAATTGAGAGAAAAGGTATATTGAGGTGATATCCATGGACAAAGTAGGAATTATGTGTAAGATATTTTCTTTTTAAAAAAAATCTCTGAAACCTTAGTGTTTCACTATGAACTTTCAAAATATAATTAAGGGTGAAAACTATTCAGCCTAGATTCACACTAAGTTAACTGGGAGTATAAAGCAATTTGGAAAATTGGTATTAAAATTTTCAAAATAATAGAGATTGATTTTTTCTTGTAACTAACTCATCACTTATTTTTAGAGATACCTCTATGTTCCTAATTTTTATTTTAATTTTCTTTAAAAATTCCTGATATTTCTAAAAACTATTTGAAGTATTTAGACTTTGATTTTCATTTTTAGTCGAAGGAAGTATTGCCTTTTATTATTTGATCAGTTAGTTTGGATATCTCACTTGATGTGTCTGAAATTTAAGAGTTTTCACATTTTTATATAAATTATAATGTTTGCTTTAGTTAACTTACACACCTGAATATTAAAACTACATAAGATAATTGATGTATGAGAGTATGGTAAATGTTTCTTTATCCACGTAAGTAATACATATTTTCCCATTGCTTAGAAAGTTTGTTTTTATTTATTAAATAATTAGGATTTTGAGTAGGTGTTTTGGAAAATGTTAACTGTCCAATTTGCTTAATTGGTTAATAGATTGAAAAGTATATGCCTGGTAAAGCAAAAGCTGAGAAAATAAATTTAATATAATAGACAATTCCTGTGAGGGTTCAGAAGTCATATGTTCTAGATTGAAATGAAGAGAATTTAGTTTTAAAATTTTTCACTTAAGCAGTATGACAACATTTCCGTTAACTGGAATCTTCCATTGACTAAAATACAAGTTTAAAAAGTTTTTATTATAATCTAGAAATATACCTATTCAATAGTCTGACTCTTTCTTTCCAATAGAATTTTTCATGATGATAGAAGCATTTTACACTATGAATTATGGTAGCTAATAGTAGCCACATGTGGCTATTGGGCACTTGAAATGTAGATACTGTGACTGAAGAAGTGAACTTTGAGTTTAATTTATAATTAATTTCTTTGAAATAATTGTATATCCACATGAAGCTGTAAGAAATAATAGTGAGATCATATGTATCTTTTACCCAGTTATTCTCAATGGTCATGTATTACAAAACTATATTGCAATATCACAAGCTGGACGATGTCAATGACAGTCAGGATACAGAATATCCCATCACCACCAGTACCCCTCATGTTGTTCTTTTATAGTCACACCCACTTCCTTCCTGCTCCAGCCCCTGCTAAACTCCTGGAAGCCACTAATTTGTTCTCTATTGAAAAGTTTGTTGTTTCAAGAATGATCTATAAGTGGAATCTAATAGTATTATATGACTTTTTGAGATAGTTTTTTAATCATCATATTTCCCTGGAGACTCAAGCAGGTTATTGTGTGTATCAATAGTTTGTTCTTTCTATTGCAGAGCAGTGTTTTGTTCTTTCTATTGCAGAGCAGTGTCCTTTGGTATTTATGCATCCTAGTTTGCTTAACCATTCACATAATGCATGGTATATGGTTTTTTCAAGGTTATGGCTATCACTAATGAAGCTGCTATAAACATCTCTATACAGGTGTTTGTGTGAATATATTCCACTTTCATTTCTCTGGAATAAATGCCCAGAAGAGCAATTGCTGGATTTTGAAGTATTGCTGTGTTTAGGGTTCTTTGTTTTCGTTTTTTTTAAAAGAAACTGCCAACCTGTTTTCCAGAGTGGCTGTCTCATTTTCCACTCTCCCAGCAGAGTGATTGAGTTTGTTGTTTTGCCAGCTTTGATGTTGTCACTATTTTAACCATCATGATAGATGTATGGTGATAGCTCATTGTAGTTTTCACTTGGGTTTTTCTGAGGCTACGATGTAGAACATCTTCTCATAGGCTTATCTACCATCTGTATGTCTTCTTCCCTGAAAAGCCTGTTCATGTCTTTAGCCTATTTTCTAATTGGATTGTTTTCTGTTTTTTTCCCCAATAAGTTATGAGAGTTTTTCATATTTTTTTCTTCCAGTTTTATTGATATGCCAATTATGCTGTATGTCAATTATAAGTTGAAGGTGTAGAACATGATTTGATTTACATATATCATAAGTTGATTATCACAGTAAGCTTAGTAAACATCTATACAACATTACAAGAAAATGTGTTTCTATTTTTTAATGAGAATTCAGGATTTACACTCTTAATTTTCATATATAACATACAGCCATGTTAATTATATTCACAGTGTTATACACCTCTAGTATTTACAACTGGAAATTTTTACCTTTTGACTATCTTCATCCACTCCCTCTATCCTCTCCCCACCCTCCAATCCCCTACCATTGGAGGGGGGGTTCTCTGAGTTTGTTTCTTTCTTTTTTTTAAATTGAAGTATAGTCAGTTACAATGTGTCAATCACTGGTGTACAGCATAATATCCCAGTCAAACATATACATACATATGTTCGTTTTCATAGTCCTTTTTGTTAAAGGTTATTACAAGATACTGAATATAGTTCCCTGTGCTATACAGAAATTTGTTTTTTATCCATTTTTATATATTATGGTTACTATTTGCAAATCTCAAACTCCCAAATTTATCCCTTCCCACCCCCTTCCTAGATACCAGTCCTTTATTAGATACATGGTTTGGAAATATACCTTCTCTAGTCTGAAGGGTGTCTCTTCAGCCTTTAAATATGGACTTCCATGGAGCAAAGTATTATCATTTTGATGAAATCAGATTTATCAGGTTTTCTTTTTATTGACTGTCTTTTTAATGTCAACTGAGACACAGTGTGTAGGCCTAGATCTCACAGATTATTTTTTGTATGAATTTTATAGTTTGTAATTTACATGTAACTCTATTCATTTTCGGTTAATATTTCAAAAATTTTAGATTTACATAAAGGTTTATTTTTTGCCTATGAACATCTCATTGCTCCAGTTGAAAAGGCTATCCTTCTATTGAATTACCTGTACATCTGTATCAAAAATTAGTTGAGCATCATTGCATGGTTCTATTTTTATTGCTTTATTGATCTTTGTCTATTTCTTTAACGATACCACACATTTCTGCGTATTTTAACTACATAGTGTTAATATTAAAGTGAAAGATTTTTTCCACTCTATTCTTGTCATCAAGATGGACTTAGCTATTCTAGGCCCTGTGGCCATGCAAAAATTCTTAGTGATATTTTCATAGGAGTATTATTAACTCTAAAGATCAGTTTAGGAAGGATTGATGTCTTTACTATGTTAAGTTTCCCAATCCATGTTTGTCTAATTTGATTTATCAGATCTGTAGTTATCAGCATGAGTTTTATGTATATTTTAAGTGTATATTTCATTTTCTTTGAAGCAACTAAGTGGTATTGATTTTAATTTTCATGTTGTCATGTTCATTGTTAGTATATAAAAATGTGATTTTTAGTTCTTTGATCTTTACCCTGAAAACTTCCCGAACTCATTTTTTAGGGTTTTGTTTTTGTAAATTCTACAAAATGGAGATAATCATGACTTCTGCAAATAGCGGTAGTTTTATATCTTCCTTTCCAGTCTATATATCTTTTATTTCTTTTTCTTGCCCCATTTCACTGACTAGACCCTCCAGCACTTGGCTGAATAAAAGCATAAGCTAAGATCAGACATCCCTGACATTTCCTGATGTTGCTAGAATAGCATTCATTATAGAATTAAGTATAGTATTAACTGTAGGGTTTTTGTTGATGTCCTGAATCAAGTAAAGAATGTTCTCTTCTATTCCTAATTTTATTATATATATTTTTATCATTAATGGATGTTGAATGATGTTTCTATATCACATGATATAATCACATGCAGTTTTTTCTGAAGCTTGTTGACATAGTAGGTTACTTTGATTTTAAAATGTTCTAACAGCTTTGCATATTAGGAATAATTCCAATTTGGCTGTGGTGTACAATTTAATGTTTCTGAACTCCATTTGATTATATTCTGTTAAGGTATTTTGTTTCTATATTCATGAAAGATACTATTCTATAGTTTTCCTCTTTTTTAGTTCTGTTATTGCATGGTTTTGATTTTAGGTTAATATTGTCCTAATGAAATGAGTCAGGAGTGTATTCCTTTATCTTCTATATTTTGGAAGGGATTGTGTAAAATTTCTGTTAATTTTTCTTTAAATTGTCTTTGAATACTCTGGCCTTAGGAGATGTCCATTTTTCGATGAGGGGAATTTTAAATTACAAATTCAATTTCTTTGATGGTT
This sequence comes from Camelus bactrianus, assembly GCF_048773025.1. NCBI lineage: Eukaryota > Metazoa > Chordata > Mammalia > Artiodactyla > Camelidae > Camelus > Camelus bactrianus. The sequence continues at coordinate 53,742,407 of NC_133540.1, forward strand.
ATAGGCCCATTCAAATTTTTCTATTTCAATAAGTTAGATAATTTGTGTTTGAGGAATTGTTCCATTCCTTCTAAGTTGTCTATTTTTAATATAAAGTTCATAATATCTCTTCTTCTTTTTTTTCTTCTATCTTTTTAATAGCTTCAAGATATGTAGTAATGCTTGGCTCTTTTACTCCTGAAGTTGGAAATTGTGTCTTACGTTTTATTTTTTGGCAGTCTTGCTGGAAGTTTATCTTTTTTTTTTCTTACAGAAAGATCAATGATATGCAAAGCTCTTTATTATTTTCTTTTATATTGTACTTATTTTTTATCTTAATTATTTTTAAATGATTATTATTTATTTCCTATCTCTTTTTCCAGCTCATTTTACTTCTCTTTGCCTGGACTCTTGGTCAGTAACTTCCATTTATCTTTGAGACTTTTTCTCATTTCTAATGTAATCACACAGAAATTTTCCTCTAAGTTCTTCCTCAGGGACATCCAACATTTGAAATGTTGTGTTTAAATTTTTCTAAATACACTTCTGTGTATATTTCCATCATAGTTTTACAAGAAATTGAATATAACTCCCTGTCCTATGGAGTAAATTCTTTGTTGTTTACCTATTTTATATATGGTAGTATGCATCTGTTAATCCCATACTCCCAATTTATCTCCTCCTCCCACTTCTCCTTTGGTAACCGTAAGTTTGTTTTCTGTATCTATGAGTCTGTTTCTGTTTTGTAAATAAGTTCATTTATACTATTAGAGTCCACATGTAAGTGATATTATACAATATTTGTCTTTCTTTGACTTACTTCACTTAGTATGATAATCTCCAGGTCCACCTATGTTGCTACAAATGGCATTATTTCATTCTTTTTTATGGCTGAGTAACACTCCATTTAGTGTGTGTGTGTGTGTGTATGTGTGTGTGTGTGTATGTATGTGTGTATTACCACATCTTATCCTCTCATCTGCAGTGGACACTTAGGTTGCTTTCATGTCTTGGTTACTGTAAATAGTGCCATTACAAACATTGGAGTGCATATATCTTTTTCAATTAGAGACTTTTGTCTTTTCCAAATATATGCCTAGGATTGGGATTGCTGGGTCATATGGTAGTTGTATTTCTAGTTTATTAAGGAACCTCCATACTATTTTCTGTAGTGCCTCACCAGTTTACACTTCCACCAACAGTGTAGGAGTGTTTCTTTTTCTCCACACCCTCTCCAGCATTTCTTAATTATAGACTTTTTGATGATAGTCATTCTGACATTATAGTTTTGATTTGCATTTTTCTAATAATTAGTGATATTAAGTATCTCTTCATGTTCCTGCTGGCCATCTGTATGTCTTCTTTGGAGAAATGTCTATTTAGGTCTTCTGCCTATTTTTGATTGGGTTGTTTTTGTTACTGAGTTGTATGAGCTGCTTGTATATTTTGGAAATTAAGACCTTGTCACTTGCATTGCTTGCAGATTGTTTTTCTCATTCCATAGGTATGGTTTCCTTTGCTGTGCAAAAGCTTTTAAGTTTGATTAGGTCTCATTTGTTTATTTTTGCTTTTTTATTTTGCCTTGAGAGGTCTACCTAAGAAAAATACTGCTACAATTTATGTCAGAGAATGTTTTACCTGTGCTTTCTCTTCTAGGACTTTTATGACGTCCTGTCTTATGTTTAAGTCTTTAAGCCATTATGAATTTTATTTTTGTGTATGGTATGAGGGAGTGTTCTAATTTCATTGATTTACATGTGGCTGTCCAGCTTTCCCAATACCACTTGCAGAATAGAGACTGTCTTTTTCCTTCATTGTATATTCTTGTCTTCTTTGTTACAGATTAATTGACGGTAGGTGTGGGGGTTTATTTCTGGGCTTTCTATTTCTGTTCCTTTGATCTGTAAGTCTGTTTTTGTGCCTATAATCATTTTTAAGACGTCTTCTTTTCATATGGATTATTTAAAAGTATTTACTTTCATGTGTTTAGACAGTTTTATTTCTGCTGTTGAATTTGTTTGATTCTATTGTCAGATTTTATTGTAGGATTTTTGGATGTTTTGTTTGCTTGTTTTATGGCCCAGCATAAGATTTATCTTGGTGAATAGTCTATGTGATCTTAGACAATTTTTTTCATTGTTTGTTCTCTGGAGTATATTATGTCAATTTTAATCTGCCAGTTGATTGTTTTGTTTAGATTTTCTTCATCCTTTTTGATTTTCTCTTTGGCATTTCTATCAGTTGAGATAAAGGTTGTTGAAACCCTCAAGTATAATTGTCTATCACTTTTCATCTCCATCAGTTTTTTTCTCCACGTACTTTTAGGCTCTGCTGTTTGGTACACACACATTTAAGACTATTGTGTCTTCTTGGTGGATTGATGACCTGTTTATCATTATATTAAACCCCTTTTGACCATAGCCATTATCTTTGTTCTGACATCTGTTTAATCAAATATTAATATATCCAATCATTTTTTAAAGTTTCCATGGTATATCTTTCATCTTTTACTTTAAAGCTACCTATGTTGCTGATTTCGAAGTGAGATTTTTATAAGCTGAATATAGTTTGATTATGTTAATATAGCCATTCTGCCCATCTCTATCTTTTGACTAGTAATCTTAAGCACTAACATATCAATAATGATCTTAAATGTAAATTGCCTATGCCTGCAATTTCAATATTTTCTCTATTTCTTGTTCTAGATCCTTTTTGTTATTACTGTTTCTTGCATTGCTGTAGGTTACTTACTTTTTCATTTCATATTGATTTACTCAGTGTTTTTGATCTATAATTTGTTTATATTTTCTCTTTTCTTTTTTATATTGTATTTATATACATAGATGAGTGCCTATAAATGAACGAGAGAGAGAAAGAGCAGATAAATGATAAAGCAAAAGTAGAAAAATGTTAATGTATGGATCTGCATAGAAGATATACAAGTTAGAAGAACAGTACAACAAACTTCTACAATTTTGAAAATATCCCAAATAGAGTTTAATTTTTAAGCATTGAATTGGGTATTTTAAGGATAACTTAAAATTCAGTGGATTTAATTAGAAAAGAGAAAATATTAGTTTTCACTTCTCTACTCTCCTTTATCAGTTATATTTCCTTGGATAGCATGTGCTTACTATCAATGAGTTACGCTTTTTAGAAATCATGATTCATGACCATGAAATTTTTGATTTAATCTCAGTTTCTAAATTTCATAAAAATTAATTTAAAAACCAAAGACAATCTTTGCAGAGAGTTTATACTTCATGTTAAAATTATATTTTCTAATCAGTTAAAATATACAACTCAGAAAATATTTTTTTCATTTATATTTAAAATGCAGGCTAGGGAATAGTACAATATTTAATATATAAGAAAAAGACTCCTGCTTAAATAAAACAAATATTTGCTTCACCTATAGGTAAAAAATGTCATTCATTTCCCTGTATATGCGTATATATTTAGATGACTCTCAAATTAGCTTCTTATAAACTTTATGCTCATTTTATGCTCATTTGATCATGTTAATATAGCCATTCTGCCCATCTCTATCTTTTGACTAGTAATCTTAAGCACTAACATATCAATAATGATCTTAAATGTAAATTGCCTATGCCTGCAATTTCAATATTTTAGTGCAGCTACATATCTGCATGTCACTTTTCTCTTCATGACAATTAAGATAAAGGATGAAAAGAGTACAAACACAGGGCTATGTGCTTGACAGCTAAAAAAGAACATTGTTAATTCTTTTAGTATATACCTGAAGATGGAAAAGAAACTGCCTTTGGAGACTTTGGAACTTTCCTTTTTCCTCATATTGACTCTAGTTAGTACCATTAGTAAAATATCTTCATTTAATGTCATTAAAAAAAGAAAATTATTATTCTATATATTATGCCAAAGGATTAAAATTTTCATAGTTTTCATTTTCAACTACATATAGTAATATGTGCTAGATTCCTTTCTATTGTATCTACTATTCTGGACCTTATAATATATGTTTATAAAAATCTCTGAATTTTATGATATACCACATAAATTTAGTAAGTTGAATCAGCAATGGAAGTTTTTCTCATTAATCGTGAAAATAAATTTATCTTTATAGGCTGGAAATATGTTCTTCTTTTGCTTTAGTTAGAAAGTCTGAGGACTGGACAACTATTTATATACTGGATTGAGATTAGGAATGTTTTAAGCTCATGTGAACATACTGTATTATAATTTGTAGAACATCATCACCATGTTAAAAAAAATCAAATATTTTATGCATATTTTGAACTCTAAATATTATAGACATTCAAATGTCATTTATTTATTTAGAATTCAGAACCAGACAGATTCTTGTACTATAAGAGCTCTTTAAACTGGTGGTTTAGATTTAAAAATTCAGGATAATAAGAGAGGTCATCCTCACTTACTTGAGACTTTTTCTGAGCTGTGTTTCCAGTAGCAGAATTGTGGTGGCAGAGTATAAAAATATTTTAGTTTGAGAATGTTATACTGACTCATCTTCGAGGACAGCTGTATTGGGTCACAGTCCCACTAACATGAGCTTTCATGTACTCCACATCCTTTTCAGAGATTATATTAACCTTTAACCAGTAAATATGTGAACAGAGTGATAGCACATCTCTTCCTTTTTTTTTTTCATTTTTTTCCTAATTATAACTGAATTGACTTTCTACTCATATGTTAGCCTTTTGGATTTTCTCAGCTGCAAATGTTCATTTATATGAGTTTTTCATATAACATCTGTATATGGAGAGATGTGATGTCAAAAAACACATGTAATTTTATGTATATTATATATATACTTTTATACAGGTATATATGTATATAAATGTTATGCAATTATATGGCCAGCCACATATTGCCATGGCAGATCAGTTTTGCCTATATATATAATCCTCCAGAATGTCATTTTTCATATATATATATATATATATATATATATCTTTAGTGATATTTGTTTACTGGACCATAAATGTCCCTGGTTGAGCTGAGCACCTCATGTACAATTAACTAGTTTTCCTAATATCATCTGCTATTAAATTATCTGTTTTATGATTATTTTAATATACTTTATAGACCTCAGGATTAGGTGCCATACTATAACTGATTCATGCATGTCTAGTATTAGTATTTAATAATTATATCCAATTATTTGCTAACACAGTAGCTACCATTTAACTCTAAGAGGCAGAATACTGTCAGTACCATACCTTCAGTTTGTCTTCCTCTCAATCTCATCTTACATCCTCAAATTGAACAGTATTCTGAAGTTTTTGTTAACACTTTTTAATTTTTTGCCATGCATATTTTATAGCTACATTATCTTTTTTGTGACTTATATTTTTATATTTACAAAGAGGGCATCCTTTGTGATCTTCTGGCAATTTTTTTTTCAATCACTGTTATGCTATTAAAAGTAATTCGTATCTCTGTAGTGTTCTACTTTACTCAGTTCACTGTTGTCTTGCATAAACATACCACATCTTTTTATCCAGTTTCTTATCAATAGGAATTAATTTTTTTCAGTGTCATTCTGCATTGTACCTTCTTAGGAATAGGCTAATGATGACATGCAAGAGAATTATTGGAGTTTCTATTTAGGAGTGGGAGGCTTAAGGTATAGGAAATTCACATATGTAAGAATTGGAAAATTGTACAATCTCCAAGCAATTGGAAAGCAGTGTTAGTTTAATATACACTGACACCAGCAGTAAGTAAGAAACGTCACTTATTCACATCTTTTCTAATTCCTGGCAAATCATACTGCTCTTTACTAAACTAAGAAGCAAAACTAAAATCCCTTTTTATTAGGTTTTAGAGATTCTATATTAATGTTTCCCACAGAGGCACAGATTGTAGTGATGTACCTGCAAGCCAACGAAGGCCAGTGATTGCTGACAACTACCAGAGACTGCCAAAAGCTAAAAACAATTTTCCCCTAGAGCATGGCCCTACTGAAATGTTGATTTTGGTCTTCCACTGCGAGAGAAGACATTTCTGTTTAAGTCATCTAGCTTGTGTACTCTGTCGGGCAGCCCTAGGAAACTAACATAGTGCCATAGAAAAATGGGGGCAAGAGAAATATATAAACATAGATTGTTTTATAAAGGAAAAGAACTTGAGTTCCTTCTTTCAGAAGAACAATAATCCATTAGTATACCAATGGGTTATTTTTCTTCCAGTTTGACTGGGATATAATTAACATACAGCACTAAGTTTAAGGTGTACAAGAGAATTATTTGACTTACATACATCCTGAAATGATTACCACAGTGACTTTAATGACTATCCATCATCTCAATAGATACAAAATTTAAAAAAGAGCCTGATGTCGGGATTGGCTCATTCGGTCCTTGCCGAGAACCCCTACAACTGTGATTATCTTCCCACTTGTAAGGGTCCGTCTTGACAATACTGTATCTCTGCCCCTCCTACTATCTCATTGTAGTTCCTTCTTTAGTTCTGGGAAGTCTTTTCTGTTAGACATCAGGGTGTTTTCATAGATAGTTGCTCTGTAAATCATTGTCATTTCGGTGTGCCCAGGAGAGGAGGTGAGATTAGGGTCTTCCTATTCTGCCATCTTGGCCACCTCTAATCTGAAATAATTTGATATAAATTATTTTTGGTCATCTACTATATCAAAGATCAGAGAACTAAAAGGAGGCAGTTGCAGGGAAATCTACTTGCTTGTACCTAAATAGATCCACCAAAAGCCACGAGATGTTTCTTCTCTTTTTCTATAGCATCTAGCCAGTGAGCAATTGCACTGGGCACAGGGATCAGGACAGAGGAACTGTTAAGGCAGCCTAGCACTTCTCATGCACGCATTGACCTTCGGGGGCAACTGTGTCCTCAGACTGATGCTTCTCACCCCACCTTCTTTATCCTGTTGTACAATTTGTCTTTAAAGTATTTAAAGCCTTTGCATTTCCACTGTCTACTCAGCACAGAAGCTTATTCTCTTTGGTCTGATTTACTCTGTGGCATTCTCGGGAATGGTCTTCCTTTTCCATGTTGGTTGATTTCAATTTTCATTATTACTAAGATTACTCTATGGCCATACTACCCTGAAGGTGCCTGATCTCATCTAGTATTACTCAGATTTCTTTAATGCTACTTTGAAAATTACTCTTATTACACCTCACCCTTTAAGCTATTAAAATTTTATATTTTAGTATAGGTCCCTATATGTTTCATGCTGAGATTTAAACAGGCTGCTTCTGTGTCTCTCCCTACTCCAGCTCTCCCTGTTTCTATCACAATCTCTCCCATTCTGTCTCTACCCTCTTTTTATTCTTAAGGAAGCCCTGGTAGAACTGCCTACAAATTGTCAGATCCTGGAAGATCTTGCTAATGTAGTGATCTTCTTGTAAGCATTCTGCCTGAATCAACAACAAAAAACCCCAAACTTCATCTTTCTTTTCTCTCAGGGTCAACAAAGGAATATAAAAGGTATTTGGATTTTTAACTATAATATTGCAGAAAACATTAGTTACATATTTTTTAAACCCAATAATATACTAATAAATGTGCCAAAACAAATTCAATTAAATATTTCAGTATGTGGGCTATATGTTAATGTTAAATTTTGAGAAGTCTTCCCAAAATAATGTACATAAAAACTTCTGTTCATTCAGTAGTGACTGTTCAACAAGCACCAACTCCTATGAGACAAAAAGACAACTGAATTATTCCAGAGAGACCATTAAAATGTCTATTTACTATGACCACAGCTAAACTATTATAAGCTATTGATGAAAATGTGCAGCAGTATAAGCACTTTGGAAAAGAGGGTGTCCTTTTCTTTACAAAGTTAAATATATGCCCATCATATGACCAAACATTCATTTCTAGGTATTTAACCAAAAAAATTGAAAGTATGCAAAACAAAAACTCAAGTTTTCATAGTACTAGCTTTTTTTTTTTTACCAGAAAGTGGAAATACCTTGTTATTTACTCTGTGACTGAATAAACAAATTGTGATATATCCCTACCATGAGATACTACTCAGCAATAAAAAGGAATGAGCTCACACTATGGCATGAAACAAGACAAGATTGTGCATACACTCTGTTATTCTGTTTACATTAATTCCAGAAAGCTAATATGACAGAAAGCAAGTCAGTTGTCTGGAGGTAGTGAGGGAAGGAGAGATTAAATGTGCAAAAGGAAATGTTTGAGAGTGCAGGGTATGCTAATAAGCTTTGAGATAGTTGTATATCCATGAAGCCATCATCACAACCAAGATTACCAAAATATATACTTTAACATTAAATTGATGAAAAATAAATTGCGTATCAATGAAACTAAAAAGAAATAACTCTAGTTACAGTAAGCTCAAAACAAAATCTCAAAGGAAATTGGATAAATTTTCCTGAATTGCATGGGTACCACGGCACTTGTTCTCAGTAATCAAATGCAAAGAGTAAAGGAAAGTATCTAGAACACAGAAAAGAGGGAGATTACAAGACAAACGTGAGCCCTCTTAGAAAGAAATGAAGTGGGTTTTTTGACGTGGGTTTGAAATGAATTGTTATTAAAAATGATGTAAGAATATAACCTACATTTTAATATGACCTTCAGTGTTCTTTGAAAAGCTTGCAGAGGAAAATTAAAAAGGATTCCTTACAATTCAGTGATTTTCTTAATGAAAATGTGTTTGCCCATGATTAAAATTCTTCCTATTTTTTCTACTTCATTGATTTTCTCCTTGTTAACTCTATCAATTCATTTTAGTCTGCAGTTAAAACTTTATCAAATGATGGTGGCACAGCAATTTAATAAAAAAGTACTGGCTAAAAAAACCATTGAGTTACATTTTTGTAAAGGTCAAAGTATGAACTTACTTCTTTCTGAAAATAACTTAATGGACATAGAGCAGAGAAGGAAGTAATACGTGCCAAATACCAGACCTGGTTGCCTGTGGAACACTGCACTTCTTAGAGGCGAGCCGTTAAAAACATTCTACTTCTTAACATAGTCTAATATTTTTAAAACTTGATTCAAAATAAGATCTTTAAATCATAAAAACTGTCTTTAAGTATGGTTAAAGTAAAGCTTATATTTTTTATGGAGCTATTTCATAGGGAAAGTGTTGGAATTGGGGGCTCCACCTCTTAGTCCTCAAGTATTGGCTATGTCACACTGTTACGCCATATTGGACTTTGGCAATTTACTTGATTCTTCTGTTGCACACATCCCGTAATGCCCAGCATATTCATTTAACATTAACTTTTTGGTATGTATTAGAAGTCCTCTTACCCTTCCCCTTACCTACTCATTTCATTAACTGATGCTCTCTATGCTTTCTGTGAAACAAAGTGACAATCACAACTCACCAGCTATTCAGCATTGCTGGGCTATACTCTAATCCCTCTCCCTCTCTGTATATATGCTTCCACCAAGTACCCACTATGTTTATTTCCAAGCTTATTTGTGCCAGTTAGTCTTATGACTATAGTACCTAATTCCACAGTGTTAAAATATGACTGTAAAGAGAAAAACATTTTTTGCATTGAGTCAAATGGTTTGGAAAAGCTACTTGAAAACATACATTATAGCATTAGGTGTGAAAACAACAAATATGAATGGCAGGAAAGGCTGGCTGAAAAAATATGAATCATTCACCATTCAGATTTTACTTCCGTTAATGAACCACATAGAAATGAAACGTCTTATCTGCCCCATCAAACAGTGGTCCAAGAGATGAATTTAGGTTTAAAGTATGTTCATATCAATTTTTAGTATCCCCTTTAGTTAAGCTTATTGGTTAATCACCTCCATAAATATGATCATGCCCTGAAACACTTTTGCACTTGGCTTCCCAGACATGATCCTCTCCTGTTCCTTTTTTGACCTCACTGGCTCCTCGACAGCCAGTCCCAGGGCTGGGGCTATCAACCTTTTGCGGGAGCCTGTCTCCAGCTGTCCCTGACTCTCCCTCAAAGTCCACACTTGTATCAAATTCTGATCTGACATCCTTATTTGCGTATATATTATATATCTAATTTAAAGTGATATTTTCTGCTAGCTTAACCTCACTTCAGGCACCCTGATCTTTATGTCCTTTCTTAAACAACTTTTTATTTCAACTTGCAGAATATTTTTACTCAGATCTAATCACGGATCCTCTGATGATTTCATTGGGTTTTCTCTTTCAATTTCAAATTCTGATAGAGGCTTTAAGTTGGTGCCTCCTTAGACACAGCCTCTATGCCCTCGCCTAACTGTGTTTTTTACAGTACTTCCCACTACTTGGAATCACAGGATGCATTTTTGGTTTATGGTGCATACTCTACCACACTAAATACAACTTGATGAAGACAAAGTCTATTTATTAAATGCCATAATCTGTTTACCCTATTGGGCCCATAGTAGCTCCCTCTGAAAAACTTTAATGAACCCCTTCAGTCTTTTAAAAATACTGTATATTTTTAACAGTATTTTTTTTTTTGTTAGTTGACTCTACATCAATTGATAGACTGTAAGTAAATCCAATAGTGGTAGGCAAAAAAATAAATAAAAATAAAAAGCCTCCTGAAAGTATCTACTCTCCAATGCCAGGAATCTGAATATTTTGCCTTATATGAGATTGTTTAAGATTAAGGATCTTAGAATAGGGTAATATCCTGGATTATCCAGGTGAGCCATGAATCACTAAAAGGAAAGAAATGTCCTTGGCTGTAGTAGAGTGAGATGTGACTATGGAAAGATAGATAGTCATAAAGATGCTACATTGCTAGCTTTAAAAATGGAGGAAGAGGCTGAGTTTAAGAATAAGGCCAGCCTTGAAAAGCTGGAACAGGCAATGAAATGCTCTCCTAGAGCCTCCAGAAAGGAAAGCAGTCCTGCCAGCACCTTGATTTTAAAGCCCAGTGAGACCCATGTTGAACTTCTGATCTACAGAACTCTAAAACAATACATTTGTACTAAGACACCAACTTTGGTAATTTGTTATGGCAGCAATAACACAAATGCACCAATGACAGTAAATACTGTTATGTGACAGTTTTTATAGCCTCAGAATATTATGAATATGCCTAAATTTAAAAACTAGTTGGTTTATATTATTTACCATTTTAAATAGATACAAATCAAGTATATTAAGTACATACAGATTATTACCTTAGGTATTACTCCTGCCTATGAAGTGAAAAGTAATGTAAATGAGATTTCATTATTAAGAGACACGATTTGAGGAGTCACAATGTTTAAATACAAAACCAATTACGATACAGTTAAGATTATCATAAACGAGTGCACAGTGGAAGTTCAAAGTGACCCACGTGGTGGTTCAGAAGAGGGAAATCCTACTTGCTGAAGAGAATAAGGTAGAGGTCTTTTTAAAAGAGGGAGCTTTTAGGGGAGTCATGAGATGTGAACGATATTTGAAAAGGAAGAAACATGCAGGCTGGGCATTATAGGCATGGGAACAAGGGACAACTAGAAATGTCTACTGAGTTATAGTAACTTTCTGTTTTAATTTGAAAAACAAAGAAAGAGATACCTGAGCATAAGCAGCTCATGAGATGCAAGTCTCAGGCAATATGCGATGATTTAATTGACTCTGCAAGGTGGTCCACTAAAGTATGTTGGTAAAAACCTGCAAAAATTTTAAAATTAAAAATGACTGTCATACAATATTAAGATATGCATGTATTGAAAGTGTAAAATCTTTACTGAAGAAACCAGCAGAATAATAAAGTTGGTTACCTATGAAGTCTTATTCTTATTTCTGCAGTCTTCTGACTTTTGTGAGGCAGTTTTTTGAAGACTGCATAGCTTTCGAGAATGAAAGATATTAGGATTTGTTGCTTTAGATAAGAATTATAAATACAATGTAATAAATGATTGTTCTTAAGATAATGTGCATTGGCAATATGAGGTAATCCAAATTTTCTTTTAAAAATGAACAATATTTCTATGTATGTGTGTGTGCATGTATACATACTTAGTCAAACGGGTTTCTGTGGGAAATCATACGGATACCAACAAGTGACTTGTAACTGGAAGTTTACAATACAACCATCTGTTGTGAGTTCTTCAGTCAAGACTGGTGCCACACAGCATACGGTTTTGCATTTAAAACTATTACCTAAGTTTCAAGGCCTATTCTTACATAACTTATAGCAGCTTATACCATGGTGTTTTCATAGACTTTGTCATATGAAATATAACTCTAATATTTCTATTTTACTAACTTTATTGCCTTAAGCATGCAATATCCATATATTTGGCTTTTTAATGTGTTTAAACATTTTCATTGTATCTTTCTAATGTTGCAGGTATGTAATCAAGTCTTTGAAAGTGGTTTTTGAAGTAACACCAACTCTTTAAAGGACAGGATGAAAATTGAGTAATAATAATCATAATACCAGGATTATACGTAAAGATTGCAAAATGTTTTAATTAAACTCATTAATTTTATACTTCCAGTGCCTTTTGTTTCTCCTTCCAGGTTTGAATTCATACAAATATGAAAGAATTTAAACTCCTTTAAATGCTACTCCTACTATCCACAAATGAGGAAATACAACCTCCAGGTACTCTTAGAGCATCATACTGTGAATGCAGGTTTAATCCAATAAGAATTATGCATTTCAAAGAGTAACTGGGCCTACTTTGCATTTTTTCTAGGAGAAAATTCTCCATGAGCATTACTTAAGGCATTGTCTGAAAACATAAGAGACTCCTGGGTAAGCACAATTTGGGAAGAAACCAAATGAGTAGAACAGGAGTAAAGGATTCAGAGGCTTAAGAGGGATCATTCTTCAGTGTCCACACAGTTCTGGGTTTTGTGCAGCCCATTTTAGCAGCTGCTGTCTCATCATGTACTAAACGATGCTGTTTAACATGACGTATTTCTGAAAAGTGTGAGACTGACTGACATTTTATAAAGATCTTTCTATAACAGGCATAATTAGCCCAGAAACTGAGTTTCTTTAACAAATACTACCTGAAAGGAATATGTTAAGCATTTAAAATGCCACATATTTTAGCATAAGGAAAACTGATCAGTAAAGTAAGCTTTGTAACTGAAAGTCTCACATATACTTATGTACAATAATTCCTTGGGGAAAATATAGAAGAAAATGTTGACAGACAATACTGTGAACTATTCATGAATATGGTACACACATTTTTGTTCTTTTAGCATCAAAAATTAACTGCAGGGATTCTGGCCTAAAAGATTACCCCCACCTTTCTCTCTGATCTCTGTGGTTAATGACTGAGGTTAGTTACCATTTATCATCTGACATAGGTAGCAGCAAAACTGTTGTCCCCAGCAAATGTGTGAATTGCAGGAATGTTTAGAGGTAGAAATAGATTTGTTATAGGGAAGGTGGTTTAATTACTGCATAGCACAATACACAGAAATCATCTTAGGATGAATAGTTATCTCAGTATCTACAGGAATTGCAAACTGCTGCAAGACTTTAAATTTTAAAAAATGCAATGGCTATATCCAGGGATCTATTCCAATGGACATGGCTATATCAATTTTCAAATTTCATGTAGTAATTTTATTATCATGCATTCTATTATTTGAAATTCACAAGTTCCATTCTAAAGGTTTAATTTTTAAACTACAAGGCATTCTCAAACCTACTCCTAATTTTTCTCTAGGACATAGGCATCTGGTCTCAAATACAGGACATTCTCCTGCATAAGTTAAATGTATTGACAAAAAATTATAGAACAATAATTTTCTTCCATGCCAGAACACAAAGGAAGTAAAGGTAATTTCACAATTCCTCTAATCTCTTATACTACTCAGAGAAAATAAAAGACCACAAAGACCATTAGCCTTTTTTTCAATGTGAAAATCATAGCTTAGAGAGGTTTGCTGACTTCTTTCCAGAAACACACAGCTAATAGAACAGCTGAATTTCCCAATGACACACTTTTCCCCCTGTACTATATTTCTCTTTGTATCCCCGAGGTATAACAAGAGTAGCATTGGAGACACCAGACCTAGCTCTCAAAAGCAGATTCTACACAGAATTCTATTCCCAATAACAATAAGCAACGTTTTGCATCTTCTAAGATGCAGTAAGTATAGCACCTGTAATACATTGCAGACATGATCAGAAATTTAATAAGACCCTAAAAAACTAACTTAGAGACTAGTGATAAAAAATTGATAATATAAAACATGTTAGCACACTGGACACAAACACTGAATTAGCCCCAAAGTGTTCCTTAAAAATGTTACTGTAGCAAGAATGGAGATTATGCAGTTTATAAATGAAGTGCTATGCTTTTCCTTTAAATATCAAATATGCACTATAAAATTGGAAATGAAAAAATAGAGTACAATCTGATTCAGTTTAATTAAACTTTATGCCTGTGACCTATTTCAACAATTTAACATTTTAATTCTGCAACTATTTTCATTTCTGAAAGATGTTCTTCATTTTGTAATATTATATAACTAAATCACTAATGAAGTGACTTTCCATCCCAATCAATAGTATCTGGTAATAATTTAAGTACCATTTCTAAATGACTTAATCCTATGATTGCACTTAAACTTTGGGGAGATAAAATTGAATGAAACAACACAATACCTTTGCTATGGGAGTCAAAATAAACAGTTAAATGTATTCTATACTCCCTGTCAGCTATAGCATCAGCATGGAGAAAGGGATAGATTGTTGTGTTCATCCCAGTTTTATAGGCACAGAATGATAATGTCTAGAAATCTGGGTTACAATGTAAGAAGATACAGCAAAAGAGAGCAGATAGAAATCTTTAGTGTACCAACGTGAAATTTCAAATGGATAGACTGCCTTTTTTTTTTTTTTCTTCAGATTGGCTAAAATCTCTTAAAATGTATTTGATGGAATAGTCCCCTTAATAGGTGTAATATTCTGTAGCAAGTCAGTGGCATTATTAATGCTAATATTCCTCCTAATGACAGTAGCTACTGTATACGGACTGCATATTTGATCTTCTTCTTCAAGGATTCAAATGTATTAACTCATTTATTGTTGCCTTAATACTCCATCATTCAGGTACTTTTATTAACTGAATTATATGAACAAAGAAACTAAAGCTCCAAGAGATTGATAACTTGCCCGAAGTCACACAGCTCAGAGGCGCCATCAGGACTGAAGCTCCGGCGACCGCTCCAGATCCTCAGGTGCTGATGTCTTTGTTTTCCCACTTTAATGTGTGCGCACCTCAGTGTGTTCCATACGCACAGATCTGTATAAACTTCACCTCTCGTATACTTAGCATCACTATTAGTCACGGTACTCACACATTCCTTCAGGAAATGCACGCTGTGTTTTCTACATGCCAGGCACTACTACAGATGCTGAGATGATCAAATTATTCTGACACGTTATCAAACAGTAAGAAAGACATCATTCAGGAGATCAGGCTCAACTCCAAATATAGCAAAGGCAGGTGGGGATTTGTAGCCAACAAGTCTCTAAATGAAAAATTACTAAGAGGAGATACCAAGGGTACGGGGATTTTTGCTAAACCAACTTAGAATTCTTGCTGAAAGCAGGTCAATGGATCAGATCATGAGGTTCTAGCTAGCCTGAGCACATTTCTTGCTACAGCTGGAGGAGGCAGGCAAAGACAAGGTCCAAAGATGAGGCCTAGTCAGAAGGAGGGCCCAGAGAAGCTTCACTCAAGCTTGGTTAACAAAGGAGCTACCATTTGGAGCTTTAAATCTAGTAGAGAGAAAGAGGTAACAAAGGGATAAATGTGGTCATTTCTACTCCTGTTAAGGACTATAACTAAACTAAAATAAGGTAATGCCTTGGAGACTTACTGAAGAGGAGCTGAAGTGAGGTGCTGTTTTAAGTAACTGAGGAAGGCCATTTTGAGAATGCGGTATCTGAACTGAATGTATTACCATATATCAAGCCCAAAGTTGTACCTTAAAAGAACAGTGAGGGCTTCATAAATATTTTTCCACATAGTGAAAGAGAAAAAATAATTATCTCTATATTAGTTTCTTAATAATGTTCCTTTTAAAAGCAATGCAAATTATATTTTAAATATATATATATAATTTCAAAATATCCTTAGTGATAAACCTCTTATACATCAAGAGGTTTAACTTATGGTAGGAAAAAATTCAGACAACTTAGACCATTTTCCTCATGAAAACCTTAAAGAATCCATCAGAACTTCAATTTTATCAGAGTTTTTATTCTCAGATCTTATATTTTACATTACCTGAGAGAGAAAAATAAAAAGAACTTTGTCTTGACACATTAAACCACACTAACAATGGATAACTGTTTTCTCTAAGTATTTTTCCTAAGCAGGGTTTCCTATCTTTATGCATTTCTAAATATTCCTCCCCTCAGTTATAAAGCAATTCAGCCTAACAGTCTATCTATAAAAGAAAATTCAATTATAATAGAGAATTGTACTTTGAAATTGGCTTAATAAAAGACTCTCAAGAGGATGAGAGTTGAAAGAAAGCACATGCTAAATCTTACTTTTACCTTACACTTACTTACCTAAGTAGTAACTTACACAAGGTGATTTCAAAGAAATATCAACTATTCAAAAACTATGTCACTTGGGCAAACAAGAATAAGGAAAGAGTTGTTTTAAGGAAAATGTAAAGATTGACAAGAAAGCTTTTTAGTATGTTTTGTGATAGACTGACCTCCTGAGAGAGAATAGTTGCACAGTAAAGTATAAAAGCTAAACCTTCCCTGGGTATTGTTATTCAAAGATTTTTCACTTTTGATTGTGATATAGCTGACATACAGTACTATTTAAGTTTAATTTCAAAGATTTCCTTTAAAATAAAGCTACTTCTATAACACATTTTTGAAGGTACTGATTATGCCAAATTTTAGATTTTTAAAAACAATTTTGGATTCATTATTTTCAGGTATAATAAATGTTATGAATTTTTCAAATTATTTTCTTATATAGACCTCTTTCAATGTTCTTCCAAATACCAAAAAAAAAAAGGTGAAAATGACTAAATCCAACACTGAATATATAACAGCTTCTGAAAATGCAAAGAATATTTGTCTTAAGGGATTTCTGACTTTTAATTTAGTATTTCGATTATTTTCTCAAAAATTCAAATGAAATTAAAGAGAACATGAAAATATAACAAAGCTATGGAATGGAACAGATGCAAAGGGCAAGTGTGTATGCACAAAGGCATACACATATACATGCTCAAGTACAGATACATAAAATGCAAAGAGTATTTTAAACTTGAATTGGTTTTTCAATTGATACTGGATTATTCGTGAAACCTGCAATAGTTGAAATTTTTATTTGAGTTAGAAATTATATAATTCAATGTTTACTGTGCACTGAACTTCATAGCCTTCACTTTTTACATTGGTCAGCATGAAATTTGATGGCAAATGATGGCAGTGTATGATTAGTTTATACAATACAGATATAAATATAATCAGCTAAGAGATAATTGATTTATTTTTCTCAGCTTTATAAATCATAGTTTAGATGTATCTATTGGATACAAAACCATTGTGGCCCCCAACTTTTAAGAAGTGTAATATTGGCAGCTAGATTTGGAATTATTAGTTTTAAAACTATATGAAAAGAATTAATGCAACATGTTTTAAGGTCAATTTTGCAGAAAAAATTAAAATAAAGCCTGGAACAAATAGTTCTAGCTTCTACTGATGTTACATAATAACATGCTCCATAACTGAGCAGCAATTATCAACCTATCACATTTATAATTTTGATATTGCTCACCTACAACATTAGGTGACAACTTATAGATGTGAATAAAAAATTTAAAAATTTTAATTTCTATCTGAAGATAATTAATGAATTAAATTTCTGAATTTGTAATCTATTTTATTGTAATTTATTTTTAGCTATACCTTTAGAAAATAAATCTTTAGAAGCAGCAATTAATGAATGCCGATGACTACTGAAAATATGGCATCACATGCTTCCTTTTGGATAATAATTAAAAAGAAATATCTTGATTTAAAAATCTTTTCTTCACATCAATATACCTTTTGAAACTTCTCAAAGGTGTTACTAAAATAAAAAAGAAGTAATTTAGATATTGTATTAATTCCTAGGACTTCCATACAAAATTCTGTTGTTTAAACTACGGAGACTTATTTTCTCACAGTTCTAGAGACTAAAGTCCAAGATCAATGTTCCAGCCTATTAGGTTGCTGGTGAGAACACTTCCTGACTTATTCTTGCTATGTCCTGCCCTTTTCTTGGTTCAAGTGTGCAGAGAGGGACTGAGAGTGGTGCAAGCTCGGGTATCCCTTCTTATAGGGACACTAATCCCATCAGACCAGACCACCATCCTTATAATCTCATTTACCCTTAGTTACTTCCTTAGAGGTCCTATCTTCAAATATAGCCACACTGGGGGCTAGGGCTTTACTATATGGAAGTACAAATTTGGGAAGGACATAAACATTCAATCCCTAGCAGATGTATATAATCCTGAGTCATGTTGCCATCAATCAAGCCTAGACTGGATAGTTTAATAAGTAAGATGCAAGCTTATATGTCACTTTAAAATCTTGAAATATTGATGAACATGGTACTGAAAATATTTTCAAAGGTTAATGGTAGCTGCTTAAATCAAGCTCAATGCATTCATCCTTCAAAATACTTAAATTTGAGAGTAATACATAAAAGTAATACAAATAAGTTCATACACAACTTATGACTTCAACATTATTAGGAGACAGAATATTCAAAACTTCAAATCAACCAGATGGGGAAGAGGAGCCCTGAGAGTCTTAGATTTTTAAAAAAGGAGAGCTGGGGCTAAAGAATAAATTTAAAAGGACAGGAAAACCTGCCTCCACAGAGACAATGACCAGGACTCAACGTCAAATGAAGATATTGTGACTTGGTGGCACGATGAAAGCTCTTGAAAGTGCCCAGGAATGAAGGTGGCAGCCTGGTAGAAACTCGGATTCTGGGGAATAATCACGTAAATAGAAAAGGAAGGACGATAAGGTCTGAAGGGAACGCCAACATCCTACAGTAATGTAAAGGAAACAAACAACACAGGTCAAGCCATTCTCTCACCACCTACCACTAACTTTGTTGAATAAGGGAAATATACACAAAATGTTATGATAACTCACAGAGAAAAAAAATGTGACAATGAGTGTGTATATGTCCATAAATAACTGAAAAATTGTGCTGAACACTGGAATTTGACACATTGTAAAATGATTATAAATCAATAAAAAATGTTTAAAAAAAAAAAGAAATTGTACTTCACAATAGAGACCAAAAAAACTCATGAACATGAAAGATCAATCCCCAAAGGAACAGGAACAGAGAAAAATAAGCTACATCTTAACCTCCTTAAGAAAACAGAAATGCAAATAACAGCATTTCAGTTGATGAAAACATCTGGAACAATAAATTTTAAACCTAAGTACAAAAAGGGACAAACTAGAAAGGGATCTACTTTTGATCAAGCTCAGGGAAAAAAAAAGACTGAAGAAAAATAAAAACCCATCTTAAACATAAAAAAGTATAAGAGGAATAGATTTTAATTAATAGACATGAGAAAGTAGAAGAAAACAAATATGAAACATTTTATCCATTCAAAGTGTCCACGCAGGCATATAAAGTGGGGAGTTAACATTTCATTCATAATTTCACTTTCAATAAACTTGCACAATCTTAAAATTCTTTTCCTTATGCAATATTTGCCTTACTGTACTTACCAAAATGTATCTTCATGTGTATCATATTTAATAATAAAACGCTGGAATATTTATGTTATCTTTAATTTTTCACATTTTTTATCAGTCTACATTACATTGGGGGAAAACAGTCATTATCGCAGACTGAGAAGCTATACAGTTCGTATTACGTAAAATGTGTTCACAAAACATCACTGCGTGTTTCATAAGGCTATTCAAAGGTACATATCAATCTATTTGTATATTATATATAATTCATAGTATATAAAATGATATAGAGAGGTTATATGACTGCATTCCACTCTTTGTTATATAAATGTGATTTTGTATGAATACTATATGGCCAATCTACTTCATTTAAGCACATATATGATAAAAGGGAAGGATTTCCACCTGTATGCATTGTGAATCATACAGATAATGAAAATAAAACTTAAATACATAAACTATCATCAGTGGTCAGTACAGGACCCCATTCAAGTTTTAATTATGAAATGAACTAATCTCTACATCCAAGATGGCAAAAAAAATTTAAGTATAAAAATCAATCACATGTGACAACTGAAAATTACGCTTAAATACTATAATGCTTTACTTGTACTTTGAGAACCCCTTGAAAGTGGTCCAAATCCTTAGTCAACAGTATTTCTTTTTAAGTTTATTTTACTTCTTATCCATTTCAATACACCTGGCAGTTATGCCTGTGGTTCTTTTTTCATCTTCATCCCTCTCTGAAACAAGCAAAATGTGGAAACATTTTCTTAGCCTAAAGGTTTAGGCTTATATCTCTTCTCCTTTCTATCAGTAAGATAATGTATAATTGCTTTTGCACTTGGGGCTACGCTCTCTTCCTTTCCTCTCAGCTCTGAAATCCTGTCACTTTATCTCCTTTACCCTGGTTTTACCCTTTTAAGACATCTAATGCCTCAAATCCTTAACTAACACAAAGTAGACTCTGCAGGAGTTGGAAAAGGGGCAGAGGTATGGTGGGGTGATGGGTGAGTGAGGTTGTAGAAAAAGGAGGCACAGAGGGAATGCACAGACAGAATTCCTTTGGCAAGATGAAAAAAAAAAGATGTTAGCTGTGACTATTCAGAGATGAAGTGCTTATTCTATTGTATACAATAGAATACATTGTATACAAGACAGTTCCAGCCTCATCAGTGCTGAAATATTTAACAATTTTTCTTCTGTCTAAATAGTTGACATTCATTAAGTCTAATAGTACCTAAATCTTGACTATGATCTAGGAAAGAAGCTTTGCTGTGCATTTTTTTCGGGGGTTTTCAGTGATAAACAATATTCTATGGGAAAACCACAAGCACTATAGGAAAAAAATAATAAACAGCCATACAGCAAGGCCATCAGGCGAGAGCTGGCCTAGAGCATTCATAAAGAGCAAGGGTAACAGTGTGGCTGGAACTGAGTCACTGAATGGAGAGAAACCAGAGCAGGTCAGAGGGTTTGGGGCTAACAGGACAACATAGCCTGTAGGCCACTGTATGGACTTTGGCTGCTAATCTTAGTGAAAAGGAGAATCACTGCATAGTTTAAACAGAGGAGTGACAAACTCAAACTGATATTTTAAAACAATCACCCTAATATTTTGAGAAAAAAACTATCAGAGGGCAGGTGTAGTAGCACAAAAATCTATCAGGAAGCTGTAACAGTAACCTTGATCAGAGAAGACTTTGGGCAATAACAGAAGAGGCAGTGTGCAGGGATTAGATAATTCATATAGTTTGAGGTTAGTTGAAGTTACGGGCAACAGGAGTTTCTGATGTATTGGGTGAGTGGTATGAAAAATAAGGATGGCTCTAATTCCCTGTGCAACTGGAAAGCTGTGATCCCGACTGAGACGGGGCAGGTGGGATGAAGACTGTTTCCAGGAGAAAGCACCAGTCTAATTTTGGACATGATAAATCTGAAAGTCTTTCACACACTAGAAGAAATGTCAAGTACTCAGCTTGATATATGAGGATGTAGTTGCAGAAGATATCCTGGCAGAAAATAGAAGTTCAGGAGTCTGTCAGCACAGTAATTAGACGTGGGACTGGCTGGGACTGACAGAGAGCAGAGAAAGGAAAACACAGACATAGGCATCTCGACAGTCTAAGATCAGGGACATCTTGGGATTCCCTGCCAGCAGTTACCTTTCAAAGGCAGAAAGGTGAGACGGTAAGCTTGGCCCAGGGACTGTGCCGCTGGGCCTGACCCTCTGAGGTATGGGAGGTACAGTCTGTTGAGTCACCAGTCACTCACCAGCACCGGGAAGCCGGTCACAGGAGTATTCCTGCAACAGGGCCCCGGGCAGGGGCGCCGGGGCGGCCGGGCCTCGGGAAGCACTAGATTCCCGCACTGTGAAAAGTCTCTGGATACTGCAGGTTTCAAAGTGTAGACCTCACAAGTGAAGAGTATGAAAAGCCAGTCAAATGCCTTAATGTGATTTTTTTTTTTTTTTACCAAAGGATGCTAGAGAACTGAGAATATGCCAAAATAACTGATATTTTTCAACATTTCCCTCAAGAATTTTGCCAGTGGAGACTATTTCACCATGTGATGTGTTCTTGATTAATGAGGTGGTGTTACAAAATCTGATAAACACATGGCATCCCATCTTAGGATGTTCCAGCATTTTAGTAGTAAATAGGTGAACACACATTGGAACACTGACTTCTAATTTTCATGGCTTGATCATATCACTGAAAAATTTTATAGTAGTTGGTTAAGTGTTCTATTTCATTTTTAAATATGGACATTACAATGGAATGCATTTTCAAAATGAAAATTAAAATGATATCTACTAAATTATGTCCAGTGGCACACAGAGAAAGTATGTTATGAGTGGGTAAAATTAAATTTCCCACTAATGTAATCTGAGAACATTATTATTGGTGAAACTGGAAAAGTCACTGATTTGATAATAAAAAGTAAAGCTCTCAAGTCCTAATTTATCAATTCAGTCCAACTTATATTGGAAATAGTTCTGCATTTCAACCACAGTATGTATTTGATTGAATGGCTTTGATTTGTTATCAGAAAAAGTTTGAATAATTCCATGACTACAATGTCACAAATTTAACTTGTCATTTTGGGCAGTGATAAAAAGTCACAGAAATTCCTTTTCTAAGATAACCTTTAGTTTTAAATTTTTTCAGTAACTTTGACAGGTTTTCATCAATACATGACTATACCATTTTTGACACATTAATTATATAGGCATAGTATATTTCATGAAAATGCTTTATATTATAAAAATTCATATATTTACAGAAAATGCACAAAATATTAAGAGCTTGGAGAAGGGAAGAATCTACAAAGGACACTGAGGCAGAGTGAACACTGAGACAAAGTGAAGCCAAGTGGGGAAACGGATCAAGGAGGAGGAAGTGGTCAACTATGTCAAGTACTGATTTAGCTCAAGCAGTACATAACCCTGACAAGAGCAGTCTCTGCAGAGTGAAGTAAACTGGATTTAAGAGAGCAGGTGAGGAGAGGAATTGGAGGAAGAATGTATACACAACTCACTGAAAAGGATCCAAGTAGAGTAAAAAAAAAAAATAAAGGGGGGGGCAGTAACTGCCAGGAGAATGTTATCAAGAGAAGTACGAATGCTTGTGTGCTTATGAAAAAAATGTCAGAGTGAAAATTTGATGTTGTAGTAAAAAGAAAGAAGTCCTAAAGCAGTATCTTTCAGGTAGGTGAGAGAATATTGAATCTCATGCATGAATGGAGATTGTTTTTCATTAGAGAGTAGAAATTTCATGTAAGATCAAAGACTATAAGGCAGAGAACATGATTGCCTATGTTGGCAATTAAATAGTTGTAGTTATTAGAATTTGCAGAATTCTCACGGATTCAATTTTCTCAGTGAAGAAGGAAGCAAAACAATTGGGTGAATGACAATGGTAAAGCCACTGATATGATCTGAGGGGAGAGGAGGAATATAAAATAGTCACCCAGAAGAGTGGTCCAGAGAGTGGACTGGCCACTTCCTGTGTGTCTATTGTGTATTTTAAAGGGTCCATTTTGCGTTTGTAGGCACAAAATTAAAATAAGTATTTTTAGTGTAGCTTCATGTTTTTCTCCCGCTATATTTTGCTAAGAGTATACAAGCACAGAACATGGATCATAGTAGCGGCAGTACTTTTGAATAAGTACTGTTTAGATATTGGGGCTGAGGGAAAAAAAGTGCTCAAGAATGATACCAAGACTAGTGGGAGGGGAAAAAAGTGGTCAAGAATTAGTGGCTTTGTAACAATTTTTTGTGGATGACATGATACTACATATAGAAAACCCAAAAAACTCCACAAAAAACTACTAGAGCTGATAAAAGAATTCAGCAAGGTAGCAGGATACAAGATTAACATACAGAAATCAGTGGCATTTCTTTACACTAACAATGAAACAACAGAAAAAGAAAGTAAAGAAACAATCCCTTTTAAAATCTCATCCAAAACAATAAAATGCTTAGGAATAAATCTGACCAAGGAGGTGAAAGACTTATACATGGAGAACTACAAAACACTGATGAAGGAAATTAAAGATGACTTAAAGAAATGGATATCCCATTCTCTTGGATTGTAAGAATCAATATTGCTAAAATGGCCATACTGACCAAGGCAATCTACAGATTTAATGTGATCCCTATCATTAGGGACACTTTTCAAAACCCAGGACATTTTTCAAAGAATTAGCACAAATAGTCCTAAAATTTTATATGGAATCACAAAAGACTCAGTATTGCCAAAGCAATTATCACAGACTTCAGACAATACTACAGAGCTACAGTAATCAAAACAGCACAATGTTGGCATAAAAACAGACATACGGATCAATGGAACAGAATAGAGAGCCCAGAAATAAACCCACAGATCTATGGTTAATCTTTGACAAAAGAGGTAAGAACATACAATGGAATAAAGACAGTCTTTTCAGCAAATGGTGTTGGGAAAACTGGACAGCTGCATGTAAATCAATGAAGTGAGAATACTTCCTCACCCCATACACAAAAATAAACTCAAAATGACTTAAAGACTTAAACATAAGGCAAGATACTATAAACCTCCTAGAAGAAAACATAGGCAAACTATCCTCTGGCATAAATCTTAGCAATGTTCTCCTAGAGCAGTCTACCCAGGCAATGGAAATAAAAGCAAAAACCAACAAATGGGACCTAAACTTATAAGCTTTTGCACAGGAAAGGAAACCATAAGCAAAACAGAAGGATAGACTAAGGAATGGGAGAAAATATTTGCAAAGGATGTGACTGACAAAGGCTTAATTTCCAGAATATACAAACAGCTCACACAAGTTAATAAGGGAAAAAAAAAGAAAATCCAATCCAAAAATGGGCAGAAGACCTAAACAAGCAATGCTTCAATTCAGACATACAAATGACCAATAGGCACATGAAAAAATGCTCCATATCACTAATTATCAGAGAAACGCAAATCAAAACTGCAATGAGGTATCACATCACACCAGACACAATGGCCATCATTCAAAAATCCATGAACAATACATACTGAAGAGGGTGTGGAGAAAAGGGAACCACCCTACACTTCTGATGGGAATGCAGTTTGGTGCAGCCATTATGGGAAACAGTGTGGAGATTCCTCAAAAGACTTACCATATGATCCAGCAATCCTACTTCTGGGCATATATCAAGAGAGAACCTAATTCAAAAAGATACATGCCCGCCAATGTTCACAGCAGCAATATATACAATAACCAAGACATGGAAACACCCTAAATGTCCATCGACAGATGACTGGATAAAGAAGTTGTGGTATATTTATATGATGGAATACTACTCAGCCATTAAAAATAATAAAATAATGCCATTTGCAGCAACATAGAATGATGATCTCTAGGTCCATCTAAGTGAAGTAAGCCAGAAAGGAAAAGAAAAATACCATATATCACATCACTTATATATGGAATCTAAAAAAAGTAAAAGAAAGAAAAGAGGACACTAATGAACTCATCTACAAAACAGTAACGGACTTGCAGACATAGTAAACAATCTTATGGTTTACAATGGGATCAATTTGGGAGTTTGAGATTTCAAAATGTTAGCCCCTATATGTAAAAAAAATAGATTAGAAAAACAAATTTCTCCGGTACATCACAGGGAACTATATTCAATATCTTGTAAAATCTTTAATGAAAAATAATATAAAAACAAATATATGTATGTATATTCATGACTGGGACATTGTGCTGTATACCAGAAATTGACACATTGTAACTAACTATACTTTAATAAAAAATAATAAAATAAAGAATCTTACCAAGAGCTCTGGCAACAATAAAAAAAATATTAGTGGCTTTGGCTACATATGAATCAATTCATATCATTAAGAAACAGAAGAGGGTATGGTTTGAACGAAACAGGATAATAAAGATGATATTTTAGACATTTGCCTGTGGCATCCTGGAGTAGATATGCTTAGTTTGCAGTAAGGTATAAGGATCTAGGATCCAGGGCTCAGGAAAGCACTGTGTGCTAGAAATGGAAATTAGAAAATGATCAGCACATATGGAGTTATTTAATCCACTGGAAAGAATTACACAATCCAAGATTTCCATCTAGTATTAAAAGATGACAACCTAGGATGAAACTTAGCAGAGCACAGATACTTATGAAATGGTCAAATGATAAGCAAGTAGCAGAGGACATCAAAAAGAAAGTCAAAGAGATAGAAGGAAAATTCTGGACACCTAGGAAGTAACTGTTTAAAAAATTTAGCATATACTAGGGCAGAATCAAAATCAACAGAGTGGAAATAGATGGTCAATGTGCCCCAAAGTGAGTAGAATATTCTGAATCATTAATACATTTGAATGTTACCAAATGTGCAAGTTTCTGGCATGGGACCAATAACAGGTAGACAGATGCTATGACGAAAATAAATAAAAGCCTAAGTATTTAGGTCTTGATTAGTCATGGAGTGTCAGAAGTTATTAGATTTTTTTTTTATGTTTCTTGAAACGTTTAAGGGGATTTAATACTCTTCACAACTAACTTTTCAATAGATATCCTGGGATCTTGAATAACATTGTGAGACTAACAGAATTTTAATGAAAGATAATCTATAGTTTATCCATAAATAGTTTTAGATTATTGGCTAAATTTATATGCACTTCTTAAGATTTCTGAAATTAAAATAATCTTATTTGGGAAAAAAAGATTTCTGGGATTTCCAGATGAACTGATAAATTTGTATTGTCAAATTTTGTACAGCTTCAAGGAAAAAAACAGTCATTCAATTTCAAGCATAAAAATCCCCCCCCCAATTAACTCATTTGGTGACATTTTTTAAGAATGTATGGATTTGATGTCCTTTCAGTTTTGGTTTCCATTTGAGAGCTTAAAATCCAAGTTAAGCTTTAAAGTAAATAGTAAATAGTTTCTGAAATAGTCCTTTTGAGAAAGCTCAAGAAATTATCTTATTTCTTTTTGCTCATTATTTTCTCAGGTTGGCTACAGTAAAGATACCTTCTTTCAAACAGTTCAGTTACACATGAAATAATGGTGGAAAGACCATTATATTCATAGCTAAGAAAGTGAAAAGCTGGCTGGCTTTTATATTAGTCAGATTTCAACTATTAGTTTATTATGACAAAGTACTTTCCATCTCAACTGAAGGTTTTGTGGGACTACAGTAATTTCTGACATTAAAGAGAGGCCCATGAAATAAATGTTTAGTTGCAAACTATGAAATAACACATAGATTACACATACTCTTCTGCTAGATGAAATGTTTAATAGACAAATCAGTAGGAATGATGAGCTGCTGTCTTTATCCCTATTACCCTCTTCCCCTTACATTTTACTTAAAGCACTTCTTTGAAACATGATGATAGATACAGGAAGATTAAACTGTATTCATACTTTTGTGTGAATAGTTTTAGTAAGATAATCAGATTTACAACTTGCTAACATTAAATATAAACAGAATTGAGAATCTTGACTTTGAAAGAGACTTGATATAAAAAATCTTAAATACAAACTTTTCAGTCCTTTGCAAAAAGAATGAGTTTAATAAGGTTGGAGACTTGGAATGGAAGAATCTCATATGAATGCAGCAGGCTTTCAATGCCAGAAAGAGGCAATAGAAGCTTGGGAGAGTGTAAATAAAGGAGATAAAATAGAATAAAATAAAATCTTACTCATCTGATCCAGGCTCTATTGGCCGGTAGATACTTGTACAAAAGTAACTTTCCAACTCCCAACAGAACAGATGCTGAAATTACCTTGTGCTGAGATATGATGGTTTATACAAGACCTCAATTCAGGTCTTCTGGTTCAATCTAGCATGACCATTGCAGAGACTAATCAAACCTCTCTTTGAAGAGTTATTTAATTTCCATTCAGTGTTTACTAAAACTAGTCTCTCCTCAGAAGGTAAGAAGATACATGAGAGGAAATAGAAGATGAGAAAGAACAGCTTTATAAACTAGCTTCCACTTCCTTTCTCAAGACCATGCAAACAATATGTAATAATGAATTGACTTAGGTATGGGAAACTCAAGTGACATCACCAGAATTAGTGGTACTTGTATGAAACGAAAATATGTAGTTAATTAAAGTTTAAGCATTTATTAGACAAAATAACTAAATTATAAATGAATTAAAAGCAGTCTACAAAATAACTAAAATTGTATCACATTTTGTCTCCTACAATGGGGTTTTTCAATTTTAATGTGTAATATCAGTCTTGAAACTAAAAAAATCAACTAAATACTAATAAAATATTTTCAAGCTACTTTGAAAAAGTTAAGAATTTAAATTTGTTTTGAATTATACTTCCAGAGATGTCAAATCAGTTATGTGTGAATTGGTAGTCATCATTTATAGGGCAATTTCTACATCAAATTTTGTATCTGATATAGATTTGTGGTAAGAAAGCCGTATCTACCAACAATCTGTTGTTAATCTAAGTGCAGTCTGCTCACTGCAGAGAACCAGAGTAGGAGTCTCATCTACAAAATCTTTGTCATTCTCCAGTCCAACAATTCCTCTTTGTTACATTCCAAGTCAGGCTCTCTCAGCTGTTTCCTAAAGCTGTCTGGATTGTAGTTGGAAACCCAGGGATGTTTAAGGGGAGCAGGATGAGAAAATGATTGAAAAGATATAGATAAACATAGCAATAACAGAGTCACAGAACTCTGTAGTGAATGTTTGACATTTTCAGGTTACTTGATGACCTTCATGAGAAGGATAAACATTATGCCACTAATTGAAATAAATTCAGTGAAAAACCTCAACACATGACTTGATAGAGAAGGTTTTAAAATATCAATGTTAAAATTGGTTTTCAAGATTTAAAACTTTTATTAAGAAGAAAGATTACCAAAAGGCTTATAGTTTAGAATAGTTGGACTTGGTTGATATTTTTAGGACATTACATCCCCACAAAACAGAATCTACATTCTTCAGGTCCTCACGGAACTTTCTCTAGGATAGACCACATACTCGGGCACAAAAGAAGCCTCAACAAATTTAAGATAGAAATTATTTCAAGCATCTTCTATGACCACAATGGCATGAAACTAGAAATTAACCACAGAAAAACAAATGAGAAAAAAATGATAGTATAGAGACAAAACAACATGCTACTAAAAAACCAACAGGTCAATGATAAAATCAAGGAAGAAATTAAAAAATACCTTGAGACAACAATGAAAACACAACCACACAAAATCTATCAGATGCAGTAAAAACAATCCTAAGAGGGAAGTTTATAGCAATACAGGCTTTCCTCAAAAAAGAAGAACAATCTCAAACTACCTAACCTATCACCTAAAAGAATTAGAAAAAGAAGAACAAACAAAACCTAAAGTCAGCAGAAGGAAAGAAATAATAAAGATCAGGGAGGAAAGAAAGAAAACAGAGATTTAAAAACAATAGAAAAAAATCAATCAAACCAAGAGCTGGTTTTTTGAAAGAGTAAACAAAATTGACAAACCTCTGGCTAGGCTAACCAAGAAGAAAAGAGAAAACTTAGAAGAAATGGACAAGTTTCTAGAAACATACATTCCACTAAAACTGAATCAAAAAGAAATAGATCACTTGAACAGACCAATCACTAGGAGTGAAACAGAGTCAGCAATAAAAAAATCTCCCTGTAAACAAAAGTCCAGGACCAGATGGCTTCACTGGGGAATTCTTTCAAACATACATTGAAGAGCTCATACCAATCCTTCTCAAACTCTTCCAAAATTTTGAAGAGGAGGGAATATGCACAAACTCATTCTATGAAGCTACTATCACCTGATACCAAAGCCAAAGACACTACCAAAAAATAAGCTGTAGGCTAATATCACTGATGAACGTAAATGCAAAAATCCTCAACGAAATATTAACAAACAGAATGCAACAACACATGAAAAAGGTCATACACCATGATCAAATTGGGTTCATCCCAGGGACACAAGGATGGTTCAACATACACAAATTAATCAATGTGATACACAACGTTAACAAGAGAAAGGAATAAAAATCACATGATCATCTCAATAGATGCACAGAACACATTTGATAAAATTCAACAACTCATTTATGATAAAACTCTTACCAAAGTGGGTATAGAGGGAACATATCTCAACATAATAAAACCTATTTATGACAAACCTACAGCCAGCATAGTTCTCAACAGTGAAAAGCTGAGACCCTTTATGCTAAAATCTGGAACAAGTCAAGGATGCCCACTCTCACTACTTCTATTCATCATATTCTTGGAAGTCCTAGGCACAGCAATCAGGCAGGAAAAAGAAAAGTGATCTAAAATGGAAGAAAAGAGGTAAAATTGTCATTATATGAAGATGACATGATACTATATATAGAAAACCTTAAAGGCCCCCCACAAAAACTATGAGATAATAAAAGAATTTGGCAAGGTAGCAGGATACAACATCAGCATACAGAAATCAGTGGCATTTCTTTACACTAATAATGAAATATCAGAAAAGGAAAGTAAACAAACAATCCCTTTTAAAATTACATCAAAAAAAATAAAATACTTAGGAATTAACCTGACCAAGGAAGTGAAAGACATATATGCAGAAAGCTACAAAACATTGATTAAGGAAATTAATGATGACTTAAAGAAATGGAAATATATCTGATGTTCTTGGATTGGAAGAATTAATACTGTTAAAATGGCCATACTACCCAAAGCAATCTAAAGATTTAATGCAACCCCTATCAAAAATTACCCAGGACATTTTTCAAAGAACTCGAATAATGCTAAATTTTATATAGCAACACAAAAGATCCAGAATTGCCAAAGCATCACTGAAGAAAAAGAACAAAGCTGGAGGAATAACCATTCCAGACTTCAGACAATACTATAGAGCTAGAGCTACAGTAATCAAAAAGCATGGTATTGGTACAAAAACAGACATATGGATCAATGGAACAGAATAGAGCTCCCAGAAATAAATCCACAAACTTTTGGTCAATTAATCTTTGACAAAGGAGGCAAGAACGTACAATGGAGTAGAGACAGTCTCTTCAGCAAATGGTGTTGGGAAAACTGGACAGCTGCATGTAAATCAATGAAGTTAGAATACTCCCTCACACCATACACAAAATTAAACTCAAAATGGCTTAGAGACTTAAGTTTAAGACAAGACACGATAAACCTCTTAGAAGAAAACATAGGCTAACTATTCTCTGACATAAATCTCAGCAATGTTCTCACAGGGCAGTCTACCCAGGCAACAGAAATAAAAGCAAAAATAAAAAAATGGGCTCTAATTAAACTTACAAGCTTTTGCACAGGAAAGGAACCACAAATGAAACAAAATGACAACCTATGGAATGGGAGAAAATATTTGCAAAAGGTGAGACTGACAAGGCTTAATTTCCAGAATATATAGCTCATACAAGTTAATAAGAGAAAAACAACTAATCCAAAAATGGGCAGAAGACCTAAACAAGCAATTCTCCAATTCAGACATACAAATGACCAATAGGCACATGAAAAAATGCTCGATATCGCTAATTATCAGAGAAATGCAGATCAAAACTACACTGAAGTATCATCTCACACCAGTCACAATGGTCATCATTCAAAAGTCCATGAATAATAAATGCTGGAGAGGGTATGGAGAAAAGAGAACCCTCCTACACTGCTGATGGGAATATAGTTTGATGCAGCCATTATGGAAAACAGTGTGGAGATTCCTCAAAGGACTTATCATATGATCCAGCAATCCCACTCCTGGGCATATATTGAGAGGGAACCTAACTCAAAAAGATACATGCACCCCGATGTTCATAGCAGCACTATTTACAATAGCCAAGATATGGAAACAACCTGAATGTCCATCGACAGATGACTGGATAAAGAAGTTGTAGCATATTTATACAATGGAATACTACTCAGCTGTAAAAAATAAAATAAAATAATGCCATTTGCAGGAACATGGATGGACCTAGAGAATGTCATTCTAAGTGAAGTAAGCCAGAAAGAGAAAGAAAAATACCATATGATACCATTTATATGTGGAATCTTAAAAAAAAAAAAAGAGAGAGAGAATTGAACTTATTTACAAAACAGAAATATCACAAACACAGAAAACATACTTATGGTTACCAGGGAGACAAGTGGGTAGGAAGGGATAAATTGGGAGTTTGAGATTTGCAGATACCAATACATATAAAACAGATAAACTACAAGTTTATAATGTATAGCACAGGGAACTATATTCACTATCTTGTAGTACCTTATGATGAAAAAGAATATAAAAAATGAATATGTGTATGTTCCTATATGATTGAAGCATTGTGCTGTACACCAGGAATTGACACAATGTTGTAAACTGACAATACTTCAATAAAAATATATATAAAAGTATATATTCATCTATCATCAGTGCACCCAAATATATGAAGTAAATATTGACAGTATTAAAAGGAGAAATAGACAGCAATACAATAATACTAGGCAAATTCAATATCTCATTTTTAATAATGGATAGAACAACTAGACAGAAGTATCAATAAGGAAAGAGAGGACTTGAACATTATTCTAACTGCAGCTAATGGACATATATAGAATATCTACTCACAGCAACAGAGTACACATTAAGTGCATACAAAACATTCTCCAGGACAGATTGCATATTAGACCATAAATAAGAAAATAAAATAATGAATTTAAGAAAATTGATTATATGAAGTTTCTTGTCCAACCAGAATGGAATGAAACTAGGTATCAGTAGCAAAAGAAAAACAGAAAAATCCAAAATACATGGAAATAAAACACCACATATTGAACCACCATTGGGGAAAAAAAAATAAAAAGGGCAATTAGAAAATACCTTGAGATATATGAAAATGAAAACATAACATACCAAAATTTATAGAATATAGTAAAATCAGTAATAAGAGGGAAATTTATAGTGGTAAATGTCTGCATTTAAAAAAAAGGAAAAGATCAAATTAATAACCTAAGTTTACAGCTCAAAAAAACCCCAAAAACTAAATCCAAAGATAGCAGAAGGAAGGTAATAACAATTAGAGCAGAAATAAATAGAGAATAGAAAAATACAAGTTAAAAACCAGCAGTAAAACTAACAGTTGATTCTTTGAGAAAGAGAAAAAAAAAATTAACCAGCCTTTAGCTATATCAACTAATAAAAAGAGACTCAAATAAAATCAGAAATTAAAGAGGAGACATTACAATGGAAGCCTCAGAAATTTAAAAAAATGATTATGAGATTACTATGCCATCAAACTGGATAACCTAGAAGAAATAGATAAATTCCTAGAAACATGCAACCTACCAAGATTGAAAAATGAAGGAATACAAAATCTGAACAGATGTATAATAAGTAGAGAGACTGAAACAGTAGTCAAAAACCTCCCACAAAGAAAAGCCCAGAGCAAGAGAGATGACATCAGTGAAGAATTCTAAAAAACATATTAAGAAAAATTAATCCCAATCCTTCTCAAACTCTTCTAAAAATTAGAAAATTAGGGAACATTCATGAAACTTATGAGTCCAATATTATTACCCTGATACCAAAATCAGACGAAAACACTACAAGAGGACTACAGACTAAAATAACAACAAGCCACATTAAAAGGATTATAGAACATGACCAAGAAGGATTTATTCCTGGGATGCAAGATGGATCAACATGTGTAAATCAGTAAATGGAATACACAAGATTAACTCAACAAAAGACAAAAATCACCAGATCATCTCAACTGATGCATAAAAAGTGTCTGACAGAGTTCAACACTCTTTCAGAATGAAAAACACTAACAAAATATGATTAAAGAAAATTACCTCAACATAACAAAGGTATGAATATACCACAGCTAACAATACTTAATGATGAAAAAGTGAAAGTTTTCCATCTAAGATCAGGAACAAGGCAAGGATGTCCACTGCTGTCACTTCTATTGAATATATTATGAGAAGCCCTGGTTAAGAGAAATTAGGCAATAACAAGATATAAAAGTAGCCAAATTGGAAAAAGAGGTAATAAAATTATTTCTGTTCACAGATAACATAATCTTCTATTTAGAAAACCCTTAAGATTACACACACACACACAAAATTAGACCTAAGAAACTCAGTACAACTGCAGGATATTAAAGCAACACACACACAAATCTGTTGTATTTCTATACATTAACAGTAAATAATCTGAAAGGGAATTAATAATGCTATTTAAAATAACATCAAAAATAATACCTGGAAAAAAACACTATAAAGGTGGCAAAAACATACATTCAAAACTATAAACATTGCTGATACAGATTAAAGAAGGCACAAATAAATGAAAAGACATCTCATGTTCATGAACAGGAAGGCTTCCTATTGTTAAGGTGCCCATTCTATGCAAAGTGATCTATAGATTCAATGAAATTCCCACCAAATGCCAACGGCATTTTTTTTGAAGGAACATAAAAATCCAATCTAAAATTCATAACGCATCTTAAAAAACCCTGAGTAGCCTAAGTAGTCTTAAGAAAGAGGAACAAAGTTGAAGGCCTCACTCTGATTCTAAAACTTATTACACATAGCTGCAATAATCAAACCAGTATGTTATTTGCTTAAAAACTGATATATAGACCACAGGACTAAGATAAAGAATCCAGAAATAAACCCATATGTACATGGTCAAATGATCTTCAACAAGGGTAACAAGACTACTCAATGGGAAATAGTGTCTCTAACATAGTGATAGAAAGACTGGATATCCACATGAAAAAATAAAAATGGACCCTTACCTGACCATCCCTCTCCAAAAAAAAAAACCTTAAAATAGCATAAAGACCTAAACATAGACCTGAATCCATAAAACTGTAAGAAAACTTGTTAGGATGGCCAATACATATAAAAAAAGAAAAAGTAAGTAGTAAGTGTTGGCAAGGGTGTAGAGATAATGGAACCCCTATGCACTGTTAGAATGTAAATTTGTGCAGTTACTATGGAAAACAATATGAGGATTCCTTAAAAAATTCAAAATTTAACTTCCATATGATCCAGCAATCTCACTTCTGGGTATACAGTAAAGGAATTGAAAACAGGATCTTTAAGAGATACTTGCACACCTGTGTTCGCTGAAACATTCATAAAAGGGACGTTATTGAACCAACCTAAATATCCATCAACAAATGAAAGTATACATGCAATGTGATATATACATGCAGTGGACTATTACTCATCTTTGAAGAAGGGAATCCTGCTGTATCTGGAGGACTTTATGCTCAGTGAAATAATCTGATTACAGAAGGGCAAATACTGAATCATAAACCAGATACTCATCCATGTCCCTCCATGAGGTTATAGAAGCTAACCCATTGCCTACTGGCACTTCAGCACAACTGGCTAAAATAATTGCCCTAACATGAGCCTTGTAGTTTGCCCAAGAAAAGAAGACCTGCCAACAGCTCTTTTACAAACCATGGTAGCTCCCAAGGCAACCATGGGCCTTAGTCCTTATAAAGCTCTCGATGGAAGACCATTTATTCGGACAGAGACACTGATAATAAAATCACCCCTTTGGGGCATATGCCCAAGCTCTAATTCCCAAACACTCTAAATAATTTGGGCTAAAAAATGGGACCTCATGTGGCAACAGGATCTCCTTTGTATCCCCCTGGCACTTGGGTGTTGATCAAAGCCTGGAAAGACATCTCCCTAGCCTCCCAACTTCAAACCGTATGGAAAGGGCTGTACCCTGTTCTTCTATCTTCTGCCACTGCAGTAAAGGTTCCTGGAATTGCCAGCTGGATACATCATACCTGAGTAAAATCTTGGAAATCCACCCAAGAAGACCAATACATTAAAAACCTGGACCCTGGCATCCAAGACACCTCAGATTCCACATATTCTTGCAAACCTATTAGTGATCTGTGACTGCTTTTCAGCAACACTTTGGGTTAATCAAACTTCAAATGGCTATACAACAAGGTAATCAACCAACCAGCCTAGATGGCTTTGACACAAACCCCCTGAATGGACACTAACCCTTCACTCACCACCTGCCCGGTGACAGGCAGCTAGTCTAGAACCCCAACAAGCCCCTTCATTGCCCCAGATCAGCAGGAAGTAGCTAGAGCAGTTGTCACCCTCTATATCCCAAAGATTTGGGGTCCTATGGCTAGAGGGGGGAATGTTAGACAGTTAGATAGAAATGAGCACCAGGGGAGAGGAAAGGAAGGGGGAAGGAGCAACTCAGAAAATAACAGTATGCCTGGGCTCAGGATAAGGGGCTCCAAAAACTTACTTTCTCTAAATGAAAGCCAGCGAAGAAGCTGGCTAGAATCACTGTGGCTGACATCAATCAAGCAGTCACAAAAACACTTCCTAAGCCAGGAAATAAGAACAGGAAAAACAAAGGAGCAGGAACATTTTTCCTCCACCCCCATTTCTCAGAAGTGCACTGTATTTTACCACCTTTTTACTTTACTAATAAAATCTTCTGTTTATATCATGCTCTCTGTCTCCCATTAGAAATTCATCTTTTTTTCTACTAAGAACCAAGGTAACTTTTTTCCCCTCCTCCTGGAAACAGTATGATTGCACTTATATGAGGTACCTAAAATAGTCAAAATCATAGAAGCAGAGGATAGGACAGTAGTTGCCAGGGGCTGATGGGAGAGGGAGATGGGGAATTGCTGTCCAATTGGTATAAAGTTTCAGTTATACAAGATGAATATGTTGTAGAGATCTGTTTTACAATATTGTACATTTGTTAACAATACTGTGTTGTACACTTAAAATTTTATTAGAGGAGATACCAAGGTTTAGCCACAATTTTAAAAATGTCAGATCAAAACTGTTCTCTGGATGGCAGTAAACTTAAAGATTGGTAATGTACAAACTAATAATATAATTAACTCCCCAAAATTATTTTTAAAGTATTCATTAACTACAAGTATTCAGAATGCCTGATATGTACAAAGCCATACATCTTTTTCAATATGAAACACAACTAACTCTTGAAGCAAATCAGCTGATAGTGAGAAACATTTTATTGGAATTAATAATCAGGCTCCAGACTACTTCCATTAAATATCATGCAATGCCCATGTGAGGTTTTACAAATAACTTTTAACTTCTAAATCATCAAAATTTCAGTTTTATCTCTCTAAAATCCTAGAAGAGATTTTATATCTGAATTATCGTAATTATCTCTTATCTCAGTCAATAGAAATATAAACCATACTCTCACTGTAGAAGATATAGAGAGGATACAGAGCTGCCGACAGGGTTGTGGGCAAAGGTATTTTAAAGTTGACTTAGGCAGTTCACAAACCTGTACATTATCAAGATGTCATAGCCACTTATTTAAACTCATTACTGTCCCCATCTGTAAAAATAAGTAGGAATATATGTTAACGAACATGAACTATCACTGTATCCTGAATTTCCTTTTAAATTTTTGATATTTCCCATTTTATTTGCAGGTCTTTCCCTCTACCTTCAGTGTCACTGTCCTCTGATGTGGCATTTTACCCTCATCTTTCATTTTTTCTGTATTTTATACATGAGCAATTAAAAGCTTATCCTTCTAAAGGATAATGGGTCCCATAAAACACCCAAATATATACAATCTGTATCTTTCTCTCGAGTTGTTGCCCCAGATAACCATATAAGCACATCTTTGCTTAAAGATTTGTTAAGCACCTCAAAAACTCTCATATTTAATACTTTAATGCATGGAGTCCACCGTGTCCCTCATTTGTTAAAAAAATCTAGTCTATATATAAATACCTGAACTACACTTATTAACCTCAAAATAAAGCTGTAAATAATCTTGTTAATGTTCTATCAACACCCTATGTGTAACATGGATTCCTATTAAATATAATCATTAAATATCTCCCTGGCTAATTGGAGATTCTAAATATATGAAAGGGAGCAAAATTTTCCACCCCAAAATATGCTTGTTTGGCATATGAACTGTTTTGAGCTGCTTATTTTTAAGCTACAGTAGACACCAATCTCTGAAAACAGAGTAGAAGTTACTCTGTGTAAGGGACATCTACATTTATAAGGGTAACTTCCATCTGAGATTTCCCTTATAAGTGTAGATGTCTCCTTCTCTGTACCAGAAAGAAGAATGACTAAACTTCAGGCACTTTCTCATAACTGGCCTTCCCCCCACCCACTCAATGCTTATTTAAATTGAAGTATAAATGACATACATTATATTAATTTCAGGTAAACAACATAATGCAATATTTGTATATATTATAAAAAGATTACCAAAACAAATCTAATTAACATCTATTATGTACAGACTTACAAAACTTTTTTTTCCCCCCATCTTTCTTTTGTCTTTATCTTGAGGTGGTATTTAGGTTATGGCTTGGACCATTTCAGAGATTTATTTACTTTTCCTGCGTATCTTCCATGTACACAGGAGATACACATGTTAGTAAATGTTTTTCTCCTGTTAATCTGTTTATTAGAGGGGGTCTTACAGGAACCTAGAAGAGTAGAGTAAAAATTCTTCTTCCTCTCCAACAGTTTGGTGACCCACAATGGGAACTTTCGAGACACTGTACTCAATTTGGAGCCTGCAGGAGGGATTCTAGAAAACTGGCAGAAGCTAGAAAAGGGTAAGACTCCTCACCCAGCCAGCTCTTCTAGATCTCTCTCTGCAGTGCCTAGTTGAGAGAGGAAGGTAAAAATGTCTTAGCCTTTCTCCTCCAAATTTAGGTTCTTAGAAGAAAGTATTTGTGAAAACTAGTTTCTTGGGTATAGCAACTCTGGTAACGATTTTTGTTATGAGAACTCTTGTTTTCCACTAATCCCTTTCTTCCCAGAGATAGTTATTGTTTTCCTCTGTTTTTTGTGCCATTTGTCATAAGGAGAAAACAATAGGCTAAATGAGGTTTTCCTTTCTTTCTGTTCTGTTTCTTGAGAGCGTGACTTTGTGACCAGTAAGGATGTTCTCCCTGGCCTGTCAGCCAAAGATGCAAGTGTTTGCTTGCACTGGCAGCCAGCTGAAGAGCCTGGGAATCCAAGGCAATCAAGTGGCAAGCCACATCCTCTTTGTTCAACTGTGCCAGCTCTCAGGGGAGTTTGTCTCAAGGGGTCCCAGTCCAAAGGGGCCTTTGTCCTTTCAACTATCATTGTCCCATTGGTACTGAAAAATCCCATTGCAGTAGTGCCTGTCTCGTGTCATAGATTAGTGGATCTTTAACTGGAGCCATCCCACATTCTTGTAGGAGCCCGAAGACACTGCTTTTAAAAACCCCATTCTTACAGCCTGTAACAGCAAAGGCGTATGCATCTTAGGCTAACTGGGAGTGAACTTCCTGGGCCTCACAGGGCTATGTCTTTTACATCCTTAGTGCATGCCTCTTGCATCCATGTTTAAGCCATAAAAAACCTTACTGGGCTGAGTCACCACTGAGGAAAACACACTACTGAAAATCCTACTTGTCAAAGGCCAGATGGATTCTTTGAATTGGAAAAACTTCTATATTAAAAAAAGAATTTTAGAGAGCCCTCATCTAAACAGCTATCTTACTGGTAACTATGGAAAGGCCACGCTGAAAAAAAGGACATAAAGGAGAACAAGGATTCCCTTAAGAAATAAAACAAAGCCTTTTCCCTCCACTTTCAGAAGATTCTACCAAATTTTGAGAGGAATGGGAAAGATCAATAGACAGCCATAACCCCACTCACAGGGACCCTGACTGGCTGCTAAGGGATGTTCTCACCTGTGGTTATGCTGTATTTATCAGACAAGCCAGATGGTCCCCTGGGGGAAATCCCCCCAAAAGAGGAAACAGATGAGCAGAATTTTTCCCAGACCCTCCTATAAATGATTAGGAAATGGATCAGCAGGAAGATGATGTGTTCAGGAGCTGACAGAAACAATAGCAGAGCCTTTTTCTTGACACTCAGGGGAAAAAAAGTGAGCATTTATACAGATTTTACAAAGGTATGCCGCATTCATCCCTGAAGCTCCAGAGCATAAGAATCTTTTTGATTGCCATCTTAGTTTGAAATCATCTCCTAAAATAAAGAAGCTAATTGAAGAAAGCATAGTTGGATGGGCAGATAAGCTCACTGATATCGCTCAGGCTGCAATCTAATTCTTTGAGGAAAGAAAAGCAACTTTATCTTACAAATCAAGTGTTTACAAGAACAGAAATTCAGCTCTAGAAGGTGTTCAAAATCCACATATCCTTTTGGACAAGCCCCAAACCTCCCCTATTTATCTCAAAATACTTGCAGATATTGTTAAAAATCAGAATATTGAAAACAGAACTGTCCTTACTTATGAAAAATGAAAATTTAAATAGTAACCAATCTAGACCTTTGGTAATAGGCAAATTTGCTCTAATACTCCTTGGAGAAAACTTGAATACTTTCTCCATGCCTTTGAGATATCAATTTTCTACCCTGTCTTCTCTAGAATCTGACCTTTCTCTCCTTGAAATGCACACTTCAGGGAAATCTTCTCAGGAACGCAAAAAAAAAAAAAAAAAAAAAAAAAAAAGAAAGAAAGAAAAGAAAATGAAACAGTAGCTATTAAGTCGTCTCTACAAATATTAGTAAGAACCTTTAGCCATCTAAGCAGTGAAACTTACCTATTCCAACCATCAGAAATAAAATTTGGATTCAACTATTATTTATAAACTAGTGAGTTTGTATGATACTGCCTGTCTCATTACTAAATATTTTAAATGTAAGCTATAAGATTTGTGTCTATATGTTTATGTATGTCTACAAATGTATATTGTAGATGTGGGATATTCTTTTCTACCTCTGGATGGTATCACCAAAATTAATTTATAAAAGAACTCTATTTAGTTGGCCTAAAATAAGTGCTGGTATGAATTAAATATTTCAAAACTTTCAGAAATAGAAATTCAAGTATTTCTAAAGTTCATGTGATGAGGGATAATTTTTAGTAAATAAAAGGCAGTTGAAGTTTGTTGGTTAAATGAAAATAGGAGTATTTTCAGAGTTATCAGCATTAAATACAATGCAGTTATGCAACTTTTATTCTCGATAGCTTTGCTAGTCACAAGTTTATGTTATCTCTGTTACCAACTTTACCAGCAAGAAAAGTAATTTAGGATGACATTTAAGTTTGTCTAATTGAAGTGGGAGGAAAGAGACATTGTTACTATTAAAGTTAAGGAAGACTAGATGAATTGGGTCAAGTAGGTAGAAACTCTAAGATGAAATTCTCTGTTCAATCGACAGTTAAAAGGCATGTAATCTGAAAGGCATGATGGAGCACATAATGGTCTTTTCATCAGGTCAGTGAGGTAGGATAAGAGGCAACTATTGAAGGCTTAACTTAATTGAACCCATAATCAGATCTAGAGTAGTAGCTGATGGATTGAGGACTTACACCACAGCCTCCTGGGAGGGGACAAAGGCAAAGTCAAGTCCTGAATGTATTCAGGACCCAGAAAAGCAGACTGAGATTCAGGACTGAGCCTAGTTTTCAGTGAGGAAATGGAAAGTGAATCAGGCATCCAAGGTAAAGGCCATTGTACGGCCAGGATGAAGGAGGCTGGAGTGGAGAGGAGACTGCGGCTGCACCTTGGGTGCCCAGGTGCCCGGACACTGCAGCCTGTCAATCACTCAGGGAGGCAAGATGAGGTCAACCTTATTTCAGGACATAGTTTTTCTTAACCTTCTGATTATAGTGAAAATTTTAATAGGAATCATACTAATATTAGTATAATGTAAGCCAAAATGTTCCAACTATCTGAAAAAAATATAATCTTATAAAACAATGGTTTAAGTGAAATAAAATAAAGACAATACCTTACTCCCAAACTTATAAGACTTTTAGTAACATCAGTATATGCTGAAAAGTTATATAATACCTGTCAGCGTTTTTATTGTAACTGTCTAATACTAAAGAATGAATAAGTAGAATCACAAATGATATTTAAATGGTTACCAAAGACCAACAAAAAGTTAAAAACTATTCCACTAGGGACAGCTACCACAGATTGCCATCATTATTTAATACTGCCTAAGTTTCTGGCAAATTTATATACACATGCACACAAGATAACTGGTAAAAAAAAATCGTTTTTAATCTGTTTTTATAACTGACAAGTCCAACAGGATTTTTTTCTAAGTTGGGATAACTTGTAAAATTTGGTGAAGTGGCTGGATATAAAAACAATCTATAAAAGACAGATTTTGTCTACTTGAGCAAACAGTACATAGAAATGAAAATGAGAATTTCAGGCTGAAAATAATACTTAGAAATTCGTATAAACGGAAAGTAGAAATACATATAAATGAAAAGTATCAGGACCTATACGAAGGGTATGAAATGATACTGAAACATAAAACAAGTCTGAACAAGGGGAAAGATACACCATCTTTATATATTCTGTGTGCATTTCTTTCAAAGTACTATATGAATTTAATTGATTCTATTAGGAATTTTTTACTAAGTTCTCTTTTTTTGTTTGTTGTGTTTGTAACACAATCTGGCACCTGCATGATAGCATTCTTGGAATAAGTATATGCACTCGTGTCAAAGAGGGAAAGTGACCTTGAGAAACAGGGAGGAAAACACACTGACAACACTAATATAAATATCTGAGGTGAACTCTGCTTCACATTATTTTAGCTGATGCAAATTGTTGCAAAGGAGAGAACATTTAACATGCAGGTGAATCCAGCAGAGAGTTTTGGACTTAGTATTCAAATAAAACCCTGAGAAATGCAAAATTTAGCCAAAAAAAATAGGCCAGTGGATGCCAAACACCTAGTTTAGATTTAGTTTTCCATTTAGTTTACTTGGTGTTTTGATGTTATATTACATATATATTAAAAACTATTATCTTGAAGCAAAAACTGTGAAACAAACATAATTCAGAAGAATGCTTATATTTTTTAAGACACTTTTACAAATGGAGAGATGCATTATGTAAGTGAAATATTCCGAAGCATTCTTCGGCTTTTGATAACATCCCTTCCTTGGTTCACCTCTGGTATTTTCATGCATTGTATTTTCCCAGTCTCATTTTTTCTGAAACCCGGTTGAAAAGTTAAAATACCTTTAGACTATTTAAAGGCCTGTCCAGGACCTTCAATTAAGGCTGCCTCATGTATGCCCAGGGGAAAAGAAATCCCTGAAAAATCAATACTCCTACCTGAGAGACTAAGAGCACTTAGGTCCTCAGGAATGACTTCAGTTTCTAACATAATGACATTTTTTTCAGGTTATTGTTAATATCTTTCTCAATTGAATTTCTTGTTCATATTACACATTCACGGCTTATAGAGACATCTGAGAGTGCCTGGTGGAATATCATCTCTCCTCACAACTATGCCCAACGACTCAGGAACCACTGCAAGATTGTGTAGACCTTAAAGAAGATCATCTTTGTTGGCACCGATTGGTGGAGTCAGAGGTGAAGAACAGCTGAAGGTGTTTAGAGAAAACACTGTCATTGTGTTCCCAAGAGATGGAAAAGCACTTTCTATGAGGAAACGAAGACCGAAACCAGAGTTCCTTAAGAGTCTCTGATGACAAAACTACATTTTCCTATCTTCTTACTTCTTCTACTAGTCCAATGTGCAAACCAACACATTCTATCTTTTCTCCCTAGTTATGTAGTTTCAGTAGTGGTAATCATTTCATTGTGTACGTGTGGGGCAATCCAGGTGCATGAGATTGTTCAGTATAGTACAAATACGAACCCTTGGTCACTCACAGCACATGCATGTGCACACACCCTTCCTCTAAAGACACATCTGAGGGGGCATTGGCCATGATGAATTTTCAATTTCTTGTGTGAAAGAATAGTAAACTTATACATATTACAAGTTCAGTAAATAATCATTCAATTAGTACTTAATATTGAAAGGTAATTACCAGGCTCAATTTAAAAGATGTTTTAACTATTGTTAACTAATCCCCAGCAAAGGGGCTCTGGACCTAGAACTAGCTGAATGAGTATCTTATTCTAAAATTATTGAACACAATGCATTTTGGCATGTATCCTTATGAAACTGTACTTGAAATGCTCTAGGAACCTTCAGCAAAAGGTCTCCATCAAGTTAAAAAAAAATGGAGAAAAGAAATGCAGAAGAGATATGTCCTTGGAAATTGTTCCTGCTCCTTTCCATTTTCTCCTGTGGATATTTTACAAGTTTTAATGTCCAGTAGATACCTGTCTATAACTGGTGATCAACATGTATTTCATAAGTGAATTAAATCCAGTAGGAGACAAAACTTAATATTCTGAATTACAGGAGCCCACAAGGGTTAGTAGATACCTTGAAGTACAGTCAGCAATAATTTGTTCACAACTATCTAAATCAACAATTAGAGAATCAAGGCACTTATTTCATGATATGGATATTTACTAAGAAAGAACCAACTACACAGCTGATTTAAGAAAAAAATTACCACACTGGAAGCAGAAATAAAGAACTATAAGAGGGAGAAAATTCCAATTATCCAGACTACTTATTGATGTCTTGAGTAGAACTCAAACTTTAAATTATAAATTCATACTTTGTTATATTTTATGGAAAGCTAATGTCTAAAGTCCTAACCAAAATACTATTTTAAAGGGTCAACATTAGCCTCTGCCAACTAAGGTCCAAAAAAAATGCCCTGGGTAAGAGATTCTACCTCAGAAATGGCCATACATTTTGATAAATTCCCTTCCTTCACAATAATGATTCCTCCTCTGAGTTAAAAATTCTTTTCTTTTTTCCCTCTTTATCAAAAAG
Organism: Camelus bactrianus; assembly: GCF_048773025.1. Lineage (NCBI taxonomy): Eukaryota > Metazoa > Chordata > Mammalia > Artiodactyla > Camelidae > Camelus > Camelus bactrianus. Next base: position 53,787,300 of record NC_133540.1, read on the forward strand.
GGGAAATGAGCTAGAGTCATGCAATGTGGAAGAAAGTGTTAACAGTAAATTTGTAACCTGCTACCTAAAATACAGGTGGCAAATATATATCAACCTAAAAAAAAAAAAAAAAAATTCTCGTAGCTAACTGTATGTCCCAAAGACAAGGAAGGATTTCCTGGTCTTGCCTGGGAGAATTTCTGTTTAGGACCAACCCTCCCCCCATCTAAAGCCCAATGTGTGATGGGAAGATAGAGCAAGGATAGCCAAATCCATGATTTGGGTATTACTGGCCCAATGATCAAATCCAGAGTAGAGTTTTAAATTACTTGTAATGGGACACCAAGCATGTATGTTTGAATAATCTGAACAAATATAAATAACTTTAGAAAAATATGTATGAAATATTAAAATAAACTACTTTGTGACACATTTTTGTGTTAAATATCAATAAATTTACAGCACAATCAAATGACAAATAACAGTACTTGCAAACTGAACACTAACTTGAGCAACCTAACTAGAAGTGATCGATAGGTCTTTTTATTGATTTGACTAAAAACTTAATGGAGTATTTCACTTTTTGCTGTGTAAAGCAGTAACGAGTCTTCAAATAATTCCTTGAATGTCACATGACTAGAATATTTCCTAAATAAATATGTTAAGTGGTCAGTTACACAAGTCACTTCCATTTTTACCAGATCTTGAAATCATTTCAAGTTCAATTCATGATTAAAAGGACATTAATAGTGAAACTAGAGGTTTTTAAGAAGTGGTATTTTCCCACAATTCAAGTTAGACATTAAACCTATAAGTACAGTCATTTAAACTGATTTTAAATTCCAATTTAACTAAAAGCCAGTACTTCTCATTCATTCTAGTTAGACACAGAAAACAAACAAAAAACCAGAATAGAACAAAAAAGATAACTACCACCCCTAACGGAATAAATTCAGAGGTAGTTTTTGAAGCTAAAATTTCTCTTCAATTGTATGTTCATGTGGATTAGAGTGCGAGGTATTTGAGTATCTTCATGGAATCAGCAGAAATTCTAGGCACAAAGTAAATTCTTTGTTAAGAATAATGATTGAAAAAATTAAGGATTTGGTAATTTTATTTGTAATTAAGATGATTACTTCTTTAAAATGGAACACTGCAGTAAAAGTTAAACTCCTATCTGAAACACTTTGCTTAGCAAAGTCCTTTACTTTTTAATGTGATGTGTTTCTCTTTTGTATTGCTTAAGTTAGAAAGTGATCTTAACAGATTTTAAATTTTGCCATTTTTTAAAAATCACAGTTCATTACCATGATAGTATCATATTACATTCAAAATAAGCATGTAAGGCAAGATTTTGACTTCCATTTTTTTCTGGGAAGAAATGATAAGCTTTCATGCTCAGAGATGGCCAAATATTTAAGGAGACTGGAAAATTACTAAAGTAGCTGAAATGCAACATAAGAGAAACCAAAGTCTGTCTGCAACACTGAAGGCACAATTGAGGTGAACACTCTAAACTAACAGCAGGAGCACCAAGATCCCACAGTTTCATACAGGAATATTCAGTTGCCTCAGATTTGACACAGAGAACAGTAACACAGTTTGAGTTTTTCACACTGTAGTTTTACCAAATAAGTTTAAATATGGAACATTGGGAAAACTTAGTTGAGATAATATGCCTTGCTGGAGTGCTGGCAGTACAAATAAAAAGCTGATTAAAAAAAAAAAAAAAACTAAAAAACTTAGCTGTTACAGGATTGGGATTTTCAGTAAGGCCAAAGAAGAAATATAGTGGGAATAACTGAATGAGAAAGATTGACCTAAAATATAGGATTTGAACTTGATTTCAATGATTGGAAAGTAACTGTTATTTAGAAGAATGTATCCTTAAAGCAGTCAGGCAAGGGAGTTCAGTGGATAAGAGGGTATCATGTAACAAAGACTAGATGATGGGTATTCCAGATAAAAACCAGAAGTCAGCAAGAATCTCCAAAAGGATAGAAACATTTGACCAAGATTCCAAAACCAACAGAATAAGAACATAAATTTGAGAAAAATGGTAGCGAGGGTGCTACAGCTTTGTATTTTTTAAGCTCTGTAGAAGACGGCTATGTTACAAAAGGTGGTGGTGAGGAGAGGGGAGCAGCATCAAGAAGCAGCAGCAAAGGACATCACCTGAGTCTGTTCACATGTTTTTGTTTTTACACATCTCTTGTTTTTACCATGCGTGTGCAAGAATGAACACTATTTACCTGAGAGGTAATAAAGTTTCCAGTTTCAGTACAAGTCAACGATGGGAATGTGGGAGAAGTTAGGTCGAGAATTTGTTTCTCCAAAAATATAGAGGTTCCAGAGTATGTGGTGAAATGATCTGGGGATAAAAGATGGAGTTTTGGGTGAGAGGAAAGTAACCATAGGCCCTTATGGGATGATACTGTGGGAGACGATACACAGCCAGAGAGGACCCCGTTGTGGGGAGTCACAGATGACAGGAATAGAAAACTCAGTGATGTTAACTGATCACAACATTTTCTGCAGTATTGCTTAAAACAACACCCAGGTAGACTAGAGCTCATCCAGCCATATTGCAGACAGTCAGCACTGACTTGTTAGACTGCACTTCTGATGGGTATTTAGTCTCTAAAAATTATGGGGACTCTATCCTGTCTGAAAGATGTATGTCTTAGATTCTTTTTTTTAATAAATAATACATGGGGCCCCTGGTAGAGGCTCAGGGTTTAATGCCACTTGTATTTAGGATCATAGGGTTACAGGTGTGAAACATATAATTAAAAAAAGTATTTTTATATATTCAACTAAAAAGAAAAATCAGTAAATTAAGTAAACATAGGGCTTTATTCTAAGTAGCAAGAAAATACTACTAAATACTGAAATTTCTTAGGACTAATTAAAACTCGTATTAGGAAAAAAGTCTTGGCCTTGTAAATAACTTAATCAATAAAAGAGTCAGCTTCAGATAAATATCTGGATATAAAAAGGAAAAACATAGCTTGATGAAAACAAATACACATTCCATCCATGCTGGATTCTGAACACACTGAGACCTAAGTCAAAAACAGAAGCAGATGGGTCCAAACTTTTGACTTTATTCCAGATAGAGGCCAAAGTGAAGAATGGACCTTCAGGGATGCTTGTCAAGTGAGCCTCAGGCTGAAGCCAGAATGAGGCAGAGCTACTCAGCACGGCACAGGCCAGGCTGGGCAGCGAAGCGCACCCTCGACAGGGCAGAGCTCCGCACAAGCAGCGGCCTGGAGGGCGGAGGGCCTCCGCTCTCCGCAGCGGGCTGGCTCTGGAGAGGAGGCTGGGAGCCAGTCGTGTCCTGCTGTTCTCGCACTAACCCCCAGCAAAACACAGCCCCTCTTCCCCACTCGGGGAAAAGTGGGTGAAGGAGAAGACAGCCTAAGAACACACTCGGGGAACACCTGTCCATGTGAAAACTAGGAGTGGGGAGAACATGTTTCTAATACAAAGCGATTAGAAAAAGATTACAAAGGGCAATAACAGTTGACATTTTCGTTGTAGATTCAAATAAGAATATATGTTAAGGAAATTTTTTTTAAAAGTTGTGTTTTTAAAAAAAGACATCTGGGGGAAAAGAAAAAATACATCAACCTCTCCTTAGTCTAGTTCTCCATTATTCTACATTTTTATACCTATTATAATTAAATTATTTTTGTTTTTTTTCAGCGAAAACATAAACATAGGTGCATTCCAAATGAAATGTTCTGGTTTCAATTATTTAATCCTATTTGTTCTTTCTAATTCTCATCTCCTTATCATTAGTGTGTTCATCTGTACTTTCATCCATTTGTTCATGCTCTGAAAATTCAGTGCCCCACTGTGCTTAAGTTTGCATTTGCCAAGTGCTGTGGATAAAGAGATTAAAATGCGGCCTGTTGTAAAAAAATACACTGTTAAATAAAGTCAATCCAACTTTTGATATAGACCATTTCAAAAATAAAGAAGATGGACTTTATAATACAGCTGAACAGGACCAAGAGGCATGCCGGCTTTATAATTCCCAGCCAGGAACACTAAACAGCTCTCTGTGAGCCACCATAATTAAACCCAGATCCTCCAATTAAATCAGATACCATATCTGTGTTATCCAATTTAGTCCTTGCTCAGCGAAAAGAAAAACTTTTTCTGAACACATTTTACAAATCACTTATATATTGCAGATTTGACCCACTGACTAATTGATGGACTGGCTTGTTTTGCTTCTTTATGAGCCGGTCCAGATGCAGTGCACACCAACAGGATGCAAAGCTGCTTAGTGGTGATCTGCCTGAGGGGTATGATCACCCTCCATTTTGCACCAATGAGTAATATAAAATATTGTACTAATTAAGCATGTCCTCCTTAAATGTTGAGAAATAAACTAATATGAGTGTTGATAAAATAATTTTTATTCAACAGGGAACTAAAAATTCTTATTCATATTTTATCTCAATACTGAATTATGATTCTCTAGGTCACCTAATGCCAGGCTTACGTCGCTCAAAAGATCATATAAAAATAACTGTTTTCTATTTTTCAGGAGACTCTTTGGCTAACTTTGGTCTAAGCTGGGTGTGTGATGAGCATATTATTGAAGAAGAAAGGACAGAAAACCTATTATCAACTAGAAATGAAATGGGAAATGGTCCAATGGCAAATTACTTTCTAAGCTGCAGTATTTTCTGTTCTGCTGTATTCATTTGTTAAAGCTTTACTGAAAAGCAATGATTTTCTCTTTTTACTTTTACTACTTAGGATTTCCATGTTAATTTTCACCACACCTCCCTTTTTTAATTTTAATATTTGAGGAACTATGAGGATTTTGAGCCTCCACTGACCTGGTGACCGTGTTCTATATTCTCATCTCACTTATGATTTCAAAGTTCTGCCTTTTATAACCTGCAATATCGCAGAATCATATAGCTTTAAAAAAGAAATCAATCTTTAAAAATTAAATTTCATTCCTTGATCTATAGAACGTAATGTGTTAACTCTATACAGCTGCTCCAAAAAAGGGTAGCCAGTCAACACTTTATTTTCTAAATTTTCTTCTATACTTGATGTGTATTTGAAAAATCAATTTTCACTTTATTAGGTGTCCATTAGGTAAATTTATGCAAAATAAATATATTTCCATCTTCAAATGTTAATGAAGTATTAGGGTTAAAGATCAAATTATCTTTCCTACAAAATAGTCAATTTAAAATTTGACCTATTTGTGAAATAAATTTTTTGAAAAGTCAGCACTTTAATCACAGTTATATATGTTTCTATAACATTATAGATGTAAGAAAATAAGATTAGGGATCACTCAAACCTATGCCAATGTGTAACCATGGCACAAACACAATCTAAATTCACATACAAATATAGTAAAATTCCTAAGAAATATTCCAGGCAAACTGCACTGAGCGGCACCCCAGAGGTGGTCTTTCTTTTGTCCTCTACACTTAGAAGTTCCAGAAGCAGAAGAAAAGTATCTCTGCTAGCTCAAAAGATGGACTGTCCCCAAATATAAATTCCTGGCCCTCAAATATTCTACTCTTTCGGTAAGTTTGATTCCAAACTTTTAATTCTTTGTCCATTAAGTTCAAGGCTGTTCACCAGCCATACAATTTACTGCAATGGGCCAAGTATCTGAGCCAACTTCTTCATAGCCTGAGTTCGACTGGTATTTATTTATGACCCTTCTCCAGTGTAGACTTCATGTAAAGTATTTCCACTGCCAACTCTCTCAGTCTTAGTGTTGGTGTCATTAAGGCAGCACTAAAACTGAACTTATATATCTTGAGGAAAAAAGGTTAATCTCTCTTGTACCACTCAAAAAGGCAGAAACAAGTCCCACTTAGCAATGAAAGGGTCCCTTCACGGTGACATTGTCTGGCGAGATGCTTCTCTGCCTCTAACGACCTTTCTTATGGTCCCACTGTGCAGTGGAGCTCCTGACAGCCTAATTATCAAAGGTATCAGACTCACAATGCCTAACAAAGGGACAAATTCTCACGATTTTTTTTCCCCAACCTTGGGAAATTCCTGTCTCAAAGTCTCTTCAAATAGTAACATCAATTAACAGTAGCCACACACACAAAAAAATCTTGCAACTTTGAAATAGCAGTTTTTGTCTAAGTCATTATTTTATCAGCTATTTCTTGGGAGACATATCCTATTTTGGTGTGCCTACTTTGACTTCTCCAAAATTAAGTGGGTTTGAGATACTATTTGTAGGCATTTCCAAACTGTTTTTTCAGTTAGGACTATTTTTACATTGGTTTTAGGTTCACAGTAAAACTGAGAGGAGGCTACAGACATCTTCCCATACAGACCGGAGCCTCATACATACACAGCCTCCCTCATTATCAACATCCCCCACCATAGTGGTACATCTTTATGTCTCCTCAGTAAAGTTTCGCCCAAGGTCTTTGACCTACTTTTTATTTAGGTTGCCTGTTTTCTTATTGTTGAGTTTTAAAAGTTCTTTGTATATTTTAGGTAACAAAAATCAAGTCCTACTGACTTTCTGCCTGCTGAGTATGTCCATTTTGGATAGAAGATGTTGAAATACCCAACTATGATAATGATTCATCTGTTTCTCCTTGCATCTCTGTTAGTTTTTCCCTCACATAGTTTGACATTGTTAGGTGCATACATGTGAAGGATTATGTCTTCTTGGAGAAGTGGCCCATTTATCATTATATAATGCCCTTCTTTAGTTGACATCTGTCTTTACTTGAAAGTTGGCTCTGTCTGAAATTAACATAGCTACTCCTGCATTTTATAATTTAGTCTTAGCATGGTCTACTGATCCATTTAATTGTAAACTACATGCGTGTATATATGTGTGTATATATATACACGTATACACACACACACACAGATTTCTTGTAAACATATACTTGAGTCTTGTTTACTCACTCTGACAATCTTTATCTTAATTAGTACAGTTAGACCACTGATGTTTAAAGTCATTATTGGTAAAGCTAGGATACTATATCACATATTCATTACTGTTGTCTGTCTTCGTTCCTTACTGTTGTATATCATTGTTCCTATTTTTTTCTTCTGCTCTTTTTGCCTTTGTGATTTTTAAAGGAATATTATCTATAATCCCATTTTCCCTTTAAAAAATATATTGGATATATACATATGTATATTTTTACTCTTTAAGTGGTTGCCCTGGACTTTGTAAATACAAATTTACAGCCAATCCTAGTCCACTTTCAAATAACATTATACTACTTCACAGGTAGTATGAGTACCTAAAAATAACAACAACAAAAACCCTAATTGCTTCCTCCCATATGTAGCACTGCTGTCATTCAACTCACTTATATATATTCATACCCAACTATATACATACACAAGATGTATACATAAACCTACATAATCAAGTTCATTGCTGCTATTATTTTGAATTTCTGTTAGATCAGTAAGAAAAACAAATTTTACCATCACATTCCTTCTTTGATGTTCTTCCTTTCTTACAGAGATCCAACTTTCTGACTTATTATTTCCCTTCTCTTTAAAGGGCTGTTTTTTGTTGTTGTTGTTTTTTAACATTTCTTGCAAAGTAAGTCTATTGACAACAAATTCCCTCAATTTTTGTCTAAAAGTCCCCTTTCCCTCACTTTTGAAAGATGATTTCCAGGTACCTAATTCTGGGTTGGTGGTCTTTCTCTGACAACTTTAAAGAGTTCACTCTACTCTCTTGCTTGTATGTTTTCCAAAGAGAAGTCAGATCGTAATTCTTATCTTTGTTCCCCTATTGGTATAGTATTATCCCCCCAACCCTGGCTTCTACCCCACCCCAGGATTTTTTCTTTATTTTTGATTCTTTGTTAGAAGGTGATGTGGCTAGGTCTGGATTTGTTGGCATTTATACTGCTTGGTTATTTCTGATCCTTCTAGATCTATAGTTTGGTATCTGACATTAAAACAGGAAAATTCCAAGACAGCATGGTATTGGCATAAAAACAGACATCAATCAATAGAACAGAGTAGAGAGCCCAGAAATAAATCCACAGACCTATGATCAATTAATCTTTGGCAAAAGAGGCAAGAATACACAATGGAGAAAAGACAGTCTCTTCAGCAAGTGATATTTGGAAAACTGGATAGCAGCAAGTAAATCAATGAAGTTAGAACACTCCCTCACCCCATACACAAAAATAAACTCTAAATGGCTTAAAGACTTAAACATAAGACAAGACATGATAAATCTCCTAGAAGGAAACATAGGCAAAACTCTGACATAAATCTTAGCAATGTTCTCCTAGGGCAGTCTACCCAAGCAATAGAAATAAGAGCAAAAATAAACACATGAGATCTAATTAAACTTACAAGCTTTTGCACAGGAAAGGAAACCATAAGCAAAACAAAATGACAACTTTGGAATGGGAGAAAATATTTGCAAATGATGTAACTGACAAAGGCTTAATTTCCAGGGCATATAAATAGCTCATAAAACTTAACAAACAAACAAACAAAAAACCAAACAACCCAATCCAAAAATGGGCAGAAGACCTAAACAAGCAATTCCTCAGTGAAGACATACAAATGGCCAACAGGTACATGAAAAAATGCTCAATATCACTAATTATCAGAGAAATGTACATCAAAACTACAATGAGGTTTCTCACACCAGTCACAACAGCCATCATTCAAAAGTCCATGAACGATAAATGCTGGCGAGGGTGTGGAGAAAAGGGAACCCTTCTACAGTGCTGATGGGAATTTAGTTTAGTATAGCCATTATGCAAAACAGTATGGAGATTCCTCAAAAAACTAAGAACAGATCCACGATATGATCCAGCAATCCCACTTCTGGGTATGTATCCAGAGGGAACTTAATTTGAAAAGATACACACACCCCAATGTTCATAGCAGCACTGTATACATTAGCCAAGAGATGGAAACAAACTAAATGTCCATCAACAGATGACTGGATAAAGAAGTTGTGGTTTATTTATACAATGGAATACTACTCAGCCATATAAAGAATAAAACAATACCATCTGCAGCAACAGGGATGAACCTAGAGATCATCATTCTAAGTGAAGTAAGCCAGAAAGAGAAAGAAAAATTCAATATATCAATCATGTGTGGAATCTTAAAAAAAAAAAAAGACACTATGAACTCATCTGCAAAACAGAAACAGACTCACAGACGTAATGAACGATCTTATGGTTACCAGGGAAAGCAGGCAGGAAGGGATAAATTTGGAGTTTGAGATTTACAAATGTTAGCCACCATGTATAAAAACAGATTTAAAAAAAGTTTCTTCTGTATAGCCAGGGAACTATGTTCAATATCTTGTAATAGCCTTTTGTGAAAACAAACATATGTATGTATATGTATGAATGGGACACTGTGCTGCACACCAGAAATTGACACATTGTAATTGACTGTACTTCAATAAAAAAAAAAAGAAAAAGGAAAATTCCCTGTCACTGTTTCACCTATTTTTTCTGTTTCTCTTTGCCTTGTGTTTTTCCATTATATGTATGTTACAACTTTAGTAGTTGTCCCATAGTTCTTGGATATTCTGTTCTTTTCCTCAGGTTTGTTCTCTTTGCTTTTCAGCATAATAGGTCTTTATTGATATATCTTCAAATTCAAAGATTCTTTCATCATTTATGTCCAGGGAATTACTAAAACCAATGTAATTCTTCATTGTTGTTACAATGTTTTGCTTCTAGCAATTTTGTTTTTTTTCCTTCAGATTTTCATCTGCTTATACTGCCCTTCTGATCTTGCATGCTACCTACTTTATTCATTAGAGCCTTTTTGTCACAGAGCAAATTAATCATAGTGATTTTAAAAGACCAATATTATCATTGCAACATCCCTGCCATGTCTAATTCTGATGCTGCCTCAACCAAAAATAATTTTTTGAGGGGAAAGGTTTTTTTTGGTTTTTAGTATGACTTATAATTATTTCTTGATAGCCAGACATGATGTACTAAGTCCAAGGAACTGCTGCAGATATGCCTTTAGTAATGATGTGGTGAGGTGTCAGAGCAGGGGAAGCATACCATTGTCCTGTGATCAGTTGTCAGTCTGTTATTGAGTCTGTGCCCTGGTGTGAAAGCTTTACAAGTGCTTCTCATTTTTCCCCTCTTCCCTCGGATGGGATAGGGTAGCTAGAGTGGCTGGAGTTAAGGATATCCTTTCCCCAAGTTCCATTAGACTCTGATCAAACGCAGAACGTTAGGCTCGGGTTAGTTTCTCCTGTGGGCAGGTCTTGTTCAGGAAGAACAGAGTGTTCTGGTGTATTACAAAAGAGTTTCCTTTTTCCTTCCTCTGCTGGAAGAATGAGAGGATGTTTTCTATTATTTCCCAAGAACCTGGTGGAGATCCTAGAGGTAACCAGTGTCAGGGTAGGAAAGCCTGATCCATAGCTGACAAAGTGCTAGTGGCTCAGTGTGGACAATTCAGTTAACTCCAAGGGTATCCCGTCACAGGGGAGCCTGCACAAGTTTATGACATTTACCTCCAGGTTCTCACAGTAAATATTAGATTAAAATCACTTCATGCTTCCAGCAGGGGGAGGGAAAAAGAAACCCTATTGAAATACAGGAGACCACCCTGTTCTCTTTAACAAGTCTGCATTCAGGAGAATCTAACTAACTAGAACAAAGCAAAGGTATTTAGGCTATGTTTTTATTATGACTTTTTTTCCTGAATGTATTGCCAGACGATTTTGTCTAAAATATTATACGATGGTTTCTAAAGTTGTTTCTTAAAATTCAGTTCAGACAGGATCCACGTGCCAGCTACTCTGTGATAGAAACTGATGCACTAACTGTTAACTTATTCAGAGAAACAGAGACATTGTTTCAGTAATTGAACTCAAGTACGTTTAGTCTCATACCAAAGCGAGTAATGGTTTAGATGTGGATTGTTTCAGTGTCATACAGAGATTATGCAACTCCAGGTGAAAAATAGTGAAGGACTGAGTTGATCAGTTCAAACTTCAACATTCCTGTCAAATAGCTTGAGTTTTATACACAATTCTATTTGTAGAAATCTGACCCTAAATATTTCAGGTTAAAAAAAATAGAAGCATTGGGTTTATAAAAATTAAGAAAGTGGGTTTAAGGGGGAGGAAAGATAAGGGAGTCTAATTTCTGAACTTCACTACAATTTCACACAAGTAAGAAATAGAGAAATATGAATGTTAACATTTTAAATATAGGAAAAGTGGTTGTCATTTAATTATAAAAGAATTTTAATAAATCTAAATCTTTTACGAAAATTGACAGGAGTTAAGTTTAAAGATAAAGTTTTATATTTCTCCCAAGTAAACTGATTTTACATTTTCATGTTCTTTAGAAAACTTTTATCATAAGTAACAAAATTTAAAGTTAATTTTAAATTGCTTTTTTGTGCTTTCCTGGTTCACTGAAATGACCTTTCTACCCAAAGAAATTTAATTACATATCCACCTGAATAACTTAATTAGAGCATAGAATTTTGGGTTACTCAGAGTATAATAGTGTCTAAAAGAGGATGTGCTCAGATCTAGAATAGCTGAAATAGTCATTGAAACCAGTGACCAAAAGAATTAAAGAAGAATCAACTCAGCTGAGCAGAGCTTCACTCAAGGAGGAAGGCTCTCTAATCTGAATGTATTTAGTCTTATACAGCAAAGCAATGTCTGGAAAGTTTTACCTACAATTTTTTTTTCAAATTTTGTGTTTTTTCCATTTTTAATATGGTTTGGTGAAAGAAGAGCCCAGTAGGCATGAAACAGGAAACAGTCCCAATTATTAATTATTATTATTTTTTTTACCGTATATTAGAAATGGGTGCATGTTTACATGAATTTGTAAGGAAACCATTAACTAGCTATGCATAAATCCATGTTAATAAGACGTTGTAAATGAAAAAGAATACTTATAATTAGCACATATGCTGTAGAAGGCAGCTTTTGCAACTACTATAAACTGCTGGTATAGTTCTGAAGTCATCCTAAAATCTAAAAAGCATGAAAAGTGCTATATATATATATAATGAGAGAATCCATCTGTTTCTAGGATTTCTTTTCATCTACCACTGATGGCATTTTCATTTGAACTTACTATGTTAAAATGGGTGATTAGACTTCACTGTTATTTTCATGAGAACAGTTATTTAATAGAAAACCTTAAACTATATGAATTATGGTAATTCCTGTTTTTTGACTCCAAAAACACTTTCCTGGCTGACTTGAACTTTCACATACTTTCAAGTAGTCGTGTTAGGCAGTTAGATAGAAATGAGCACCGGGCAGGGGGAGAGGACGGGAACAGGAGCAATCCAGAAAATAACAGCACACCTGCACGCAGGATAAGGGGCTCCAAAAACATTTACTTTCTCTAAATGAGGGCCAGCAAAGAAGCTGGCTAGGATCGAAACGATGCGGCTGCGGAATAGACAGAAGGACCTGGCTTAACCTGACTCAGTGCTCATTGTAATGTAATTAACATTACAGTTTGAGCCCCTCCCGTGGGTTTCTCTGCGTGCTTCATGGGTAAGAACATACTCAACAGAGATGGGCGTGCCTGAGCACAAGGAACCTGAGCTGTCAATCAGCCTGAGCACTCCAAGAACCTGAGCCGTGAATCAATCAATTACAAAAACGCCCCCAAAGCCAGGGTATAAAAACAGGAAAAACAAAGGAGCAGCGCCATTTTCCCTCTCCTGGGTTGGCCCGCTGCCAATTCTCAGGGGTCTACTATATTTTACTACCTTTTTACTTTACTAATAAAATCTTGTTTACATCATATTTTCTGTCTCTTCTGAAAAAAATTTTTTTTCAGGTGACTATGAACCAAGGTAACTCTTATTTCCCTCTTCCCAGTAATACTCCTTGTATTAAAATGACTTTGACTTCTACATTCTCTTTTGATTTCCTAAGCCAAAAGTAGGCTAAACAACTAACCAGTTCAGCAGGAAACTTAAATTCAATAGACATAAAAGCGAAAAATCATTATGACCTCTAACAAACTTCATTATGATCCAGACCCCCCCCCTTTTTTTTTTTAATAATAAAAGAGAATCAATACCTAGTAACCTACAGTAGAAACCTGGAAGTCTTACTCCATTAAACTCCTTTCAACATTATTGTACCCGGGCCGCGCTGTAAAAACAGGAGGAACCTTCACCCAAAACCTGGTTTGAATGTGCCAAGAGAGGGTATCAACGCACACACACCAAGAAGTCAGGAAAAGAGTTGTGACTTACGTAACTGAGATCTCTGGGATGAGCAGAACAGCCTCAAGCAGGTCCGGGGTGGCTGGAGAGAACCAGGAAAGCAGACTGGGTTGGGGCTTTTATTGTGGTTAGAGGGCGGGCCCGAGTGACGACTCCCGTAGGGAGGCAGGCGATTGGGTGTTCTGACTCCTGCAGGTACTAGAGGGGGAACACCTGGGCTTCCGTACAATATTGGCCTGGTGAGAGATACAAGAAGAGGCAGGTGTGAGGCATAAAAGCTACTTGCAGTCAAATATCGAAAGAGAGCTTAACTCTTTATGACAAACCTCACCCACACAGCCATGTTCATCCAATTACCGCACGCATTTTTCTCATTTTTTTCTTTTTCTTTTTTTTTTAGTTTTAAGTTATCCTCTTTATCTGAGTAAATGTGACAGATTTCTGACTCATCTGATTAACCTTGTACTCAAATTCTATCCTTCACACATAGAATTTCTACAACAAAGAATTATACGTTTTTCCCCAAAGCATTACCTCCTCCAAAAAACTTTTGACCTTAAAGGATATCTTTACTTTTGCTTACGCAGTTTTATCAACCTGTTTACTTTTCTTCTATCATCTCTTTCTCCATCCACCAATCTACCTCCAGCAATACGCCCTTTAAATGGGAGCCATGTCTACTAATTACTGTATCATGTTAATCACCTGTGTCTGGCATCTGGCATGGCAGTAACTGCTGAACACGTGAACATTTGGGGCTCAGGACCATGAAGATTGCAGCCATCATTAGAGGCTCCCTGTCCATGGAATCAGATTTCTTTGATACAATCTGAGATTTAGAATTACATCAAATAATTAGAATTATTTCAATTAAGAATGAGATCAAAGCTCAAATAACTCAAAACATATCTTTTTAGTCTTTATGTAATTTAGAAAATACATTTCTACTTAATGATCAGCAAGTCATAAAGTAAATTATACTTACTCAATTATTCTTCAATGTGTTTGGTAGGCTTTTGCCACTGCATACTCTTAGGAAAGGGCTTCACCTCAACAGTACAAAGACACTGTCTACTTTGAATAAAACTGCACTTGCATAAAAATTCACTAATGGCCAAAAAGCCATATTCTAAAATTTTAGTAAATAATAGCATGTGAACACAAATTTTTAAAGTTTTTAACATAATATTTTGGAATGGAAATATTGGACGGAAAAATTATGCATATTCAGTATTTTTTACAACATGCAATGAATTTGAACCCTTAATTTGGCTGCAAATAATGAATTTCAGAAATAACTAAACATAAATTTGAATATAACTTTATTATTTCAATTATGTTAAAGGGGAGAGACTAAAATATTGCAGAACATATGGAGTGTTTTTTTTTTTTTAGTTATTGCATACTCACTTGGTAGCATTTAGGGTATTCTTAACTTATTTAACAAGGGAATTCATATCACTAACATGTGGGAGCTATTTAATACCTAGAGAAAAAAATGTATCTTTATTTAGCTAGATGTAACTTTGCTTTCCAGTATGATCCAGATAGATACTCTCCAAAACTGACAAAGCTGTACACCGTAAAGATTAGGAATCAAATACCTATTTCAGTATATAACGTAAAAGAGATAAGATCATCCCCGTAATTTGATTGAAAACTAAAATAATTGTAGGTCACTTTTATTTATATCTTACTACTAATAAACTATGAGTCATTATGCAACACAATAAATTAAAAATATTTAACAGCTTCAAATAATTATCCTTCTGTATTTACACACAGCAGTTTTACAGTGAGAAATACAATGTAATTTAAACACAGTACAATGGTTCATATGTGTATGAAGACCCAGAGTGTTTCATAAATTTGGAAAGTTTAACTTAAATCTTCATGTTTATAGTTGTACAAATGCATTTTTGTGTGCCTGTCTCTCCCTACTAAGCTAGTTTTCAGAGTTTTTAAAAAATGTAACAAAAATAAATAGCATACTCAGCTTTCAAAATATTTAAATTTGCCATATATATGAATTTTAATTCATAAGAAACTAATTATTATGAAATATTGATATCTTGATTTCATAGTTAAGTTGATTAGACTCAACATGCTTCAATGGTAGATAGTTTTTTCAAAGGCATTTTAAAAAATGGTGTCAACTTGTAACTGTGAATCCACATAAAGAACAATGTTGAGATCATGACAGATTGTATGTTTGATACTGCCTTCATTTTTCATAATTCAGAGAAGGGTATGACATACTTGTTTGATGTGAGGCAGAGAAATAAAATGAAATTTGTAATTCTGATGTAATAGACACCTACCTTAATATCATTGGTCATCATTACTGCTTCCATCTTTCCTTCAATCATCAGTATCCACAACAATGGACTTACCTAAAGACATTGACACCTTTCTCCCTGAGAGGGAGGAGATATATGTATGAAGATGTGTATTTCCAACCAAAATTAAGTTGCTGCCCAAAAAGTTTACCAAATGCAGTCTATGCAACTTATTTCTCCAAGCTAATGGTGACCATGGAAACACTGGTCCCATATAGGCCCATCATAGGTCACTGTTACAGACCCAGATTCAGTCATACAGTATTTAGGTAGTTTAATACTCAATATACAGCTTAAAATCTTAACTTAGGGTTATATTTTTGAGTGAGTTGTTTTATTAGTAAGACTCAGCTTCTATGTGTATATTTCATTCAAACCCAGTCAGACTGTTTGTATCCTAGCAAGAAATTTTATTCTTTACCATTCCTACTAACATCCATTAAACCTTTCAAAAAGACCTCAAAAAATTAAATTCCCTGGAAAGTCTAGGTCTGAGATAAATGCAGGTCTAACTTCTGATAATATATGTTTATGGTTAGTGGTCTGTTTTTGTCCTGAAGTAAAATGATCAGTCACTGAATTTTATTCACGTTTCTTGCACATCTACATGTGTTAGTGGAGATCCATGCAGCCCAAGCATTTCTAAAGAGCTGATATGGATTCCTCTCACCTTCATAATAGGGGATTTTTTTTTTTTTAATTGAAGAAAAATCTCTCCTCTGGTGTCTCTTTTTCTTATCTGATTGCGGTGGCCAGGACTTCCAATACTATGTTGAATAAAAGGGGCAATAGTGGGTATCCTTGTCTTACTCCTGATCTTAGAGGAAAAGCTTTTCACCACTGAGTATTACGTTTTCTCTGGGCTTGTCATAAATGGCCTTTATTATGTTGAGGTATGTTGCCTCTATACCCGCTTTGTTGATAGTTTTATCATAAATCGATGTTAAATTCTGTCAAATGCTTTGCTGCATCTATTGAAATGATCATATGATTTCTGTTTACCACAGTATTTGATTTGTGGATGTTG
Source organism: Camelus bactrianus (assembly GCF_048773025.1). NCBI lineage: Eukaryota > Metazoa > Chordata > Mammalia > Artiodactyla > Camelidae > Camelus > Camelus bactrianus. The sequence continues at coordinate 53,803,860 of NC_133540.1, forward strand.
AGTTATCCTTACATCCCTAGAATAAATCCCTCTTGATCATGGTATACGATCCTTTAACATGGTGTTGAATTCAGTTTGATAATATTTTGTTGAGAATTTTGCCTTTATATTCATCAGGGTTATTGGCCTGTATTTTTCTTCTCTCATAGAGTTTTTATCTGGTTTTAGTATCAGAGTAATGCTGGCCTCCTGGAATACAGTGTGGAAGCGTTTTTTCCACTTCAACTTTTAGAATAGTTTAAGAAGGACAGGTTTTAACTCTTTAAATGTTAGAATTTCCCTGTGAAGCTGTCTGCTCCTGGAATTTTGTTTATAGGGATAATTTTGATTAATAATTCAATTTCATTACTAGTGATTGTTCTGGTCAGATTTTTTTTTATTTGTTGCTGATTCAGTATTGGAAGATTGTATCTATCTAGGAATTTATCCACTTCCTCTAGGATGTCCAGTTTTTTTGCATATAATTGTTTGTAGTAATCTCATATGATCCTTTGTATTTTTGTAGCTTCAGTTGCAACATTCCCTCTTTGATTTCTGATTTTATTTAATTGGGCCCTCTTTTTTTTCTTGATGAGTCTGGGCAAAAGGTTTATCAATTTTGTGTTTCTTTTCAAAGAACCAGCTCCTAGTTTCATTGATCTTTTCTATTACTATTTTTTTGCCTGTATTTCATTTACTTCTACTATGATCTTTGTTATTTCCTTGCTTCTACTAACCATGAGCTTTTGTTTTCCTTTATGTCTAAGTTTAGAGTTTTAAGATTTTTGTTTGTTTGCTGAAGTAGGCCTCAATGGTTATAAACTTTTTTAGATGTTTATAATATAACCCTGTCCCATGCTCAGCATTAAACTTGAGTGTTTAAAAGTCTGAGACTTGAATTTTTACTAAGGCATATCAAAGTTTAAACAGAAATTGTGGTTTCTTATTCTGATTAGGTATTGTGTGTGAGTATGATACTATTTAGAATACATTTTATTGTCTTTTCAGGAGTTCTACTTTAATAACTGCAGACTGGCACAGTAAATGTTCCAGTTTAAAAACACCACTTGCAGTTTGTTTGGAAGGGGTACAGTAAATTTTAAAACTCTTTTTAAACTTTTGCTCATAGATGCATGAGTGTATTAATAGTATTTCTTAACATTTATCATTTAAAATTTTAATTTATCAAAAAAAAATTATACATCTTACATTTTGTTGAGTGCAGAAAGCCATACTTTAGGAAAGCAAACAGTAGTACCCTGCTGAGAATATTTGATGACATCATTAAATTTCTTTCATTTGCCCTTCAATTTACCACTAGATGAAAAGAGTTAGTATTATTATAGGTATTAAAACTCCAAGATTCTAGGAGATAAGTAGGTTACACTGCAACAAAATTTTTCACAGGCATTAGTCTCACAGTCATGCTTCCAGAGTTTTAAAAAATGTATCAGTGAATGTAAAGGGACCTAGGATGACGAGTTTGATTATTTTGCTTTGAAAGGTTTATTCCTTTAATCCTGAAACTGCTTTCCAATATTTAAAAAAAATTAGGTGAATTTTGTTAGTAATTTTTTAGCTACTCCCAGTCATACTGAATAATTATCTAGGGTTAATTAGGTTATGAGTGCCTGATTATTTTGCTTTTCCATTGGGCAGCCTAAAATGTATACAATTAACTTCTGACTTTGAATCACAAGTGAAAAAAGACTAACACTGGCCAAGAAGAGCTTAATGCAGAAGATGGAGAGCAGAGATACAAACAGTCCCTTACAATTTCAATCCAAGTATCTACTGAATTAGAAAAACCCTCAAAATAGAACACATAAATAAATCAAATTTTTAATTTTCTATTGATTATATGATTACATTTACTCATGCATATAAAGGCATTTAGTTAAGCAACTAATAAAGTAGACTGTAAAGTCTTTAAGTATTCATGTTTTGAAAATAAATGTCATTTGTCCTGGATGCTTCAATTATTTTCTCAAAACTTCAGGCATTTTATTTATGTGTATTTCAATTAGGTCTCAAGCCATTTTATTAAATCAAACTTTCATGTTTGATTTACAATGTATGAATATTTAAGTGAAAAATATTATGCTGAAAACTGACTTTAAAATAACTTTAACAGACGTAACTTGTCACCCAATGGTATGTGGAAATCCCAACAGGAATTTGATTGCAACTTAAAATCTAGAAGGTTGATTGGATTTTATAATTGGTGTTGCATGAACGGAAGTAAAATGATTATGCAGTGTGGTTTAAAGGAAGTCTAAAGTGAAATAAGGGTTAATATTCTTTGCATTTTCTTTTTAAAAGTTTCAAAATTAATATTTCATTGGTATATCATGTATTATTAGAAGCAAACCATTTCTTGAACACAGCAAAAACTCAGTTTTGAACAGCTTCATTATTCTGCCTAGAAATTAAAACTGCTTTCCTGTGTGTTAAAACTACATCAAGTTATTAGGAAGACATATTGTATTTCAGAACCTAGAAAACTTTAATAAAATTGAAATTTTTTTAACACATGAAAAGGTGTGCATTTGGATAAAAATGTTACATTTTGCAATAACAAGTCTTGATTTCCTTTTTTATGTTATGTTTGAATACTGAATTAGACAATGAGAGAGTAACAATGTAATCTGCTCACGATTTTATAATATTGAAGACGTACATGCTAAGATCTGAATTTTAATGCTTACCTAAAAGGCTAATGATCCAGAATTTTGCTCAATTGTTGACTGATGCACTTATATGACTTCTGAGAATTACAACAGATCAGTGAAAAATCCTCTTCAATATTCAGCAATGATGGAATGGATCAATGATGAGAAACCATGTACGAATGTAAGAATCAGAGAAGGTTAATTAAAATGATCAATCTCAAATAATTTTACTTACATGATTATCATCTATCATCCATCTCTGTTACATACACTTAAAAAAATAAAGTCTATCATACTGCATTTTTAAAAATCTTGAGAGTTAATTATAATCCAAAAATATCTATTTAAATGGAAAGTTTATATGTAAAAAATTGTGATATTCTTTGCAATGGTTTAAAGACTAAATCTGTTTTAAACAGGCTAATATAAGCACCCTCTGGCATCAGATCAGCCTTGCGATAATTGCTTCATCATGTGGAATTAGCTAGGTGTCATAAAATATATTGTGTCCACTGACCCAGAACATTTTATATTTTGTATGCTTGTTAGAATGTGCTTGTTACAACTGTGGTTTTAAAGGGAAGAGAATTATTTTTGCCAATTATACATCAGCTATAATATAAGCAACTCTAAGATAGATAAAGGCTGTTTACAACTCTGATGAACTTCACTTCATGTCTGGATGACTGGCATATGTCAATGGTGAGACTGTTTTCTGGAACGTGTGTGTGTGTGTGTGTGTGTGGTTTGTGTGTGTGTGTGTGACAAGATGTAAAAATATGTCAGTTATAAATTTACTAGGGGGAATATATTTGAGACTGGAAGAAAAAACATTGTTATAAAATACATGTAAAAAATATAAAATGAATATATATTTGAATCTTTAAGAATGAGACATTTGGTATCACTAAAAATTTTATTTGTAGGAAAGTTTTTGGGCTAGACTTGGACTAGAGTCAAATAATTTCAAATGCAATATTGTAAGTATCCTTTAAGTTATTATAATTTAAATTATGTTAATATCATTTCCAAAAATAAAATAATAAGACATATATAGAATGTGAATAATATTCAAAATATAATGTTTTATATCATAAATATTGCATGGCTTGCTTTAAATAATTTTAATTAATTTGAATTTCTAAGAACCATGAATTTTAAAAACAAATGCTAAATGTAAAGCAAAAAGCATGCATTAGATGAGATTATTTTGGTTTCATGTCATTTTTTTTCCCGTTATTAATCTCATATTAAATTTCCTCAACTTCCATCAGAAAGTTATTAATAATTGTTATTTTGATACTATATTTGGTGAAAAATTATCCCTTTACAGGCCGTTAGTCTGCCAATTTTTAGAGAGACTGAGTGCCAACAATAGTTAAATGAATATGTGGTTCATTTTTGCATATAATGAAAATCTATCTATCCATACTGATAATCTCCTGTATAATTTCTCACTTCACCACTTATGTTGTTATGAAGGATTAAGTATTAGAAAGAATATTTCAAAATATTTTCTGATTTCCATAATATACAGAATCTCCAAAATTACTCAGAATAACAAAAATCCTACCAAAACTCATTGCTGATTTAACTGAAACTTACAATCTTCTTGTTTTGAAAGTTAAGTAATAAATGTTATATCATATCTGAAACACAAAATTCAGAAAAAAACTTTCATTTTCATCTTATTATTTTCAAATAATTTTCACAGCTTTTTCCTTATACACCCATGCTGTAGATAACTAAGAAATTATAAAGAAGAGGAGAAGGAGATCATGCCATTTGCAACAACATGGATGAACTTTGAGAGATAAGTCAGAGAAACACAAATACTGTATAATAAGTCAAACTCATAAAAACAGAGAGTAGAGTGGTGGTTAGCAGAGGCCGTGGGGTACAAGGACTGTAGGGAACTGGGGTGATGTTGGTCAAAAGGTACAAACCTGCAGTTAGAAGATGAAGAAGTTCCGGAGATCAATGCACAGCACGGGGATTCAACAATTCTGTAGTATATACTGCAAAGTTCTTAAGAGACTGCATCGTAAATGTTCTCATCACAAAACAAAATAGTAAGTATGTGACATGATGGAGGTGTTAGCTAATGCTTCAGCTGCAATCATGCTGTAATATATAAATGCATCAAATGAACACTTTGTGCACCTTAAATTTACTTACTCAATTATTCAGTGTAGAAATGTAAAATGCATCACTGCACTTAACTTTTTAGGGTAGAAAGAAAATCCAAGATTCAACATATTTGGTCTGTATTTAGTTTGCTAGAGCTGCTACAACAAAATTCCACAGAGGAGGTGGCTTAAAGAGCAGAAATTCATTGTCTCACAATTCTGGAGTCTCAAAGTCAGACTGAGGTGCTGGCAGAGTAGGTTTCTTCTGAGGACTCTCCCCTTAGCTTGCAGATGACTATCATCAGTCTTCATATGGTCTTCCCTTTGTGTCCGTCTCAATCTCTTCTCACAAGAACATCAATCACATTGAATTAGGTCTCACCCATATGATTTCATTTTACCTTAATTACCCCTTTAAAGGCCCTGTTCTAAATTCAGTCACATTCTGAGGTACTGGAGGTGAGGTCTTCAACATATGAATTCTGGGGGGACACAGCTCAGTACATCACAAGTGCAGAGGAAGACTTAAACTTTTTCTTAGTACTGAGTCCCAATCCTTTGCAGAACGGAAACTTAAGAGTAAAGACATTTAGAAATAACAGCTTACATTCTTAAAAACACTTACATACAAATGCATATATATTAAATGCATAATTTGAAATAAGAATAAGTGTTTCCATAATAGAAGATTATTGAATAAATATAAATTATGTATCTGTGTGTATTTTTTGTGATCTGTATGTACTAAGGATAAATTAGCATGTTACTGTTTTGAAGTGTTAACTAATAAAATGGATTTGTAAACTTATATAAACATTTTCTAGCTTGTGTTGCCAAACTTAATAAAAAGTTTTCCAGATTCAACTTCAGTAGCCACTGGCAAAAGAAAAAAAAAAAACAAGAGTAGAAACTTCAATAAAGTAAGTCTCTTATGTCAAAAAAATAGCACAGAAAATGGAAATAGATGAGTTTTAAGAATGAAATAAGGGAAAGCTGTGTTACCTATGGCCAGCCAGCTTAATGAATTCTTCTTTGATAAAGCACTGCCCTGGAAAACCATGACAGCAGAATCTATCCTACAGTATACTAAAGCCTGATATTAGTTAATTCTAGCCAGGTTGAATCAATATGCCTATGTAAAGTGAAATTAGATTATGCTGCAAGAAATACTCAGATAATACTAAGGATTACATGCAAAACCAATACCCTGAAACTAAAAAAGCATTTTTGAGAACAGTTAACAGAAAACTATCTAAGTGGATGGATAGACCATATTCTTGTTATTGAAAAAGTATGAAAAGGCAAACTATAGAGAGACAATATTTTAAAAACATAAATATCAAAAAAGGGTCTATATATGGGAGATAAATATATACACACACACATAAAACTGAAATTAAAAAATGAGTAAGAATTGGCAGGCTCTTTCTGAAGTATCCCCAAATGGCAAGTAAATATGTGGAGATATGTTCTAATTCATTAATAATCATGGAAATACAAATTCAAACCTCAACTCAGCATCACTACAGCCCATCAGAGTGGTTAAATGAAAAACATAGACAATACTACATGTTGATGAGAATGTGGTAAAGACAGAATTCTTACACACAGCTGATGTAAGGGCAAGCTGACTTGTACCCTTTAGAAAACTATTTAGCTATTTACTATAGTTAACCAGGACCAAACATCTGCACACCCACTGGTACACTATTTCCACTTCAAGGTGGAAATACAGTCATATGTGCACCAAAACACACGTCGAAGATATTCACAGTAGCACTCACTAATTTTAATGGCCAAAAACATGTAGAAATAAAATCAAATATCCATTGACAGTATTTAGATAAGTGTAATTGAGGTATATTCATACAACTTAATAATGTACAGAAATTAAAATGAGCCAATTAGTGGGAAGGGTATAGCTCAGGGGAGGAGTACGTGCCTAGCACACATGAGGTTCTGGGTTCAGTCCCCAGTACCTCCGCTGAAACAAACAAACAAGCCTAATTACCTCTCCCCCCAAAATTTTTTTTTAAAAATGAGGAAATTATATCCATACACAACAAAGTGGACAGGTATCAAAAACAGCACAAGCAAGAAGCTAGTCATAAAAGAATACAGATGAGATGATTCTTTCTTTCAAAACTTAAATAACAAGTAAAATTCTTAGGAGTCAAGATAGGAGTTATACTTGGAACAGGGGCCTGGAAGGAGGACTACAAGGGGACTTCGAGGGTGTGTTTATGTCCTATCTTTTAATCTGTGTGTTGGCTTTATGGATTTATTCAATATGGCAGAACCTGAGTGCAGGATTTTGTTTTTTTATATTTATTACATTTACTTTATAACTGGAAGTTTGTACCACTTAATTCCCCCACTTACTCCTTTGTATATGTTATTAATAATTAAAATGTATGAAACAAACATGATGTAGCATTGAAATTGGCTTATCTAAGGAATCAGTTTATAGATGCTCATTTTAATATTCTGTGCATTTTTGAAATACTTCATAATAAATTAATGGATAAATAAAAAAGTTAGATTTGGCTTAGTTATCTATCGTAAGTCAAAAAATGTATCTGCTGCATTTTTCTGCAGTTCAGTTAAACAACAAAAGACTCTTTCCCTACTAAAATGTTTTAATACAGAAACTTTTCTATCACTCAGAATTATGTATCTTTAAGTTTACACAGACACCATGGAATGAAAAATATTTTTAAATGGTCACAGAAGGCATAAAAACACAGTTACTATGGGGATGGTGGTGGCTCACAAATTGTACTTATTGTTCAAATGTCTGTGAAGTTACAGTTAACTGCATCAGTTTTTCAGCTGGTACTAAACTTTCGCTCCCTACACCAAGATCAAAACCTGGATATGCTCTCTATCTTATGTAACAGTAGTTCTATTTTCTCCTGAAAGCAGCTTATGCAATTTAGAATTAAAAGTGCCTCGGAACTTATCAAAACATAAAACTTGAAGCTATATTTATGCTCCAACAATAACTCTGAATAAAATGTTTCTTTAACCTCAAACCTCTGAATAACTTTGATGTAAATTTCCCCATTTCCATTATTTTTCTGCTTTTCAGGATCAACTTTGAAAGTGAGTTTAATTGTGTTCTAGCATGTACCTTCAATCTAGTCCAGATTAAAACTGATACACGTATATACAAATGAGTGCTGCATGTGCATGTATGCATCTGTATCCACCTCCCTACCAACCTGTCTGCATGTCATACTTCCAAAATTAGCATTGTTTCACTTTGTTTGGTCATATCTATTTTGAAATGTCTAATAAAACTAAAAGAATGTGAAATTTTAAAATGTACCAAGAGATATATTTTGTAAAATTTTAAGATAATTTATCAACATTTCTTATGCTATTTTTTTCTATTTATATTACATACTTAGTTCAGAATTCCACCATCTCTGTGGTTAAAAAAAAAAAGTTGGCAATAATCACCTGAATCATCTTCCTATTTCCAAACTTAACCCATCAAATCCACTATCCACCTGTCTATCAGAAGTTATCTTTTTAAGGAAAATTTATTCTTTGATTAATATAATCATTGTCCCATTAGATAAAAGTCCGAAGTCCCTTCCATAACACAGAAAATCTACCACTCATTTACAGCCTCAGCTTACCTGTTTTCTTCTTGCTTAATCATCAACAACAAAACTTTCTCATTTATACAATCTTGTTTCATTCTTCATTGTCTTCCTTTATGCTGCCTACATGAATCACCATATTCCTTTTACCCTAGTTTTTATCTTTCATTTTATCCTTAAGTTGTTACCTGTTTGTAGGGAGTCTAGCTATATCCAATCCTCACATTTGTTGCAAATACATACGTCACTCAGCTCAGATTGCCTCTCATCTGTTCCCCATACTACCATACATTTCTATGTACTTATTTATCTGTTTCCATCATTAGATTATAAACAATTTAAAGAAAGATAGCTAATTTATATATATCTCAGGCATTAAATATACAAATAAGTATATTGACATGCATACATATGTATGCATATACATATATATGCACATATATGATGTATGTGTATATATAACTGAACATAAATGCATATTTATGTCTATATGAATATATAATTTTAAATGTTTCACCATTAATATGTGATGGCTTTATTCCCCATGTAAATGCCACTGAGAAAACCGAGCTCATTAATCTGTCTCTGTTTAACCATTTAATAATTATAAAGCATAGGTTTGAATCCAAGGATACCTGAATGAAAGCTAATGCCCATTTCATAATGTTACATGTTTCTAATTGATGTATCAGAATTAAATTAGGTGAACAGTCATAAGATAAACAGATCAGTATCATATTTTAAACAAGGCACTTGTTTTTCAACTTTTTTCTCTGAAATCATTTTTGTACAAAATATTATAAATCCTAAAAAATTATTAAGCATGTTATTATGCATACTTTAAATTATTTACATTGACACATAATTATGAAATTTTCAAATAATATCCATAATCTTAGTGAAATCCATTACATAGTCACTAAAGAGTTCAAACATATTATTCAAACTGAGTAAAATTAGAAATAGAGAAGTAGACGATTTCTAAACATTAAAGTCATTGTTTGACTTTAAAATTTTTCTACATTTGATTTATACATGCATGAATGAAGCAATCAATTCATGTACCCCAAATTATACCAGAGTTACTGTAAAACATTTACTATTTGTGAAAGGAACTAAATTAACTCTTCTTTATATTGACATCCATTACATCATCAGATTTTCCTCCATATGCATAAAATATAATTTTGTGTCATAAATCTAGAGGCATCCAAAAATACGAACCCAGATATAACATCCTACTTATGCAAACAGTGCATCTGCTTTTGTATGAGGAGGCCAAATTCTATTCCCAATTAGACTCAGACATCCCTAACACAGTAAAGATGAAATCAGTCAAAACCAAATTCTATTAGAAACATTTAAAATCTTAATATATTCATACAATATCATTATGTATAACCTGCTCAGGGAGTCACTTCAAATTTCCCAGGGTATTTGGATGTTAAATCATATTTTCACAACCCAATACCCACTGTCCCCAACAAAAATATGTTTCCTTTGCATTTTAATCAGTATCATCATTATTATTTCTCAAACTATTTTACATTCTCATATTAACAATTTATTTTCTGGTTAATATTGAATTTTCCCAATAGGCACCTATAACAAGAGGTTAAGACAAGGGTTAAGATTACATTTTTCTTAGATTTAAATATTATATAGAAATATTTTTCTTTATAAGGAATACTGCTTGTACAGCATGCTTTTAATTGTATGAATAACACATATGACTTAAACATAAATAATGCTTTATAGTTTCAAAAATGTGTTTACATAACTTATTAAAAAGTGTGGCTCCAGGCCCAAACCCTACGTGTGATCTCTCAAGCCTGACCACAGACAACCACAAGACTTCACCTGGCAAGTCTCAAAGGGGGAAGCCGCCCTCCTCACACCAGACTTAGTGCACATTCCAGTTTTCTGGAGGGAGATGCAGCCAAGGACCCGGTGCCACTCGCCTCCTCCAAGTCCCTCCCTCCTTGGCCAGCCATGCTCAAAAGCCTGGCTCTATTCCCAGCCCAGGTGCCTTCATTCAAAGGCTTCCTGGTGGAGGGGATGGAAGTTTAAGCTAAAGTACTTTTCAGGGGCTCCTGCTTAGACCTCCTTTGGAATGAGAGCCTTGGCTAAGATCCTTCTCCCTCGAACTCAGTACTTTTCCACTCCTAGCCCTTCCCCTTCTCCTGAAACCCAACCCCTTGGGTCCGTACAATATCCGGAGTCTTGCTCAAGGCTCCTCAGCAGTGAGACGATCACCCCTCTTGTGCTCAATGTCCTCTGACTGACACTCCCAATGCCAGTCCAGGGGAAAAATGGGACATTCCTGCCTCTCTTTTTTGGCTTCCTGCTTACACTACTGCATTAAATGAATAGGCTTGATTCTTATTTTCAGTTTGGCTTCTTGTCCTAATCAACCACCTTCACAACCAGCAGCTCAAAGAGAGGTCATCACCTATCAATTCTCATATATCAAACAGAAACTCTGATACTTATTTAGACGATTATGTGCTTTAAATATGTCATGGTTTTCTGAATTCTGCCAATGCCATTTAAAATCTGTTAAATGTATACAGCTACTAGGTTTGTGCTGTACTACTTCTGAATTTAATTATCTATATATCTAATAAGAACTCAGTGATATTAAGTAGCACATTATTCACAGGAGAAACAAATTCTAATACGTTGGCCATGGATAGAGTTCAATACACAAGTAATGATCTCCAGAATATATAATTTATGTAACAATTACTGATGCTGATTTCTCTTTAAAGAGTGATTTGTATTTTATTCTAAAGATGTTTCTAAGCCTATCTATTGCAATTGTTTTTTCTCCTAAGGGGATGATGCCCTTGCATCAATATCAGTGACCAGATATTCATTATATATAATCTGAAATGATGAGGTGGGGGAAGAGCCTGTAATTAGGAGGATTCATGACAAGGGGTTCTCTTCCATTTCCCACTAGGGTGCCCTGCCACATACTGTCTCCAGTGTTTTAGATCACTGATAAAATAAAAACAAAATAATCAACAACAAAAAGAAATGAACATCAAGCACTCTGTACCCCTTCTCAAAAGTATACTTTTTAAGTATGTATTTTGTATAGTAATATATTTCTTGCTTCCAAACTTAAAATTCATCAAACAACACACTGTGAAGGTCTACTTTCCATTCTTGTGCCCAAAATAATTAGTCTGGCATCTAAAGGCAGGTAAAAAACAGTATCTTGAAGAAAATTCTGAAAGTACTGTATGCATATTCAATACAACATATGTACTCTTTTTTTCTGGTTTTTGAACACTAAAAAATAGCACTATAGTATTAACAATATTCAGTCATTTGCTTTCTTATATATTTTCCATATATTTATGCCTATCTGAGTAGTCAATTCATATCAGTGCATAGACACATTCCTCATGCATATTTCAGCCACACAGAAGCTTTACTGACATGCCATAACTTAAATTTACCCAGCGATAAATGCATGAGCATCTTGTTTCAATATTATTTTGCCATAATGGTGCAATCAATGATAGTGCAATAAAGAACCCTGCATATATTATTTTTGTCTTTACAAATATATCTGCAGAATCAACTCCCTGAATGAAAATTACCAGGGAAAATGATTTTAGAATGGCATCTTTGAAAAATATAATTATAAAGTGATTTGCAATCAATTACTTAATGTCTCTGTCAACCACTAGAATATTAGCTCTGTAGCTCTGTCTTCTCTGATAAAATGTAGTGCCACTCCAAAGCATGATGCACTGTTTTGCATCGTGTCATTGTTGTTACTGAATGAATTCTATGGACTTTATGAAATGCCACATTACTTATCTAATAGCTGTCTATATATCCACTGGCTTCTCCTTTTCATTTTTTTGTTGTTGTTTTCTGGATCATGTTCAAATACCTACACGTATTTGTCAGGGTGCTCCATGCACTCATCTATACTTGTCTAAATAATCCCATCCGACCCCTTGTTTTTCCATACCACACTGCAGCCTCCCGCACACATATCTTCAGCACAGATCTTTAGATGCCCGTGTTAAACACCATTCATAGATGCTTGAGAACATCCCAGGTTTCAGTGCATCACACCACCATCCACCCACTCTGCTGCAAATGCCAGAACGCACTCCTAAATATGCATGTCTAGCGCAAAATTCTCTTGTAGCTAGACTATTCACTAGGCTCTTAACTTTTCTTGAATCTTGTTCCCCTAAAACCCATTCTCCCCGTGGCAGACACAGTGATCACTCACCACTCTAACTCTGGTACTGTCACTTCTCTTCTTTGAGGCCTAGAGTGGCTCTCATTGCCTCTGCTTTCCTCTCATGTGTCATCCACTCTTCTTCTTGATCATCATTCTTTAAGTTTCAGGCACAATGGGCACATTTACATTCCACATTCATTTATCAAATGATTACCAAATAACTACTATATGCCAATCTTTACTTTCAATGATGGGAATATTGCTGATATAAAGCAAAGGGGTCAAAGGCAGAAACTTCCAGTTAAAAGCATGTAAGTCATAGGGATTTAACATACAGTATGCTGAATATAGTTAACAACACTATATTATGTATTTGAAAGTTGCTAAGAAACTACATCTTAAAAGTTCTCACTCATCACAACAAAAAACATCTATGTTTGGTGATGAGGGTAGCTATAAACAATGTGGTGATTATTTCATAATATATACAAATAATAAGTCATTATGTTATATATGTGAAATTAATACCATGTCAATTATATCCCAAAGATTTTTTAAAAAGGAACAAAATCTGTTTTTATAATCCTTGATTACTTTTGGAGAAAAACAGGAAATGAAACTAATATACAAATAAATACACAATATGGCAAGTGACAGAAAGTCTAAGAGTGAAGGAAAAAATAGGTTAACGTTAAGGGTCATAAAGTGATGAGAGATACAGTATTTTTAATCGGGTTGCAAGTGAAAACCACAGATATAACTGAGAAACAGCACAGCAGGATGAAAGAGGAGCAGATACAAAGGACCTGAGGCAGGAACATTTCTGATTCACTGAAGAAAAGTATGACCAGGGCAGCCAGAATGGTATCGGTGAGTGAGCTAGAGGAAGAAACTGAGGGGAAGATTATGTAGAGCCTTATTTGATATGAAAGTTCTTTAGCTTTTATTCTGAGAGTAGAACCACAGACACATGACATGACCTAACTTCAGTTTTGGAAAGATCACTCTCAGGGGAATGTGGAAAATATAATGGAGGGATACGGAAACAAACATAAAAGGAAGGAGATTTTTTAGAGTCCAGTGCAAAAATCTAAGTGAAAATAATGGTGCTTTGAACACAGGCTAAGCACTGGACTTATTCCAAAGTTACCTGATTCAGAATGCATTTCAAACTCGATTTACTAAAGAATTTCATGTGAAAGATGAAATAGAGGCGTCTAAGATGGAATTGTGCTTTTTGTGTGTTTTTGTTTTGGCTTGAGCATTTAGAAGAGACAACAAACTGACCAGATTTAGAACAAGCAACTATGAGGGGGTGCATTCATTCCTTGTTCACAGGTCAGTTATGTGAAGTGGACTCAGAAAGGGGGAAAAAGCAGCAGCAGCAGCCAGTGAGGGTGGAGAATGGAGTAAGAAAATACTTCAAAAAGGGAATGATCAGCACTGTCAGATGTTGCCAATAGCTCAGGAAGATGAGGAAAAATGAACGACTACTGGATTAGGCAATGTAGAGGTCTACGCTGACCTTGAGAACTGCAAGCCTGTGAAATCATGAGCAAATCAGCCTGATTAAAGTGTGTTCAATGTGCAATTAGGGGCGTGCAAATGAAGACAGGGTACACAGACAACTCTTCCCAGGTTTTCAGTGTAAAAGAAAAAAAAAACATGGTAGTTCCTATAGTAATGTGAGGTCAAGAAAATTTGTTTTAAATTAGATGGGGCTACTACAGCACATTTGGATAATAATGGGAATGATCCAGTAGGAAGTGAAATTTTTTAAAATGATGTGACACTACAAGAGAGATGCCAGATGCAATCAAGAATGGATGCACTTCCAGGGTACTTTTAGTTCTTTCTGGTTTTGCTTTGTGTGTTTTGAAGTTCTGTTTTTAAGTGTATAAATATTTAAGACTTTTATTTCTCATTGGTGAACTGACTCTCTTATCAATATGTAATATTGTCCTTCATCCCTGGTAATTTCTTTTGCTTAAGATCTCCTTCTGATATTAATATAGCCACATTTTCTTTGATTAGTTTTTTGCATGACATGACTTTTTCCATCCTTTTAACCTTATACTCTCTATATCATTATTTTTGAAGTGAGTGTCTTATAGACAGCATATAGTTGGGTTATGTTTTCTTAATGCATTCTGGCAATCCACATCTTTTAACAGGTGTTTTAAAATAATTTACACAAATGTAGTTATTGATTGATTTGGACTACTATTTTTTTTGATATTTGTGTTCTTTCTTTTTTGTTTGTTTCACTTGTTCTCTTTTATTTTGGGTTATCTGAATATTATGTTCCAGTTAATTTATCATTTGTAATTTTGACTATATCTCTTTGTATAATTTTTAGTTGTTATCCTCGGACTTAAAATGCATACTTAAATTTTCACAGGCTACTTAAAATCAGTATTTTTATACTTTAAGTGAAATTACATACACACATATATATAAACTATTCTCCTCTAGAGTTCTTAAAACATGCTTAGCAATTGAAATGTTTGTGTATATAATATATAGATAGATAGATAAAATGCATTGCACACAATGACTTATATATTTATCATTTCTATTGTTCATCCTTCCTTCCCGATGTTCCAGTGTTCTAGGTTTCCTTCTGATAACATTTCCTCTCTGTCTGAAGAACTAACTTTAGCAACAATTTTAAGGCAGATTTCCTGGCTTTAAATTCTTAGTTTTTCTTCATCTGAGAATCTCTTTATTTTACCTTCATTTCTGAAGGATATTTTCACTGGTTATAGAATTTAGCATTGACAGTTCTTTTCTTTTGATCCTTTAAATATATTGTGCAAATTCCTTCTTGAACTCCACGGTTTCTGATGCAAAATCTGTAATCATATGAATTACTGTTACCCTACAGGTAATACATTATTTCTCCCTCTGCTGCCACTGCAATCACCAATGCCATGGAACTGTCTATGGTCCGGGGCATCAGAGAAAGGAAAAAGGTAGAAGAAAAATTAATGACAAGGGATTTCCCCAACTCGCTCTGAGCTTTAGAAGTTCAGTTTCCTCCTCCTTAACTCCGAAGTAAAAAGCTTCTCCTGGAGCTGTCTGTACCATAATGCTCTATCCAAGTTTCCAGCTAAGCGAAGTTCTATGTGTGGGCAGGTGGCGGTGGGGAAGCAGGGGTTAGAGAAATTAGAGTGGAAAATAAAAAATAAGATCATGTAGGTTCAGTCGTACTTTGAATCTGGTCAGGCAGTTCCTATTTACTTTTCAGTCATGTACTTTCCCATGTATTCTGTCCAGATCTTACAGTTGCATTCCATGGAGAGTCAGGGCGGCAACGTGGATGCCATCTTACCTAGACAGACTCCTAGGGCAAGTTCTTACACTTTCATCTAGCATTAAGGAAATAAAGGATCTACAGAAATAATTTAAATGGAAAGTGGAAGCAAAGAATAGTTTTTCTGTTTTTACCTTATAGTTTTATCCTATATTTCAGTTAATACACAGAGTATTCCAATATACCAAATGTACCTATTATATATCTGCTATCACATGCTATGCTTCTCCCATTTTGTACATAGGTATTTTATGTTTTGTAATACTCTTTATCCTATGCAAGAGACACTAATTTGAAATTCAATTCTGTCACCCAACCCTACTCAACCTACTCTGGGAGTGATTTGACTGGTATGTCTGTAATTTCTATGTTCATTGTAAAACCACTGTAAAAATTTTGAACTTATAAAAAGATGATGGATAAATGTGGTGGGATACGTTCATATGTCTGAGGCAATTTGTGAGAATATGATGTCTGTCTAAAATGCTTCCGAGTCAAATGACTCAAAGAGGGTATGTCACCAAAACCCTGTAATGGTGTTTTCCTACACTGGCTACTACTCAAGTCCCAATTCCTGTATTAGAGTCACCACAGAGATTCTCATGCAATGGCTTCAGTTTTTTGTGAAAATCACATCCACAATCACTCAGAAATATTTGTATTCATGACACTATGAGGTTGTAGACAATTTGGAGTAACTGCCTTCTAATACTGACAAAAGTTAAAATTTCCTTTCCATTAGTTACAGGACACTGTTACAAGCAAAAGTGCGGTCATTTGAGTGGCTGACACTTTCAGGAAATAAAATCACCCATTTCACAGTATTTTTCAACTAGAAACCAAAGAACACAGTTTTGTGATTTGAGGTGTAATGAAAACCATGTTCTCACCAACCCAACTATTTATATTTGTATATATAAAATGAAAACCTGAACTTTAAAGCTAACAATGAGTAAGCAAGAACACTATGCACTTGTAGTCCTATTTCAGAGGCAATCAGTGGACAGATAAGCAAGGTGTGCTACCTTTGCCAAACTGTCAGCTTATATAATCACCTTGTGGGAAAACCACTATTAATGTCTGAGAATTCTTGATGCCTTAGAGCTCCCATCTGACATGATAATCAGTGATGCCCGGCTGTGTCTCTGCCAACTCATGAATATATTTTTCAAAAAGTCCCCTAAACAGAAGGGAGTATATGCTGCCTCTGTCTTCAGAGACTTCTGTCAAGAATTTAGAAGCTCTATCATTAGGAAAGACAAAATTAAATAGAAGCCAAATTGAAAATGTTAATCCTTACCAAGAAATAACATTTAGGTTATAGTCAACACCAACTGGCCTTAACATCATAAAAAATGTAATTTCTAATCCAAAATATTTGAATGCCTAAATCATATGTTAGGGAGGAATAATCTGGGCTCTATAGCTTCTGTGAAAAAAGTAATCATGTTATTCTCTGGCTTCACCAAAGCAGTCTTATGAGTAACCTGGTTATTTCTTTGCTCTTTACTCTTTCACTTTTTCCACCTGGGTTCCTTACTTGTAGACTTCTTTTAGATTGATGTGAAGGGAGAATAAAGTTAATTTTCAGCATGAAGAGGTCGAAATATTAGCTTGCTTGTTTGCCGGTTTTAATTTGTGCTGCTACTGCAGGGTCATCGCTACATTAGATGGCAGAGTGTAAAAGTGGCCATAACCCCACGTTAAAGGAAGGATGGTGAGCAGACAACCTGCCGAGAGCGGCTCCGTCAGAGTCTACATGAAGGATTCACAAAGCTGGAGGCCAAGCCTTTCCGACAGTCTCTTCTCCCTCCAGAGCTCCCGATGGACCACACTGAGAAGTCACTGGAGGGGTTCACAGTTTGACTTCCCCCTCTCCCCAAATATGCTTCTTTTTATAGATGTTGGTCACAGATAAATATCATGCACTCCAAAGTCCATCTCTGAATTTGACCTTGAATGGTTTCATGAATATTACACCACAACATAATATAAAATGGACTTTTAAATTCGTTTAGGTGACACAATCCTCAGGTTGCTAAGGGCATTAAATACGATAATATTTCAGAGTTAACTCCTCTCAACCTCATCAAAGTTCAGCTTTTACTTGAGAAGACAAGCATATTATGAGATATATTATATCACACTCATATAAATGGATATAAATTCAAGTAATACTCACTTTAATTAATTTTACCATGATTGCTTATTAGCTCCTGAACATACAAATCATTTTTGATAATTTGATACTTTAAGTATATAAATTAGTAAAATAAGAATTCTTAAGTAACATCTGCTTCTCATTTTGAAGCAGTATATTCTACTTGACTACTTTTAATTAGCAGTTCCTACTTTTGAATATAAATGTACCATTAATCATATATATTTAAAGATTATATATTTTTTAAGGATTTTCTAATGGACTGTTTAAAAATTTTTTTTTAAATCATCAAACTATCATATCTGTGACGACTAGAGAACCTGGGATGGGGGCTGAAACCATTGCTCAGTTAGACTGTCTCTTTATGTGCCAGCAACAGCTGGGCAATCAACTTTCAGCTCTAACTGTCTACGTAAGCGGCTTGTCCACAGCCAAGTCAGTAATTACAGAATCAAACGGTACATCAAATTCCTTCCAAAGTTTAATTTGGCACACAGAGCTTTGAAAATAAAACCATCATAAAATATTGCAACTCTTGAATCTAATATCCTACCAGTGTTTCTGACCCAGTTAGGGGAAATACACTGAAATCTTTTCATTAATATGTTAATAGAATAATTTTAAAATTGAATTTTGATAGTAATCCCCTTGAAACTGCTTATAAAGAACTGTAGTCTACTGCTGAGTTTCTTATACTGATTTTAAATAGATAGTATCTTTTATGCCTTAGGATCTTAAAATATCAATGCCAGGTTCTGTTCTAGTCAATTTTTTGCAAATACGGTAACTTTTAATCTAATTATTCTTGACTAGAACATTTGTTATTTTTTCTTAATATGTGAAGAATAAGTTTTGGTAGACTATTTCATAGATATCTCATAATTGTAGTTGGTGAGTGTGATCGTACTTTATAAATATTGCCTAGGTGGTATCATCCCTAAGTATATGGTTTGTAAATATTGTTGGGTTAAAAAAATTGGTGGGCAGTTTACTAAAAATTTAGATGTCCCAAGAATCAGGTCAGTAACACTGTAATGCTAAGTAAAAGCTCCAGGATTTGTGAACCATCACTCTAAAGGAATTCAGTGATGATGAAAGCATGTACGTGAGTGTAAAAGCTACTGCAAAAAAAAAAAAAAAAAAAAAAAAAAAAAAAAACCAACAAAAGTAGTCCTAGTCCATATGACAGCAAAATGAAACATTTTGAAATAACATTTTTTTCTATGGCTATCTTGAATGATAATATATATCTTTTCAGTTTTAAAGAAATGATAAGAATTGGATTACCATAAACATAAACACAGTCTTAGAGATATTTGTTCAAATTACAAATTTCTACTCTACCCCTTCTTCTTCACATGAATCAGAATTTTAGAATGGGGTAGGAATGTAGATTTCTAGCAAGCAAGTTCAGAACTTGATTGAATAAGCGGTTCTCAATTCTATAAAATGGAGCACTTACTAACAAATATCTTTATGCTGATACACGAACTACTATGTGTTAGGTTTCTACTTACAGCAGGCACTGTATGTAAATAAATACCTTTCAATCTCATTTATTTTATTGCTTAAAACCAGCATATGAAGTAGATATTCTTATACCTATGCTCCAGGTATAGAAACTGTGGTCACAAGGATTAAATAATTAGCCAAAGTCACACAAACATTAACGAATAAAGCCAGGATGCAACTCAGGTCTGCCTGATGTCAAAAATGATAATAATAATTTCTCATTTAAATACTCTAATATTTTAATTTGATTCTCCAGGTCTTAATCTGACTAGAGTAACCAAGTTTAGTAAGTGAAAGCTCCAATAAATGTAATAATTGTGTATAGACATTCGGAAGTAGATTGTATCATGAACAGACATTGAAAATAGAAGGAATCACTAAGGGAAACTTAGTGGTATCTGGATTTAAATAGGTTGTATTTCTTTAAAGTCAGATTTAAATTACTACCCTTCTGTAATCCAAATTCAAGAAAGCCAGTGAAAAATAGCATAAAATAATTAATTAATTAATTAATTAAAGGGTTAAAAGTTAGGTGAAGTAAGTGCTAACATAGATCAGAGTAGGTAAGATTCTAATAGGAACAAGAAAAACGTATGACGTACTCATCACCTTGTTGACGGATGTGCTTTCTTTCCATATACATCATACATATATATATATATATATTTTTTTTTTTTTTTCTCCTTGTGATGTCTTTGGTTTTGGTAGCAGCATAATACTGGCTTCACAGAATTCACTGAAAAATGTTTCCTCCTTTTCTACTTATAGGAAAGTTTTGTGAAAGGTTGGTGTTAATTCTTCTTTAGATATTTATAAAATTCACAAAGTCATCTGGTTCTGGGCTACTCTTTTCCTGAAATATTTCTTTAATTAATCTCTTATGTTGTTATAGGTTTATTCATATTTTCTATCTCTTTTTGAAACAGTTTTGGTAGTTCTTGTCTTAATAGGCACTTGCCCATTTCATTAAGGTTACCTAATATTTGCATTAAATTATTTTTGCAATCCCCTTATAATTATTTTTATATTTCTGGAAGATCTGTAATAATGTCCTCTCTTTCAAACTCAATTTTATTAACTTGATTTTTTCTCAATTCTTCCTCTTGGCTAGTCTATCTAGAAGCTTGTCAACTGTGATCTTTTCAAAGAACCAACTTTTGATTTCATTAGTTTTCTGTTTTTTCCTAGTCTCCATTATTTTATTTACTTCTGTAGTAATCTGTATGAATTCCTTCTTTCTGCTTGCTTCAGTTTTAGTTTGTTCTTCTTTTCGTAGTTTCTCAAAGTGGAAACTTAAGTTGTTGATTTATTTTTCTAACATAGACTTTTACAAATAAGTGTTTAAAGCTATATGTGGTAAGTTTTGGTATACTGCATTTCATTTTATCTCTAAGCATTATTTAAATTCTCTTGTGACTTCTTCTTTGATGTACTGTTTATTTAGGAGTGGATTAAAAAAAATTCTCTTATTTTTAGTTTCCCAAAGTTCTTTGTTATTGTTTACTGATTTTATTCTACTATGGTTGGAGAACATACTTTGTATGATTCAAAGGCTTTAAAAATATTGAGGTCTATTTTATAGTCTAGCACACAGTCTATCCTGGAAATAGTCCACATGCACTTGAAAAGAATGTGTATTTTGCTGAATGGGAAGAGTGTTCTATAGCTGTATGTTAGTTGTGTTACAGATAGTGTTCTATAGTTGTATGGCCAACTGGTTTATAGTATCATTCAAAGCCATTTTCAGAAGTCTTCTTTAATAACAAAACGAGTTTATAAAATTCCCAAGGCGAAATCATATACCTCTAAGATGTAATTACTCTAATTATAAACAGTGATACTCTTCTGTTACATATCTAATTTTTAAATCAATTTCAAATTAGATTAGCTGCTGTTCCCCAAATTAAATATAAAATTATCCAAAGAGAATACTACAATTTGTGTCTCAAAATGTATCAAAGGAAATTGAAAAAGCATTTTTAATGGCTTTAAAATGCCTAACTTTATATAAAAACAAGTCTAAATTAAAACATATGGTAGATAAGATACCTCTGTAAGTCATCACCTTACTGCAGTCATGAGTACATATGGATGAAATGAATTTGTAGTCATCTAATCCAAACTTGTCTCATTAACAGATGGTAGCCCAAATTTTATTTGGATACTTACAAGTATTAATAAAAGACATTTCCTAAGACAGTTTGTTCCATCTTTGGAAAGCTCTAACTATTACAATTTCTTACCTAAATGAAGTCTATGTCTTTGGAATTTATATTTTAGTTCCTGTCTGAATTCTGCAATAAAACAGAACAAATCTGTTACTGTTCTTGCATAGAAGAACCTCACATGGTAAATATAATGAAAAAACTACACTTATGTTTCTTTCCGGTAAGTGAAGTTATAATCTCAAGAATTGTAAAGTCTTCCTTTCAAAGAGCCTCGAATTCTAGAAGATGAACTTAGCAGAATCAGTACTGAAAATGTGGTGTAAAAAACCATTAGGGATTGTGAGAAATCAAGATGTCTGCACATCCCCCTTCCTATTCCTCCCAAAAAGTAGAGGTTAGTTCCCTTTGAATTTTGGTTATCCTTAGCAATTTGGTTGACAGAAAATACTGTATAGAAGTGATACCTGGACTTCTGAGAACAGACCCTAAGAAACCGTGTAATTTCTACTCAAGTCCCTTGAAATGCTCTTTCTCAGGGTGTTCCTTCTTGGAATATTCCCTTTCAAAACTTAGCTGCCATGCTGGAGAAATCCAAGCCACATGAAGAAACCATGTGTACGTGTTCCTTTTGAAATCTCCAGCTGAACCCCTAGCCGATATCCAGCATCAACAGCCAGTCATGCCCACAAGAGTGAAACAACTTGGAAATCTAGTCTGGCTAGGTTGTTCAGTGACTACAATCTCAATGCTGTCTGATGCAATCATATAAAGAACTTGAGGAAAGGAATCCCTAGTTGAAAATGGGCCAGAAGAAACAATTAAAATTCCACCAAGTTATCTGTAGATTTAATATATTACAACCACCTTTATAATATGTATGGCATGGATTCTTTTAACATTTCAATGCCTCCTTAGAGTTAAAAAAGGGTGCCATTTTTAAAAATAGCAATTTCTAAAGCATTATCTTAGAATTCTTTCTCTACCTATAATGATAAAGAATATAATAAAGAATATATATATGTATAACTGAATCAATATGCTGAACACCAGAAACTAAGACAACATTGTTCTTCAAACATACTTCAATAAAAAGATTTGCTTGTTTACCCTATTCATATATTTTATTTTATTTTAAAAAGAAATTTCCTAATATAATTTCCTAAATGTAAGTATTAAAAATAGCAACTGTTTCAGATAAAAAAATATTATTAACATCTTGAGGTCTTTTTTTTTTTCTTTCCTAATGGTCACAAACTGATGGGTTTGGGCAAAGTTTACATTAGGAAAAGGATGCTAATGTGACCTAGTTGGTAAGGTCTTTTGGGCCAATTCAATGTACTGTTGTAAATTTCACACCTGAATGTGTAGTTGGGATGTATCAGTTAGATGCTTATATATCACTGTCCTATAAGTGCTGGAAGGAGTCCAGAGACTGGAAAGAGATACAGGTAGAGACGTGCTGGTACTCCGAGGTTCACACCATTTTAAAATTCCTTTGAGCAAAATGTCTCTGTGATTGATGATTTGATATTTGGAGCTTCTGGAAAAGGGAGGTGGCTTTACCCAGAAGAGTCCCTAGGGGTCTTGTACTCATCACCTCTCAGGCACAGATACCAGGAAAACCCATTAGAAAAGCAGATTGCTACTGAACTCTAACTAAAACTGAATGCTTCACCCATGAACACCATGTGATTCTCCCTCCCTTCTCATTTTGGGAGTGGGTCAACTCAGACTCAACAACCAACAACATTGGAAGTGCCCCAAACCCCTGACTTATCAAATGAAAATAGTACATTTAAGATGAGAACTGATATGGTTATCACTTTGTAGTGCATACAAATACTGACTTATAATGCTGTATACCTGAAATCTATGTTATACAACAATTTTATCTCAATTAAAAGAAAAAAAAAATCAAAGCTGACATGTACCTCATAGCAACAAGGTTTTAGGTTAAAATGTTGAATTTACCTTTCCTAAAGAAATTTCATTCCCACTCTGCTATCTGAAGCAACACTGCTGGCTCACTGGGGCCTTTAACTCCTAGAGGTTTCCCTAAGTAGCAAGGTCTGCTTTACTCATGGTTCAGCTAACCTGGAAACCAACAGTGTCCACCGTGGCTGGTCAACTTGAGTGACAGCAAACCAGTACTGAAAATAGACAACGGTTGTTACAATAAGTGGGCAAGAAATCAAGGCCATTCCAATTGGTTTTGACTAACACTCCCCTTGATGAAACTTTTGGTATTTTTATTGACCCTTGGACGGATGCCAATGACCTAGCAGTTTGGACAACTACTTTGACAACTATAAAATGGCAGGCTAACGATAAACCTACCAGGGCTATGGACTATGGAAGCAAGTCACAGCTGCTGGTTGAATTATTTGGGTCACTAATACAGATGCTCAGAATAAAGGTAATTCTCTGATGAGAACTGGATCATCACCAATGCTCCTTAGATCCATCATCACACCAGATATCACAACACATCCACGTATCAAAGTGCTAGGTACAAAGTGAAGACTCTTGTTTCTGTAGCAGAGGCCACCCTGCATGCCAGACTATTGTTCTTGTCAAAATGTGACTCATCTGTCTCCAGGTGAAGAAGACCATACTGCATGGCCCCTGTGCCCTCTCTCTGCCTGCCACCAGCAATCTGACTACCCCAGACCTTTGACTCCCACCGGTGGCATCTCACTGTCACTGACACAGTTTGGGTTATGGTACTGTTGCTGTAGCACAGAAAATTGGCTGTGGCCCCACTACGGTGGCCCTTAAAACTGACCTGTGTTATGTGTTTGGTTTTTTGGACCATTTGTAGACTAACAACAGTGCATCTTTCATTGCAGAGACCACTCAAAAGTGGACTCGTGATGAATGTATTTCACGTCCTTTCCACGCACTCTGCAATCCAGTCTCATGTGATATTGTTAAGCACTGGATCAGCTTCCTCAAAAATTAACTCAAAGCATTACTGACCTTCCTCCCCTCCTCCTGGTCCATATTCCTCAGAAAAGCACTTTAATACTGATTGTAGTTGTCTCCAGAAAAGAATCATCTTCTTGTGCCACTTTCAAGGTCATTATCAGCATTAAAGTGGTGAAAGGTTATATAAGCCTCTTTGGAAAATTCTGGACTTTTCACTGACTTGGCATATTTTTTCTCTCCCTTAATGGGTCTACCTGATTGGCACGCTTTCTAAATAGAATTCTTCCCAAACAAGAGCCTAAGAGATTTAATCTCACTCAGCTGCTTGGATTATTCTGCTAGACGAACACGTTCCTAGATAATAATGATAACAACCATTTGGTGGGGAACACGGCTGACTATTTCACCTGTGTGGCTCAGGTGGCCTGCAGTGGGCGACATAATGGGTCCCTGTAAGTTTTACAATAATATCCTTGTTCGCCTTACACCTAATCCTTTCTGTCACCAAGTCTGGATACAAGTAAGAGAAGATGGGAAAAGTGGGATCAACATCATAAATCTCTGTCTTTCACGATCACACCCAGAGCCTTCTTCAGAAAGGAGAAAAGCCCTCCACGAGCTCACCAAAACTACTGCGAGCACTAAATTTAACTATTTAACTGTCTCTTGAGTTTGCTATTGCTCCCTCCCTAAACAACTCCCTACAAAAACAAAAATTGTGCTGAACTATCTGAACTGATAAGCTTAAAATCTACCATCTAGTCAGGAGACAAGCTGGACTGTCAACTCATCCCCCCAAGTGATACAGATCTTATTTGGGAGGCCCCAATAACTGTAAACAACATTTTGTCTCCAGTATCACTAACGACTCCCAAAGAATTGTACTTCTTGTGTGGAAGCAAAACCTTAAGGGGTCCCCCTCACGGAAACACTACGACTTGCATTTTAGGGGTTGTCATAAAATACCTTCAAGGGTTTAACGAGATACCAGTAGATGAACCGGATGCTACGTGTAGTACTCAGATGATTGCTGCTCCAACTTGAGGCTTCCCTTGGTTAACTGAGGAGGTTTCTGGGGGGAATAACATTGTGTGGAAAGTTATCACTATGTTGAGATAGATAAAATTAGAAAAGTTGGTGTAAAATTAGTCCCTGACTTTAGCTGTTCAGTTACAACACTTCAGCCTGTAAGACATCCGGGGAGCTTGAATTCACTGGCCAGGGTTGTTGTGAATAATAGAATTGCTATGAACTTCCTCCCTGAAAGCCAAGAGAGAGTCTGTGTAATGCCAAATACATCTTGGTGTACCTGTGGTAATGCCTTAGTCCAAGTGAAAAAGCCAAAACACACTCTGGAGAAAGTTTCCTGGATTTCTAAGGTACACCCTGATGGTTTATGAGATTTGTTAAGCTGGTTGGGTCTGGGATCTTGATGGTACAGTTGAGTTCAATAATATACACTGGTCTTACTCTGCTTCTTGGAGAATTAAAAAATTGTATGAGACAAACTGAACAGATTTGGTCCCAACCTTTGATGATCAGATTCATCAAAGAGGCTAAGCAAGTCATGTACTCATGGAAAAACTCACCAGGAACCAAAAAACAAAAAAGTGTAGAAACTAGCAGTGGACATTTTTGAGAGAGAATTCTCCATAGATTTCTCATATTTCTGAACATCTTACTGTAAGAGACTCTAATTGTCCTTTTCTTACAAATAGGCTTGAAAGATACAGATCATATTATCCTCTGAAGCTAAAGGGAAGTTTGTTCACTCCCCAGTTTAATAAAGACAAGGTCTCTCACTGAAGCAGAGGTCAAGGAGACAACCCTCTTATAAGATTCAGGTTCCCAAGCTCAGGATTCTTTACCTATAATATAACTCATGGCATATGCTGTTATCTCCTGCATCTCTTCACATCTCTCTGTGGGAAGTGGAGTTTGGGGAGCTGGCACATATGTTGAAACTCTGTCTACCCTTACTGTTGCCAGTAAAATGGTATATCCTCTGTCTCTGACCCATGAGTCTTGTTTCTTCTATCATTCCTCAGCTGCAGCAGCATATTATTTCAGTTTATAAAGAAATCTCAGACCTGATAACTTTTTTACAATCCCAGTTTGAGATAGCACAGTACAACAGGTTATACAGTTGTCTCAAGGAAAAGTACTTGTACAAGTATTTGAGTTTTCAATGTAACTAATTATTTTCCATGGAACATCAGTTTTTAACTTAAAGCACAACTGATAGGTGAATGATCCCTAAACAGATTTGGACGTTTGGCAAACATATTCTCAAAAACTAATGAAATCAGCCACTCACTTCAAGGATAATGATAAACAGTATCTATTCTCATGATACAATTTAAACTTTCAAGCAAAAATTAGAATTTTGGAATGTATGTATCCACCACCATGAGCCTGATGGCTTCCCAATACTGAAAGATTCTTTAGAAGAAATCTGATGTGATATTAGTAAATGTTGTGAATGGATACAACAATATCTAATATGATACTAACACATGCTATCAACGGATGTGATTTTATCCTACTATGGAACACTAATCAACAATAAAATGATTGAAATAACAAACATAACAACATGTAAGAATCTCAAAACTTTATGCTAAGTTAAAGAGAGTAGAAATTAAAGGTTATATTATTTTAAATTATCTTTATATGAAAGCCCAGGAAAAGAAAGTTCTGTAGTAACAGACAGATCAGTGGTTGTCTGGATCCATTTGATACAAGAAGGGAACAACTGGAAACAGACATAAGGAAGAGTTTCTGTATTTCATCACGGTGGTTTTCACACGACTACACAATTACCAAAATTCATAAAAATTTACTCTGTAAACTGATGAATTTATTCATTTAAAATATATCTTAACAAAGCTGAAAAAAGTATTACTTTTCTGCAACATGTTTAAAAACAAAAAAGCCATCACAGAGACCAAGATTTGCTTAAACATGTCCCAGTACTCACAGCTGCTAAACTTCCAAAACTTTCAGAAACTGCCCATAAATGTCATTTTCTAAGGAAAGTATTCCATAAATACCTTTCTAGCTTAGCTTGGATAGCCGTTTGTCATTATTTAATCACACTGCCTTTTATTTAACATCAGTTTAATACGATTTTAAAATTATATTCACATAGGTCAGTGACTGTACAGAAATTATACCATAATAAAGTTGGTTAAATTTTTTTTTAATTAAGACCTTGTACTGGGGAAATTACTTCAAGTCACTCCACTGCAGGTAGAGAACTATGAGATAAAGTGTCAGTAAGGATCCTTTATCTTCCAAATCTTGATGGTAGAAAATTCACCACAAAAACCTGCAAAACTTGTCTACTATTGAGTAACTTATGAGTCAACCTCAGATAAACTGTTCTACTTTTTCTGCCCAAATAGTTTTACTCTCCCAAAAAGAAGATTTAACTCACACTGCTGTCAAACAGTGTCTCACCCCTGTGAGCAGAGATCACACCAAAACCTTAAACTGAGAACTGGTCTTCCTTTCACTTAATGTTCCTACTGTTTTATGGATGTTTTTCAGGGACAGTCTCTCGTGGTTCCTATGATTTTTCCAACGTTTGTGGTTTGCAGAAGTCCTAGCAACTATGGAAGTGAGGAACTCCTTGGCACCTCTTCACTTAGAAAGGGGAAGTGGGGCATAAGTCATCCTCGTATTTTGTGAGTTAAGGGCAAATTGAAGGATAGATTTTGGAACTACAGAGGAGTAAGATTGGGATGGAAGGTTAAATATAGTTGAAATGAAAAAAACGTTCCAAGTAGTAGATACGAAGTAACTCATTCCTTCTCTCTCTCTCAAATCTAGATTCAAAATCTGAAAATCAAGCAGATGCAGTCAGTGTTGAATTAGAGAAGAAGAAGATGAAGACTGGAGTGCAAGCTTGCACTAGTCTATCTACGGTGAAAGAAGAAGCAAAACAAACCTCCAGGACAGTTCACCAAGCCAGAGGACAGGATACTTACTGTGGGCCGAAACACTCGAAGGAAAAGTAATACCTGGCTTATCCTTTAGTATTTAATAACAATAATCACACCAACAGATACTGCTAACACCATTTGATAGCTTTGAGAACTGCACTTGAAAATTTCAATAAACTCCTAGATCTAATCCTCAAAACAAATCTACCATTTAGGTTTAGGAAGAATTAATTCCACATCGACTGCCATTCAGCATATTAAAGCTGGCAACAGAATTCTGTTTCATATTTGGTTACAAAATTTGTCCTCTTTCCTCCATTCAGCTTCCCTTGGGTATCAGCTTTTTCTCAGTAACTAACCACAACTTTAGTATCTGGACATCAAGTCAAGGCATAGCAGGCTGTACTGAACGCAATTGCCATCTTTCCATAGCTAATGACTCTGCACCTGGCAGCCTGCCAGTCGGGGAGAGCAGGGATGGAATCTGTAAACACTGAGCGGGCAGAATAGATCTGATGTCTCTGAGCTGTCAGAGAATTGCTTCAGAGCACCTTGCATGGCTCTGTCTGTACAGTGAGTGCTGAATGAGTAAGTAACTTAAGCAAGGAATCATTAAAGGGAGAAAATAAGCAGTAACTGAACAAACAGGAATTATAACCTAGAGTGAATGAACAGATATTGTAACTCTTTGAAACAACCAACCAAAAGCTACAACACTAGATTTTTCGGGACTGCCTTTGTTGAGGATAGTCAACAGACTGAATTATTCTGAAACACAATATTATAGGGAATCATTCTATTAATGTTATCAACCAGCTGATGAATAAAATAAATCCAAAAATAAATCAAGTTATACCTGTGATTTTCTTAGCAACCTTTCCAGGTGTTTAAGCAGAATAAATGTGGCCACCCGTGACTGTTTATATACAGAGACCATTTGAATAACTACATATAAACAAAACAACCAAGATTTCCATCAGCCCTACCAGGTGCCTGAGTATATGAGATTCATTTTACTCCCAATACTTTTCATTAAGAAAAGAACCTGTATTTAGTGGTGAAGACATCATGAAGCAGCTGCCTGTGACTCATCACTCAAAATGCAAGGATGAATTGACTAATGCAGAAATGAATTTTCAAAATGTTAGAGGCCATATAAAGCTCTGACATGTTGCTAAGTGGCTTACATATGAAATGCTGTCTTGTAGACAAGCATTAGCAGATGGTGGCATCCTCCTGACACCTTCTTCAGAGAAACTTATAATAGTGCTGACCAGATCCCAGTGCAGGATTTTTCACTTGTATAAAAAGTGTAGAGAAGGAGGGAGCAGTAAATCATGGTAATGCCTAATTTCTAATCAAATATTCTAATTGAAATATTCTAGCTGAATGATTCTTACCCCTATCTGTACATTAAAGCCACATTAAAGTCACTTAGGGGGCCTGTAAAACTCTCAGAAATGAAAATAGTCTAATTCAATGTTTCTCAACACTGTACATTAAAATCATATTAAGACCACTTAGTGGAGCTTTAAAAAAAACTCTCAGAAATTAGCTCTCCTAAGTTAATCATACATCTGAGGATGAAACTTGAGTACCACTCACAGATATGCCACCCCCAGTGGATAGCCAGAGTTGAGAAATTCCTGCTCTATCAGAAACACACACACAACACAGAAATTATTTGAAAACAATTTAAAACAACCTAAAATATTAGCTATGAAAAATTGAAAGGAGGTAGATTAAAATGCAAATTGGAAACAGTTAGAATGGGAAAATTTTAAGAAAGCTTTTAATAAAAAGAAAACATTCACTGCAAAAGGAAAATGTTTTACCTTCTATTGCAGGAGTTTAATGGAAAAAGAATGACTACGGAAAGGGAAGAAACTAGCATGAAAAAACACATAAACAGAAACTATAAGACGGGTCGTAACTCTTAGAAATTAAATGGAAACTCAAACATTTGTTGATGTTACCATGTTTCTGACTCCACATCAGACTAAGATTAAAAAAAAAAAAAGTGACAATATTTTTAAAGTTCTTGACTCACCCTCTCCTGCAAGATCTAAAGTTCCACTTCAGGGTCTCCCACCTGACCTTCCCCACCTCCTTCTCTCCCACTGCACCACCAACCATTACTAGGTGTGATCAGCACCATAATCTCCGAGTTTTCAGCTGTCATTTGCTCCCTTTTCCACATTAACTCTCTGCAACAGGATGGTGAAGCCACCTATGCTAATGAGCGTCACGTCAAATTCTGCCATCTTCCATGGCTGGGCTTCAGTTCTACCCGTAAAACAATCCATAAAGAACAATTGCGTTTATTCTGTCTGCAAAACAAATTAGATACTCAAGCTAAATTCGGCGCTAAATTGTCGTAATCTGTGGATTGTTCTCAAGTTAAGAAGACTGTACTCTGCCACTCGTCTGCATGTGGCATACAACACAGCTTATGCATGCGAGCACCTGAACTCTGTGTGCCAAGCCCCTAAGTTCTTACGGCCAGACTGTGCTGCCTGCGGCTGTGAGTACCCACCCCCGCGAACAAAGTGAAAAGCACCACCAACCCACACTAGAGAGTCACCCAAAGCCCGCAGCCCTTCGCTGAGCACCGTCAGTCATGAATGCTCACCAGTGTCTCAGGATCCCCAGTACTAAAGTCACCAGGCTTCACACCCCGTTTTACTTCAGCACCATTTCCCATTGCCAACAATGGTCCCCCTGGCATTCTCCTACTTATGGTGCTGTTTCCTCTCCCTACTGTAACATAATGCTTCTCTATTCTAACACAAACCCACTGACTGCGCCCTTTGAAACTCTTGCTCCGTAACTTAAAACACTATCTTTTTCAGGTCCAGAATTTTGTCTTTCCAAAGCCCCATTTGAGAGACACTGGAGTCCTTTATCTTTTTTATGTCCAAGTTTCTTTCTCTTCCCTCCTTTTCCTATTCAGTTACGACAGAGCATCCTTGTTTCCAGCATGCTCTCTTAGTTTTGTCTGATAATTCTGAGATGCAGGCATACATTTACCATAGAGATGATGCTTGAAGACATGGGACTAGATGAGATCTCCCAGGGAGAAGGAAAGATGCTAAGAGAAGAGGAAATGAGTACACCTTGGGTTATCATTTGCAGCTGTTTCATTCGATCTTTTATTTTTTAAATATATTGAGTTGAGTTTTGTACTATGCTGGCATTTTACATTTACAATCTCATTTATTACTCAACATCTCAGTATGACTGGTTTACTAACTGCATTGAAGAAAAATGCAAATTCACTTTCAGATATGTGAAATAAATGGCCCTGAGTCACAAAATTATACCATGAAAAACAAAGATTGTTTCTCTGTGGCTTCAAAAATTCACGTTTTTCCACTATGCTCTTTGTGCAAGGGAGATTTTGAACTAGTCTGTGCATATCTTCACTTTCCCACTCAAGGTACAGTAAGACCAAAATAGGTTGACCCATTGAAAGAACAAAGACGGATCAACTCCCCATTCCTTTCTTCCCCCTTTCTGGTTACACGGAATTTGCTTCCACAGAGCAGCCATTCTCTCCCGGGGAAGTCATGATTTCAGGCCCCTGGACTGTGACTTGACTACCACTGATTCCTACTAATCAAAATCAGAGGGGATCGGTGATATCAGTAAAGCACTGAAACAAGAAGGACGTGCCAGTCAGAACAACTATAACCTCTGCCGAGTGTTAAGACCTTTACTCGTGGTCCCATTTATGAGCTCATGTGATCAGAGATGGCAAACTCTTGGTGGTTCTAAACCCTAAACTCTTTTCTATGGCACATACGATCTTATTTCTTTTTGGTTGCTCTACTACTGAGACCGATTTAGAACAACTGTTCGTGTAATGAAATTGAATTAAATGGCTTATCCTATTTAGTGAGACAAAGCCTACCAATACATAGACATAAACTAACTTTATGGCCAAGTCTCGTGAACAGTAAAAAAAGAAATCTCTGATCTAGTGTGTTTATTATTCCAAGACGTAACCCACTTCCTTAAAAATATTCAATAAAATTCCAGTTATCCAGTGCTATATAGTAAATTAATATAAAACTTACTGGCACAAAAACCACCATTGACTCTGTTGTCAGGACTTCAAACAGGGCACAGCAGTGACAGCTTGTCTCTGTTCCATTGTGTCGGTGGCAGGAAACCCCAGAAACTGGGGCCTGGAATCTTTTGAAGAATAATTTACTCACAAATCTGGTGGTTGATCCTGGCTGTCTGCTAAGAGCCTCAGTTCCTGTCCACTGTGCTTGTCCATGTGGTCTCTCCAACTGTGCTGGTTCAGGCCTCTCCACAGCACAGTGACTGGTTTCCATGGCCATGTAACCTGATGGAGAAATCCACATAGAATCTGTAACATTTTTAAGATCTAGCATTAAAATCACATAGAATTTGCTTCTACCATTATCTATGGAGACAAGCAGACACCATCTCAACCCAGATGCAAGAGGGGAACACAGATCCTACCACCTGGGTGGAAGAGTGCCAGTAACATTGTCAGAACAGTATGTGAGAAGGGATACAAGGCCATCCCTAGAAAATGCAATTAGCTACAAATATGGACATGAGTTTACCATCCACCAGTGAGGACGAGGAAATTCTTCCTGTACTTGTTCTCATTTCTTCATCTTTATTATTAAGTATTCACAATTTTAAAATGTCCTATATATTAAACTACATCTCTGTAAGGAATACATAGGTAATTACAAGACTTGATAATGACAAAATGTCCACAATTTAGGAATAAATGACTAATTTCAAGAAATTTCAGTTTGTATCGATGTAAAAATGGTACTGAACAAATCTGAAAGCTATCTTGTTGTGAGATATACTGTCATATCTATTTAGGGATCATAAATGCATCTGGAAGAAAATTAAGGTAGCATTTCTTAAAAGAGCTAAGTCACAATAAATGTAGGAAAAAGAAACCACCAAATAAATTCCCAGTGACAAATGCCTTATGTGACATCATATGTGTAATGTAATGGTATGCATATTTTAAGGTAGAGTTTATTTATAGAGACCTTTAAGAATATGTCACAGCACTATAGAAAATTTCCGGACAAAGAAATTATAGGCAAATGAGATAGTGCTCACCAACCCCAGAATTTTTATTAATGCTCTTTTTCCATGTCAAATAATTCTAAGTAATTGTATATCATTATTCACTCTCTCTGCATTATAAAGTTCTCATCATTTTACCCTGGCTAACACAATTCCCAAAGGGAGCTATACTGGAATATATATTTTTTTGTAATTATAAGACCATGATTATAAATAGTCAAAACTTACTTTAAAAAAATAACATGCAAAAATTGCCACTTTTGATTAGGACTATTGGCAATATGTTTAATTCAATACACTGCCTTTTCTTAAAAGGAAAGAATTCTACTTAAAGAATTCTTTTAGGAAAGAATTCTACTTAAAGTATTTTGGACTTACCTAAAAATGTCCAAAATAGAAAAAGCTTGACATAAAAAGGAATTTGTTTTTTTTTTAAACCTTCTAGTATCTTTAGTCTCATATGCTTATATTAGTGTGGAAGATACAAACCTAGGAGAAAATATTTCAGAATTAGGTTGGGCTAAGATTTGTTTGAAAACACAAAAAGTGAAATTAAAAAAATTAATAAAATACATTTAATCAACAAAAACACATTTGCTTTTTGAAAGACATAGCTAAAGAAACAGAAAAGCAAGATACAGACTGGAAGAAAATCTTAGTATCCAACAATGGGTTTCTATACAAGATACGTAAAGAGCTCTTACAACTCACAAATAATAACAAGACAATCCAATTAAAACATCAGCAAGGTGCGTACAGACACTTCACAAAGGAAGATAAACAGTAGTAATTTTTCATGTGAAAAGATGCTAACCATTACTAGCCATCAGAAAAATACAAATTAGAGTGATAATGAAATGCAACTACAAATACTTACATTAAAATAGCTAAAGTAAAAAATCCTCAGGTTTGGTGAATATGGAAAGTAAGTGGAACTCTCATACAATTCTGGTAAGTATCCAAAATGTTAGTCACTTTTAGAAACAATATGGCTATGTCATTTAAAGTAAAACAAACACTTGCTGTACAATCAGTAATTCTACTCTTGGGAACTCATTAAAGAGAAACAAAAATATATGTTCACATAGATGTGTGTGTGAATATTCATAGCAGCTTTATTTATAATAACTCAACACTGCAAACAACCCATATGCCCATCTACCAATGAATGGAAAAAAAAAAAATGTGGCTAAACATACTATAGGAAATTATGTTGTGATGAAAAGGGGGGAAAAGAAACACAAAAAGACCTAGCTGAATCTTAGATGTTACATTTAACTGAAAGTGGTAAAATATGAAGGACAGTATAATTTCACTTATATAAAATTATATAAAAGGGAAAAATGATAGTGACAGACAGCAGAGCAGTCTTTCCTGGCAGCAGGCGTGGGAGGCAGGATACACAGCAAAGAGGTGGGAGGAAGCTTTTTAGGAAGATGGAATTTGTCTGTATCTCACTTGTGCTGTTGGTGGGTACATCTTTAGAGAGAGTTTCCAAAATTCATCAAATGTACATGTGGTCAACTTTGTCGTATTTAAGTAAGACCTTACTAAAAATGTTTCATTAATAAAAAACAAAAAAATGTTCAATAAATCTAGGTCATAATTTGGACATTGTTATCTATGATCCAAGAGAAAGGATCATTTGCAAAATGATTTCAGTGAAAATTTAGAGCATTTTCCAAATATACAACTTTAAAAAAAAATCATGTCCAATTCAGGCCTGACAGGTGATAAAAATGTCTTTCTCTATTAAAGTGAGTCAGCAATAGAAGAGGTTTCACAGTATGCTGTGCTTGTTACACATCTACAGACACCAAAATTCAAGGCTATTTTTTTTAATTGTAGTCAAATTACAATGTTGTGTAAATATCTGGTGTACAGTATAATGTTTCTGCCATACATATACATACATATATTCCTTTTCATATTCTTTTTCATTATAGATTACTTCAAGATATTTAATATAATTCTCTGTGCTATACAAAAGAAACTTGTTGTTTATCTATTTTATATATAGTAGTCAGTATCTGTAGATCTCAAACTGCCAATTTATCCATTCCCACCTTCATTTTCCCCTGGTAACCAAAAGTTTGTTTTCTATGTCTGTGTGTCTGTTTCTGCTTTGTAAATAAGTTCATTTGTCATTGCTTTAGATTTCAAATATAAGTGATATCATACAGTATTTTTCTTTCCCTTTTTGGCTTACTTCACTTAGAATGACAATCTCCAGGTCATTCCTTATTGCTGCAGATGACATTATTTTATTCTTTTTACATGGCTGCGTGAGTATTATTCCATTGTATATATATACCACAACTCATTTATCCAGTCATCTTCTGATGGACATTTAGGTTGCTTCCACGTCTTGGTTATTGTGTGTGTGTGTGTATATATATATTATAGTATATATAATTGTATATATTGTATACTGCTTGTCTTGGCTATTGTATAATTGTGTGTGTGTGTGTGTATGTGTGTATATAGTATGCTGCTGTGAACATTGGGGTGCAGGTGTCTTTTTGAATTAGAGCTTCCTCTGGATATATGTCCCAAAGTGGGATTGCTGGATCATATTGTAAGTCTATTTTTAGTTTTTTTAAGGAATTTCCATACTATTTTCCATAATGGCTGCACCAAACTACATTCCAACCAAAAGTTTAGGAGGGTTCCCTTTTCTTCACCCCCTCTCCAGCATTTATCTTTTGTAGACTCTTTAATGATGACCATTTTGCCTGGTGTGACACCTCATTGTAGTTTTGACTTGCATTTCTCTGATAATTAGCAATACTGACCATTTTTTCATGACCATTTGTATGTCTTCATTAGAGAATTGTTTGTTAGGTCTTCTGCTCATTTTTGGATTAGGTTGTTTGTTTTCTGTTACTAAGTTGTATGAACTGTTTGTATACTTTAGAAATTAAGCCCTTGTCAGTCTCATCATTTGCAAGTACCAAGGCTATTTTTAAAACCATTGTTACTGTTGATGTCGTAGAATGAAAAATGGGTTGAAATTTTTAAGCAACCAGTAGTATGTATCTAAGAAGTGTGAAACTTTAATGTGAAAATTTTCTTTCAGTAAAAAGGACTGAAGATTACAACTCTATTTCAAGCTTAAATCTGGTTTAATAGGTTTATGTTAGTCTTAATATTTTGAATTACAAACACTAGCTCTGATTTCTTGAAGTATATGAAATTCTAAGTAAATATGGACTATGGGTGGTTTTCTTTCAGAAAAAAAGAGAATGTAACCTTTAATGTTTTGTCTTATCAAAAATATATTTTTCAATATATATTTATATATAATGTATCTAATAAATATGAAATAAATATAATGAGGATATAATTTATATATTTTACTAAATTTTTAAATAATTTAGGTTTAAATGGTTTTCCTATGATCTCATTTGATTTCACAGTTTGATAATTGTATTTATACATCTAGAAAGGCATAGTAATCTTTCTTCTGTATAGTTTAAATGTATAGTACAAATTTCCAAAGAAAATAAATTTTCTATCTACTCAATATAGATTCCCTAACGGCAAGTACAAATTAAAAACAAAAGGTTTAATTCTCTTTGTTGAAAATAAGAAACTAACTACTATATATCAAACAGCTAAACAATAAGGAATTACTGTATAGCACAGGGAACTATATTCAGTAACTTGTAATGGCCTATAATGAAAAAGAATATGAAAACAAACACACACACACACACATATATAGCTATAATGAATCACTATGCTGTCACCAGAAACACAACATTGTAAATCAACCATACTTCAATTAAAAAAAAAAAAATAAGGAAAGAGACGTCCTTTCCCTCTCTTTTATTAGAATATTTACTTTAAAATTGGAAGTTTTTTTTCTCTGTTTGATATGTGTATAAATCTTTTTAAAAGTTAAATATGCCTTTTACCAGCTTTAAGACCCAGGAATAACTTTCTCTAGGACCTGTGACCTGAAAATTATCTCTTTGAATTGTTAACATCAAAGAAGATAGTGCCCCTATCAGTTTCTGTGGGAGGGTAGGAGCCTAATTTCAGTGAGCCCCTTGTTCTAAGTTGCAAAGTTAACTCCTATCAGAAGAAGTTTATTTTTCTTTTGGATAAAGCCTATTAGTTAACATAGATGTTCACGCCAATTACCAGGTGAATTTAGGATGAACTATGTCTGACAAATAGTGCTGTCAAGTCCTCTTAGTTGAGAACTAATTATTGTTTTTCTTGAGAATATGTATGTAATGACTTGATCTACTTCTGCATACAAGAGTGAGATTTCTTTCTGTCTTCCAATCTCTTTAGCGGTTGCCAGTGATGTGCTTCACATTCTGGTTAACTGCTTATGCAATCTTAAAATTATTTTCTCTCTCCTTTACATTTGTAGGAGGTATTCTGGGTTGAGAGACTTTTTTTTTTTTTTAACACTACATGTCTCAAACAATTCTTAACTACGATAAATTTTCTACTGTTACTATTTTGGTAGGTTTTACGTGTATAAAACACACACATAAAACAATGGTATATTATCTATATTTCTAAACTTATAATTTTTTTTCTTTTTTTGAGAAATGCATCATTTTTCTCATCAATCTTAATATAAATTATAGTATTATATAGAGATATAATGTTACAATAACCCCATGAGTTAATGTTTTTTATAGAATACATATTGATACATTAATTTTATTACAAGTACATTATATATTAAATATATTATTGAATCTAAAAGATACTATGTATAGCTAACAAATTATTATCATTTTTTATTATTTACTTATTTCATTTTAGCATAATGGAAATGTTTCATGCTAATGTTCATTTTAACATTTCATTTCAAAATTCTATCAACAGTTTGACTTTCTAAAAATTATATTCCTTTTGCTAAATTAAACTTTGACACATTTTGACTTTCAAACATCATATTTGAATCTAATTAGCAATAAATCTCTTATAACACCTAATCTGTATATGAGGTTTTTGTTTTTCCCACCAAGAATTTTTTTTCAAGAGAAACACCACTCTTTTTCTGGGGTATTGGTTTTAACCTATGAAATTTTTATTGTTTTGATGTCAATTAGTTCATAGACGAAAACATATTTCCTTAGGTACATTTATTTAAGTTTTTGAATTTTTCTTATATTTTAATTGTTTTATCCTTCTAACATATTCTTCACTGCCTATTTTATTTATGTATAGGCATCCTTTAACATTTTCCCTCTTATTTTTCTTTAATATGTGGGATTTTTTTTCTGTGCAGCTACTGTTCACTTACATATTCCCGTTTCTCTTTCTAGGTAATTCCAAATAGCGTATCAGTGAGTTGGCTTATTTTACTATTTTCTCATCATGTTTGTCTACCCAGTCTTTTTTTTTCCTCCTTTCTTGCTCTTATTTTTCATTATTTCTACATTTGATTATATCATAATTTCCAGTAAAGAACTGCTCAACTGTGTAAATGTTGGCATGTTTTCAAAAAGATAAAATTAAGCACCAGAAAAATTTTTCAGAGGAGCATGGGACACATGCATAGGGATATCTACTGCTATATATATATTTTAGCAAATAGCAGAAAGGTACCTAGAAATCTATTATGAGGACAATGTGAAATTGTATTTGTTATATGTGTGTAACAGGGTACTTTGTCATGATTAGAACAAATGGACTATTTGTATATATTGAATTCGGACACATACAAAAAACATGTGAATTTAAATTTAAAAACCAAGAAAAGTATATAGCAAAATCTGCTTCTAAACATGAAAACATTAATTAATTGTCCATAGTGTCATAAACATACATATAAGAAAATAAACCCAGGCAGTGGATTAAAAAAAAACATATTTAAACCTTAAACATGAACGTTTATGTAAATGGTCCTAGGGTCAAGGGATGAAAGTCAAAGGTAATAGCACAATAAATTAACAAAGAAAAATCATTAGTAAATAACATTTTTGTTATTGTGAAGCCATTAGTCTGATTAACTCAATCCTGTGCTTCTGAATACTAAATAAATTAACAGCACATAGTAAAAAGTACATTTTATTTGGCTTTATTCAATGCTTAAGAATTTTTACTTTAATTGTTCTTATATGCACATTTTTCATCTACTCTTACCAACTGGAAAGAGGAGACGAGTATTTTACTGGTTTACCCATTAGACCTACAGCGCTTTTTCTTTACCTTCCTCTCCTACAGCCACTTCACTGAATTCATGTGGATAAATCTCATAGTGGCTTTTATTTTACTCTCTTTTTTCCTTCTCGAGCCTTGTATCTAGGAACCATAGGCCTAACAAGGTCTTTTACTAGAAAAGTCTGAATCAGTCTGTGGTACTTTTTGAGGCTAGTAGTACTTTTGAGATAACTTTTCAAAGACAGACTAGAGACCAAGCAGATACAGAATTAGAAACATAAACTTCATAATTCAGATATTAACAAAACAGTGCATTACAATATGTAACGTATCAAACCCAATTACTCTTGTAAATGGAGTAGAGAGGATTTGTAAAATAGCAGTGCAGATTTTTCTGAGTAGATATATGCTTTTAAAACAAATATAATCTGAAAGATTTCCATTCCCCACTCTTAGGAATCTGAACCAGATAAATAGGCTTTCTGAGCCTCCAAACTTTGCAGTTATGTTTTCCAGCTTAAAAAAAAAATAAACAAGGCCATGCTTGTCTCCCCATTGCATGAGAGGTCCACAAAGATCATCCTACACTTAAACCACAAAAATTATGTTCTACAGGGATCTTACCAGGCATTTAAACCAGAGTCACAAGGACAGTTTCAAATAAAGCTTCAATTCCTTGTTTAAGTTTTTCTAACAAATACTTCAAAGGAATTTCAGAAT
Organism: Camelus bactrianus; assembly: GCF_048773025.1. Taxonomy (NCBI): domain Eukaryota; kingdom Metazoa; phylum Chordata; class Mammalia; order Artiodactyla; family Camelidae; genus Camelus; species Camelus bactrianus. The sequence continues at coordinate 53,844,445 of NC_133540.1, forward strand.
CCATGTATCCATAAAGTATGTCTTCTGATCTTAGATAGGAAGGTAGCAACTTTATATCCTTGTCCATCACCAACCTCATAGCTATTCCAACAGGCTTGATGTTGGAACGTGTACTTGACAGCTGGGGGACAGACTAGTGATTTGAGAGAATGGTCTACCTGCTATTCAGCACATCCTTGTCATAGTATCCACTCTGCCTACTGCTCAATTCCATTGGAATAAATGGCAAACATCTGCTCCAAACAACCTAAGCATTCCCACAAAATTAAACAAGTTTCTACAGAGAAGCAGAACACACTCCAAGGAATGCCAGGCCTTTTGACTGGATTTTATTTTGCCCACTTCTTAGTTGCCATCAAGTTTGTCACATTTCTGTTGGTCACTCAGCACAAAGGTCAGTAATAAACAATGACACTTACCTTAGAAGAAACACAGTCTTTAAATTGGATAGGATGGTCAGATTCCATAATTCTCTTTAAGGGATATGTCCTCCTCATAATGAAAGCAGGAGCTTCTGAAAGTATTAAAAAAAAAAAAAAAAAACAAAAACTAAGAACTTAGTCAATTTAAAAAAATGAATCCAAAACTACACATACACTAAGCTCATAAAATATCATGTGTCAAGATGCTTCTATTCGTATGACCTCCATCAGGTCCTGTCACTTCAAATAAGTCTGTGTGACATCTAAAAGTTTTAAAAGTGATGTGTTGTTGTTATTGTTGTGATGGTGGCAATGGGACAGTTTTGTATAATTTTTGATGGATTTCCTTTCCTCAGGATGCTTCATTATATAACCTCTTTGGTGCAATAAACACAGGCACTGGCAAAAGAAGACATGTTTTCTATAAAAAGTGCCCCCATAGTTCTCAGTGTTCTACAAATACTTTCATTTTCCTTTAGAATGACCTCTTTTCTTTTTCACCCTTTATGTCTATATTGCTTTAGTGTCATCAAAAGTTCAATGCATATTGGCTTTTGTGCATCAAGAGAGCTGTTTCACACAGACCACTGAGGTGTCTTGCTCACCTCATTGATTTGTAGAAACACTGTACAAATCGATGTAGAATATTGGAAGAGTAGGGCTGACTTTATTTTTGAAAGTAAATGATACCAGGAAGGGAGGATAGTGTATGAAGCATAGACTTCAACCACAGAGCATGAATGAAGGAAAAATTATCCAGTTATCAAGTAAAATAATCTTTTAAGAGACTGAAAGAATGAAAGTGAGAAGAGTAAGATACATTTCAAAATTTCAGTAGAACAAATTCAAATCTGGAGGAAAGTATGTCTCCTGAGGGAATGACACAGACTCAAACTAGTTTTAATTATCAATAAACGTTAACTGTATCTACAGGAATATAGTATAATAAATGGATGGTACACAAATGTACAAACATTCCCCTCCTTTGAATTAGCCAAATAATATTTATGAACATACGTGTTTGTATATGTGTTCGTATAAACTGCAAAATTAAGATATTACCTTTAAGGCTTTTAAAGTTTATAATTTATCATATACATACACGATATATATTTATACACTCACATATAAAGTATAAGTTTCTACTTAACTTTTTTTCCTTCCAGCTTTTGGTGCTAAAAAAAACCTGATACTTTTTTATGCTTATACTTTATATGTCTGCTCTGGCCAGTGACTGAAAGCTCTATTCTGGAGACAGACATATCTGGTTGATTTCATAAATCTATTAGTTCTCTATACCTGTGCTAAAACATTACCACAGCCTTGGAACCTTAAAACAACAGAATGCTTTTTCTCTCACAACTCTGAAGACCAGAAGTCCACAATTAGTATCACTGGACCGAAGCTGTAGTGTCAGAAGGGCTGTGCTCTCTGGGGAGGTTCTAGGGGAGAATATGCTCCTTGTATCTTCCAGCTTCGGGGGGCTGCTGGATCTCCTTGGCTTGCAGTCACATCACTTCAGTCTCTGCTTTGTGGTTACATCACACATTCCTCTGTGCGTCAGTGTGTAATATACCTCTCTGCATCCCTCTTATAAGGATACGGGTGATTGCACTTGGGATAATTCAGGATAAAGTCTCCATGCCAGTCTCCTTTATGTAATACATCTGCAAAGGCCCTCCTTTTTGTTAAAGTCGCATTCACAGAGTCCAGGGAATGGGAGGTGTGTATCCTTTGGAGGGACATTTTTCAGCCCACCACTTCCACTAACCAGCTAAATCACCTTCGGAAAGTTACTCAAACTTTCTAAACCTTAGTGCTTTTCTCTCTAAAGTGCTAAAAATTAAAGTGTTTACCTAATACAGATGACTAGTAAAAGAAAGAATACAAAGCATTAAATGCATTACTTGACACATGATATATACCAGTAAGTATTGCCTATCGTTGGCAATTATCATCCTCGCTCCATTGCCTTTTTCCACTAATATCAGTTCTTACTCAACAGCAAGCAGTAAGTTAATATTTTGAATAAATTATTTCATAGGTTCTATTCATTTTCTGTTCTATTTTTCCTCTATTCAGTTTTGTCAGTAAAATTAAACGGCCACTTAATCTGGAAACTAGATACTGAACGACTCACAAAGAAATTTTAAGATCTGTCTTATGCAAATGTGGAGAATACCTTGGACCCTCTAGTTGAAAATTTCCACTTTGTTTTACTATATAGATACAATTAATTTTTATGCATTTATATATTTAAACAGACAAAATTAAACACTGAATATTTTTCTAGATTATGCATCAAATATTTTCTAAATAGAAGCTGAATGACCAATTCAACTTTATGAAGAAAATGCTACTTTCTCTAAAAAAGTATTTTATATTAATATTCCACAAAAGAAAAAAGAAACAATTCATCTGTTACAAACAACACATTAAGTTTCAATACTAAATACATAATTTGTGTTACTATCCTTAATAATTTTATAGGGGGGGTTGTTTGAATTCATGCTAGTAGTTAAGAGTAATAGTTTAACATTTTGTTTCATTTCATAATTTTTGAACAAGTAAAACTTTTAAAATTTCTACTAATGAAAAAAAACATTTTGAATATTTCAATATTTTGTATACAAGAAAGCCTGGAAACAAATGTAATTTTAAAATCCCCACAATGTTAGAGAGTTTAGCATATTCACTGAACTAAAAAATGAAAACAACTCTAAAACAATTACTTTGGTTAGAATGCCCCATTTCCTGATAGGAGAAATTGAAACTCATGCCTTGGTTAACAATCTCACAATATTGACAATTAACATTTATAATTATGTGAATACAAAACAGACTTTCTAAATGTTTACATATTATGATACATTTGGAGTTAACTCTAGACAAACGTAATTTTGCTTTGATTTTCAACAGGGCTTCTCCAAACACAATGGTATTTGAATCATTACTTCATATTTAAGAACTACATATGTAAGAAAACACATTTCTCTGGAGGTTGGCTGCATGTGTGTAGTGGGCGAGGACAGTGAGGGAGAGCAGAAATGCATGTTTGACAAATTAAATTAGAGTCTTTAGAACATAATACACACATAACACACATATACATCCATGTGTGTATGAATGCAAACAGTACATGAAGGAAACAATCAAATCATGAAAGCATGCTTTAAGACAATGTGTTTCCTAAGGTGAAATTGTGATTGGCTATACACGTTTCACCTTATGGGAAAATGTGGAGACTGACACCTGGTGAGAGTGTCAGCGGTGGCAGCTGTGATCTGGGAAAAGTCAAGTACAGCTGTGACTGCCCAGAAAACTGGCCAGATGTACATGGTGTCATCTGAAAGATGCTTATCTTCATCCAGAACAAAACAGAAAAATATGTTTATAAACTATAAAAGTAATAGAAATTTGATAAAATTGTTGGCTCATATTATTGATCATAAATGCAATAATAAAAGTGTTACTTTAGAAGACATTTGAATTATTTAGATAAAAAAAATGAACAAATCCTATAGGACAAATCCTTTAGAAATCCGAAAAAAATACTAGGTTGTAAAAAAATCTGGCACTGATACTGAAATAGATGTTAGAGTATGTACAAATGGTGACAAAGTAAACTTTTTATTAAAAACTGATTTTAAATGAATAATTTATACATAAGGTGAAGATATTATATGTATCAAAAATCAAATTAAAACATGGATTAAATTGTAAAAGGTCTCTGTAAAAGATTTTAAGTGGACTAGATTTTAATATGCTTATAAAATGGATGAAATCAGTTTCAGCTGAAATGTTTAAATACAGATCTTATAGAGGTTCATCATAAAACAAATACATTGCTTTGTATGATTTTTTGCATAGGTGATAATTAGAAATATGAAACTATTCTAAGTTTGAGAGAGAAAATATCCCACAATTCTTTCAGCAGGTAGCAGGATGCCAGTCAAGACTGGAATATAGCACAGGACATAAAGCTCAGAAAGACATCAAGACACAGCAGAGGCCCCTGGCAGGGTACCAAAACAATTCAGGAAAAGGGGGATAAGATCAAAGCTTAATTACTAGACCCAGGACGGAGGGGGGACCACAAAGGGCTTGGAAATTCAGGCTGTGAAAAATAAAACACTGAGTGGCTGTGTTGTTTAGAGTTAGTTAAGGAACCCAATGCAAGCGTAAGACTGGGTGAGACAGAAAAACCTGACTGACTGAAGGTCTTGGAAGGGCCGTAAAGAGCAAAAATATTTTCTTCTTTTTCTTTGTTTAAATGGTTGAATCCAATGCATACAAAGTTTTCTTTTTAAAATGGTAAATAATTATAAAATTTTAAAGTCATCAGGTTAATCATATTTTCATTCATTTGACTATAATAATATATTACAATACCAGATAGTATATCATACTGTGTAGTATATATACAGTAATATTTCATGAAACACTCATTTAATTCATATTTGAAAATTTTATAAAACGTTTACAAACTATTAGAGATGTTCAGATACTACTACACTTTAGCTTTTATTTTTAACTTGTAACTTCTAAAGAAAAATTATTTAGGGAAGTGTGCTTAATTTTCATTGAACCCTCCTTAATAATTTGATCATTAATTTCATGTAAATCATGTAAAAAGAGCTTTACTAAATTAAAAGTGATAGGATTCATTGACCTAAAAATCTCTAGCTGGCAAGCATACTCATTAAAATATTATCACACATTCCTTATGTCAGCAAGTCTTCCAAGATATTTCATATGGCATTTTGATGCTATGATTTTTTTTCCTATGTCAGAAAAGTGAATGTGCTCAGCAGTCTGAAAAAATGCAAACTGAACACAGACATTCTAGCTGTTGCTTATTATCACATTCTGCTGAACCTGGAAAAGAGCAAGAAAGAACATTTGAAAAGCCGATGATAAAATAATCAAAGAGTAGGACATTTGGTAAGCTTTTGTTTTTAGAAACGTCGCTTTATTTCCAGTAATAATTTAACTGTTACTATTAAAATTTTATCACGTGATATTTGCAAAGTTTTTTATGACTTTAAAAACTCTATGATTTGTCAAAATGTAGGCAGTTTTTCAACTGAGAATATACTTTACAGATAATATTAATTGATGTTTAAATCTATTGTTATTTTATTTTCCCAAACATATTCTCTCTTATCTGAAATTAAGTTATAAGACAGTAAGAGATAGGATTCTGGAAGCAAGAGGTTGCAGTGATCTGAAGAAAGAGTCATGAACCAAGGAATGAAGGCAGCCTCGAGACACTGAAAAAGACAAAAAAGGAATTCTTCCCCAGAGCCTCCGAGAGGAATGCAGCCCTGACCAACACCTTGGTTTTATCTGAGGGACTAGGGCAGAGTGGCCAAGATGGTGGCATTGGAAGACCCTGAGCTCACCTCCTCCCATAGTCACACAAAAATCACAACTATTTACAGAGCAACTATCAATGAAAACCACCTGAATAGTAACAGAAAACTTTCCACAACTAAACATATAAAAAGGAGCCACAGCAAGATGGGTAGGAGGTGCAGAAACATGGTATAGTCAAGATCCACATTCTGGGGAGGGCAACCCACAAATGGGAGAGTAATCACAATTGCAGAGGTTCTCCCCAAGGAGCAAGGGGTTCAAGTCTCACATCAGGCTCTCCAGCCAGGGGTCCTGGATCAGGAAGATGAGCTCCTAGAACACATGGATTTGAAATCCAGTCAGGCTTGCACACAGACCCTGAGGGCTGTAGGAAACAGAGATACCATTCTTAAAGGGCACGTACAAAATCTCGCATACCCTGAGATCCAGTGCAGAGGGAATAATCTGAAAGGAACCTGCATCAAACACACTTGCTGTTCTTGGAGAACCTCTAGAAAGCAAGAAACAACTGAGAGTCCCCATGGGAAAAGACACTGGCGGTGACCATTTTGGGGATCACTTTCTACTACAAGGACAGTGGTGCTGGCAAGTACCATTTTGGAGTCCTCTCTCTAGCCTATTAGCACTAGAGGCTTCCCTGCCAACGAGTCAGTGGGCACAAGTCCCTGGACACCCTAGGCCCAGCAGACAGCTAAGTGGAAACCCAGCCCTAACCCACCACCATCAGGCCGACTCTACCCTTGTGCTCCCCCAGGCCCTCCAGCAAGCAGTCTAGTGACCTGGCACTGCCAACCAATGGGCAGGGACTAGCCCAGACTCCAATGCCCTAGTGGCCTGCTGTGCTGAACTGACTCCATGCACCAGTGGACCAGCACCAGCCTGAGATCCCAGAGCCAGCTACCCAGGACCTGGGTCCACCAACCAGTACCAGGACTGGGACCTCCTCCTCCAGGTGCCACAGCCAGCTGCCCACAACCTGGCCTTGCCCATGAGTGCACCAAGACCAGACCCAGAACCCCCAGATGCTGCAGCCAGTGGTACCAGCACCCAGACCCACACACCATCAGTCCAGCACCATTCCCCATAGGGGAACCTCTAGATCATTATAGCTATGATGACCAAGAGGAGTGTGCTGCTGGGCCCCATAGGATGTCTCCTACATAAGGCCACATCTCCAAGATTGGGAAATGTGACCGATCTAACTAATGCATAGAAATAAAAACAGAGAATCAGGTAAAATAAGGCAAGAGAGGAGTATGTTCCAACTGAAAGAACAATATAAAAGCCTAGAAGAAGAACTAAGTGAACTGGAGATAAGCAGTCTATCTAATAAAGAGTTCAAGGTAATAAATCAAAGATGCTCAACAAACATGGGAGAAGAATGGATGAACACAGTAAGAAATATAACAGAGAGTTAGAAAATATAAAGAACCAAACAGAGCTGAAGAACACAGTAACTGAAATAAAAAATACACTAGAAGGAATCAACAGATTAAAAGATACCAAGAAACAGATCAGCAAACTGGAAGACAGAGTAGTAGAAATTACCCAAGCTAAACAGCAAAAAGAAAAAAAGAATTAAAAAAAAATGAGAGAGTTAAGAGACTTCTGGGACAACATCTAGCATACTAATACATTATAGAGGTCCTAGAAGGAAAAGAGAAAGAAGGGGGCAGAGAAATTTATTTGAAATAATAATAATTGAAAACTTCCCTAATCTGAGGAAAAAAGCACATTCAAGTCCAGGAAGCACAGAGAGTCCCAATAAAATCAACCCAAAAAGGTCTACACGAAGACACATGGTACTAAAATGGCAAAAATTAAAGACAAATACAGAATCTTAAAAGCAGCAAAGGAAAACCAACAAGTTACATAAAAGGGAGCTCCCACAAGACTGTCAGCTGACTTTTCAGCAGAATCTTTGCAGACCAGAAGTGGTACCATATATTTAAAATGATGAAAAGAAAAAGACTTACAGCCAAGAATGCCCTTTCCAGAAACATGGTAGAGTGAAAAACTACCTTTCTACATCCTCTTCAATTTACAACCAGTAAAACACCCACAACTCAGAAAGGTGCCTCTACCCAACACAACAGTATGCCAGAGAATTCCACATATTTACACATCTAAAGTTGGGTGGACTGGAGGTGGAATTGAGAAAAAAAGCAGAGTCAGTGTCTGTAATCTCAACCCTCTGACCATGGCAGCTAAGATCAAGCCTCAGAGAATCCAGTAAAAGCAGGAAAGGTCACACATGACTCCAGCCTCCCTATCACAGCAGCACCCATAGCCACAGGTAACTAGGCAACAGAAGCAGTGGGGATGGACCCTTCAAAGCTGAGGCACCCATGACCCCAGCCCCTGCCCCCCGTTTGCAGTGGGAGATCCCTGTGAACCATATAATAATGAGGCACAGAACAGACAGCTGTGCAACCTTATCCCCCTCCCACCATCCTCCTCCAGCTAGGGCACAGAGACTCACTCAGAGGATCCTGGACACAATGGAAGAGTCCACTATCCCAGTAATGATAGCGATTCTGGCAAAAGCAAAGCAGCGACAATCCCAGAAGCAAAAGAAGCTATAAAGAATGCATGGAGAGACTAGATTGTGGAGGCTGGAAAGTGCTGACTCTCAAATATAACCAGAGGCAGCTCAGGTAAAGGAAACCAAAAATGTGTGTTATAGCACCACCCACCAGAAAACAAAAGAAAGAACTCTAACAGCTAACTTGTCATTTAATTTCAAATGCAAAGACAGATGAAAAATTTAAGTATCACAAAAAACCACAGTAACACTATACCACAAGAAAAAAATGACAATTCTCCAGAAACCAACATAACTGGTAGAGAAATCAAAATAGCTGTAATGAAGAAACTCAAATGAGCTACAAGGAAACTCAGAAAGGCAGTTTAATGAGCTCAGGAAAAAAAAAAATTAATGAACAGAGGAATTCTTTACCAAAGAGACTGAAACTGTAAAAATGAATCAAACAGAAATTCAGGAGATGAAGAACTCAAATAATGAGATGAAGAATGCTTTAGAAAGCAGTGGAAATTGAAACCATATGGAAGAGAGAATTAACAAGCTCAAAGATATAAATCAAGAAATGATAATAAGCAGAAGAGGAAAGAGAAATAAGATAAAAAAAAATGAGAAAATTTTCTGAGAGCTATCTGACTCTTTTAGGAGAGGCAATGTTAGGGCAATGGATATTCCAGAAGGCGAAAAGAAGGAAACACGAGAGTTAACTTAAAGAAATAATAGTTGAGAACTTCCCAAACCTGGAGAAGGATCTGGATATACAAAACCATGAAGATAAGTGAACTCCTAATTACCTCAATGCAAAAAGGCCTTCTTCAAGAAACTTTATATTAACACTGTCAGAAGTAAATGACAAAGAATTATAAAGGCTGCCAGAGGGAAAAAGGATTGTAACCTACAAAAGAACCCCCATTAGGCTACCAACGGATTTCTCATCAGAAACCCGACAGGCTAGAAGAGAATGGAAAGACATTCTTGAAATCCTAAAAGATAAAATCTGTCACCAAAGAATACTTTGTCCAAGAAAGTTATCATTCAGATATGAAGGAGAAATAAAGGCTTTTCAAGACAAACAAAAGCTGAGGAAGTTCGTCAACACTAGACCTGCCTAACGAGAAATGCTGAAAGGAGTTCTTCTACCAGAAAGAAAAAGGCAAAAGTACATAAAATTTTGAGTAAGCAAAGTGATAAATAAACCATAAAACTGAAATCTTTATAAGAATAGCTTTTCAAACACCTTATTATATCATAAAGGTTAAAGAGAGGGAAAATAAAGCATAAAATAACTAAAGCTACTTCAGTTTGGTAACAAACTCAAAACATAAAAAGGAATAATTTGAGACAACAAAAAATAAAACTGGAAGAGGAACAGGAAAAAAAGAACTTACACAGGTAAATGAAGATAAGATGGCATCAGTAGACAAAGGTCTATTTTATCTATGAGATGTTCCATACAAACTTCAGGGTAATCAAAAAATAAACATAGCACAGAGACAAAAAACATACAAAAAGAGGAAACTGAGAAAAACATCATAGAAAACCACCAAATCAAAATGACAAACACAAGGAAAAAGAAACAGAGATACAGAACAACTAGAAAACATAAGATAAAATGGCAGTACTAAATTGTCATCTACAATAATCACTATAACTGTAAATGGATTGAATTCACCAATCAAAAGATACAGAGTGGCTGGATAGATTGAGAAACAAGACCTAATGATATGATACCAATCAGAGACACAACTCAGCTCTAAAGGGATGAAAGATGATACTTCAAGCAAATGCCAGACAAAAGAAAATGGAGCCATACTCTTTTCATATAAAAAAACAAACAGAAGCTTCAAGGCAAAAAAGGTAATAAGAGAAAAAAATAGACAGATATAATAATAAAGGGGAAATTTTATCAAGAAGACATAACAGTGATTAATATTATGTACCTAATATAGGAAAACCAACACATATAAAACAATTAATAGACCTAAAGTGAGAAATTGGCAGCAACACAATAATAGGATGTGACTTTAACACCTCACTTAGATCAATGGCTAGATCATTAAGGCAGAAATTCAACAAGGAAACACTGACTTTAAATGAAACATCAGACCAGATAGATTTGATAGATTTGTACAGAACGTTCCATCCAAATGCAGCAGAATATACATTCTTCTCAAGTGCACACAGAACTCTCTCAAGGATAGACTATATGCAGGGACACAAAGCAAGTCTCAGTGAATTTTAAGAGACTGAAATCATAGCAAGCACCCTTTTTGTTCACAATGGTATGAAACTCGAAATCAATTACAAGAAAAAAAAACTGGAAAAACTACAAATATGTGGAGACAGAACAACATGCTATTGAACAACTAGTGAGTCAATGAGGAAATACGCGGAGAAGCAAAAAAAAAAAAAAAAAAACAACAGATAATTAAAAGTACAAAGAGGGAAATCTATAGGAATACATCAAGGAACAGAAAAATAAATAAATAACTTAAACTTATCCCTGAAAAAACTAGAGAAAGAACAAATGAAACCTAAAATTAGTAGAAGGAAGAAAATGACGAGCAGAGCAGAAATAAATGAAGTAGACTAAAATGGCAATAAAAAACATCAATGAAATTAAGAGCTGGTTTTCTGAAAAGCTAAACCAAATTGACAAACTGTTCACTAGATTTACTAACAAAAAAAAAGTGAGAGAGAGAGAGAGAGAGAGACAAGGCCTTGATAAATAAAATCAGTAATAAAAGAGGATAAATAATAATGGATATCACATGAACACGAATGATTATACGAGAATACCATAAATAGCTATATACTAACAAATTGGACAACCTAGAAGAAATTGACAAAGTCTTAGAATTATATAAACTTCCAAGACAGAATCATCAAGAAACAGAAAATCTGAATAGAATGATCACGAATACAGAGATTGAAACAGTAATCAAAAAGCTCTCAAAAAACAAAAGTCCAGGACCAGACATTCTACTAAATAACCAAAATAGATTTAATATATATCCTTTTCAAACTATTCCAATTATTGAAGGGGAGGAAATATTTCCTAATTCATTTATGAGGCCAACATCACCCTAATACCAAAGCAAGACATAGATAACACACACACAAAAGAACATCATAAGCCAGTATCTCTGATGAACATAGATGCAAAATTCCTTAAGAAAATATTAGCAAATTGAATTCAACAATACATAAAAAGGATCATACACCATGATTAAGTGAGATTTATTCCAGGGATGCAAGAATGGTTCAACATCCACAAACAATTATCATGACATACCACATTAACAAAATGAATGATAAAAACCATATGATCATCTTAATTGATGCAGAAACAGCATTTGACAAGATTCACCACCTATTTATGATAACCCTTAATAAAGTGGGTACATTGGGAGGTTCCTAACATAATATAAGTCATATATGACAAACAAAGAACTAACATCATATTTAATGGTGAAAAAAATGAATGCTGTCCCTCTAAGTACAGGAACAAGACAGGATGCTCATTCTCTCCACTCTTACAGTACTGAAAGTCCTAACCAGAGCAATTAGGCAATAAAAAGAAATAAGAGAGACCCAAATTGGAAAGGAAGACATAAAACTCTCATTATTTACAAACATAATATTATATAGAGAAAACACTAATGATTCCACCAAAAGCTGTTAGAACTAATAAGTGTATACAGATAAGTTGCAGGATACAAAATCATTACAGAAAAATCTGTTGCACTTCTATACACTAACAACGAGCTGGCAGGAAGAGAAATTAAGAAAACTATCTCATTTACAGTCTCAACAAAAAGAATAAAAATATCTAGGAATAAATCTAATCAAGGAAGTGAAAGACCAGTACGCTGAAAACTATAAGGTATTGCTGTAAGAAACTGAAGACATCAATAAATAGAAAGATATTCCATACTCATGGATTAGAAGATTTAACATTGTCAAAAGGTTCGTATTACCTAAAGCAATCTATCGATTCAGTGCAATCCCTAACAAAATTCTAAGCATATTTACAGAACTGAACCACAATCTAAAATTTATATAGAACCACAAAAGATCCTGAATAGCCAAAGCAATCCTGAAAAAAAGAACAAAGCTGAAGGTATCACCCTCCCTGTTAAGCTATACTACAAGGCCAAAGTAATCAAAATAGCATGATATTGGCAGAAAAAGATACACAGATCAATGAAACAGAATTAAGGGCCAAGAAATAAATCATGTATATGGACAATTACAAGAAGGAAGCAAAAAAAAAAAAAAAAAAAAAAGACAAGAGAAAGGTCAGGTTCTTCAATAAGTGGTGTTGAGAAAACTGGACAGCAATATGCAAGAAAAAAAATTAAATTAGACCACTAACTCAAACCATATACAAAAATTAACTCAAAATGGATTAAAGACTTGACAGTAAGATCTGAAACCATAAAACTCCTAGAGGAAAACAGACGATATGTTCTTTGACATCAGTCTTAGCAGTATCTTACTAGATATGTCTCCTCAGGCAAGGGGAACACAAGCAAAAATAAATTAATGGGATCATATCAAACTAAAAAGCTTCTGCACAGCAAAGAAAAGAATCAATAAAAGGAAAAGAGAAGCAACTTAATGGAGAATATATCTACGAATGATATATCCAATAAGGGGTTAATATCCTAAGTATATAAAGAACTGAAACAACTGAACAATTAAAAAAAGCAAACAATCTGATTAAAAAATGGGCAGAGGATCTGAATAGATTTTTCCAAAGAAGACACAGATGGTCAACAGGCACATGAAAATGCATTCAATATTACTAATCATCAGGGAAATGCAAATCAAAACCACAATGTGATATAGCCTCAAACCTATCAGAATGGCTATTGCCAAAAAGACAATAAATAACAAGTGTTAGCAAGGATGTCAAGAAATGGGAACTCTCATGCACTGATGGTCATAATGTAAATTAGTGAAGCCACTATGGAAGATAGTTTGGAAATTCCTCAAAAAATAAAGAATAGAACCATATGTTCCAGCTATCCCACTTCTGAGTATTTATCCAAAGATTATGAAAACACTAACCTTAAAAAAAATGCACTTCTATGTTCACTGCATCATTATTTATAATAGCCAAACCATTAAAAAACATACTCTTAAGTACCAATCACCAGATGAATGGATAAAGATGTGGTGTACACACACACACACACACAATGGAATATTACTCAGCCATTTAAAAATAATGATATCTTGTCATTTGTGACAACATGGATGGAACTGGAGAGTATTTTGCTAAGTGAAATAAGTAATAAAAGAAATACAAATACTATATAATTTCAGTTACATGCAGAATCTAAGAAGCCAAAAAAAAAAAAAAATGAACAACCATAACAAAATAGAAACAGAATCACAGATACAGAGAATAAACAAGTGGTTGCCAGGGGCAGGGTGGGTGAGAAATGGGTGAGTGAGGTTAAGAAGTAAAAACTTCCAGGTACAAAAATAAAGGAGTCATGGGGATGAAACGTACAGCATGGAGAATATAGTCAGTAATTGTGTAATGTCTCTGTATGGTGACAGAAGGTCTCTAGCCTCATCATGGTGATCACTGTAATGTAGAGAAATATCGAAACACTATGTTATGCACCAAAATCTTACGAGACACTTTAGTCAATTGTACTTTAAAAACAAACAAAAGAACAAACAAACAAACAAACTCATACTAAGATTAGATTTGTGGTTACCAGAGGCTGGGACTGAGGGGAGGGGGAACTGGATAAATGTGGCCAAGTGGTACAAACTTCCAGTTATAAGAAAAATAAGTACTCTGGAGGTAATGTACAACATGATTCATATATTTAACACTGCTGTATGTTCTGGAAGAAAACATAAAAATAAAATAAAGCAAGTTTTCTTGGTTCAAAACTATCTTAGGAGCAAAAAATGTTAAAAGTCTTCAAGAGGTCCTAGCACTTTTTTTTTTTTTTTAAGTAGTCAGTTGCAATGTGTTAATTTCTGGTGTACAGCATAATGTCCCACTCATGCATACATTGTGTATCATATTCTTCCTCATTAAAAGTTATTACAAGATATTGAATATAGTTCCCTGTGCTATAAAGAAGAAATTTGTTTTTTTTAATCTATCTTTTATAGATAGTGGTTAACCTTTTATTCTGAGTAACTACACTTCAAAGTCAAAACAAGGACTGATAGTAGAGATGGTGAAGAGCAGATAATATCAAGAGAAACTGCACCCCAACGTGGTTTGGCTTAAAGACCTTTCACTTATTTATCTTCTTGAACAAGCTAAGCAGCAATTGCCAGCAAGCAGGAGGTGAGGGGCGGACGCTGTGTGCCACCTGTGTAGGGAGTACAGTCTCTGCCTGCCGTGGTCGCTGATGACGCTCAGCTGGCATGTCTCATTCTTCTTGCCGATGTCTTTGCCCTTTCGGTTCTCTTATGGTCAACATGTGGACTACTGAAAGCAGCTCAGTCACTCAAGAGAGATACAGGGAGTTCATGTCAGTGCCCATCACGTCTGGCAGGCCAGATGGGCCTTTAGGAGAGCCTGGGTGCTCTGGGTTTGCCTCAGATTCTACTGACTTGAAGTTGCATGTGGCATATTCTGACAGGTGACAGGTTCATCCTCTCCATGAACAAACTTTGCGTAGGCTCTTCTGAGACTGTTTTTGTCTAGGCCTCATCCTTTGGCCTCAGTCCTTGCTGGGCCAGCAAAGGACAGTTGTAGTAAGATTCCTGCTGTGTTCCCCTGCCATTGATATCTGATCCATCTTGATATCTGACCAAGTTCCTTATCCCTCTGTCTCTAAATACCTGATTCCTCTGGCCTTCCTTCAGCAAGAATCCTGGTAAATTGGTTTAGCAAGAATCCTACCTTTGATTTCTCGACTTAGTAATTTTACACCCACCAACACTGACCCCCTCCACTAACACACATACACACACAACTAGACTATAAATTCCCAACTGTGTTTACTGCCTTCAGGGTTGAACCCAATCTCTTCCCTGCACTGGGATGGTACTGACGTCTATCACAGTAGCCCTGAAATGCCTTTCTTATGGTTTCCACTAGTGTCAGAAAAATCTTCCTTTAGTACCTGTTACATCCAAAGTACCGTAAACTCTTCATAAGTGAACACATAATTTATGTACAAGCAATTCCTCTCCTTATCAATGCATTCCAGAACTTTACAGTACTTTTTAAAACATGTTTACAGTTTGGGGGTACAGCATGTATTTATCTCTTTTGAGCAAGGTAGCCATATGCCTTGGCAGAAGGAGGTAAATACATTTCCAAATTTAACTACTTTTGAGAAAAACATTTTATAAGCAAAGGAATATTTTTGTTGGGAAAGCATGTTAAAGCATAGGAAAGAAGTTTTTATTCACTCCTATTAAAATACAGCATAGGGCATTTAAGAAAACACTTCACACATCTGTGGACTGGGTTTTTAATTGTTATTTTCATCACTAGAAAGTAAAGGCCTTTTTAAATCACACTATGATTTTAAAACATGAACTATTGGGACATTTCTGGATATTATTCACTTGGTCTAAAAAGCTTAAGGAAATAAGGCCTTCAGGACTTCTTAAAGTTACAACCTTCAAAAATCACAAACTGAGAACCCAACTTTCACTGAAATCTAGTATCAAACATACTAGGATCAAAACCAGTGTTTCATTAAATTCCACAGAAATAGGTGAGACCTCATTTACTCTAAAGACATATTTGTATTAGTCTAAGCACATGGAAGTTTTAAGATTGGTGTTGGTATATAACTAGTAGTCTAAAAATCTTTATGCTCATTAAACCTTTGAAGAGTCTGGCAAAATGCAAACAGAATAACTCTTGATAATATTAGAATTGAAAATTTAAAAAGAATGTGCAATTGTAGAGAGCTATGCCATGCCATAATAAATACATTTAAATATAGCAGCATTTTAAAATAGTGTTTATCAGGATAGTACATGTATATGATACAAATGGAAAAGCATGAAAAGCAATAAAATAAGACGGCTTTTATGATCCTGCCTTTCATCTTATGCTTCCCAGTTTCCATCTCCAGAGATGCCCAGGCGAGTCTCACTAGCTTATTACAAATACTTTCAGAGACAGACAGATTTGTACACAGATAAACAGACTTACCAGCTATGTGACCTTTGACAAATTACATAATCAGTCCATAACTTACTTTCCTAGACTATAAAATAAGGCGAAGAATTTAGAATGAGATATACATTCTTTTTATATATCAATGGCATTAGGCTCTAGTCACTATACTGTGCCTTTTATTTGTTCTCTTTCAAGATCTTGGAGTTCACTCGTTATCAGCTCCATATAGATGTTTCCACATTTTTAATAGCTACACTGTGTAAAAAAAGAATATATGTTGATCAATTCGATTAGGAACTGTGTCCCCATCAGACTTGCTGTAAAGTTTGATACTGTTAACTGCCTTTAAAACAGAAGATAATTTATTCATCCTAATACTTAACATTTCTCTGATACTTAGCAATATTGAGCATTTTTTTTCATATGTCTATTGGCCACCTGCATGTCTTCCCTAGAGAAATATTTGTTTAGGTCTTCTGCTCAATTTTGAATTGAGCTGTTTGCTTTTTTGTTATTGAGTTGTATGAGCTGTCTGTATATTCTGGAAATTAAGCTCTTGTCAGTCACATCATTTGCAAATATTTTCTCTAGTAGTTTTCTTTCACAATTTTTCACATCTTTAAATAATTTAATTAGTTCTATAAATATACTAATAGAAAGCATGAAGGTTTCACTTTCACAGGTTAAATTATTTTTTCAGTCATTAACTGATGTATTCAGCAGTCACTGTTCTAGTTGCGTAAGTTACAGCAATAAGCATACAGAACATGAGAGCCTCATGGAGCACTCAATATTAGAGATAAGAGGAAAACAACATGCAGATATTTTTAAAAATAGTTTTCAAGAGCATTCTGGAACTTCCTAATGTGATAGAGTGCATTTACAAAATACCTAAAGCAAACATCACACTGAATGGGATATCCTTAACAGCTTTCCCCCTAAAATAAAAAACAGCACTATCCTTCCGTGATCACATATATCCAGCACTGCATCAAAGGCTTTAGTCACTGCAAGGGGGCATGATAATGAATGAATGAACAATGGATAGTTAAGAATAAAGTCATTTATATGTTGGCTATCTAATGATGTCCAAAACTTAGTGGCTTATACAACAACCACCATTTTGTTAAATCTCAAGGTTTTGCGGGTCAGGAATTCAGCTAGAACTTGGGTAAGAAATTCTTCCACTGTGTGAAGCATAAGCAGAGGTTCCTCTGCGGTGGTACTCTCCTGGTAGATGGGCTAAATTTGGAACATTCAGAACTGATTTATTCATATGCCTGCTGTGTTGATGGAAATGGCTGGAATCCTCGGCTTAGCTAAGACAGTGGACCATAAAGCCTGCACACGGCCTCACCAGCATCACGGTCTCAAGGGTAGTCAGAAAATTCACATGTCAAGCCAGAGCTCACAGACACAGCCTAACATGAGATGGGAGGTAAAAACTGCCCAGGCTGGGAAATTGGTAAAGAATCATTTCTAATAGCAGAAGCCATTACAAAGCCCACCACGACTCAAGAAAACATTACAAAGACTCCATTTCACTGCCACAGTCAGTTACAAGAGAGAAACTAAGCTCTGTGATAAGTACCATGTACAGACTATCTCCTTCAATTCACTCATACAGTCCATTTTATAGATGAAAAAAATCAAGGCACACAGAGATTAAGTAAATTGGGCAAGCCTTAAAAACTGACTCTTCATTAAAAAAAAAAAAACAAAAAACAAAAACCAGAGAATTTGGGGTGTCACTTTAGAAGAAATATATGCTTTGACAAATCCACAAGTACAGAATACGTCGATTCACATGTATTGACAACAGTATTAATCAGTTATGCAATATATCAAGAGAAAAAAAAACTCTAGTGACAAAATGACAATTTGTAGACAGCCATGTACAGCGAAAAAAAAAAAGCAGTTTATTTAAAGTACCAATGAAGCAATGGTATAAAGACGCAAGTAGAAAAACTATTCATGCCATGAAATGTGATCAAATGTACCATATTTGTAGAAAGGAACTGTGTGTGTGTGAGTGTGTGTGTGTGTGTGTGCTGTTTGTGAGATGCAAAGCTACAGAGCAAGAGGGCAAAGAAAACACGCAGCTCTCAACCAGGGAAAACTAATAAATATACATGACTATAAACAGCTTTCCAATGACAAGTACACTGTGTTGTGCATGATTTATATGTTTGGCTCCTGGGCTTGAAAATGAAAATCAGCACTGGCTCCACAAAAGCTGTTGCGTTTTCCTGACCTCCAGCACTACAAGAAACCGTTTGATGGCAGCTTTATTCTCAGAAAGCTAATTGACTGGTTTGTAACTTTATGCAAATTTCTACCTAGTAATTTCAGTGTGGGGTCAGGAGCAGAGGAGGGTTTCAGTTACTGAGATGTATAATTCTTGGTTAATAAATTATAATAAGCACTAGTAAGTAAAGAAACAGTAGCTTAAGGAGAACATGGCAAAGAAGCATTAATTTTCCTCATTAAATGTACTTAATTAGCATAATTCTCCTCTGAGGGCCAGGAAATAACGAGACTGTCACAGTCCTTGACTATAAATGCTGCTAAATCTGTTTAAAAAAAAAAAAAACAATTGTAAAAAAAGTCCCCCCTATTACATTTGAAGAACTACTTAGAAATGATAAGGAAAGTATGTATGTAAAGTTAACAGTACACTTCTTTAACTGTGTAATTTTATGGCCATAAATAACATATGCATACATACACTCAAATGTATGCTGTATACATCCTTTTCAAAACAGGTTGAATTTTTTGAGCACATAATGAATTGACGAAGAGTGTATATGTAGTTGGTGCACATGGTTAAATGGGAATTCGTAAACACCCGAAATACTTCCTGAGAACACATTCTGCAGGACAGATAATAAAACAATCTTCTGAGGACATACCTCATTCAGCACCTTCAATTATTATGAGGTAGGTGTCATCATCTCCATTTTATATATGAGTTGACTATGGTTCAGAAGGTTAGGAAACTGGCAAAGTTTTTGCTGTAGTGGGTATGTGAAATTCCAGCACTGGAATTCCCTGCTCAAGCCACAAACCTAGTATCTTTTCACTTTCCATTGAGGCTTTTGTAGAAAGAGACAGATAATTTCTGTATTCTATATACATAAATCAATGTGTATTCTGAACATGACCACTGAGCTTTGATCAGTTCCCCAAAGAAAGTCACTGGGGGCTGGGGGGAGGGGATGGCAGTACCATGAGCTGTCCACCTAAATCTCTTCCTTAGAACAAAATGACCCAGGGCCCTAGTGGTTAGTCCATTACGCAGTAGTAAGGGAAAGATACTTTAGTCACCACATTAAATGATTAAAGACCGTATTTAAAATGGGAACTTTCTACTTGCATTCACCATGCCAGGGGCAATGACATGCCCCCCCAAAATACACCGCATTATGTGATGTGTATTTCCACATCTCATAATACAACACAGAAGCCTACAAACTAATTTGAGGCACTAAGTAAAATGTTAAATGAAGGATAGTCTGGGGTATAGAACTTCAAATGAGACTGTTCCATGAGTCACTTTAGGAATAAGACTCCCTAAAAATTAGTGAACTTTACAATTATTTCTGACTCCCTGCTATTAACTTTTCATCTAAGTTTACTGGAGGAATGACCTTAATTGTGAAGTGCTTCTGATCTTGTCCTTTTTTTTTTTCTACTTTGCTTGATCGTTTTCCCTTTAATAATCATCAATACATACCAGGCATTAGTTTTTCAAACGTTAGAGAGAGTCTGTAAGGTTTCATCCTGTCCTGGTGCTCTGTAAGGGCCATCAGTGTGCTGATGGATATTGCATTCATATCTTGAGCTTTGAGTCTTCCTGATCTCTGCACTCGTTTATGAAGACATCTCCACTTGTACACTGCAAACCCATTTCAAGCTTACCAGGTACAAATGTGACTCTAAGTCATTCTCCCTTGATAACTGGCACATACCATACATTTAATATATTAGATTTTTAATCCTTAGAACAAAAGTATGAGATAGTTTCCATTAAGCTTCTCATTTCAAACACAAGGAACTCAAGGCGCTCAGGTTACAGCACCTGCCCATGGACAGCAAGTGGTGAAGATGGGATGCAAACTCAGTCTGTCTTCAGAGTCCATCCAATCACCCATGGCCCTCTATTGTCACATCTCTTCAGATCTACCACCAACATACATCTCAGCCTGGATCACTTCTCTCCAACTTCAATACCACCATTCTGTGACATACATATGCACCTCCGCTCAGATGTCCACTAGGTATCTCACACCATACATGTCAAAAAAGTTTTTGTTCTATCCTTTCAGTGATAAAACTTATCATATGTCAAGCCCTGTTCTAAACAAGTTTTAACACAGAATCTCCTTCAATCCTTAGAGCCAGTGATGAGACAGGTATTATCATTCTCATTTTATACTTGAGAAAACTAAGGCACAGAGAATGTAAGAAGCTTGCCCAAGGCCAGTAAGTGGTGAAGATGGAGACAGACTTTTTGTCTCTGGAGCCTACACTCTTACAACTACTGCCCGATACTACTCCTCTTCTCCACCTTCCTGCCACAGGAATGCACCTCTATCCACCCTGCGACTTACCCCCTTTTGCTACTTCAGTTCTTCCCCACAAAGAATTATTAAGCAGGTCCTTTCAGCACTACTGCCACCATGTATCTTAAACCTGATCACTTCTCCCCATCTCCTCTGCTATTAGTCTCATTAAGCATTCATTAAGCTCCTAATTTAACTCAACAGCTGATTAACCCTTCCGCCTCTCCTGAAGTCTGTTCTCCTCATGTCAGCCGGAGTGACCATTTAAAAACCTAAGTAAGGCCCTATCATGGCATTTCCAAGGCCCTCTCCTGCTAAAGTTAGAATAAAATCCAAACTCCTCTCCGTGGCTCACCAGACTTCACAGAATTGGGTTCCTGCCTGCTTTTCTGAATGAATCTCACTCCAGGCTCCCTTGCATCAAATGTGCTCCACTCACACTGGTCTTCATTCTCTCTCTTGTGTACAAAAATTACTTTACTTTAAGGTCTCAGCCTGGAGATTCACACTGCAGGCTCTTCCCACCTTACAGGTCACAGCCCAAATGTCACAGTAGTCTTTTCTTAGTCTCCGTCACCAAAGCAGCACTCCCTCCTCCTTGGGCACTCGCTGCCACACTTTCTGTCATTACCTGCTTTGTGTTCTGCATAGTTCTTACCCCATCTGAAATCACTGTATCTGTCCATGGGTTGATTTTCCTCCTTTCCTCACTAGAAGTTTCTCTCACTCTAAACCTCAAGCCCTTTCAAACCTATCCAGTTATGAATCTGACTATGGTAAATAAATAATTTTAAAAGAGTTAAGAGTAAAAAAAAAAAAGTTTTTCAGTATGCAAATGTGAAAGATAAGAGGAAAACAGTTGAGTTCTACAAAAGTACAAGCAGAATGATGTCATATTTCCTTGACGATAAGGGGCTGGTAAAGTTCTTTTCATACCAGAAGCTTTTGCAATTTCTTACAACAACAGACGATAGACAGTAATTATATAAATATCTTTTAAATACTTTAAGTGTTATATCACAGTTAGATAATAAGTTGTTCAGGGAAATCAGAGTGTTTTAGAAAGGTGTCCATCACCCAAAGAGGCTGAAGTCAGGGAGGCCAACCCTGCCTCGTCACAAAATGCCCTTCGTTTAGGCAAAGCTTACCATATAGACAGATGATGGGGATTCTAACTCTCGGAGAGGATGTTCTGCTCACTCAACTTTGTACGATTACTATGTTCAAATGAATGGATGCCGAGTCTCCCTCAGTCATGCTTTAGACAATCTCATACAGTGCAAACTGACAGAGACTTTAGAAATGATTAAACTGAATTTTTACATCTTATTAGCAAACGAATTGAAAACTAAATGAATAATTAGGTAACTTATAAAATCTTTGCACATCAATGGTTACATTACATTCTTATAATAACTAGGTGAAGTAACACTGTCCCTCAGTATCCACAGAGCATTGGCTCCAGGTATCCCTGAGGATACCAAAATCCACAGATGCTCAAGTCTCTTATAAAAAATGGTGTAATGTTTGTATATGATCTATACATATTCTCCCATATATTTTAAATCATGTCTAGATTACTTATAATACTTAATACAATATACATGCTATGTAAAAAGTAGTAAATGCAATGTGAATGCTACGTAAATAGTTGCCAGTGTGCAATAAATTCAAGTTTTGTTTTTTGGAATATTCTGAAATTTTTTTCATATATTTGCCAATTGCCACAGGTGTGGAACCACAGATATGAAGGGCAGACTGGAGGAGGTAAGGCTATTTACACTCTCATTTTTGCAAAGGGATCAGACCCAGTGTCATAACTGTGTAAAAAGTCACATGACCATTAAACTGCCATCAACAGGCCCCTGCTGTTCAGGAACAAAACTGGAAAAAGGACACAAGATGCTGCAACTTGTATTTCTAAAAGAGGTTACATAAGCCTTTCTCTGTAATATGCTATTATGTCCAATTAATACATATTTTTTCTTTGTGAAGGAATAAAAATCTAACAAATCAATAAGAAAAATCCCAATAGGAAAATAGACAATTCCAATTCCAAAAACTAAAATGGCAATAAACAGTTTAGTTGAGAGAAAAACGGAATACAGTAAACATTTATAAAGAAGGAAGGTGAGTCTAAGCAGAGGGGAAAGAATAACTGCTGTTAGAATTAAAAGCCCTAGGAGTGAAAGAAGGATGCTCAAGAGATGAGTAGAAAGGAGTAGAATTCCAATGGTGTTTTTAAATTGAGGTAACTGATGTCAAGATTATAAGATAAACACACTAGTTTAAAAAAGGGTTGGGGGTGGAGAGCTAAACTGAGATGGATAGACACACTGAATGTCAGGGAAGTCTAAAAACATTTCATTATGTGCCTCACTTAAACCAACAGATTTTTTTCCCCTCTTAAGTTGTACACACAATGAATTTTCTTAGTACGTGTATTTTTTAATTCAGGCACAAAACAGTATCACCCTTGTTGTTTTTATTAGGAGTAATGAAATTATCTTCTGGTAATAAAAATAGATTCCTTACTCGAATTTATCGTTTCGAAACTACATATTAACACAGTTAGACTTCTCTTAAATAAGGTCATTTTTGGGGTGAGATGAGTGTGAGGGGTCAAAAAATTACTTAAGGCACAATAAGCGTGGTATTAGACTATGATATTGTGACATTTTCCTTAGGAATAAAAGATTTATCTTAGATTCACTG
Source organism: Camelus bactrianus (assembly GCF_048773025.1). Classification (NCBI taxonomy): domain Eukaryota; kingdom Metazoa; phylum Chordata; class Mammalia; order Artiodactyla; family Camelidae; genus Camelus; species Camelus bactrianus. The sequence goes on from NC_133540.1 coordinate 53,868,196, forward strand.
TCTGGTAAAATTCCACTTTTCTGTGTGTGTGTTTGAAGAAGATGCAATAATTATCCGAAAATATAGTTAAAACTTCCTTGATATAGAAATATCTTGTTTTGCTATCACTAAAAATATTTCTTAAGTTTTATCGCCTTTTGGAAAATGTAGGTATATTTCTAACAAGTTAGTTAGAAACATGGGTGCTTTTTTAAGTGGAGTATTATTAGAAGCTTAGGTTTTATTTACTAATAAATCCCTATGTCAACAAGTGTACATTTATTACCTATTATATCCTGAGCAGGTTTCCATGGGCTATGAGAATTTCAAACAGTGAGGGTTATAGCTCCAGCTGTCTTTTATTGTGCTAGTTTGCGCCTGTACTCTTTCCTGAATATTGATGATGTTAGATTAAATGATTGCTAAAAATCTTCTGGCTCTAAAATCTTATGATATTCATTTACAGAACTATTAATGAAGAATATCATGGTGGATTAAAGCAGATGCAGATTCTTTGCTATTTTGCCCATTAAGACGTAGTATTCATTTCTTCTGTCTGGTCCCAAAACTGTTAAGCCTATTAGAGCTGGGGAAAGTGATGCTGTGCCAATCCAGGTCTGAGGTTTAAGAATGCCTGGCAGTTTCCACTTTTATGCTTCTTGGTTACCCTGAGTTTCCATGTAAGAAATGTGGCTACTCTGTCAGGGATAACACACAGAAACAGCAGATGGAGAGAAGAGCCCCTGGGGCACCTTAGAGAAAAAGGGAGGTACTGTCATCATAAACTACTTGTTGACCTCAGATGAGTCCAGACCCAGCTGCCATCTGATTATAACCACAGGAGACCCCAAGTGAGGCCAGCAGGAGAACTTCCCAGCTGAGCACAGTCAAGCCACAGAACCATGGGAGAGAGTAAAAGCTACTAAGCTTTCCATTTGAGCTTTTAATTTTATTTTGATATAAGCTATCAAGTTCTAGGATTATTTGATTACAGAGGTAACTGATCAGGTATTATATCTCAGCATTATAATAAGTATGATTACATTATTTATCCTACAATTTATATATTTCAGATCATATATAATACAGCACCTATAGAAACATGTGCAGTCAGTTCTGCTATAATCTGACATATGTAGTGCTAAAAAAAATTACCAAACTGTGCAAAATCTTGCAGTATGATCAAAAGGCCTATGGGAAACTTGAAGGTAGGTATATATCACTCAGAAACTTTGTCAGTGACACATAAAAATTAAAGCTAGGAACTGAATTAACATGGCAGCACAGTTTTAAACACATTAAATAATTGACAAATACAGAAATACTACTAACAAAAATGGCACTTCAGCTTGAGAAAGACCTGAAGTTTGCAGAGTGGGTGTCAGAGAACCGCAGCTGTAAATTACTGTGACTCGGCCCTCAGCACCAAAGGGTAGTGAAGTCACAGCTCCACCACAAGGAAGTATAAAGTCAACATGTGCCTAATTAAAAACAAAACTAAAAAGAAAAATCAATGCAAATTCTACTTACAAACCAAAAACGGACTCATGGACATTGAAAATAAGCTAGGTTACCAAAGGGGAAACAGCGGGAGGAATAAATTAGGGGTTGGAGATTAACAGACACACTTTACTATACATAATACAGATAAACAACAAGCACCTACTGCATAGCACAGGGAACTATATTCAAATTTTTGTAATAACGTATAATGGAAAATAATCTGAAAAGAAAATATATATGTATGTTTATGCATAACCGAATCACTTTGCTGTACACCTGAAACTAACACTGTAAATCAACTACACTTCAATTAAAAAATACATATAAGTTTTTTTTATATCCCCAAACCCACATCAACCGTTGTGTGTTTAAATTCCAGCTCATAATAAACTTCACCTGTATGATACATGGTCTAGGAAAAAAATTAAAATACTATCTCAACTATCACTAAAAGTAAATTTCGGTTTTACCAAAATTACCTAGATATTTCCTATAAGTTTCAGAAATACTGTTTCCTGCCCCTAAGAAATAGCTAAAAGAAAACGCCATATTGTAAATCAACAAAATAAGTAACAAATCTCTTCACAAAAACGTAAGTGTTTTTCTAAGATGTTATTATTTTGGTTTCTCCTTTTTAAGGACACTAAATACACATGTTAAATAATGAGACTAATTTTGAGTCAAGATTTTACATATTCAAAGAGATAGCCTCCTATTTTTCCTATTACATACATTTAAATAAAAATAATCAAATAAGCAAATAATGGGGAAGGCAGATGCTGTGGGAATGGGAAAAAGAGAGAAGCTCTGTTAGAGACGCTTCTTGGTATGTATAGTCCTGTTTTTAAGAATCTCTATTTTATATTTGAAGTGCAGGACAGTTTAAAACACATATTTTACGTAGACTTTTGAGAAAGTCACCTAAATAGTATTCTGCTGTAATACAGCTTTGTGGGGGGTGGGGGAGAAAAAAAAAAGACTTACTAAGTGTTTGATTGGTTTCACTTGTCTCACAATACTTACGTATTAGTATTTTAATGTAGGTATTTCCATCTTTTAAAAGTGTTTTTCTCAAAATCCTTCCAGATTGCCCACATCACTATATTACGATGGTTGATAAAAAGAGAAGTACAACTTTACTCATAACTAAATTTGAGATTCAAATGAGTTCCCAGTAAGAGCAACTAATTGAAAAAGATATTAACACACATTGTGTCAAGAAGGAATCCCTTATACTTGTTACATAACTCTAGTCCCTCAAGCAACAGAGGGCTTAGCTTGCTTAAACAAACCTATTGATGTTAAACAATTAGGAGGGGGTACTTCCTCTTTTCAAAACAGAAATGTTGCAAAAAAGAGAAACTTACGAATAACTCAAAATAAGAGGTTCGTTTTGTTTTGTTTGATTTAACCTGAATGATTTCAACTGAAAGAAAATTATAGTCACTTGGTCAACTCTAAAATTGTCTTAGTAATTAAACTGAAGAGAAACATAGGTGCTTCATCTCTTTAAAAGTTAATACGTTCATGAGTCACTATTATAGGATAGACCAAATGAATGCACACACTTACCTTAAGTTAAACTTCAAAAAGCTGAATCGGCACTTGAGAAAATGTTAAGCCAGGCAGGATAGAGCAGGGAACTACACTATCCACTCCCATCTGCTCAGGCCCTTTCGAAAACAGGCTTCATAAGAATCAGCAGTAATGGTAGCGGCCCCATAACCTCGTGCTCGGGAACGCGTTACTAAAATTAGCCATACAAAGTCTGAGAACCAGGTGAGGCTCACAGCACTAGAATGTAACAAGCAAAACTCATCCCGAAGGACTGGCTTAGGACCCACACCTGGACGAGAGATGCTAACTAACTTGATAACACGATGCCCAAGCGCTACAGCTATCCTGTAATATGACTTTAAAAATATTTTAAGGGCTTCCATTTAGCTAGAAAGTTAACAAATATATATACGCAAAAATCTCGGCATACTTTCAAAAACTTTCTAGGACAATGTTTTCAACCCAAAATATTCCAAAGAAGCATTTACTGTTGGTCTAAATAAACTTACTCAACCAGGAGAGGAAAGACTGATTCAATAAAACGAGTGGCGGCTTTAGGACCCCTTTCGAGCCGCGAGAAACTCGTCCTGACCGCGCGCCCCACCTCTGGAGTCCGCATCCCAAGGCGCCGGGTCCGGCTTTTGGGCGAGGACCGCCCGGTCCCTGGTGATTCCCTCGGGCTGCGGGCGTCCCCGGGATCCTCGGCCTCCGCGGGGACAACGCGGTGCCCGGAGCCGGGCGGGAACGACGCGCGGAAGGCCGGTCCCCCTGGACGCGGCGGGTGGGAGCCTCGGCCGGTCCCGGAGCGCGGGCGGCGCCGGGCGGGAGCGGCTGCGGGGAGAGCGCGGCGGGCGCGCCGGGGACTCGTGCGCTCGCTCCGACGCGCTCCGCGGCCCCGGGACCCGCCCCGCCGCGCCGCCGCCGCCCTCACGCCGCCTCCCCGCTCCCGGCCCGCGCGCGCCCGCCCGCCGGGGGAAGGGGAGGGGCCGGGAGCCCGGGGCTGGAGGCACCTGGGTCTGCTGGGCTCCCGTCCCGCCCATCCAGCTGATCTGCCTGCCCCCGGCCTGGTCTCGGCGTGGGGCCCACGGCGTCCCTCCGACTCAGGCCAGGCGGCTCCGGGCAGGTTGGTGGCGGCCGCCAAGAAGAACCGGGTCTCCTCGCCTGGGAAGTGGGTGCGAGTGTCCTGAGGCAACGACGGAGGGCGGCTTTTCGGAGCGCTCCGAAGTTGGTTATAGTCACACACGTGGGCATCTACTCCCAGCTCCTTAGCACGGTGGTGGGAATAGTCAGTTACTCTATGCGTCTTATAATGGTGATAATTTTAGTACAGTGTAATGACTGTCACTTGGCCTCGGCATAATTTATACTTAATTACTGCCACCCACCTGCTTTCACTGGCTCCTTGGAGTTTTATTTCTTCATACATATCCGGTAGGCAGGCTAAGAGCTCCACCAGGAATGGGACTTGAGATTGAGTCTAGATGTACAGATTCAGCACAACATGGCTATCACGTAGTAGGCTCAAAACCCATGGTTTCCTTGAATGAATGGATGAACCACTGGCGAGAGGCAGTCTAAACTGGGCGCTGCCCTCTGTTCTCCAGTGTCCTGAAAAGTCAGGTGCTCCAGGCTCTAGAAGACAAGAGGAAGGCCAGCAATTGAAAGACCATTTTTGGATCTAAGGCGTGCCTCAAATTTGTGTTTTGTTAGGGGAGTCTTTTTTTAATTCTTATTTTGATTCCAAATAACTCAGAAGGCACAAATATTTAATAAACAGGAGTCAACCATTGGGGAGTTGTTTTGTTTTGTTGTGTTTTGACATTTGTGGGTTTGTTGTCTAGCACTACCCTCCTTTTGTGGAAACAGTATTGTGAATAGGATTTTGATTGTAAATAGGCAATTGTCCCTCACTCAGCCTATGTACTTCAGGTGATGCTAACTCCTGCCTGCCTCCAGTGCACACGACCCTGACTTCAATGAAATTTCTTGTTTCCCTGGTAACAGGGATTATTTCAGAGATATGCATTATGCCCAAGCCAGGGCAATCAAATACAGAAAATTAGTTCTGGACTTTGTGCACCCTATAGGTTAGAGTCTCACAGAAATGTTGAAATCTTACCCACTGCAGGTCTGTTATGCTAAGGTTAGGGCTCCAGCAGGGAAAAAAAAAAAAAAAAAAAACAAAAACTTGCAATCCTGAAACATGGATGCTGATATGTAGTGGTTGCTACTGAGGATATTGGCTTTGTAATCAACCTGGACCCTCAGCTCTTGCAAAAGTGCCCACCACCACTCCCTTTCCAAATAAGAGATTTCCCCTGTACTGGGAAGTGCTACAGAGGTTTCTCCTCCACAGGCGAACACGTACTTCCCTGAGAAGTTTCATCCACCTACTCTTTTGGCTGTAAGACCCTTATCTAAGCATAAGTCCTACCATACCTTCACTGGGGACAGGTTGCACCTGATAGGAGGGGAGGGTGGAATGGGAAGAATCAGCATCTACAGGCAGGAGGCAGGTGAGTTCACCTGGCATGAAATTTTGCAGGTGCTTGATCAGGGCGGCCACAACATTTAAGACTGAATAAATAAAAATTCATTGACTTAGGGGCACCTTCTTAGGACACAATGTATAATATCCTAGGAAGGACCCCAAGGAAAGAGGTGAATTCACTGCTAGCATGGCTCTTAGAAAGTGATGGCTAAGGCTAAGCCAAATGGAAATATCTAGGTTGCCCTGGCATACTTAAGAGGAGGGACTAAAGAGGCTGAAGGAGGTAGGGTTGCTGTGCTGGGGAGAATTTACTGCTTGAGGCCAGAATACCCACCCCTGGATTATGTTCCACCAGAGGACCAGACAAAACTATATTCATTGAATGTCATCAGGAATGTACTGTGGAAGGGACCCTAGCATCACTAAGATGCTTACTGGAGATTATCCTCTGCAGACATAAGTTAGTAGCAAGAGGGATGACTACAGAGCTGGGCTGGTTGATATCCATGAGACCAACCGATGGCCAGGCCATGAGGCCAGTAGGTGACACTTAGTCACCAGAAGGCAGGAAGTTGCAATTACTATAAAGACCCAGAGGGGCAATCAAGAGGGATTGACACACAGGAAGTTGAAACTGTGAACAGAACATGTTTTTTTCTTAAGAACAGAAGAGATCAATAGCCAATATGGTGCTATGTAACATCTACAACCAGAAAAAAAAGGCAGTAATGGAAAAACAGGAAACTGAAAGAAGTCATTTAGATAACAAGGCATGGTCTCAAATCCATTTTCCCAGAAGCTAACAGCTCAGAAACACTGTTATAGGTTTTCTTCTGGCACTGAGACCTAGGTGTTAGGACTCCCCACAGACTTGGAGGCATGAACTTGGTGACAGTGTACATATTAGAAGCATGTGGAGGAACGTGGCCTTCTTCCAAATATTGTAGCCATCATGTCTTTTAGTTCAATTAGATACAAAAGCCCTATTAACTGAATGGCACCTTCTAGCTTGGCTCATTTATTCAATTACCTCATTAATTCTCATTATGAATCTCAGTATGACCATCACTCAGAGGGACTTCTTGCCTTACAAACTCTTAAACTCTGCTTGAATGAAGCTACTAGACAAGAAAACATATCTGTAGTAGTGACCTCTGCTACCAGTAGAAAAATCATCCATGCCTATCACAATTTCAAAAGTGGGAAGAATTCCCAATTTTGTCAAAGCTTTGAAAAAAGCATCCTGGATTTGAGATTTAATTTCTGAGAAAGTACACAAGATTTCTTGGAAAATCATTCACACCATTTATCCTCATTTCTAACCTCATCTTTTAATAGCATCAATTTCAAACAGAAAAGTTAACTTCCACAACATGATGACTATTGTAACTTTGTTGAGAAAATAAAAGTAGAATGAAAGAAGAAGAAAAATCTTTTCAAAAACAGATAGGGTAGGCAAGATGATATCCTGAGTGTACAGCATGCTAGAAGTTCAATTCACTTTTTGTGTAATTTTTTTCACTTTGTAATTTTAGATAAGAATTGTAAAGCCCTCAAATGCTACATATTATATGGTTTCATTCACATGGCATTCTGGAAAAAGGCACAATTGTAGGAAAAGGAAATACATAAGAGGTTTCGAAGAGATGGGGGAAAGAGAACTTTTCTCTGCAAAGGGTCTTCGAAAGGGAATTTGTAGGGTGATGGGGTTATCCATTATGTTACTGTGTAGACAGGTGACTATTTTTTAATCAAAACCCATAGAACTGTACACTATAACCAATGACTTTTACTGTATTCAGACTGAAAAAAAAGGAATCAGGCAGGATGGGATGCAGATTGTGACAAATAAATCTAACTCTATTCCAATATATATATGACATGACCTCACAGAAGTGGGTGGGGGAGGAATGAGCTAACCTAAACAACTCTGGAAAAGATGTGTTCTCAGACATAAGGATAAAAACATAAAGAATTATGAATAAAAACTGTAGTTGGAGTACAGTTATGTCACAGGGGTACAATTTAGTAATTCTGATTCTACTTTATATGTATCCTATAGTTGAATTAATAGATGAAAAATATTGCAGATGACAGCTAGATTCCTCTTTTACAATACGTTACAGTAAAATAAGCAAGCTAGGAATGCTAGCATAGACACTAATGTTCTGGATTAGAATCAATATCAATCTAAATGTATGTTTATTTTTTACTACAGAGAGAGACAGATACACATTTAAATATATGGGTATATGTTAGCTAGTATACATATATATGGCATTAAAAGAAGGTTTAGAAGCAATGACACCCCAGTCATAAGGACGCATACACATTCCAAGATTTTTCTTTCAAGATACCATTATTCAATAAAAGGAGTCAGACATCGTTGGGAAAATAGCTGATTCCAGAGCTGTTGGCGGGGGAGATGAAAGACGAGCCTGAAGCATCCTGTAGTGTCAGCAAGTCCAGAAAGTGCTGAAAGAAAGAAGAAAAGAAGGACAGAGGGTGGAGGGGAGAGAGATCAGGAAAATGGGAGTGAGAGGAAGAGAGAGGAAAGGAGGGAGAGAACATAGGAGAGGAGAAGGGAGGACACGAGGTGGTAGGTGGGTCAAAACAACAAGTGAGCCTCCCTGACAGTGCCTCCACTGGCAAAATCTGAAACGATTTGAGCAAAAGTATAACAGTAGTATTGGATTATGACTCAAAAAACAAAATATCCATGATTCCATACTAATATTAATAAATGATTAAATAAACAGATAAAGGAGAAGGGATAAATCATCTTTACAGAAGAATTCTAATTAATAAATACAGAAGAAATAAAGGAGCTAAAAAATCACCATTAGAACACCACCGTAATAATTGCTACATGCAAGATTCAGTGATGGATGCTAAAATTACTAGGGAAATAGTTAAGAAACAGGATACATGCATAGCCTCACAGTACCTTGCACAATATTTATATTAATTACCATGGTGCTTTTAACATACATCTACAAGTTTGTTGTTATTACTCGGTCCAAGTGAAGATTAATTTCTCTTCCCTTGCGTATGAGCTAGACTTAATGACTCCCTCTTAATGAATAGAATATGGAAAAGGAGAAGCAGTACCTTGACAGTTGGCAAGGGTGGTAGACAATACATTAACCCATTACCACTAGGATATCAGATTGATTTAATAGACTATTGATATGATACAATGAGAAGGCAGCATAATTTCTGTGTTTTTTTCCCCCCAAAATTGTAATTTCAGTTCACTCAATAAGGACATTTCTATGAAATATGTGGCCAATACTCTTCAAAAACGTCACAGTCATGACAGCCAAAAAAAGACTGACTAGCTATAAGACACTAAAGTGACATGAAGACTATTGGCCTAGATTCAGTTCTGGGATAGAAAAGGGAAATTAGTGAAAATATCAGGGAAACTCAAATAAAGTCTGTAGTTTAGTTAATAGTATTGGACTGATGTGAATACCTAGTTTGATAAAATTAGCATGGTGCTTTAAGAAGCTATGTGCTGTGTGAATGGTACACTGGAACTCTGTACTATATTGACAGCTCTTCTGTAAATCTAACATTATTTCAAAATAAAAGTACCGAAGAAAATATGTGCCAGATTTAATGTGAAACCAGTCAAAAATAATGTGATTTATAGAAGCTAAAATTCTATAAGAGCTCATTCTTCAATTTAAGGTATTCCATTAACTTCTAATCTGTTGATTATGTATGGAATTCAGAGAATATTTAAACTTTTCCCCCAGAGAAAATAATTAACTTATCAATGCTGTTATGTTATCTGATAAAAAGATTACTGTTGGTACATTCAGAACAGCTAGAGTCTGAAACTATTTTCTTTTATTATGTTTACTCAGCCGCATTATATGCTACATTAGGCATTTACTGAGAGTACATTTTTTAATGTTATTTTCCATCTTGTCATTGATTTTTCTAATTCCAATAACCACCTGGAGCTTGTTCTTGATCATAGTTTAGTATAAATCAATACCCTGCTTTTGTCTAATAAACATTCTTTTCGCTTATTTAGCTACTGTAATATTTCGTTGGTTGACATAAACATTGTCCAAGGTACTCCCATCCAAGTAGTTATGATAAAAATGAAACAGCCACAAAAAGATTTGTGCACTCTTGAGTATGTCCTTTATTTTATTAGATGAAGAATCACAGTGCTCTGTCATGACACAGTCATCCTCCAGAATCAGTCTTTGTTGATTCCCAGGGCTTGCTCCACTGAAAATGTTTTAACATATTGTCTCTGTTTTTCAGTGGGCTGATTTCTGAAATAAAACTCATGATTTCAGTGGCTGTGGAGAAACTTCAGTTGGATTTGATTGTGAGTAGAATTCAATAACTACAGGCTTCAACCTCTTATCTATATTACTCACGTCATATTCATTTACATTTTCCAATGACATATTTCATTTTCAAGCTTATGCTATATGTGGCTGAACTTTGCTAAATGTTTCTTTCTCTCTGTATGTATAATTTTACATGGTAGATAATGAACTTCTTATTAATGAATTTTGTGTTAGGCACTTGAGAAATGAGAATGGCTTTTCAAAATCAGTAATTATAATCAGCAGAACAAAACAATCAAACATAAATAGAATTTGTCTTTTTTTTTTTTTTCAGATTCCACATACGAGTGATATCATATGGTATTTTTCTTTCTCTTTCTGGGTTACTTCACTTAGAAGACAATCTCCAGGGCCATCCATGTTGCTGTAAATGGCATTATTTTATTCTTATTTTATGGCTGAGTAGTATCCATTGAATAAATATACCACAACTTCTTTATCCAGTCATCTGTCGATGGACATTTAGGTTGTTTCCATGTCTTGGCTATTGTAAATAGTGCTGCTATGAACATTGGGGTGCATGTGCTGTACACCAGAAATTGACACAACATTGTAAAGTGACTATACCTCAATAAAAAAAGTAAAAAAAAAAAAAACATAAATAGGATTATTTGTCATATAACTTCACAAACACATGCTCTCTTGTGGTTTAATTAAAGAATCAGTTTACTATTTTTATAAAAAGTGACAAGGCAAAAATTAAATGTTTACAAGAATCAAAAGAAAGATTGTGATGCAACCTTTCTTTCTCAGGAAAAATTTGGGGGTAAAATTTGTTCTCTGATGCTTTGAAATTAGGGTTATGAAGGTCTTTTTAATTTCTCCTTTGTTCAATGTGGAGGGCCACATGTAATGAAAGTTTAATAATGTGACTGCTGAAAGACTTATTTATTCCAAAATTTAAACAATATATATTCCTATATATTCCATTTCTAGAAAAGTATGCTGTGATTCATAGTTGCATAAAAACAAAACTCTTCAGACAAGAAAACATAAATTGTATTATAAATTAGGAAGAATATCATAGTGTTTAGGATCCATTTATTTGATTTAAAGAATTTTCATATACCATTAACCTGATTTGATAATAGATTCATTCAAAAGTTGATGTTTGCAAACACAGAAAAAAAAGATAAAGATTTTTTACTGGATCAATAAATTTAGTTTCAATTTTTTTTTACCAGCTTTGTAACAGAAAGGAAATTATTATTTGCCTGTAGGCCATTTAGCTATTATTGTCTTCATTTAATACTTAGTGAAACACAAAAATGCATAAACTTTCTAAATATATGAATCATATATATTAAAACACTTTGATTATTCTGATTTGAAAAAAGAGAATATGAAATGAAATGACAGATTAAATAATCCAAAATGAAATTATACATTTTAATAGGAAAAAAATCTAAATACAGTGTCTTTATATTTTGGAAATTTGGCTTCTTAATCATTTAAAACTAACAGGAGATCAATTTTCTTATTTAATTATGCATCCTTTCTAAAATGAATAAATAAAATTTAACTTTATTTAAATGTATTTCAAGTTTAGAAAACTTTTACTTTTATGAGATAAAAGTAATCCATCATCATATTAGAATTATTGAATTATATATTATAATATAATATGTGATAATTATAGAACTATATTAGAAATATAGAAAATACAATAATATTCCATCATAGAGGATAACCTATGAACATTTTGGTCTAATTGATTCATATATGTTTCCTATTTGTAAACATTTATTTTTTATAGAATTGAATAGTGCTATACTAGAATATTTTGGTTACTCCCAATATTTTGCCATCATAAACTGTAATAAGCAAAATGGCATACTAGGTATATTTCTGATCACTTCCTTTGTATAGATTCTTAGATGTACAGTAGCTGCATTAAGGATATGAATATTTTTAAATGTTAGCCAAATAATTTAAAACATGTCTTTGAGGTCTGTTCAACCAATTAACATTCGGAAAATGTTCATATTACTTGTCCATACTATCTATGAATGCTGTGACCTTAAATCTTAGAACATTTTATAGGTGAAAATGTCATTTTAACTTGTATTTCTTTGATTATTATTGATGATTAAAAATAATTATTTTGTATTTTGTTTTCTATGGATTGTTTGTACATTGGTTTGTTTTACCCTATTGGGATTTTTCTTATAAATTTCACAAGTATTCTGTATATTTTAATCATCAATCAATATTTTGATATATATTTACCCTATTGATTTTATCTTACTATTGTGACTATGATTTTTGATATGTGCATTTTAAGAAAGTAATAATTTTCCCTTTTTAATGCTTTTTTTATAATTAAAGTTTATTATATGCCCCCTATCCTAGATTCAATAAATGTTTCACTAATATGCATACCAGCATTCCTTTATTTTTTATTTCATCTTGCTTTTATCTATTTTGAATTTTGGTAGGTGATGGGAGATGAGGCACTTTCTTGTTTTTATTCACCCCCAAATGTCAATGATTTAGATACAATTTATTGAAAACCCCACTCCTTTTCTATTGGTTTGTGATATTTCCTTTGTCATATGTTAAACGTTGATATATATTAGGGTCTGTTTCTGATTTGTCTGATTTGAGTGTCTTTTCTTGCATCCCAACAGCAGTGTTTCAATCATCATGCCTTGTAACAAACCAGAATATCATGTAGTAAAAAATCTTTCCCATTTCATTTCTTTATCAAAACAAATTTACTTGCCTACTATTTTTCCTGAAGAACTTTCAAATTTTTCATAACTATTCAAGTTCTAAAATACCCACTTTAATTTCTATTATAATTCTATTAAATCTACATATTATTTAGATATAATCAACATTTCTAAAACATTGTCATTCTATCCAGCAATCTATATTTCTGCTTGTTTGTGGACTCCTGTGTGTCTGTGTGTGTGTGTGAGTGTGTAGTTTTTATTAATTTCTTTAGATTTTCCAATTTAAGGTTTCTTTTCTCCCACAGAATTCATTCATTCTGTAAATGGGCAGCTTGTTTTACATGTTATTTGATTTTACACAGCCTTCTTAAGAATGATTGTTCACTTAGATTTGAATTCAAATGTTGCCTTTACTCGCTTCCAAATTATCAGTCATCTGAGATTCAGATTCAATTGTTCATTTGAGGCCTTAGACAAGCAAAAACTTTAAATGCAGCTCAATTTTTATAATTAAAGTAGTTGAAATATTCAGATATTCTAGAAAGCAAATTAAAATGTCGTGCAGCAAAGTAGTATTTGATTTAACTGTTCACTGTTGTAATGAGTGGCAACTAGAAATATGATTCTGAATTATGGAAGGTTTCATAAAAAATTATACTGATAGCAATGTAATTTGAAGTAAGCTGAGGGAGTTTTCTTTCAAACACTAGTTTTCCTATGTTCTGCTGATGGTAGGACCTATTACATGGATTTTTCATTTCTATTTTTATTTACTAATATAGAAGTTTTATTTACTTACTTTATCCAATACCACAAACCTCATATTAAAATATTCATGATTAATACCACCTATTTCAATGAGGTGTTTTGATTAGTGTAAATTAACATAATAATAGGTAAGTGTTGCTAACTTTCAAGCAGAACTAGTTCATTCATGTGGCAGTACAAATTCATTCATATTATTTTGATAAAGAATGTGACAAAGCATATCATAAACTATAGAAAAATCACTTTGACCTTTGACTCAATAATTCCATTCTTGTAAAAGTACTTTACAAAACACTTTAAAAGAAGAAGGGAAGTAGAGGAGGGGGAAGAAAAGAAAGAAAAAAAGAGGAGAAAAACTATAAGCACAAAGAAGCGCATGGCAGCAATAAGAATAAAGAAAAATTATAAATAGTAAAGGCATTGAATCATTAAGCAAATTAAAATATTGTCATTTGAAGACACTTTACACTGACATGAAAATAATTATGAATAGGATTTTAACATGGAAAAGAATATCTGTTGTAATTCTAGATAGTAAAAGGTGGAAAGTAAAATTTTGTGCAGACTATATTTGCAAACGTTTGTTAAGACCACATGAAATGTACATATATCCTGGAACAAAATATAAAATTGAATTTTTTCTTTTAAAATATGTTAATTTTCTCAATGATGATATTACATTTCAGTGATCAGACAGCTAATTTTTATTTGGTGGATTATTAAAATATTTTAGAAAAAAATAATTATTTTGTGTCACTCATAGTTTTAAGTCTCACCCATTTTATATTTACTGTAATAAAGCCATAGCACCATTCAGTGTTGTATGTAGCATCTCAAGTATGGAATTTTTTGTGCATGTGAATCTATACTATAGATATATAGGATATCCATTATCTTGCTTAATTCATTATGTCACTTAAATTTAGGTAATCAAATATATTCTTTTTCTTTTCTTTTGTGCTGTCTACATACACATGTACATATACAATTTGTCTTTCTCTGTCTGTGTATTTCTGACTGTGTTTCTCTCCCTGTCTCTGTCTTCATACACACACACATATAAATGCATATAATGTATATTTATATTATATGTATATGAGGTGTATATATGTATGTACATACAGAGATAGAGATATAATTCATTTGTATTTCCAAAAATATCTGGCTTCTTAGGATAATATACATAATAACAAAGTTAGTTAAAATGTTAAGAAATACCTTTGTAAAAAAACAGTATATTGTTTGACAAAGGAAAATATAAACAATAACAACATTTATAAAAGTAAGTTAAAAACACACATAGACATTCACCTCAATATATATGCCATCTGTTTACAGCATCTAACAAGATTTCTTAGATATTTAAGGGAATGTACTGATCATCTAGATCAGAGTTTATTAACTTCAATCCCTACAAGGACCAGGCCAACAACACAGAACAAGCTGATGAAGCTTCACTTGCTGTCTGTGGCAGGTCCAAAAAGGACTGCAACTGAGTGAGAAAGACCCAGGGTTCAAAAGGAGCTATATATCTAGACTTTAATGTAAAATTTTCCTTGTTTGATGTTGGAATTTTTTTTTTTTTAAATTAACACCATAGGTCAAGCAAATCCCTTTTTTCATGTTTTATTGTCTGAATGTGCCCCCTACCCCAATTCATATGTTGAATCCTAAGCCCCAAGGGTGATAGTATTGGGAGATGGGGCTCCTGAGAGATGATTAGATCCTGAGGGCAAACCCCTTATTAAGGGGATTAGTGTTTTAAAAGAGAACTGGCAGAGATCCTGCATCTCTTCTACCATGTGAGGATACCAAAAGTCTGCAACTCAAAAGAGGCCCTTCACCTGACCATGCTGGAACCCTGATCTAGGACTTTCAGCCTCCACAAACGTGAGACACAAACTTCTGTTGTTTAAAAGCTACCCAGTCAAATGTACTATAATATACATCATATCTAGCTTATGATCTTTCGTTCTAGATTAATTTTTTTTTAATTTTGCAATCTGGCAAATTAAGAAATAAGGCCTATGAAGTGAGAATAAAATCTGAGAAGCTAAGATCACAGAGCTGACTGACCACAGAGATGCAACAGTACATAAGGCTTCTGGGTTGTCACTCTACATATTTGTCTACTAATTAAGAGTTCTTTATTAAGTCAATTTTAAAGAACAAATGAAGTTTTAATTTCTACATGGGCATTACAATAGCAAACCTTTGAAGATCCCTTAACATTAAGGAGTGCAGAATATCAAGATTTTTTTTTTTCTTTGAATAACTGCTAATTCTATTACTAATAGGTTTCAAAACTCCTTTTTAAATGTGATGACCTAAACCCAAATTTCCTCTTGGGAAACAAGAAAAAAAGTGTGAATCATTCCACCTATATTAAAGCCAATGACTTTTTTTAAAATTAAAAGTAATTCAAACAGAATTTAATTTTGCCCAACTGATTTGCATTTTGCAAGAAAATGTGGAAACTTTGTCATCATTCAACATTCCAATGGCATTGGCATTTGAGATATAATTTATTTAAACCGAGCTTTTTGTGCTGCCTTGCTCATTTTTCAAATGTCTCTTCCAAGCTGTGGGACTTCAGTATGTCAACCTCCCCGCCTCTTGCAGTTCTCAGAATAATAAATGATTTGCAGTATCATTTATATTTTAAATTTTCTTATGAATAATTGGTCACATTCTCTATACTAGTCCCAAGACATCACTTGCAATCTAAGTTCCTTCTCACTGTCATTGTTTTCTTTCAATTCCTCACTCCTCTTTCTCATTAACTTACTGTCCCTAATTTTGCTAATCACCTCAATGGCACTTCAATTTACAGTAAGATTTCACACTTGACACACAACTATCATAGATGAAATATGCTGAAAAAGTAAACACCTCATTTCTGTTTCAACCTGTCTACTCATTCTTTATTCTTTTAGGTTTTCCCTTCCTCAATCTAGTCTATTTTCTTATCTTCAATAATTTCTAAAACATGCTTTGTTTAAATCAATCTGCTCCTGAAAATTTTCTAATAATCTTAGTTAGCTAAAGTGCTATACATAAACTCTGTATCCTTGTATTCTTTACATGTCAGAGTGTTCTTTAAATTTTGCCCAATTTAAGTTTAATATGAATCTAGAATATTTAGAAAAATATTTTCTCTTTTAATTCTTTTTTTGAGAATTCAAGTTATCTTCTAGATATTAGACTGGTTCATTCATTGTCTCTCAAACATTACTGTCCAAGCCACTTCTTTGGCTACTGTTCCCCAACAAGGACCTCCTAGCACATCCTTTTTTCACATATGGCAGGATAATTTGTTGAGGTATTGTTTACATTTTGCTATGCTTTTATTTTTCCCTTATTATTTCAAGCTGTTTCCCAAGCGTACAGAATTTTGACCAAGGGAAAATTTACTTTCCCAGAGGGGAAAAAAATACTTGTCCTATAATATATCTTCCCAGCTTTTTGCTGTTGTTGTTGTTTTTGTTGTTTCCCAGAAGGCCAGATGCCTTGAGGGATTTTTACTTATTAAGAGGAATGAAGGGAGGACAGGATGGGTGAGGGGAGAGAAAAAGAGAAAGGAAGCCCATGAGTGTTAGGGGAAGGAGATCAACAGATAACTAGACTACAGGAGAGCACTCCCTACTCCCTGGTGGTGCCAGGATGGGTGGCCACGCAGCACAGGGTAATCTTTTCATTTCTGAATCTTAAAGAGGAGACAACTTAGGCTCACCCAGAAGCAAAGATTCTTGTGTGCAAACGTGACATGGAAGCAGTACTTACTGAAGTTGGTGGACTGCATTTGACTTGAATAAAATTATTATACATTTTGTCCACATCTAATGTGTAAAGTAAGATACACCCCTAAGACCATTCATCCTCTAAGACTCAGCTCAATACTACATTTATAGGCACATGAAAAAATGTTCAATACCACTAGCTATCAGAGAAGTGACCTGTGGGTGTGGCATTTTCTCAGCAGAGGTGAGCGTGGGAAGACATAATTTTTCATATATTACCTTAATCCTGCAAGTATTTATTGAACTATGAAGATTATAATAAATAGATGTTGAGACCCTGTACAGGAAAAAAAAAATAGAGTAAAACCCCAGCTCATTTGTCTGAAGTATCTTTCACATGCTAGGACCCTTACGTAGATGATCTAATTTACTTCCCTGTTAAGCAGCGAAAGAGAGGTTGTCGTCCCTCTTTCTAGAGCAGGAAACCAGCTAAGAGGCGAAGCTACTTACTCAAGGTCACCCAAGCAATGTGACTTAACTCGCTTAAGGAGCAGGCTTATACTTGGAAGTTTTACAATATGACATAAACTATGTAATTCTTACTATGGTCTCTCCATTTTAAAACAAAGTGTTTTAACTGTATTCCTGCAAAGCTTAAAAGTTCTTGATATCTGATCCGTATAGATCTTTGCTTTACTCAGGAGCAAGATTTTAAAACAGCAGCTGAAACCCTGAAGACGCATTTTCCTCTCCCTTCTCGTAGATTTAATAGCAAACTTTACTCCCTCACTGTCCGTTTCTAGTGATATACAGGCTGGGTATTTTTTATAGATAACACAGCACAAGATCAAAACGCGCGCAAAGGAAATAAACGGCTCGGGGGGCGCATCCGTCGTCCGCGGGAGGCGGCGCGTCGGCCCCGGTGCCGTGGGCTTGACTGCGGGCCTGACGGGCGTCCTGCTTCCCGACGGCGGCCGCGGAGCGGCTTCGGGCGGTTAAATCTCAGTCTTTCTGTCAGGAAACTGCCATGACGTCTTTTCTCACAACTCCTCATGTCTCATTACAAGTCTCCTTTCTTCTCTGCAGAGTCCGCTCTGGCATTGCAAAGGAAAGTGCCCACGCGGCACATCTTGCTCTCAGACCCCTTACCTTTATATTTATGGATTAAAAAATGTTGATATATGTCCTCATGAACAACAACAACAAAAAAGCAGAAAATGTATTTCTGAAAACGGTAAAGATTGCACACGCCTTGGAATCTAAGTATATATTCTTGTGTAGTTTTTAAACATACGAAATTGCATTCCTCTGTTTTCACTGATACTTTCTAACCATAGCGTCTAAGCACCTGCATGGCTGTGGGCTGTGCAGTCTGAATGAAAGGGTGGCACATTTCTTAAGCTTACATTCTAATTTACACAAGCTTAGTCAAAAAAAAAAAATATCTGAGTGCATTCAGATTGATAATAAGCACAGGTAGCTTGAATGAAGATGGGTTATTAGGAAAGACATGAAGATTAATACTCAGGTATGTTAGTTCAAGGGGGAAGATACCATAGTCTTGATGCACCATGATTCTGGATAAAGAAATGCAAATAAATCAATACTGGGTACATTAATATAAAAATAAAGAAGAAGCACTAGGTCACATAAATTTTAACATACTGCAATCCATTCTTTTCCACTTTGTCTCCTCATTTCCATTGATAAGTGCATGTATGTTTTTTCTCAAAGGAAGCACTTCAAGAATGTTAAAGGAGACAAGTGCCAAGTTACGCTGGAAAAGAAGCTAGTCCACCTTACTAGAGTCTATTAAACTGAAATTAATGTCTGCTCACACCTACAAACCCAGAACTAATCCCTGAAGTTCTGTGGCTACTAATTGATAATTTGACCAGGAAGGACAATGCTTTTCAAATATCTTACATAAAATTTTGCCTTTTCAAACTATTTATTATGAGCAAATAAACTCATCATTTATAATGCTGATATCTTGTGGGGAGGGGTAGGTTACAAGGCAGTTTCTTAAAACCTAGCACTGATCAACAGATGGCTATTTTCTTCAAGAGGCAGAAAAATTCAATTGAGAAAAATGTGCTTTAATTGTATATGAAAATATTTCAGGTGAGCTGATTTATACAGACTGAAATATACCATATTGAGAAACTTTGAATAACCCAAAAGCAGTACAAGAAGACTGGATACCTGGGAGATGTATGTTAAAGGGGGAGCAGCAAAACTGTCCACCTTTATTGGTCAGAGTCAGGCTGTCCAGTACATGGATATCCAATCATCTATTGATGGACATTCAGCTTGTTTCCATGTCTTGGCCATTGTAAATAGTGCGACTGTGAACACTGGGGTATATGTATCTTTTCAATTTAGAGTTTTCTCTAGATATACGCGCAGGAATGAGATTACTGGATTATAGAGTAAGTCTATTTTCAATTTTTTAAGGAATCTCTGTACTGTTTTCCATAATGGCTATACCAAAGTATATTCCCAACAACACTGTAGAAGGGCTCCATTTTCTGCACACTCTCTCCAGCATTTATTGTTTATGGACTTTTTAATGATGGTCATTCTGACTGGTGTGAGGTGCTTTCTCATTGTAGTTTTGATCTGCATTTCTCTGATAATTAGCAATATTGAGCTTTTTTTTTTTTTTTTTTTTTTTTAGGTTCTATTAGCCATTTGTATGTCTTCAGTGGAAACTTGCTTGTTTAGATTTTCTGCCCAATTTTGGACTGGGTTTTTGTTGTTGTTATTGAGTTATATAAGTTGCTTATATATTCTGGAAATTAAGCCCTTCTCAGTCACATCATTTGCAAATATTTTCCCCATTCCATAGGCTGTCTTTTCACTTTGTTTATAGTTTCTTTGCTATGCAAAGTCTTATAAGCCATATGATATTACTTATATGTGGAATCTAAAAAAATGACACTAAATAAACTTCTTTACAAAACAGATTCACAGACGTAGGAAACAAATTTATACTTGACAGCAAGGAAAGGAGGTAGGGAAGGATAAACTGGGAATTGGAGATTTGCAGATACACACTACTGTACATAACAGATAAACAACAAGGTCCTACTGTATAGCACAGGGAACTATATTCAGTACTTCGTAATAGCTTATAATGAAAAGGAATATATGTATGTATAACTGAATCACTATGCTGCACACCAGAAATTAACACAATATTGTAAATCGACTGTACTTCAACTTAAAAATTTTACAAATCTCATTTAGAGATTATAAACAAACAAAAAATAATGGGAATATAGAGGACATTATAAAATTGGATGGGGAATAATATAAAAGTGAATCTCTAGGAAGAAGGTGTTAAGAATTATTGCTACTTTTCCAGTAAGAGAAGATCCCCCTCCAAAATACCTCTCTCATGACACCTTCAAAATATTCAGAACTCTATTTTTAATTCTTTAGAGAAACTGACTAAGGGAGGTTAAGTTACAACCCAAGCCTCATTTCAGTCAGTAAATTAATACCCGGAAATTATCTTACAAGCTTCATGACTTCAAAGTCTGTATTTCTTCAACTCTGTACCACTCATATTCTGAGCAGCCTAATCTAGAAGACTGGTGAAAACTTCTTCTCAACTAGCTGAATATTCTTGTATACAGTCATGAAATATATATTATATAAATTCTTTTCTATTTAAATTGAGCATCTCTCTAATAAAAATAGGATAAGTCTTTAATTAGTCTCTGTTAATTTTCATGAAGGCTGACAATGAAGATTAAAAATCATTTGCATTTGTAAAGTATCATACAGAACATATTTTTTGTTCTTACTTCAGTAGGCAATTGTCATGGTCTCTGAGCTTAAAATACAAAATCAACATATTCAACATAAACTTTAAAAATAGTATTTTACAATTTACTAACTCTTTGATTTTACAATTAGTAACTGGAGGGCTGATGTTAAAGCACATTGTGGTAGTTGTGAAACAGGCACTGTACTCTGGTTTCAAGAGAAATAAGAGCTAGTTCTGGCTTTTTCCTGCAATATGCAGGCAAAGTTATTCTCTGAAACCCACTTTCCTCATTTCTTTAAATAGTGATGCAAAGGTTTGCTAAACCCAGTATATATAACCAGGACACTGAACAAGCATGACTCACAGAGTATAATCTAAACATTTTTTTGTTTTGTTTTCTACCGTTCTAGAAAAATGTATTCAACAGAGGAACGATGTTTTCCTCATCCCCCTGGGATCTCTGACGCCCCACATTTGATTGCTTCCCAGGTGGAAGCAGCCACTGAAGTGCCAACACCTTGTATCAAGCCATCTTTTAAAGAGGGTGACCATCATGCTTCTTTTAGGCTTCAGTACCTCATGGTGGACACCTCTCCCACACACTTCCTGCACTATGCAAGTGCTTTCACTCATTGTCCGTGCCACTCCTTACTGCATCTCCACCCTCGTCTCCCTGCTCAGGCTCACTCCTTAAACTGGTCTCTTCTCCCATGTTGATCTCCCCTCAACTGGCTGGCGCTCCAGCATCTCATGCCAGGTTGCCACACAGGTTCTTCCCTTTATGTTCTTCAAACTGGGTCATTTCCGTCGACCTGCCTGAATTTCAGCTTTCTCTAATCTGTGATGAGCCTATCTGGTAAACTTTTCATTTCATTTATTGTATGTTTTGGTTCTAGCATTTCCATTTTTGTTTTGTTTCACTTTCTATTTTTTAAAGATTCACCATTAAATGAATTTTACTGTCATATTTCCTTTGGTCACTATATATATAAAGATAGCCTCAGGTTTGGAGCCGCTCAACTACTTTTCTTTGAATTACCAGTGACTTTTCCCTATTCCTTTGTGCATCTGGAAGTGCTGACCTTTTTCTAGCTTCTCATCTTCCTCTTAAATGTGTTGATCTTTGTTCCAGTGGTCAAATAATTTATTGAACTCAAAAAGCAAAAGAGTCATTGTGCAGCTATAACTAACTGTTTGCTTCTTTCAGCCTTTTGCTGTGGCTTTCTACTAAGACCCTTGAAGTTTTCTAAATGTATGCATGGGTTAGATGTAATCTAAGGATTTGGACAGAGCTTGTAAGTCTATTGGGGGACTTTCTGCTACACTTCTTTCCTTCATGGGATTTCTCTTTTCAATTCCCTGCCTCTCTGGTTACTTTCTAATTCCATCTTCTGACACCTCAAACCAAAGTCTGAGGTTTTCTCCCTACATTCTGTGTGCACTGAGCCACACGGGCTGTGGGGTGCCTTCCAAAGGTAAGTCATGTGTTATTACATTCAGTCTCCCTCAGTGTAGTTCTCTTTTGTTGAGGGTCAAATACCTTCATGTTTCTGCCTATTTGTTGTCACTTTCTATATTTCACTTCAAATATTTCTTTTTAAGAACTGTGCAGAGTGTATGATTATTTCTTCTACAATACTACCCCTTTGCTATTATCAAAGATCCCCTCATTACCTACTGTTTGACTTGGATAAATGTTATTTATTAAACTTCAAACTATTGACATTATAACAATAATGACTAATACGACTTTATTCCATATTTATTTATTTCTGTAAGTATTTTAGAGTCTTTCACCTCTATTGTGTCATAGGGGGATATGCATTGTTATACATAAAGAAAATAGCTGAACGAGAAAAAATGATTTTTATATTCTTTATAGTGTTAAAAGGTGAGGCAAAGCAAAAATGGTTTTTGTTTAATTCCTGGTACTAAATGAGGGAGTGGAACATACAACAATGACAAAGAATGCAAAGAAAGATAGTCACTGAAGAGAAATGTGGCATTTAAACCTTTGAGCCTGCTGGAGCCCTTGACAACCCTCCTGGGGACCTACTGAAAATACATTCTCATCTTTGCACTGAACCATAATCCTTGCTTTCCTCTATCTAGTCTTATTCGTGATTTTTTTTTTCCTATTGTGGAACAGTTTGGACTTAAAAAAATGGTAGACCTAATCAATCAATAATGGACATTTAATATCCTTTGGACAACACTATCAAAATTTCCATGTTCTCAGAACATGTTTTTAAGCTTACACATACGTGAGAAACGTTTAGGGTTAGTTGTTTTATAGTTAGTGTTTTGCTATTTTAGAATTCCTCAGTTGAATACACCATTAAATAGAGTTTATATAAGATGGAAAACTTATTTAAATTGCTTTATTGAACCAAGTATGTGGTATTCATTCTCTCGAAATTTAAATGAAGTTTCCATCTGTTCTTTTATTCAGACATTTCTGACTAAACCTTCACACAAAATACAGATAAACACAATATATGCATGCAAGTTATCAAAGTTCCATTAAAAGTTCACCTTCTCATTCAAATGTAATTTTGAAGTTGAAACTCATCACTCAAGAGTTTTTTTTCACAAAAGCAGAATTTGATTCTAATTTCGGAGCAGAAAACCTCTGACTCAAAGCTGCATAGAGTGCTGACCAACTTTTGTGGGAATGTAATGTTTGTTATTGCTCACTATGTATTGGCCTCAAAATGTCTTTGTTTCTTAAAGTAGGGACCGAGGAGGAATTCATTATATTGAGAGCCTTTGGTTTTGCCATTTTAAAAGTTTTTTATACATTCTAAATTTCAGGAGCACCAATTTTTTTCTCCATTTAGAATGTTTGCATGCTCAAAAGTAACCTAAAATAAGAATGAAGATTTTCTTTTTTATATTTTGGAAGACATCTTCAGAAAGTTCTACTCTTCAGGAAATGACCTTACTGATCTCATTTATCTTCATTTGGGAGAACTGTTTTCAAATGATCAATTATCTTTAAGAATCAATAAGGTAAATTTCAAACATAATAATATTTGCAATTTTTAAGGCCCTCTGTTCCTTAACATTGTTCACTTCTTAATCTTACAAAATGAATCTGCAGTAATGTTTTTATGTCAGTTTTACAGGGGAGGAAAGTCAAGTTGTTGAGAGCATGTAACTGGTCCAAAATCTCATAATACAAAAGTTAAGTTGGAATTCAAAGTCAGGCCTGTTTAAACTCCAAGCCAAATGCTCCATCCACGATATTATTTTAGATCACATACTTTGAATAATCTCTCTCCTTTGAAAGACTAAGCTAAAGCGGAATACCAAAGAAATTTAAAAAAAAGTGGTTGTGCTTGTAACATTCTTCTCTGCAATATTTTAGAGGCTTATGCGGTTATTGTTTCTGTTGAAGAGTGAAGCGGAAAACACTGAGAGGAGAGACAGATCCTAGATTTCCAAGCATTTGCCTGGAATAACCGTTTTGCTGATGAGGTTAGGGGTCTGCCACTTTCCTTCATGAAAATGCCAATGATTTATTTTTTTCTTCATCTTTGTTAGCATCTCAGTCCACCTGACACCCCCTGGCATAGAGTTGAAAATTTTCTAGAATCATCCTTGTAACTGACGGGATGATATGGTATCATGATAACTTCGGTGCTGTGCCTTAGCTGAGTGACATGCCCTGCAAGTTGTGGCCTGTAAGAAAACAGGTTTTTGGTCACTAATTCAATGTAATCATGTGATGCTGTTGATTTCTTTTTAGCTTTTGGAGATTGGTGTATGAGCACTAACATTTTCAAAAATAATCATGGAAAAGGAGACGTGCAATACATGCAAAGTTAAGTGTTAATATATGTAAGTGGAACTGGTTTTACTAACACTATGAAAATGTAAATACTACAGAGTGGGTTTTGTGTTTCAGTATAGTTGAGCTGGGAGACTATACATTTAGCCTAGAAGTGGAGCCATCTATTAAGACACTACTGAGTGGCCTTAAATATCTTTCTACTGTCTTTAAATCCATCTTCCTTTTAATGACTGAAAATAGTATTACCATTTCTGATCCTTGCCTTAATCATCAGGTTTAATTCTAAGAAAAATATTGGCTATTTCTAAAATCAAATTGCAGGAAGTCTCTGGCTCTAAAATTAACCTGAACAATCTAGGATTTAGGGTATTAAAAAAAATCATCTGAAGCTGGGAGTTTATTTCCCTTTCTTCCAAACCATCTACTGGGTGCCTTTTCTATTGAGAAACATATCTAGACAATTCAGTTAAAAACTTAACACTTCCTGTGCCTAGAGTGAGGCTTTTGCTAAATTATGTTTAACTTAGTTTCTTTAAATCTTATTGACACTTTTCACTCTCATGAGTTATAGAATGTCACTTCTCTTGTATAGCTGATTCCTCAGTCTCTATTTTTCCTGAGAAAATGATACAGAAAGAGCATAAATTCTTCCATCATGAGGAATTAATTGGCTAAACAATACATCAGTCTAGAAAGCAAACCTGCCCAGCTGTGCTGCTGTTTGTTTACAAGAGTTATGACCACTGCAGATAGGCAGTGGTGAATGCTGCTTCTGTTGTCATGCAACTACAGTACTTACTGGCTTTGAGACTTTAAATAAGCTACTTGCCTAAATCTGTTTCCTCATGTGCAGAAACTGAATATATATATTTTTATTGAAGTATAGTCAGTTACAATGTGTCAATTTCCAGTGTACAGCACAATGTTTCAGTCATACATATACATACATATAATTGTTTTCATATTTTTTCATTATTGGTTACTATAAGATATTGAATATAGCTCCCTGTGCTACATAGAAGAAATTTGTTTTTCATCTCTTTTATATATAGTAGTTAGTATTTGCATATCTCAAACTCCCAATTTATCCCTTCATACCTCCTTCCCCCCAGTAACCATAAGTAAGTTTGTTTATTATGCGAGGCTGTATCTGTTTTGTAGATTTTTTTTTTTAAGATTCCACATATGAGTGATATCATACGGTATTCTTCTTTCTTATTCTGGCTTACTTCACTTAGAATGATGATCTCTAGATCCATCCCTGTTGCTGCAAATGGCATTATTTTATTCTTTACATGGTTGAGTAGTATTCCATTGTATAAATATACCACAACTTCTTTATCCAGTCATCTGTCAATGAACATTTAGGTTGCTTCATGTCTTGACTATTGTATACAGTGCTGCTATGAACATTGGGGTGCATTTATCTTTTCAAATTAGAGTTCCCTCCAGATATATGCCCAGAAGTGGGATTGCTGGATCATATGGTAAGTCTATTCTCAAATTTTTGAGGAATCTCCATACCGTTTTCCATAATGGCTGCACCAAACTACATTCCCACTAGCAGTGTAGGAGAGTTCCCTTTTCTACACACCCTCTCCAGCATTTATCATAGCCATGTGAGTTTATTTGCATGTATGATGTGAGGGTGTGTTCTAACTTCACTGATTTACATGTGATTGTCCAGTTTTCCCAGCAACACTTGCTGAAGAGACTATCTTTTCACCATTGCATATTCTTGCCTCCTTTGTTGAAGATTAATTGACTGTAAGTCTGTGGGTTTATTTCTGGGCTCTCCATTCTATTCCACTGATCCATATGTATGTTTTTTTGTGCAAATACCATGCTGTTTTGATTACTGTAGCTCTGTAGTATTGTCTGTAGAATGGGAGGGTTATTCCTCCAGCTTTGTTCTTTTTCTTCAGTATTTCTTTAGCAATTACGATCTTTTGTGATTCCATATAAATTTAAGGATTATTTGTCATCCAGAAACTGAATATTAATATTTACCTCTAACTATTCATAATTTAGTAAATGTGATGATTTATGCAACATTATTAGCAAATATTTGACACACTGAAAGTACTTAATGTTAGATATTTTTGTTTTTATTATTGTTAATTATTGTTTTTCTAGTATTATTATCTCAAATTACAATATTCCTCATATCCAAAGAATTCTGTGGGGTTCACCCTGAATTTACCAAAAATCTTTTGTAATTTAATGTATTAAACTAAAACTTCTATGACATAATAATTTTCTGGGCTTTAACATCATTTACTGAAGTCCTATTTTTTTCCTGTAATGTAGATGTTACTATTAATTTAAAATTGCATATTGAAAACTGTAGATCTTTAAAAGTGAGATATGAGTATATTGTGATAGTCAACAACAAACTTATTACATAAAATATGACTGATGTTTTTTTCCTGAAATGGGCTAGAATTGGTTCCGCTAAAAAGTATGACTGATGATGAAATGGTATCAGGGATTCTTACAGCATCATGCACATAAATATATGTGATTTCTAGAAACAGATTAGCAACACTTTTCATTTGAGTGTACTACAAGGTCAAAGAGGCATTTTTGTTGTATGAAAGCTTCAGGTTATGCTCTAATTATATCTCTTATTTCCTGAAGAGCAGGCAAGATTATGCACGGATGTGGAATTATAACAATATTAAATAATGTGATATTGTAAAAACATATTTAGTACAATAGATACATAAATATGGCAAATGATAATAGTCAACACAATTTATCAAAACCACCATGAGAAGGAAAAATTTTGAATACTCTTTGAAAATCATCCCAACCAAACAAAACAAATCCTTCAAAGGCAAGATCACCACTTTCACTGATAAATCTTTCCAAACTTTTGAGGACAAAATAATGCTAACCTTACACAAATTCTTCCTGAGAAAAGCAAAAATCAGTTTATAAACTTAGTTCAGGAGACCAATAAAACTTTGAAAATGAAACTCAAAAAAAGACTTAAGAAATTATAATTAAGTACACACTAACTCTCATAGCCATAGATGTAAAAACCCTAAATAATAACAAATGGGATTTAACAATATATAAAAAATATGATTAATTATGTCCAAGAGCAGGCAATTACAGGGGTGTGAGTGGGATTTACCATTGGAAAATCAATCAATATGATGCACCATGTTTACAGGATAAAGGAGAGAAGTATATTATCTTGTAGATGCTGAAATACATTTTATTAAATTCAACACCTATATATGATAACTATTCTCAATTAACTTGTAATAGACAGAGGCCACCTTTATCAAATAAGGGGGTATACCCATATTTACCTGTTTACATCTATCTCTACATCTATCTTTGCTTTTTTAAATTACAGATCATATTAAAATCAGTGGCAAAATACTGATGCATGTCTTCTGAGGTTAGAATGAAACATTATACTCAAAAATCACTGTCAGTCAATAGCACAAGGGGAAGAATGGCATAAACGTTGAAAAGAAATGGTAAAATCTGTCCTTATTCACAAATGATTTAGTTTTTAAAAATTCTATAAAGAAACTCTCAGAATTTAGATGTAAATTTTGCAAGGTCATCAAACTTAATGTCAATATATAAAACCAATTATATTGCTATACATTGGTGAAAAATAGAAATTGAATATGAAAATACCATTTATAGTAGCATCAAAATTATTTACTATAAAGGCAAAAATCTCAAAAAAAAGAGTCATAGAAGATCTGTGAATTTAGAACTACAAGACAGTGCTGATAAAAATTAAACCTAAAATTGTAAATAAATATCTTGTTAACTGATAATTATATATGGAGATCCACATTGTATATTGTTAATATTATCCTTAAATTAATATGTATATTGAATATAATCTAAGTAATATTTCAAGGACTAGTCAGAAAACTGAAATACAAAATTACTACTCTAATCTGAGAAAACAGAAAATTGGACAGTCTTCTACATATAAAGGATATTAACTATGTAAATACTCTCCCCCCACAAGTAAAAATATCTTAAGGCCAGATGTTTTTATTGGTATTTTAACCTAAAATTTAAGGGCTGCAAAAGCCTAAAACATACAGAAAGGCAACAGACTTAGACAATGCTAATTTGAAGAACAAGAACAGAACTGTAGAATTCTAGTACCATATTTTGAGGTTTACACTAAACCTTTGGAATAGTAAATAATTAGTGCAAGCTTAGACAAACTGAAAGATAGAAAAAAATAAAGAGACAACTACATTCACTTAATTTATGGCAAAGAGAAAACACAATTCATTTAAGGGAAGAATGATCAGTTCAATAAATTTGGCAGGAGCAAAACTGGCTACTTCATACAATATACAAATATTAATTTTATATGGATCACAGTTATAAGTGTGAAAGCTGATACAGTGAAGATTATAGATATAAGGTTTAAAAATTATAAATATTATAGAAATTTAAATAGGAGACGTATTTATGATATTGCATAGTCCAAAATGTTATTCAGGTTACAAAGAGGATTAGGCATAAAAATTAATAATTTGGACTTCATTAAAGTTAAGAACTTCAATGCATCAAGTTGGCAAGTCACAGAATGGGAGAAGATACTTCAAACATATATATGAGAAAAGAATAATTTCCAAAATATGTAAAGAACAACCACAGACAAAGAAGTAAAGAAAACAGTTTATATATTGCACACAAGTCTTTAAAATACACTTAACTAAAGAGAATCTCCAAATAGGAAATAAATCTATAAAATCTTGCTTGATACTATTACTCATGGAGAAATGAAAATAAAAACCAAAATGAACTATTACTACATATCCTGGAATGGATAAACATTTAAAAGGTGACAGTTTTAAGTATTAGCAAGGATGTGAAGTCACTGGAAGACTTGTATTTTGCAGGAGAGAGTTAAATTGATTAAAAGAAACTATGGAAATCCCTTGGGCAGTACCTACTGAAACCAAGCATTTTCCTATCCCATGAGCCAGTAATTTCATTCCTATTTACACATCCAAAAAGAAATTTATAGCATTTAGCTATAAAAGGCATGTAAAATATCATTCACAGCAGCTTTCCTCCAAATAGCACCAAACTATTAACAGCTATTTGCTGTCAATAGAAAAACTGAAATTGTAGACAACCCAAATGTCTGTCTGTGAAAAGAAGAATCGATGAATAAACTCTGATATACACATGCAAGTTATCTTATACAAAATTGTTTCAATGTACTTATATACAAAATAACCTGCCTGAATCTCAGGGACAGCATGATGACCAAAAGGAACCAGATAAAATCAGTCTATCTTGTATTGTTCAGATTTAAATAAATTTCAAGAACGAATCACTAACATATGGTGATGGAAGTCAGAACAAAGGACACTGGCAGGCATAGGAAATGAGGAAAATGAGGAAACAGTCTGAGGTGGTGAATATATTTTACATTTTGATAGGTGTGGCTGCTACACAGGTGTGCACATTCATAAAATATTTATTAATATCTTTACTCCAGGATTCTACATTGTAATGCATACAACTACAAAATCAACACAAATGAAAAAAATTAAATTAAGAATTTTTTTTAACTGCTTTATATGAAAACATTAAACTCACAGAAGTCCATTTTCAGACATCTTCAACAAAAGATAGCAATGCTAATTTGGAACAACTGCTTACTTACTATGATACCTGATTATAGAAGCTTGATGCAAGGAAACGCCCTTCTTGGTTCTTTTAAATTCCACCATGTTCAGAAGTTTCCTTCCTTGATTCCAAACCCAAGAAGGAATCCAACTCCTCTCCCTGCAGGCGTTTACAAGCCTCCTAGAAAACTGGACAGTATACTGTCCAGAGACGGGCTGCAGGACACTTCTATCCTTAAGACCGTCTTGCTGCGTATGTTGCTTATGCTTCTCCCCGCTTTGATAGCTGGACTCTCAGATGCTCTTCTGCATCTCCCTGCCCCTCCTCCATGTCCAGTGTTAGCTCTTCTTTGGGAGGATAAACAGTGGTTCTCCAAGCAGCATCAGATCAGACTATATCTAAACTATAGCACGTATTTTTTGTAATTATTTTTGCTTTGGAATGAACCAGAGTTGCCATCAAAGTCTTATTATGGGAGTTAAATGGACAAAACATAAACATTTAAAAAGATCACTATTTTGATATACTAACTCCACATTTTTTTTTATTTTTGAAATAGTTGCCTTTAAGATACTGCTTAATGCCTTCGTAGTATAATCTGTATTTTTATAAACTGTATCAATTTCTTCAATGTAACATGTTTTTATTCCTTTACTATTGCAACTCTTGCTTTGCTTCTGAAAAACACTTATCTCTAGGAATAGAAGTCATTTAAGTAAAAGATCCTTTTTAAGTTCAAAGTAGAAAAATATTGTTTCTTCCAGGTTTTTTTTTTTTTTTTGGTCTTTTTTAGCCTTTTATTATTTGTTTTAGATTTTAACTTTTAGTATGAAAAATGTTAAATAAACAATGGTAAGCGTATAATAATCTCCCAGACTCACTAATTACACATTTGCATTCTTTAATCTATTTCTTTTCCTCCTATTCTGTCTCTGGAGCATTTAAAGGCAAAATCCTAATGACATTTAGATTCATCCAAAATACTTCACAATGTGCCTCTAACATGAAAACTGTTCTTTATTTTTTTCAAAAGTATTATGCAAGGTAGCACACAGTTATAATAATATTTATCTTCACTTTATTGTAATTGTTAAACTCTGTGAATTTTGTACAGCAAACAGAAAGGCTATACAAATTTTATAATTCCTTGTCATCAAGCTCTACTGATTGATTAAAGAGAAACCTTTTAGAGAACTAGAATTTTTTTCTTATTAAGACTCTGTAGGCTGGATCAAATTACAATATTCTCTAACACCGTATACAACAATAAAGTCAAAATAGATTAAAGACCTAAATGTAAATATAAGGCCAGAAACCATAAAACTCCTAGAAGAAAACATAGGCCCAACACTCTTTGACATAAATCATAGTAATGTTTTTTTTTTAGATCTGTCTCCTAAAGCGAAGAAAATAAAAGCAAATATAAACAAATGGGACTTGATTAAACTTAAAAGCTTTTGCACAGCAAAGGACACCATCCACAAAACAAAAGGATAACCTACTGATTGAGAAAATATTTGTAAATTATACTCCTGATAAGGGGTTAATATCCAAAATATATAAGTGGCTCATGCAACTCAACATCAAAAAATAAATAAATAAATAAATAAACAACTCAATTTAAAAAGGGGCAGAAGACCTAAATAGACATTTTTAAAAAGAAGACATACAGATGGCTAATAGGCACATGAAAAGATGTTCAAATAATTAATCATCATAGAAATGCAAATTAAAACCACAGTGAGGTATCACCTCACAGTCAGAATGGCTATTACCAAAAAGAACACAAACAACAAATGCTAGCGAGGATGTGGAGAAAGGAGAACCTTGTACACTGTGGGTGGGAATGTAAATTGGTGCAGCCACTATGGAAAACAGTATAGAGGCTTCTCAAAAAATGAAAAACAGAACTACCATATGACCCAGCAATTCCACTCCTGGGTATCTATTTGGAAAAAAAAAATGAAAACACTAATTTGAAAAGATATGTGCTCCCCAATGTTCATAGCAGCATTATTTATAATTGCCAAGATATGGAAGCAACGTAACAGAAGAATGGATAAGGAAGATGTGAGACATATATACACACACACAACATAATATTACTCAGCCATAAAAATGAAATTTTGCTATTTGCAACAACATAGATGGACTTGGAGGGTATTATGCTAAGTGAAGTAAGTCAGACAAGGAAAGAAAAATACTATATGCTATAACTTGTATGTAAAATTAAAAAAAATAAACCAGTGAATATAATAAAAAAGAATCAGATTCACAGATATAGAGAACAAACTAGTGGTTACCAATGGGGAGAGGGAAGGGGGAGGGGCAACATGGGGGTGGGGATTAAGAGGTACAAATTACTATGTATAAAATAAATGAGCTACAAGGATATACAGTACAACACAGGGAATGTAGCCGACATTTTATAATAACTCTTCATGGAATGTAACCTTAAAATTTATGAACCACTTTGTTGAATATCGGAAACTTACAAAATATTGTACATCAACTATATCTCAATAAAAAAAAGACCCTTTAGGCTAGATGCAGCCTTCTTACATTTCATTTAGAATTATTTAGTATGGGACTTTGGTAAATGCAATAATTTAGGTGAGAAATACAATATGCAGTAAGGTCTTAGTTTTTCTCTGCTCCCGAGATCCTTGGTAAGTAGAGTATACGCTGGTGTAATGCTTTGAAAAACCCTTCCAAAGGTTTATATCCTGAAGAGTAGAAACAAGGAAAAAGGATATGCGCTATATCCAAGGTCCCAGGACTCCACTTACAGGACTATGTATAATACCTTGTGCTTTCACTGCATGAAGGGCAGAGTGAATTGACCAACCCAGATGTGAAGAGAATAGTGAATATTAACCCCTAAAAATGCTGTCACTTTCAAGTGTTCTTCACAGTCCAGTCCACACAGTGAAAAAGTGAACTTACTGCCTGCAGTAGAAGATTTAGTGTAACAGGAATGTAAGTAACTTTTACGTTTCCAAATTGTTCTTTTTAAGAGGCTGACAAGATGTGCAGGCATGTTAGTAAATTTTTTGTCCAATACCTTTGTTCCCTTAAAGAACTGCAGTAGCCTGGAGACCTGTGATAGTCAATTTTAGCACATATCAGAATCACTTTGAGGGCTTGTTCAAAAGCAGATTTCTGGGCCCAAGCAACACAGCTTCTGATAGAGTAATGCTTCTGGTGGTAGCATAGAATGAAAATTTGCTGTACGAGTAGGTACCCAGGTGACGTGGAGACTGCTGTCTCAGAGACCACACTTTGAGAACCACTGCTCAGGGTTCATACTTTCTCTCACAAGTCAACTTCAAATTATCAGGGAAATGCAAATCAAAACTGCAATGAACTATCTTCTCACACTGGTCAGAATGGCCATCATTAAAAGGTCCACAGACGATATAAATGGAATTGAACACAGAAATCTGTTTACCCAGTTTACTAATTTCTAACATTTATATATTTGCTATTTGTTTTGTCACTCATTCTCATCCCCTCTCTCTCTCCGTCCCCTCAACATCTTTCATACTTGAGCACATTGTATATAACATGTCACTGTTGCCCTTTTTAGTATGTATTCCCGAAGAAACTGCCTGTTTTTCATACAAAGCACAACATTAACAACATGTAAAAAGTGTTACATTGAGTGAAAAGAACATTTGCTGCAAAAATTGACCAAGATCAGTCACAGGAATGCTGGCCTTTTCACTATAGTTTTTAACTTTTTTTTAAATTGAAGTATAGTCTATTTACAATGTTATGTTAATTTCTGGTGTAAAGCATAGTGATTCAGTTATACATGGATACATATATACACACATACTCCTTTTCATATTCTTTCTCATTATAGGCCATTACAAGGTATTGAATGTAGTTTCCTGTGCTATCCAGTAGGGCCTTGCTGTTTATTTTATATATAGTAGTCTATATCTACAAATCCACCCACACTCCTTAGATTGTATCCCCCTTACTCCATCTTCAAAACCAGCAAAGATAAGTTGAATCTTTCTCATATCCCATCACTCTGGCCTCCTAGTCCTGCACTCGTCTTTCTCTTTCAAGGACTTTGTGATAATCATTTAGCCAGATAACCTAAAATAATCTTTTATCATTTAGTTAGCAAACATAATTTCATTTATAATCTTAATTCCTCCTTGCCATATAAAGTGATATATTCACAAGTTTTGGGGGCTTCTCTGTGGGGCTATTGTTCTATCACAGTAATATAATTAAGTTTCATTATAATAACTTAATTTCTTTGTAGTACCATAGTTATGTGTCTGTAAGAAAAAATTAATAAAGTAAAACTATGGACTTTGGGAGAGTATGATATGCCCATACAAGGTTCATCCTTGTCAAATAATGTACCACTCAGGTAAGTGATGTTGACAATTGGTGGCTGTGTGTGTGGTGGGGGCCAGGGTGGGTAGAGGGTACAGGAAGTCTCTGTACCTTCCTCTGAAATTTATTGTAAAGCTAAAACTTCTCTGAAAAAAAGATAGTCTTAAAAAAGTAATCCCTTCCTTAAAAAAGCAGTTCCATTTTTAAAGAAGTTACTAGAGAAGTAGATTTACATATGCTTGTAGTATAACTAGCACGATTCTTTATCCTCTTGGGGGTGATGGGCTTCCATGCACACTTAACGACAATTGATCTTTTCTTCTGAAGGGTGACTTACATTGTGGGAGGGTAGGTAAAGGTCCTTTTACTTTAACAGCATGTCACAGATTCTATCTTATTCCGAATTTCAGCCACATGCTTTTTTTTTTATTGTAATATCTAATTATCAGATATTTTTACTACTCTTATCATCTTGGTGTCCCTAAGGATTGCTGCTATTCTTTCAACTGACCTGATACATTGGACTTATCACTTTGTCAAACACCTCCTGACATCTCAATCCATCACCTGTATTGTGATACACATCACTGAGATACTGCACTGATTTACCAGTGTCCTTCCGCTCTAGTCATTGGCTCTCTCAATAGACATTATTTATAACAAGGAGTACATTTTCTGATCTTGAAAAATTACTTTCAGAGTGAAAAGAACACAAGGTTGGAAAACAGAGAAAAAAATACAAGGAAAACTCAACAAAGAGATGCCCACCATGAACGTTTCGGAGTATGTTATTCCAACATCTACTAATAGCACAGGCGTCATTTCTGGTCCCTGTCCATATGGGTTAATTCTCTCAATTCCTCTAAAACTCAGTAAGAATCCCCATGCCTTCACTGACTTCCACAGGATTTTAATATAACCAAACGTAGCGTATTTAGCTTTTCTTTTTTTATTGCCAAAGTCTTGCGGGAGTGTAATGAGGTGTCGTGTCATTTAGTGCTCACAGTGCAATGGGGAACTACTCACTGGAACCTTCACGCCCCAAACACTGGACCACTGTCACCTGTGTTCCCAGTCTTGCTCTCTCCTCTCACTCCTTGGAAAGAGCAGCTTCATTTTCAGACATGAAGCCAAAAGCCATTTTCAACAAAAATGGTTCTTTCCCTAAAATATTTATACTTGGGAATACTTACACTTGGGAATAAACCTTGCATTGCCTCCATGACTTTATACAGATACATTATCCAAAAAAGTCTATAAAGAGAAAAGGCCTATCAGACTTCCGTCAATGGCAAGTAGCTTAATACCCAGGTCAAAGAGAATTAAGCACAAAGGAAATATGTCAGTTTATACAAGTGGGCATCTGAGGGATGGCAGACTCCCCAAACTGGGTAATCCTTGGTCCATTTGCCTGTA
This sequence comes from Camelus bactrianus, assembly GCF_048773025.1. Lineage (NCBI taxonomy): Eukaryota > Metazoa > Chordata > Mammalia > Artiodactyla > Camelidae > Camelus > Camelus bactrianus. The sequence continues at coordinate 53,904,280 of NC_133540.1, forward strand.
GTCCTTTGGCTTTTTTCCCCCATGTAGCAAGGTGGCAGTGATAGTCCAGATTTAACATTGTCATGTCACTCTCAGGCACGCTGAAAAAAACTTTCCTTAAGTCTTCCCAGTGATCTGGATTTTAACATATGTCCATTCTAAATTGATCACTAGTTTTAAAGAAAAAAAAAAAGGTGTAGCTGTCCTCAGGCTTTTCACTCAGTCTCACCAGTGTTGGGAGATCATATCATCTTCTCATAGTGAACACGGGTTAAATAAAATAGAGTGTGAACACAGAACAAAAGAGATGTTCAGGTGGGAAGCAGAAAGGATGGGTGTTCATTAGGCAAATAATAAGGCCAATATAAACATATTTTTATATGAAATATATTGGATTGTTTTGTCAGTTTTTGCCTTTGGCAACACAGCATTAAAAATGTCTGTAACATTAAAAAAATATGTGGTTACAAAAGAGCTTTAAATGCTTTAGGTGAAATGAAGGATTGAAATTCCCTGGCGCTTTTCATTGTTTTTATTTCTTACTATCTATATCTCATTTATTTAGGCTCACTTTAATTATAATAAAGTAAGTGTGTAAAAATTGTTATTCCACTTAAGCAGCAATTAGTCTCTTTATTTGATTTACTAAATTATCCAGAGGCTGTATTTATTCAAAGGCATGCTGTCCATGTATGAGTGGTTTACCTGATCCACATAAGGCCAGTCAGGTTTTCTCTCTCGGAAATTTGTGATGTGACCTGAAATGCTTTGCATCAAGATAGGTTATTGGCAATGTTCTAGAGAGACATAGGTGAACTCTTGCTGTTAAGGTACTTGCAGATTCCAAGGCTGCTGACATTTTCAAGTCTTTCTGGTTCAGTGATTTCTTGCTTTCTGTAAACTATCACAGCATCCTTTCAAAAGAATTCCTTTAGTCTACAGAGCCAAAGTCAATGTTTCTTCACTTGAAATGAAAAGCAACTTAATTCTAACAATGAGGAAAAGTAGGACTTTATAGGGGAAAATGGCAGGAAAATAAAACCATCAATATTAACTTTCCTCCCTTAACCATTTTCTGTATGGATTTGGATACCTATATGTGTCCATAAGTGACCACTTCAGAATGTGTAGAAATACTCAGCTGACTGAAATCTTTAAACATGTAGGTACTAAAAAAGTATAAATGTAATATAAATTTATTAACTGTTCTTCCTTGATCATAGAGTGCTTCTTTGATATTGTACAGCCAAATGACCATGTGAAAGAGTGCTGACAAGAGAAAATGTGTTAATTCTACTTGAGTTGTATCATTTCTTACTCAGCCTCCATGATTTTTAAAATATTTTTGAAAATTTTTTCATGATAGTGTTTCCTTCTACTGTTTGATTTTTATATGAACAAGAAATTGGGTGGATGGAAACAATTATTTATATACTAAAAGTTACGGTGTAACTTTTAGGACAATTTACTTTCCTGTCCTATCTTTGACAATTATGTGGTGCCATCAAAGTCAGAGCTATTCCAGTGCAAATGTATCCTACCAATAAGGATCAATAGATGAAAGATTCCTCCACTGAAATATTGACAGTCTCCAGAAAACATACTAGAAATATATGAATCTTTTTTATAGACTTTGCTTTTTAGGAAAGTTTTAGGTTCACATGAATGTTGGTAGGTACAGAGGTTGGCCATATATTCCATGTTTGTATGAACACATAGATTCCCCATTACCAACATCCCACACCACAGTGGCATATTTGATAAAATTTATGTTCACTGACATATTATGACCCCAAGTCCTTAGTTTACATTAGATTTCACCCTTGTGTGGTACATTCCATGGGTCTGGATGAATGTGTAATGACATTTATTCACCTTTATAGTATCATACAGAGCAGTTTTACTGATTTAAAAATCTTCTGTGTTTTACCTATTCATCCCCCCACCAACCTCTGGCAATCACTTATTTTTTTATTATTTCCATAGTTTTGCCTTTTCCCGAATGTTATATAGTTGGAGTCATACAGTACATAGCCTTTTCATATAGTATTCTTCTACTTAATAATACCCACTTAAGTTTCCTCCATGTCTTTTCATAGCTTGAGAGGTCATTTTAGTGCTGAATATTGCTTGGATGTATCACTATTTATTTATCCATTCACCTACTGAAGGTTATCTTGGTTGCTTCCAAGTGTTGGCAATTATGAATAAGACTGTTGCTATAAACATGCATATGTAGTTTCCATGAGTTAGACATAAATGTTCAGCTCAGTTCATCTGGGTGAATATCAGGGAGCATGACTGCTGGATGGTACATTAAGAGTATTTTTTCTTGATGAGAAATCAAAACCTGTCTTCCACAGTGGCTATTCCATTTTCCATTTCTATCAGCAATGAATGAAAGTTCTGTTGCTCCCCATCCTCATTAGCATTTGGTGTTCTCATTGTTTTGCATTGTGGTCATTCTAATAGGTGTGTAGTGATATGTCATTGTGGTTCTAGTTTTTACTTCCCTGAGGACATATTATGTGAAGCAACTTTTCATATGATTATTTGACCTCTGTATTATCTTGTCATCTTCTTTGTTGAGGTATCTGTTAAGAAAAGGGAACATTCCTACACTGCTGGTGGGAATGCAGTTTGATGCAGTCCCTGTGGAAAACAGTATGGAGATTCCTCAAAAGACTAGGAATAGACTTACTATAGGACCCACGAATCCCGCTCCTGGGCATATATCCAGAAGGAACCCTACTTCAAAATGACACCTGCACCCCAATGTTCATAGCAGCACTATTTACAATAGCCAAGACATGGAAACAGCCTAAATGTCCATCAACAGATGACTGGATAAAGAAGAGGTGGTATATTTATACAATGGAATAGTATTCAGCCATAAAAACCGACAACATAACACCATTTGCAGCAACATGGGTGTTCCTGGAGAATGTCATTCTAAGTGAAGTAAGCCAGAAAGAGAAAGAAGAATATCATATGAGATTGCTCATATGTGGAATCTAAAAAAAAGAAACAACAAACAAAGCATAAATACAAAACAGAAATAGACTCACAGACATAGAATACAAACTTGTGGTTGCCAAGGGGGCAGGGGATGGGAAGGGACAGACTGGGATTTCAAAATTTGTAGGTACTGACAGGTATATGCAGAATAGATAAACAAGATTATACTGCATAGCACAGGGAAATATACACAAGATCTTATGGTAGCTCACAGCAAAAAAAAAATATGACAATGAATACATGTATGTTCATGTATAACTGAAAACTTGTGCTCTACACTGGAATTTGACACAACATTGTAAAACGACTATAACTCAATAAAAAATGTTAAAAAAAAGAATTTTGGCCCATTTTTTATAAGGTTCTTTCCTTATTATTGAGTTTTAAGTGTTCTTTGTATATTTTGTGTAACATCCTTTATCAGATACATCTTCGCAAATACTTTTTTCCAGTCCATGGCTTGTTTTTTTCTCTTGTCAGTGCCTTTTGCAGAGCAAAACTTTTCATTTTAATGCATTCAAACTTGCCAATTCTGTTTCATGGGTTGTGTCTTTAGTGTTGTATCTAAGGAGTTATCACCATACCCAAGGTCATCTAAATTTTATCCTGTTATCTTTCAGGAATTTTACAGGTTTTAGTTTTATATTTAGGTTTATGATCTATTTTGAGTTAATTTTTGTGAAGGGAGTAAAGCCCGTGTCCAGATTCTATTTTTTGGCATGTGGATGTCCAGTTGTTCATTTGTTTCTGCACCACTTGTTGGAAAAACTCTTTGTTCCATTGTATAGCCTTTGCTCTTTTATTAAAGATCAGTTTACTCTATTTACGTGGGTCGACTTTTGTGATCTTTATTCTGTTCCATTGATCTATTTATTTTTCCACCAATTCCATATTCTTCTTTATGACAGCCTTATAGTAAGTCTTGAAGTTGAGTAGTATTTATCCTCCAACATTGTTTTTTCTCCTTCAATATAGTGTTGGCTATTCTGAGTCTTTTGCTTCTCCATATATACGTTTTAAATTTTGATTGGGATTGCATCAAGTTGGGAAAAACTGACATTTAGACAATATTGAGTCATCCTGTCCATGGACATGGACTGTCTCTCTATTCATTTAGTTCTTCTCTGATTTTGTTTATTAGTTTTGTAGTTTTCCTCAGATAGATCTTGTACATATTTTACTAGATTTATATGTAATTATTTCATTTTGAGGGGTACTAATGTAAATGGTATTGTGTTTGTAATTTCAAATTCCACTTATTCATTGCTGGTATATAGAAAAGTGATTGATTTTTGTATATTTATCCTGTATCCTACAACTTTGCTATAATTACTTTTTAGTTCCAGGAAGTTAATTTTTTTCAGTTCTTTCAGACTTTCTATATGGATAATCATGTCTGTGAACAAAGACAGTTTTATTTCTTCCTTCCAAATCTTTGTACTTTTTACTTATTTTTCTTATTCGCTAGAACTTCTAGGACAATGTTGAAAAGAAGTGGTTTGGGGGCACATTCTTATTACTTTGTCACTGATTTTAGTGGGAAAACTTCAAGTTCCTAACCATTAAATAACCATGTTAGCTGTAGGATTTTTGTAAATATTTTTATCAAGTTAGGAAGTTTCCATTCTATTCCTAGTTTACTGAGCGTTTTTATCATAAATGGGTGTTGGATTTTATCAAATAGCTTTTTCTACATCTATTTATAGGATCATGTGATTTTTCTTTTTTAGCCTGTTGACATGATTACAATATGATTTTCAAACGTTGAACCAGCCTTGCATATTTTAAATAAATCCCACTTTTTTTGTGGTACATAACTAGTTTTTACATTGTTGAATGTGAACATCATTGGTCTAAATGTACCAGTTGGATTGTTGATATAGTTACATTAATATATATTGCATTTGTTATTATTTTCTAGTTGTTGCCCTATATCAATCTTTTTGTAGTTATTTCCATTTTTCAACATGTATAAATTTTGCAGGCTGTAATGTATAAGTTAACTACACAGAAAAATTATCTGTCTAATCATGTATTGTATAGATTTTTTCATAAATATGATTTATTCTAAGTAGAATTATTATTAATAGCAAACAAATATTATTTGCTGTAGCTTAAATCCATTTCCTATTATTTGATTCTCTGTGTTTATGGTTAATAAAAACATAAAAATTATTCTAATAAACAGATTCTGTCACTTTGTTAGAAAGGAAGACTCAATAGTTAAATAATCAGTCAGTTCATTGATTAAGTTGTATCTGTGTGTGTACCCATTTGTGCAAATTCTAGAATGGCAATATAGGAGATAATATAGGAGATATATACAAAACAAGACTTATAAGTTTTGTTGGAGATAATATATCCATATTAATAGACATATAGACATGTGGATATGTATAGAGATATATAGATATCAGTAGACTACAGACTATAACATTATGTGGTAATATGCTATAAAATTCATAAAAGCTTGAAGTATTGAGAAGGTGTTTCCTGATTAAAGGAAGAATTCCAAGAGGGGAGTGTGGTGTTAGGTTCAGAGAGAATGCTATATTGATACAGAAGAGAGGGAGATACAGAAAAATGATTTGAAGAAGAGGGAGATAAAATAGCCAAGCAATGTGCATTATATTTTATAATTTAGCACTAAATTTAGTGTATTTATAATTTTTACAACATTCTTGTTTGCCTAATTTAACCATAGGACAGTCAAATGGATGCATCTTTGATTAACATGTCAGTCTGATTTCTACCCAATTTTACAGCATGAGGATTACTCAAGTTTATTTTTTTCTGTTAACACAAAATACAGGATTACAGTTCTAAATGTAGTCACCATATCTTAAACATCAGCATTCCACAATTTTCTTTTAGACTTCAGTGCTCTCTACAACTTCACAGAAATGCCTTTAAAAATCTACATGATTTTAGCAAGTTATTTACTTCAACAAGCATCATTTTTTAATCAAAGAATTTCTGACATCTATGTTTAAATAAAGTTCTACATTTTACTTATGTGGAAATGAGGGATTAGAAAGACTTGCATGACATTTATACAGAGAGACTGTAGGAAGTACTATGAGAATAACTTTCAACATAGGCTTTCAAAAGAAATCATATGTTTTTGCTGAAATTAAAAGTCTCTAAACTCTATTTACTTTTTCATTTTACGTTTGTGGTGTTACATCGCTGTGTGTTTACTTTAAAGGACAAGGGTTCTCGCCTGAAAATGAGTATCACCTTGCGGAAGACGTTAATGTGCCAAAGTATTTCATTGTGGTTTTTTTCTGCCCTTTTTTCAAGTAAATATCCCTGATAGTAAAGGGACTGACAAATTTAAGTGGAAAACAATAGCATCAAAACGAGAAACACAACCTCCATGTGTAGTCACGTGAAGCTTTAAAAAAGGAGACAGATGATTGGGTTGAATTTCAAAAACTTTCCTGTAAGTATAGAAGCTATAGATCCTTTTACTAAACACCAGAAGATTTTTGAGGAATAGTGGAGTGTCTGAATAGTATTTCTTTAATTCACATCCCACCTCCATCTCTGCTGGGATTCTCTCTGTGTTACTTTAAAACTGAGGGAGCAAGTGCAGCTCTTATCTTGCTTTCAGTACACGATCACTGCGAGTGGGCGATGCCTGCCTATGCCTTGCGCTGCAACTGACGGTAATTTTCCAGTAATAAATGATCTTTGCTAGGACTACATATTTAGATTCCAATTTACTTCATGTACAGTTTTCATTGAGTCATTCATTGGAATGACAAGTTCCATCTATACACTGTTATTTTATTTAAACAGTAAACCTGCTCTTCAGGTTGGAACTAAGTTATTTTCATATTACCCATTAAGAGATAATAAATCTTAATTTCAGCTCTAAATCATAAATTGAAAGTCCTTTAAATTTTCTATTTTAAATGCTGTCTTAACTGTATTCCTAAGACAATCTCAAGAACATTGCTTCCTTGGTATTCCAGAATATAGTATCAGTTTTGAAAAACTATTCATGTGTTTATACAGAAAATTTTCTTCCTATGGTAATAGAAAATGTCAACCAACACTCCTGGAATGATTTCTACTCATATACTTTACCATAAGGAAAATAAGAGTAGACCTGGAAGCAAAACTTAAAGGCTTTGCTGTCTTTTTAATTTTTAAAAATGTCATAAGAGCAACAATTTGATTTTCCTTTATTTTTGCTTCTATTAAAAGGATAATTAAAAAATTTCCCCTAAGTTACTGCATATATTTGATTAAATTGAAAACTCATTCACTTATTTATATTCATTCATTAACTTCTTATAAAGCATAATTAAATATTTTCTGTTAAACTTTGATTGCTAAAACATCTAACCAAAGTGTAACTTTATCTTTCCTTGAGGTAATAATTATTATAACAAACAACTTACATAGGAATATTCCTTTGAAATGGTTTAAAAATACTTAAATAGGCCTTGTTATGCTATAGAGACCTTAATAAACACAAAGGCAAGCTTGACCACAGCGACTTATTTCTTGACTACCCTAAGGCATACCAATTGTATTTTGACCATTCTAGCACCTTTCCATGCAAACACATTTGATTTCTGCAGTTCAATGTCTCTTTAGACTCCAGATCTTATAATTCAGTCACAGCTGACTTCCTGGCTAATTTTTTTTTTTACTTTCTTGACATACATGTTTGCTACATTCAGATATTTCATGCTTTTCCTGTCGTTTCCTTACAGCTTATCCTTTAGGACACACAGGTGTGGTAAAGAAAGCTTCTTACCTTCAAGTCCTGCCTCTGCATGAGGTTCAGTGCTGTCTACTCAAGTCACAGTTTTACTGCAAGTAATGGGTTTCTTCTTCCCATGATTCAGTTTTGGGATCCTGCCTAGAGGATGATATTAAATATATAATTTTTGATAATTCTTTAGGGATAACTTTTAAAAATTCATATATGTATAACTGAATCACTATGCTATACATCAGAAATTAACATAACATTGTAAACTGACTATACTTCAATAAAAAATTAAAAAATAGTTCATATATATAAACAATGAGGATTGAAAGATTTTCTTCTTTAAAAATATATCAATTTCTGTTTTTATATATAGCAATAAAGAGTAAGAATGATGCAAAGGAAAAAGAAGATAACGGAAAGTGGAATATCACTATGTGTTTAAATTAAATGGGTATTTCTAATGTTCAGAGAATTCTTACAATTCAAAGAGCCATCCTGTCCTGGATAAGCAGAGAAAATGAACACCATTTGTATCCTTCCTCCTTCTTCCTGTTTCCCTTTTTACTTTTCTTTCAACTTGTTTCTATTTCTAATGGGAAAAAATATGTATTCTTTTCCTTCAGAATTTTTGTCAAGTACTTTAATCTGATTTTCAAAAAATAAAATAAAACCTAAGCCCTGTCATGTCTCTGCTGCTCCATACAGACATTACTACATCTTTTCTGGACAGGTTTCACTTATTTTAAGAGTAAACAGGGAGAGTTGGGTCAACAGAAAGGTTAAAGAAATACAAAATGTACATTTTCAGACCTAATCACTCATCTGTGCCTCCAAACTACCTTTTTTTTTTTTTTTTTTTAGTTCTAGGTGGAACATTCCTACTAAAATTCAGAATTTCTAAAACTGCACACATGTGCACATACAAACACATACACACACAGGTACATGCACTGTCAGACAAGAAAGTTCTGAGTGCAAATATTAGTCATGGTGATGAAACCCAGCTTTCATAAATAACAGTACAGGACGGGGTAGATGGTATCCCTCTTGGTGATGGCCGAGGTGAGCAAAATCACAGATTTGATGTAACACGTATTGCCTAATGAATAGCTAAGTCTTAGGTGTCTGACAATGCCACATTTCTCATTTCCTTCGACGTGTGAAAGGAGAGGAATAACATGTAATTTAGTAAAAAGAAAAGCTGGTACAGAGCTGTTAGATGCTCCAGCCCAGCCTCTTTTCCATAGAAAGCACCATGCTGCACTGGTTCTAGTTTCCCTCGAGATTACTGATTTTCTGTTGCCAGACAGACTGGTGACCTCAGCTCTGTGAGGTAGGCTCTTCCTGCACGGGTAGAATGGAAATTTCTAATTTCTAAGTACACCTACTATTGGACCAAATGGTTTGTACACATGTTTATAGTTTTCTTTTGAGGATATGAATATTAAGCCAAGAGTCATTGCCAGGATTTGGATTCCAAATATGACTCCCTGATATTAATTTTTCTAAGAGTGGCACAAATTAGTGTGTATCAAATAAATTAAAAACATTTATCTATTAAAAGTGAAACTGACAGCACTTTATTTTATTGAATGGCTAATGCAACATATTGTCTAGGAGAGAGAAAGGGTTTGTAAAGAATCCTTTTTAAATTCTGAAATGAACTGACCAGGCAACAATAAATACTGTGTTACATTAATAGAACTAATTTAATTTGTATTGCAATTAAAGAAAATTTCATTTGCTTCACAGAATAATTTTGGCCTTGCCAGCTTTTTTTTTGCAGCCAAGTAGTTGTGATTTAGCATGTCCTTTCTACCTGTACCCTTTGGAAGCTGTTGATTCATTTGTAGAAGGTAGACACAATTTATGTAACAAATGAGTTGGAGACAAATCAGCAGCTGATTATACACATTAAGTAACTTATTAGTAACGCTGTGTTACATAACTTTATTATTTGGTACAATGTGTAGGCTCATAATGTATTACACTGACACATAACAAACATATAAAGAAGCGAAGGGAGGTTAAACACATATGATGAAATTAGAGGAGCCATGACATGATTTCAGAGGTACTAAGGAAGGGATGCTAGCTTAACACCAGGAGGTTGAAATACATGCCTGTATCATCTGGTTGCTATTACTGATGCAGAGCTGAGCTGTTCTACATTTTCTGGATTTTCATTACATTTTTATTCTTTCATTTAAGGGAGTTTTACTACTGTACTTCATTTCTGAAACTAGAGATTCAGATGAAAGAAGAAAGAAGCCTCAAATACCAAAGGTTTCTTTTGTCCCTGAAAATTGATGTTCAGTTTTAGGGAAACTGAAACATAGTCAAGAATTCAGTAATTAAAAATGACTTCAACCAATGCATTTTGGCGTTTGTATGAAACAGCAGCCTAGTGTTCTTTGTCTCCTTGCTTCGTGGCCACCCACTCACAGGCCACTTAGCATGGGACAGTAATGCCAATATGCTAAAATACTGCAGTTTTCTGTACATTTGTGTTATATACCTAAATGCACACAGGTATACTCACATCATTTTAAGTATTAATGCTAAGTGCTTGTATTAACCTTCAGTTATAACTTTGGCCAATATTTTGGAAGTCTATTTTCTCAGTGATTAAGTGGTATTATATAAAGCTATCTGTATTCTCTGGCAAAAGTGTCAAATTAGTTGTGATTGCTTACATCTCATAAATTTTCTGACTTGAAAAAGTTTACAGGTACATTTTCCCTTTTTGTGTCTTTTTCAGAACAATAGCTTACCTGAAATGTATCTCTGGTATGATTTTAAAGTAATTTCTTGTCCTGAAAATGATACTTTAGCCAGACAATATAGTGTGAATGTAGCTACAAGTTCACTTCTAGTTCACCAGACTCCAGTTCTCTTTGTAATTGTCCATATGCAGATAGGGATATGGCATATTGACATTGACAGCAATAATAAAAAATAATAAAAACAATGACTACGATGATGAGACCTAACTAAATCTGAACTTTCACTCTCGCTCAGCTGGGGCACTGTACTCTTCACATATTTTACACTACCTGCAAAATCACCCAGATTTCACAGATGAAACAGAATGCTTAGCTTCCTAGACTTGGGATTGAGACTGGTAAAGTCCTTGTTCTACCACTTAATCTCTGAAACACAGGTTTCAATGTCGTAAAATGGGAATCACAGTACTGCACCATAAGGTTACTGTGATAATAAAATGAGATCTTTCATGACCAGCACAAAAAAAATTAATGCAGGGTGGCTATAGTATGTAATCTCCATACCCAAACTAGCTCTGTCATTTATGTCTTCTTTTATCCAAATCATCAATCCAAATTCTAATTCATCCACTTAAATTTTTACCTTCAGGATATAAATGCATTTTCGTCTACCCTAAAATATCTGCATTTTAAAGTCAACCCTGAATATTGCTCCATACTTCCAGTTATCCTGTTCTTTCTTAACTGCTACATTATCACGGTGTCTTATCAAAGTAATTTATAATAGATACTACTTTCTCACAATTTTTAAAATAATGTATTATGATTTTATCAAAGTAATACAAGCTGTAAAATCAATCAGAACTAAGAGCCTCATAATAATTAAAACCCAAACCGTTGGCCAGCCTACTCTAGCTCCAGCCTACTGAGGCAAATTGTGCCACAGAGGCAAACTTGTTTCAATCATTTATTGGTTTATTCACCTCTACATGGCTAAATATTATACTTACACTGCTATTATTATGTCTCCCATGATTTATCTACATATTTCTACCACTCTATGAAAATAGTCATGTAATTCTGCCCCTACATACTTTCATTCTCCCAATATATTGAAAGAAACTGCAAAAATCCTTCTCACAGTTGAAGAAATCAAATAATCTGTTTCCTCTCCTTCTTTAGAAGCTGCTTCAATCTGTCCAGGGTGACCTCTAGCCAACTGCACAGGTTCCCAGTTTCAAGGCTGGGTTCCCAGTTTCCTGAGTCTTATGTTTTCACTGCCTGTGGCTTATTCTTCCTTTTGTAGGCTGCTCACGCAGCAGTAGTCTGAGGAAGTCTACATGGGAAAGAAGATTTCTGTAAGGCCTTGGGTGTGAGAAAAACCTCTTAATTGTTATCCTGACATTTGTGGACGCTTGGATAGAGAGTTACAGATTGCTAATCAACACTTCTCAGCCTCTGAAGGCATGAACTATTGTAATCTGTGCCTTAGTAATACTCTTGAGTGGTCTAATGATAATCTTATTTCTATTCCATTATATGCAATCTTACTCCTATTCCATTATACACAATCTGCTTTTTCATTATATTTTTTCCTTTTTGCTACTTTTAGTATTTAAAAATAATCCCTCTGTTCTTAAACTTTAGAATAGTATTTCCTGATATAATCTTTTTTTTTTCCATTTGAGATGATGGACAGTTGATGAGATCTTTTAATTTGGACATATATATTCATTATTTTGGAAATTTTCAAAATGATCTTCCATTTATTTTTCTGTTTACTCTAAAAATATTAGGTGGAAATTGCAACCCCTACTATATTTTATTTTACTTTTCTATTTTCTATCTCCGTTTTTTCCCCCTACTTTCTGGGAGACAGTCTCAACATTATTATGTTATAGGTTTTCAAGAAATGTCTATTGATATTTGGCTGTTGAATCCGAATTTAGAATGAGACATTTAAAAGCATTTTGAGGCTCTCTTTGTGTTCAGGTATATGTTCATGTGGTGGATTTCCCTAATAAAGTTTTATTGTGAAATTCAAATTGCTTATGTCTGTAGTTTTTTGTTGTGGTTATTGCTAGTTTGTTGTTTTTGCTTTTTGTTTGAATCCTTCTAAGGCAGCTAGTTTCTTCAAAGATGAACTTCTAAATCTGGCTTCTTTCATAGGGGCAACTAATGGGAGAAAAAGGATGAGAACTATAGTTTAATTTGAAGTTGCATTTACCTCACTGATTGTTAAGGAAACTGTTCCACCCTCACCCTCAACTATCCCTGGTTTTCCTGAGACTATCTGTTTGTTTCAATTTTTCCTGAGAATAAGCATCCGCCCATTGTCTTGTCAAGAAGGACTATTCAGTCGTCTGTTGGTCTGAGGATCTTGGACAATCTAACTTGTCCTTCAACAGACTCTTTGAAACCGTTACACCTACTTCATTGTCTGTTTCTCTCCAGTACAGGAAACTTTCACTGGTGGTTCCTGTAACACAACTTGTTTCTTCCTGTCACCCTCCCGTGCAGACACTGAGCTCTCACTGTATCTGCACTATAAATTATTTACCCCTTACTGTTTGACTTCCCGTCTCCAGAAAATGTGTTTGCACCTTTCAACTGCTGTTGTCTCTTCGCTAGTACTCTATAGTTATGGGATCATATATTTTAAAGTTTCACTACAAGATTTCAGCTTGAGGAGGAATCAGTGTTCAAAAGCCATGCTAAATGACAGTTCCACCCCTTAACGTTTGACCAGGTGAAATCCCCCTTCACTCTGCCACCCAGGCCTTATCAGTGACCAAGGCCAGGATCTCCTTTAAGCTTATTTCTCCTTGATTTTATTCTATTTACAAAACTCTCATTCTTTTACTGAAATTCTTTTTTCCTCTGGTTTCCATGACCTTAATCTCTAAGTTTCCCTCAAACCTCTGTAAAACATTATAGACTCATCTATGCCTTTCTTTCTCATTATACCTTAAATTTGTCGACAGAGCAGGAACAGGAGACTTCAGCATATCTTTAATGCCAGTGTTTCTGGTTTATTGTTGCTGTAAAACTCCATGAGGTGGTGGCATTGCTGTCCTTCAATAGCAGCCCTGTCCTTCAATGGAAGATAATTATGTTCTACGTGCACTGGTGTCTGGGCTCTGCCAGATAAAATTTAAAGAGAACGTTTATGATCATTCTTCTGTATTTCTCTCATTTCTTTGATTCCAAAATACCTGTATCTCATTTGTAATGTTGCTGAGAGTGAGAAATTTTTTTCATTGCAGTATGATCCAAGCTTGGGAATAGAAAAAGATAGAATATATCTTCCCATTTTCTTTCAAGAGAGCAAAATTTTAAAACTGTCCTGACCTAGAAAGAGAAAATCAAGGCCATTACAGTATCACAAGAATAGTACAATGACTAGAAAATGTACTTTGAGAAATAAGAATTTAGATTCCTAGACAACTCTGCCTAGGGCCCCATAGAAAAATGTTTGGTGGCATTTGCCTTAAAAATTCATCCTCTCAGTGCTTACACTGTCAGTACATTGAGAAATCTGCGGGGAGTGGGCATAAATTAAGGCTAAAATAACCAATTTTTGAACCAGGGTTGCATTGCTTTGCATTGTGCACGTAAGATTTCCTACATGGTTATGTCATCTACAAACAAAGAGAATTTCATTTCTTCCATCCCCGTCTGCACACATTTGATTTCCTTCCCCGCCTCACTGCATTTGCTAGGACTTACGTGCCGTATCAAACAGGAGCGGTGGGAGAAGCCTTCCTTGCCTTAGTCCTGATCTTAGAGGGGGAAGCCTTGAGTTTCTTGCCATGATGTATCACGCTAGCTGTAATTTCTTTTGAAGATATTCTTCATCAAGTTGAGGATGTTTCCGTCCATTAAAAGTGGATTTAAATGTTACTTTCTTTATGTAGTTTTGATAATGAGACTTTAACTGTTTTATGAGAATACAAATCTTTGGAACATTGTTGCCTTTTGATTCTAATGAATGATACTACCATTGTGAAAGCATAACTCTGTTTTTGGTTTAAATGAAAATCTAAATAAATCTATGCTCTGTTTCTCCTAAGCTACTGCACTTCTAATTTGAAGCATAAGAAGCTGAACACGGGTGAATTATCTAAAAAATGAAATTTCATTTTTGGCATTATTTACATTCTTACCAACTTAAAAGAGCCAATGAAAGCTGAGTGCAGTTAAGCTCCTAAGAAACTGACAGAAATGTGCTTAGAGAACAAATTCTAAAATGGTAATGAGTCACTATTGTTTCCTCCTCGAAAGGGCAAAAATGAAAGTCACTTTGAGAAATCAATTTGCCTCAGTAAGAGAAGGTTTCCTCTTCTACACATCATGTGTGGAATAAGAATATTCACCACATACACAATCGTTAGAACTGGGAAATTTTGCTCTTATGACTGATTACACATAGTGAGCACTATTCAAATACTGTCAATTTGGTCTTATAATCCTCCTATATTAAACATTCTCATTCATTTGCAATTTATAAAATTACATTAAAAGCAGTCCAAAACACAAATCAAGATGGTTAACTGTCATTTTAAAGTGATTCTAATTATTCAGTGATATATTTAGAAATGGTTCTTGATTTTCATAATCTCCAACTGAAATTCCTTAATTTATTATTTTCCCTTGCTTTTCATGTGAAACTGTGATTCTCCAGTGATTCTGCATTACATTAGACTTAGCTCTAAGCACTCATTTTAATTTCAAACTTTCTTATATTTACTCTGAATGTTCATCATTGAATTCTATCAGTGATTTCATCTTATCACAACAGAACTGCATTTTCCCCTGTTTTACAATCTTTACAAATTGATGTGTCATAGCATAAAAGAAACTGTCTTGCATTGATCAGGACTACTATCACTGCAAATAAAACATACACCCAGCCTGAGCTGTTGTCTCATGTAACTGGTAAAATGGGATGGGGGAAGTTAGGCAAAGCTAGGTCCAGAATTTTAAGTGATGACATCAAGCTCTTGTGTACTCCCACACTCACTCTTGCTTTCACCCTTTCCCTTTATTCACTTCATTCTCTATTTCTGATTTTTCTGAGATAGGCTCCCTTTTAGTGTTGACAAGATGGCTATAATTCCAGGGTAAGAAAGATTATCTTTCTCAATAGCTTTCCCAAAATGTCCAGGGAAGAATTAAATAATTGTTTTAATAAGGCAACAAGCACATAGCTAGTCTCCTGGTTCAGTCAGGGATCACTGCTCTGACTACCCTGATGTTGGTTCACATAACTTGTCTATAGCGTGTGGTGGACAGAGATGATTCTTGTTCAAATCAAATGTGTGGAGAAGAATTAGTATGTAATAGGATTGACAGAGTTCTTCAAAGGAAGATATGTCCATCATGACCTCAGAGCTAAGTCTTTTTCTCTTGTTATAGTCCTCTCCATCACATTTTGACTGCTTGAAAGATAATATTCGTGCATAATATAAAGATAATACTATGCACGAATATTATCTTTATCAGATCACTCATTTAAATACACACACACACTTCTATTTAGGCATTTAATTTACAGCTGGGGTTTACTCTAAAAGTGGGTCTAAAGTGATGTTTTTCCTTGATATGTGCTATTAAATTTGGAAGAATAAAAGAGAAACACAGAGACGGAGAATAAAGGTTGAGAAATAAAGGGAGAGAGAGAATTGATAATTGTCACCTAAGAAGGCACCCAGCTTGGTATAGGACTGTCTCAAAAGTCTATGATTTATCTTTGCATTTTTTGGCCAGAGGACTCATTAGCTGAGAGATCCAATATGGTGTATTTAGAAATATTTTTGACTTAAATATTTCTCTATTAAAACTTTTATATATAATACTTTTAGTCAAATTCTACCCAGATAATTTCTAAAAAAAAGTTTATCTTAACAATTAATTTTGTTAATACTGTCTTACAATTTATCTCTGCTTTCCATAAGATAAATAGATAAATCATTGTTTATTTATATTTAATATCTATCATTTGTTAATTTTAAGACATGTCACTAAGAAATTTACATATAATGAACATATAATTCATACTTTTACATTTATATAAAGTACTTATTACTGCACATTTATTGGTTCATAGCTGCATTACTTTCCTAATATTTTTGACATTTCCCAATGTTTCTGCTGGAACAAATTATCACAAAATTAGTGGTTTGCACAAAACTAATTATCTTACAGTTCTTGAGGTCAGAAGTCTTGAGTCATAAGGGACTAAAAATCAAGGTGTTGGCAGAGGTGTGTTCCATTTAGAGGTCGTGGGGGAGAATCCAATTCTTGCATTTTCTACCTTCTAGAGCTTGTATTTTGTGGGTTGTTGCCACATCACTCCTACCTCTGCTGTGTCATCACCCCTCTGACTCTGATCCTCCTGTCTCTCTCTGTGTCATTACATCAGATCCATGTGAATAATCCAGAATGAACCTCATATCGCAGTCCTTAACCTTAATCATACTAACAAAGTCCCTTCCAACATATACAGTAAGATATTCTGAGATTAGAACTCGGACATCTTTAGGATAATTATTATGCTTACTAAAATAACTAATGCAAATCAGGTGGATTTTGGCTGCCTTAGAGTTGCAGATATAAATCTCATCAGCAAAGTGTTCAGTTTTACATGTGCTGACCTTATGAACCTGACACCAGAGCCTGGAACACCAAAACAGAATCCCCAAATCAAGTTCTGTTTGACAAGAATTTACTGAGTGCCCACTGCTATCCAACATGCTATAGCTTCCGTACATGTCCTTAGAGTTACTGATTTTGTTTCCTGGGTGTTTCCCAAAAAACTTGTCAGAACCCTTTGACTTTAAATATATGAAAGTCGAGGACCCTCATGGATAAACCTCAATGGTTTAGGAAACTATGGAAGATGTAACTCTGTGAATACATTTGTAAGTCAATTTTCTGTTCAAGTTGCCATATATTCAGCTTTATTTTGTGGGAACAAAGTATCTGAACTACATATTGCGCCCATTTCTGTATTTGGAGATTCAATTATGTATTGATTACAGTATTTAAGGAGCCTAGAATACTTAATGAAAAGCTGGAGCCAAAATAGGTGAATCAATCAGAACATAATTTGGGAAAACTCATACCCTGCTTAAATATAAACTATCAGTGCTTTTATCTAAAATCAATCCTTTCCTTTGAGCACTAGTTTCCATTCTCTCTCACTTTGTCTAGGATGTCCATCCAGTCATTTTCCATACCAGTTTTCTCTTTCTACTGAATGAATCCCATCAACATGCAAATATGCTGCTATTATTCCTACTTGAAAATATTTTTAAAAATAAGAGAAAATACTCTTGGTCCTCTTTCTCTTGACAGTTATTAACCCATCTTTTTGTTCTTCCTTCCAGCAAAACTCAAAAGATTTATAGTAACAAAGTTTTTCTCTTAAAATTACTCTAATTAGACTTTGACCACACCACCATAATAAACCTGCTCATGTCAAGGTTAAAGTCAACATTGTAGTCCTCTCTTGCCAATTCCCAGTCCTTTTTAGCATCAGCAGTAATTCCTCTATCCCCCTGGATGTTTTTCACTTTCTAAAATATCCTAATATATCATCTTTTTACTTATTCTAATCTTATTGAATATTCCTTTTAGTTTCTTTTACTAATTCTTCTTTTCCCTGATATCTTAACATTGGAAAGTTCCAGAACTCGGGATTCTTCATCCCACTTTCTGGAATCATTCATTTATCTCACTCTGTACTTCTGAACTTGAGTGTAATAGATGTCTTACACTCTGTATGCATGAAAGTAGACCCTTGTTTCTCATCCTCCACAGCTGTTCTATCTGCAGTCTTCCCTATCTTGGTCAATGATCACTCTAATACACATAGTGCTTATTGTGAGCTGAGGAATCTTGCAAGTCTTTTTTAATATTAACTGCTCAAAGTAAACCTGAGACACAAGTTCTATCATTGTACCCATAGATAAAGAAACCGATAAAACCCTTAACCAAGCTGCCCAAAATCACAGCCACTGGGTGACAGAGTCAACATTCAACCCTAGTGCCTCTCCTCCAGACTCATCCCCTTATCACTGCACCTTATGATTCAAACTCTTCCCATCTTTCATAAAATAGAAAATTGGAGAACCCCATTTATGCCCAGATAAGATTAAACTGATTACTCTCTTCCCTAAGTCTCCATTTCATCAATTAGTACTTTTCATTAAGGTACTAATAATATTTTTTGGTACAAGCAAGAGTTCGCTGCCCAAAGCTCATAGAAGCCAATACTATGACCCCACCTGATGAGGAGGGTGGTAGAGGTGGAAAAGCAAGATGAGGACACTGTCTTAGACTCAGAGCTGAATCTGAGAGAGTTAGTCATGAGTATACAGATGAAAACACTCAAGCCTTCACTTCCTTTGAGCATGTTGGGGTTTAATATTTCTGGTAGATGACCAAAACATTTTAATTCCCCAGCAAAGTACACAGACAAGCTAATCTAGACATCTAGGCAATTTCCAGATCGAATATATCCAGTCTGAGGCCTCATTTAGTCCATGGTCTTTAGCTCTACCACCAAAATTTGTTTCTCCTGGAAAACTTTCCTTTTTAACACACACACATATGTATGTATGTATATATATGATGTATACACACACACTTGAAAGCAGTTCAAGGCTAACTCCCTGCTAGTTTGGTTCATACAAAAACAGGTTAAAATTTTCAGTGAGGAAAAATCCAGAATGTCTCTGTATAAAATTCTTTTAACACAGGCACGGGGTACGTTCTTCTGGGGTAGGGAGTTTTCCTGCTTTACACGCCCTCGTTTCTTCTTTACCTTCTTACTCAACAAGGTAATCAGGGCTGGTTTCATTAAGAATACACACCTGTATCAACACCGCCAGACGATTATGTTGGGAGTGGGTGAAACACCCCTACCCCAACCCCACATCTCCGTAAGGCAAGGTTTGCAGTCAGAGAGCAAAGCCTTTTATCTCCACAGTCAGAGGACGTTCACTAGTATCAGGCCCAAGACATTTTACTACAGGCATCCAAAAGCCAAGCCCTCGTACCCAATCCTAACAAGGAAAAGAGACACAGACAAAGTCCAAAGGCCTGAGACTCTAACCCAGAGTTTGGGGTGATGACCCGATTCTCTGAGTGCCTCAGCTGCTGTACCCTGTTGTCTCCCTAAGGATGAGGCTCTAACCCACAATTCTGAGGAGATTATTAGACAATTTAGGCACAGGCGAGCTTTAACAAGGTCAACTCACCGAAAAGGTCTGACCCAGGAGCTGTTTCTTCTCTCAAAGTAGCAGGTGGGGCCTGGAGTGCAGCAGCAGAAGGGAAGCAGGAGCCCGACAGCTGACTCTCTAGATGGATTCAGTCGAGGTGGCCACGCAGCGTTGGTGGCAAGGGCCCCTACTCTGCCGGGGGCTGCAGTGCCTGGGGCGCATGGTCACAAGACCTAAGCCCCTTCATGGTCAGCAAAATTGTCACTGAGGAAGGGCTCACTGCCCGAGGTGCATGGAGGCCAATATCAGGGCACTGGCTTTTGAGAAAATAGCTTTATTGCAAGGTCAATCAGCAAGAAGACAAGAAGCAAGGCTCTGAAATCTGTTTCCTGGATCCAGCGTTCTGAGCACAACTGAAGAAGGTAGAGGAATTTCAAACTTAGGAGCTGATTGGCTAGTCCTGAATCAGGCTATATAAGCTACTTGTGTGGTTGGAAGCCAGATTTCTCTTTTTGAAGGGCTTTTCCCTTTGTGAAGGGTTTTCTATTCTTTAAATTCTGTAGACTGAAGATTCTTGGTTCTGGGGTCATCCTGGAGACAAGGGTTCTCATCTTGCACATGTGCAGTGCTGTGTCCAAAATAATTCCAAGTTTGATTACTCAACCACCTGTTTCAAGGGGAAGAAAATAAACAGTTTAAAATGGTCAGTATTTTAGGTGCTGTTTCGTTTTTGTTTCTTGATCGAAGCTCAGCCCCTTCATGTTACTGTGTCAAATAAAATGGCTTTCAAAAGGCCTGAATATTTGTTCATGTTTTAATTAATTTATTGATTGTTGGTGTCAGCTTACCCCAGTTGGAGTCTTTATCAGCACCAGAAGTAGCTGTTTTTTGGGGGGGGGGGTTGTTTTGTTTTGTTTTTTTACTTTTTTTAAAAAGTTGAAGTATAGTCAGTTTACAGTGTTGTGTCAATTTCTGGTGTACAGCATAATGCTTCAGTCATACATGAATAGGCTGTTTTGACTTCACTAGTCTCAGTCCTACATTGTGGCTGAAGTAATGAGACCAGGTTTTATAATATCAGAAGCTGCTTCCCCACTGGTGAATGAAGTGATCTACAGTCAACTCTTCATATTGTGGGTTCTCCATCCACATACTCAATCAACTACAAATCTACAATATTTTTTAAAAATTCAAAAAATAAGAACTTACTATATAGCACAGGGAACTATATTCAATATCTTGTAATAAACTATAAAGCAAAAGAATCTGAAATACATATGTAACTCAGTCTCTTTGCTGTACACCTGAAACTAACACAGTATTGTAAATCAACTATACCTCAATTTATAAAAAATCCAGTAAGTTCCAAAAAGCAAAACTTAAATTAGCTGTGTGCTGGTAACTATTTACATTGTATTACACTTTATTAGATACTATAAGTAATCTAGAGATGATTTAAAGCATTCAGGTAGATGTGCATAGGTTATTTGCAAATACTGCATCATTTTATATGAGACTTCACCATCTGTGAATTTTGGTATCTTGCAGGGAGTGTGTTCTGGAACCAATCCCCTGAGGATACCTATGGACAAATGCATTTTTAATTCCTTGCATACGTTAAGTTGGTTTGGAAGAATGGAACTTTAGTTGTGAGTGTAATGTAATGCTTCTGCCTACCTAATTAAATCCATCCTGCTTGGCCTAAGTACATGATTTGGCTTCTTTACAGTATTCTGGTTTGGATTTCATTCCCTCAGTGGGTCAGCAGGTTTTTGTGGTGGTGGTTGTTTGTTGTATATTTTGTTTTTGTTTTTCTTGGTACTGATCGAGGCCACCACATTAAACAGCATGGTGGAGAGCCACTTATATGGTGGTCTATGTGGAAGGCACCTCGTGGATGTGTGGGGTATGGAGATCTGCCACAGCCTGACTGGACATTACGTGTAGCCCTGGACTGTACCTGGGTCTGGGTGGATTTACTTTATTTGTGATTTTGGAACCCATAAGATGCTGAGGACAACTGCTAAGCAGCATCTCATCATTTCCAAATATGTTTTCTTGATGTGGAATTCACGGATATCAGAGGGAGCCGCTAAAGAACCAGAAATTCCTTTAGGAATTTAGGGATTTACACTTCTGGTCCTTCTCTGGTTAGTTTTGACACCCCTCTGACAGTTAAAAACTTAGAAGTGAGCATTTCTAGAGAATTCAAAGAAAACATCCATACAAAATCAAAGCAAAATAACTGAAGTACCTAAACTTCTGGTCTCATCAGCCTCCCAAAATATCAGCTACCCATTGTCTTGCTCCTAGACTCTCTAGATTTGGGGAGTGGGATGGGAAGGGCCAATACTTTTCAACCATGATTTGTCCCATGAAATCCTTTAACAGCTACATATTTCTCCTTTTTTTTGGAACCAAGAATTAGCAATTTCACTAGTGCCATAGTTGAAATAACAGCCAGTATTCAAACATAAAAATAAGGTTGGCATATTGATCATCATGAGGAACGACATTAAGAATTTTTACAAGTCACATTTCTAGTCTAGTCCAGAGAGATGGCAAGATTCTGGGACTACTCTACCCAGAATGCATTTCTGTGTATGTATAGTTTATATGTAGGAAAAAAAGTGGCTCCTTGACTTTTGTTGTTGTTTTTATTAATAATCACCGCGCTAGATTATTTTCTTTCTCACTGATTTAGTTGTTTTGATTCCCTTAAGAGTGAAAAAAAAGTTTGTGAAATTCAATCTATCTATAGAATTGGGCTGAATTTATTTTCCTGTAGCATAACTGTCAGCTCTAATTAGTGACTTTTCATGGCCATGACAATATTGTTATGCTTTGGTGCCGTTCATGTATAGAACAATTCCAGAAAAATGTTGTGTCAGTAAGAGACATTCTGGAAATGACCAGACAGCTGCTGCATAAACATGCTTTTCTTAATCAAATAAAGTCTATGATGCCCAAAACATAATGGGGCTTGAAAAAGCCATGATTACAGAAACCTCAGTAAGTAGTACATGTGTGTCATACCTCGTTAGCAGATTTTAATAACTTGCATACCATTATGCCTTGTTACATGTCTAATAAAATGTGTCATAAAATAAAACATACTTTCTGATTAGTTAATATAAATTTCTGCTATGAATTATAGTCATTTCTGAAGCAAAAACCTTATTTATTATATCAAGTTGTAAATACTTGGCATTTTGTAGAGTTGTATGAATTTGATCTGTATTTAAGAATGAATAGAAGTTTGATTAAATCTAAAGTTAATTTACTTTCAGTTATCATTTACATAGATACACTCATTATCAAGGAAAAGCTTTGTTATAAGCAGCTCATATTTCTTAATAAGAAAAAAACAAACCACCCAATTCAAAAATTGGCAGAAGACCTAAACAAGCAATTCTCCAAGGAAGAAATACAAATGATCAATAGGCACACGAAAAAATGCTCACTATCACTAATTATCAGAAAAGTGCAAATCAAAACTACAATGAGGTATCACCTCACACCAGTCAGAATAGCCATCATTCAAAAGTCCACAAATGACAAATGCTAGAGAGGCTGTGGAGAAAAGGGAGCCCTCCTAGACTGCTGGTGGGAATGCAGTTTGGTGCAGCCCCTGTGGAAAATAGTATGGAGATTCATCAAAAGACTAGGAATAGACTTACCATATGACCCAGTAATCCGCTCCTGGGCATATATCCAGAAGGAACTCTATTTCAAAAAGACACCTGCACCCCAATGTTCATAGCAGCACACTATTTACAGTAGCCAAGACATGGAAACAG
Source organism: Camelus bactrianus (assembly GCF_048773025.1). Taxonomy (NCBI): domain Eukaryota; kingdom Metazoa; phylum Chordata; class Mammalia; order Artiodactyla; family Camelidae; genus Camelus; species Camelus bactrianus. Next base: position 53,927,762 of record NC_133540.1, read on the forward strand.
TCTAAATGTCCATCAACAGATGACTGGATAAAGAAGAGGTGGTATATTTATACAATGGCATACTATTCAGCCATAAAAAACCGACAACATAACGCCATTTGCAGTAACATGGATGTTCCTGGAGAATGTCATTCTAAGTGAAGTAAGCCAGAAAGAGAAAGAAAAATACCATATGAGATTGCTCATATGTGGAATCTAAAAAAAAAAAAAAAAAAAAAAGAACATAAATACAAAACAGAAACAGACTCACAGACATAGAATACAAACTTGTGGTTGCCAAGGGGGAGGAGGGAGGGAAGGGATACACTGGGAGTTCAAAATTTGTAGCTACTGACAGGCATATGTAGAATAGATAAATAAGATTATACTGTATAGCACAGAGAAATATATACAAGATCTTGTGGTAGCTCACGGTGAAAAAGAATGTGACAATGAATGTATGTATGCTCATGAAAAATTGTGCTCTACACTGGAATTTGACATGACGTTGTAAAATGACTATAACTCAATAAAAAATGTTTTAAAAAAAGGAAAAGCTTTGTTTATGAATGAATTGATCAATGTGTTCTATTAATAATCTTCAAGCATATACATATATACAAGATATGAAACTAACAAACATATTATGAGTAGAGTTTACATTTATTGATTTTTAGTTACTATGCCTTGCTACTTGGCTTCTGTAAGAAGAAAGTGTAAGTTTCCCCAAATAATCTGCATATTACCAAATCCTAAGAATACCTTAAGGCTTTCTCTCAAATGACTACTGCATTGCCCCTTAAACATACACAAAAACTTGAGGAGCTACTGCTTTTTTTTCCCTTTTTATTACTACATAATGTTCATCATATTAGAGAGAAAGTAATTTCTTAAGAAGTTTTCTACAGTGTGCCAAATGGAATCAGAGACTAAATGATAAACTATAACCACCTTGATCAAATGTGATTAGTTAATATTGAGAAAATACGAGTAAAATGACATTTAACCAAATAAAATGGAATAGTTTTTTCACTGTCCTTCTATTGTTCTATGTTCATAAATATATACCACATAGATAATTCATTTTTGCAGTTTTTCTACTGGAGAGATTTAATTAGAACATCCTGTACAATTCTACCACTTCTACAACCATTATTGGAAAAATTATTCATATACTTATTGAAACTTTAAAAAATATCTAGACACTATATACTAAGTGATTGCAGCCTTTCACTCTATAAATATTATGCATTTTATTTGATATAGTTTTATATTTATAGGTTACCTATCATTTTACTCTAATCTAATAGTTTAGAAATTCAAAGAGATTATTTTTATAAACATAACTCTAATTATAAAAGTAATATATACTCACTGTGGTGAAATCAACTACATTATAGAATGACAATAAAAATTTAAATCATATAATTTTATCATGGATAATCAATATTAAACTTTTTCTACATATTTTCTAGAATATGTATGTATATATAATTATAAACATACTCATTATAAAATCAATTCATAGTATATAAAGAAAGTTCATTATTATATATTGATATAATAAACAGTATAAATTTTAAATATAGCTTATGTTTTATTGAATAAATCAAACTAATTTATTTAATGCATCACCTTATGTTGAGTAGTTTATTCCTGATTTTTTATTATTATAAACAATACTATGATGGACATTCTTGTACAGATATCTTTGTATATATATGTACATTTGCAGAGGATAAATTCTTACAAATGTAATTCTTGGGTCATATATTATGTGCATTTTTAATGATTTCTGTCTCCATTATTCTTTGAAAAGCTATAGAATATGATGCACTAGTTGCCCCTTTCATATTAAAATCCAGACTCTGTAAGTTTTACTTAATTAAATTTAATATCTGGTAGTACTAAATATTATTTTTCTTGTGAAAATTTTGGGCTATTTTCTCTTGTTGATAATGTGTCTCAGCTCTTTCTAAGATGGTACACTTGTTTTTATACGGATGTTTTCAGAGGAAATGTCATTTCTGTTCCTCATACACTCCATGTTCATTTAATAAATAAAATGTTCACACTAATTCTTTTTGGTTTTGCTAGAATTCCAGAATAAGCTGTAAAATTTTATAGAAAAGAAATTTCTCTTTTATCCTAGATGTACATGTGGATTTACAAGTCTTACTATTTTGACAGCCCTAGATCCCATACAGATGGCTGACAGATACAAGAAAAGATGCTCAACACTAATCACCAGGGAAATGCAAATCAGAACCATAATGAGACATCTCACCTCATACCTATCAGAATGGCTATTATCAAAAAGACAACAAAACAATTGCTGGTGAGGATGTGGAAGAAAATGAACACTTGTGCACTACTGGTGGGATTATAAATTGGTGCAGCTACTATGGAAAACAATATAGAGGTTCCTCAAAAAATTAATAATAGAATGACTATATGATCCAGCAAGTCCACTTCTGGGTATTTACTCAAAGAAAATGAAATCACAAAATTGAAAAGATACATGCACCCCTCTGTTCACTGCAACATAACTTACAATAGCCAAGATATGGAAGGAACCTAAGTGTTTATCAATAGATAAATGGATAAAGAAAACAGTGGTGTGTGAATATACATTTAGGAATACTACTCAGCCTTGAAAAAGAATGAAAATTTGACATTTGCAACAAGATGAAAGGACCTGGAAGGTAGTATGCTCAGTGAAATAAGTCAGGTATAGGAAGACAAATACTATATGATTTCAGTTTTATGTGGAATCTAGAAAACAAAACAAAGAAACAAAACAAAACAGAAACAGGCTCACAGCTACAGAGAACAAACTGGTGGTCTCCAGAAGAGAGGGTATGCAGGGTTGGGTGAAATAGGTGAAGGGGGTAAGAGGTACAAACTACCAGTTGTAAAGTAAATAAGTCACTGGGACATCATGTACAGCATGGGGAATATAGTTAGTAATATTGCAATAATTTTGTATGGGGAGAGATGGTTACTAAACTTACCATGGTGATCAATTCATAATGTATATAAGTATCAAGTCAGTATGTTGTATACCTGAAACTAATATAACTTTGTAGGTCAACTATGCTTCAAATAAAATAAATTTTAAAAAAAGAAATTAAAAATTAAAAAAAAAAAACTCAATCCAAAAATGGGCAGAACCTAAACAAGCAATTCTCCAATGAAGACACACAAATGGCCAATAGGCACATGAAAAAATGCTTAGTATTGTTAATTATCAGAGAAATGGTAATCAAAACTACAATGAGGTATCACCTCACACCAGTCAAAATGGCCATCATTCAAGAGTCCAGAAATGATAAATGCTGGAGGGGCCGTGGAGGAAAGGGAAATCTCCTACACTGTTGGTGGGAATGTAGTTTGGTGTAGCCACTATGGAAAACAGTATGGATATTCCTCAAAAGGCTAAAAATAGACTTACCATATGACCCAGCAATCCCACTCCTGGGCATAAATCCAGAGGGAATCTTAATTCAAAAAGATACCTGCACCCCAATGTTCATAGCAGCACTATTTACAGTAGCCAAGACATGGAAACAACCTAAATGTCCATCAACAGATGACTGGATAAAGAAGAGGTGGTATACTTATACAATGGAATACTATTTAGCCATAAAAATAATAAAATAATGTCATTTACAGCAACATGGATGGACCTGGAGATCGTCATTCTAAGTGAATTAAGCCAGAAAGAGAAAGCAAAACACTATATGATATCACTTATATGTGTAATCTAAAGAAAAGGACACAAATGAACTTATCTACAAAACAGAAACAGACTCACAGACATAGAAAACAAACTACGGTTTCCAGGGGGAAAGGGGTGGGAAGGGATAAGCTGGGAGTCAAGATCTGCAGATACTAACTAATATATATAAAATATATAAACAACAAGTTTATATTGTATAGCACAGGAAACTATATTCAATATCTTGTAGTAACTTATGATGAAAAAGTATGAAAATGAATATATGTAAGCTCATGTATGACTGAAGCCTTATGCTGCATACCAGAAATTGATACAACATTGTAAACTGACTATACTTCAGTAAAAAAAAATAATATATATATAAAATATAGATATACTATATATATATGAAATATATATATGTACTATATATATATGTACAAAAAATTAGCTTTTTGGGTTTTTGCATGTATGTGTATGCCCTCACATTTCCACAGAGAAACTTTAATAAATATTTAAAAATATATGTATATAACTCAAAAGGAAAGAGAGAATGGCATTCATTGAGATGAAAGCAAATGGGAAAGAAGAGATAAGGAATGTGGCATTATCATGAGACTGAGTTTCTAAGGTTACTGTAAGATTAGAATCAATATTATAATAAGAAAGCACTAGGTAGTAATTATCCTACAGAAAAAACTCATTATAAAAAAGGATTACTGTAAGCTTAACAGAAATGTAATATCTATAAAGTCAAACAATTTGCTGAATCATGGAAATGGTAAAGATGATTATCATTATTGCGGTACGAGTTCAATTCCTTAACATTTATTAATTTTCTAAAAGATGCATGTACATCCATCATAAATGATAAAGATAAAACAATATTTATTAAAATAGTTACTTTGAGGTTACAGGAATATGGATAATGGTAGGTGACCTTTCTCCGCTTCTACATTTTTTTTCTGGAATAATTAGCAGAATACTACAAATAAAATGTCTAACCAGTTTCACTCTGAGAAATCAAGAGACACTGGATGTTAACAGAGCATAAGGCATCTAAAGCAATAGTACAATCTCTATATAATGACCCAGACACTGTGTCAGGGAGAAAGAGAATGAGTTTTGGCTGCTGATAGACATTTTCTCTGCTTCTCCCACTTGACAGCTCTGTCAGTGTGGAGCAGACAGTGAGTGCTCATGCTCCTCAAATCTGATCAGTATTTTCCCTTGGAATGAGAGGATGCTTGGGTAAAATGATAATGAGTATGGTAACTTCCTACACTTTTGAATTCTACGATAAATTAAAACTATTTTCAGCTAAAACACGAGCAGCTTCTTTCAAAAGTTATATACTTTGAATCATAATACTCTAATCAAGTTTTATAAAGCCTATTTTTTTAAAAAAAGATAACATTTTTGATTAAATTCCCTTCAGATCTTATCAGGGAAATTTTAATTTTCATCAGCCAAGATTAGAAACGTTTATTGTAAATGAGCATTGGCAAACATTTCTGGCATCAGGACATCAAACCCTCCAGTCCCACAAGTCTTGGGACAAGGAGCCTCATCAGGCTTAGCCCTGCCTCCCGGAAAGACAGAACCCCGCATAGCTCCTGGGCTGAGCAGACAATGACCTGAGAGCTCCTCCCCAGAGTTGCCTGTCCGACAACTGTGAAGTAGGAAGGACTTCAGTTTTCTAACACAGAACTCTGGGGGAAAAAAATGCTGTGAGAACCCAAATTATCTTATTGGAAAATTATATGGATTTATTAAGTAATGAATTTAAGGATAAGTATAAAAATTTCCAGTTCAAATTAAACAAGAATGTTTCCCCATAAAAACCAACATACATTCACTAAGCTTTTTTAAAAATTAACCACAGGTGTAAATCCTGAGAATATTAAATAATTAATATCTTTCACACTAACTTTACATTAGGGTCTACTTCCTGTGAACCTGAAGTATAATGCACACTTTATGGTGAAGATGTTAAATGCTTTAAAAAAAAAAAACAGAATTGTATTAATATACATCTTATTCTTTTTTCCTTGAACTCCCCAACATCTTCTAAAAATGTGTTTGAAATTTTAAGAACCTGGAAATCTGTCTTCTTGGTAATGAGGATTTAAAGTATTTGAGACTTGTGAAGTATTGACTGTGGAATCTATGACCCAATATATTTGGCATGCTAGCTGCTTTCAGAGAAAACATTGCACCATTCTGCTAAAACTTTCCTTATATTCATTTATGCATTCACTAAATATTCTAGTTCTCTCTTGCAAACATCAATTTCTTTAAGGATTCGTCTTTTTTCTTTTTCTCTTTTTTCCCCTTTATCATCAAGGCATGATTTTTCACCTTACCATATGCTCAGAGACTATCTTCTTGATGAGTTCATTAAATCTAGAAATTTTTAAAATTCCGAATGAAGAGTTTAGGGGTGCAATTATAGTATTAAATTATTACTATTATGTTTTGGGGTAACAGACAGAAGACAGTCACTTGCAAATTTGGTCTCTGCCCCCCTGGCCCTTCCACAAATAGGAGATAGATGAGATTCCTTCTTCAGCCATATTGAAGCCAACCATCAGTTAAAAGCAATATATTCTTTTCCTTCTAGATCAAAATTGCCAGTCTTTTTAACACTACTTCTAAATATTGAAGATTATATTTCTTTTATCGGCTTTTGACTTAACTCAGCATTCATCAGCTGTCTTTATAATGATAAACTCTAAGTAATTTGTATTATAGCGTATGTTAGCTATATATGAAAATAATGTAATTTAAATATTAGGTAGTTTAACATGAAGTCTTTGAAGAGGAATCCTAAATACATTAAAAAAAATTAAAAGGAAAGAAAATGACTACAGAAAATGTATTTTCTTTCTTTTTCTCCTGAAGCTAATAATGGAGAAAAAATGAGAAGAGATTGTCTAAATGTCATTAAAGACATGCAATACAGTCTGGTTGCTGAGAGTGTGAAATCAGAGGTCAGATGACCTCGTTGTCATTTTCTGGCTCTGTCACTTTCGAGCTGTGTGACCCTGCGCAAGTTATTAAAGTACTTTTGCCTAGGGTTAATCTTAATAAAAATGGGGATGATGATGATATTAATATTACCCACCTCAAAGAATATTTCTGAGGATTCGGTGAGTTAATATATAAAAGACATCTCAGTGCTGTAGCCCAGCAGATGGTAAACGTGGTTAATAAGAAGTGTTGTAATTCTCTCTGTCATTTTCTCTCATGACTGTCATAGATTGCCTTCACTTGTATTGCTTCTCCAAATTGAAGGTGAATATGAAGTCTTTACTTTTTGAGTTATTGGCTCTATAGATGCTTCTATTCAGTTACAAGGGACAAAATCCAATCTATGTTCCCTGGCAACTTCTAAGATAAAAGTATGGAAAAGTAAAATGGTTGCAATATTAGTGCTTCAGGAACTCGATTGGAAGCTGTTTCTATATTGTACCTTATTTATGAGCACCTGCTCCCAGACTGGCAGCTGGAAATGACACATCTGCCAAGATTTTAGATCCTCATATGCTGTTTCCTTTATCCTGACACATATGCCAACATGTCTGAATCTTTCATTCTGTAGAGCAGGACTTAATATTATCATTGACATTATCCTAACCACATCCTCAACCATCATAAGCATCATGATTAATCTTCTGTCAAGAATATTATCCCATTATACTGAAATGTAAGTATTTGCTGCATCCGTGGAATATAAAATTATTGTTGGAGTATTTTGGATTTCTAAAAAACATTTTAAGGATCTTAAATATATTGCATCTGGGAGTATCTTCATTAACTAAATGGCTTTTTGTAGTCTTTAAATCTCATTGCATGTTTATGCATTCTATTATAACATAACAGAATATAGCACAAAAGTTTTCGTCGCAGGGAATATAAAATCAAATTATGCAACATGAAATTGTTGTGTTTGAACAGAGCTTTGGCAGTAGAGGGGTGAGGGTGATAGGGGCCAGGGCAGAAATTTCTGAGAGCTTGGATGGTCCGACCTTGCCTTTTATGACATCAAAGCATTAAGAGGTCCTTCTCTGTTTATAATCTAATGAGATCAGATCCTTTATGTTTTTCTTTAGAACCAATAAGGACTGGGTTACACATATTTTCCATAGTTATTATTATCATTATTATTAATCATTTACACCCTTTTAAGGAGCTTACTATCATGCTTTAGAATATGAAAAAAGTAACCAGATCTCTCTAATCACACTCAAAAAATTTCCTGATGATCCTGTTTATATACATGCCATTGGTATTTCCCTTTACTGACTGTAAATTGCAATCTGTTAAAACGGCTTCTTGTTTAATATCTGTGTTTATTTGCTTTCATGTACTTAATCTGAATTCTTGGTTTTAATTACCTTAATTTAAAATATTATTTTATTTGCATATTTAAATGCCTATATATTTTCTTTGACATAGTTTAGAAATTGCCTTGGATTGGAGTTGTAGGGGAGGCATCTCCCCTACCTTTACCATCTTAGGCTTTTTTTTTCCTAGCTGGGCCTGAGAATTAAATTGACATAAGACAGATCAACAGCAGTAAAATATGGATCTGTTTTAAACAAGTTTTATGTGGCATGGGAGCCTTCATAAGAATAAAGAACCTAAGAATGGCAAAACCTACCTACTTTTATATTAGGTTGAACAAGGAGAGGCAATTGTGCAGAAGTAACTACATTACGTGGGGAAGCTAAAGGAAGATACAAATTATTTTAACAAGGTCTGTTTGTATAGGATTCTCTTGGCCTCGATTTCTCATCCTTGATAAGAATGTTACTTTCCTTTTGATATAGGGAGGGCACCTTACACATGGGAATTTCACCTCCTGTTTTTGAAAAAAAAAAAAGGAAATTCAGAGTGCTTCTCTTGTATTTATTGTTTTCAAGGGCCTGTAACTCAAAATATTAAATGTGCGACACCAGCATTTTCTGAGATGGCACATTCTGAATTCCTTCAGAGTTGAGAGTATTTTTCAGTAAAGGATTGAATTAGTTATTTAAAGGTTCCATTTTATATTCTAATTGGTATGTAGTATGTATATGTAATTTCAAGTTTATTACTATTACTATGGGCCTTCATTCTAGACAAGTTGGAACATAGATTTTTTAAAAAGTAAAATGTATAAATTACTACAGACACATAATGGAGGAATTCTTCAGTTTTAAGAAAAAAGATTTGCAAGACTATTTTTCAATATTTAAATTATTTTATAATCAACAAACTAGGGTAAGCATAACTTTTAAAAAGGTATTTATTTTTAAAATGTTAAGCTACTTATTGAGGTATGATTGACATACAAAAAGCTGTATATATTTAATGTATACAACTTGATGAGTTTTGAGATGAGCCATGAAACCATCACCACAATTTATGCCATAAACATATCCATAAACTCCAAAAGTTTTCTCTACCTTCTTTATTATTACTATTATTTTTGTGACAGGAACACTTAAATAAGATCTATCCTCAGCAAATTTTTAAGTATACACCTTCAGTCTTCAGGGGGAGAGTATTACATTATCATAATAAAAAATATATGCTTTCAGAAAAAGATCTGAATCAAAAAGGGAAAACATAAAAAAATTAATAAACAGAAATGTCAATGAAATAGAGTTGGGAGACCAGAAGGAGGAGTTCTCATGACCTGCAGTGATAGCAGAGTCCAATAGGAAGAAGAAAAGCTTCTTTCCTGGCAAGGACTCAATCACAGAAAAACCACAGATTTTTTGTTTATTATAGCCCTTCCAATTTCCTTTTTCTCTCTATGAAAGTATTTTTCTTCCCTTGCTGTATAAGGGACTCACACATGGCTCACCATAGTTGTAGACCCCAAATTATTGATCCCAAATAATCTCATCTTTGCTAGAGAAATATCTGACAGTCGATTTATTACAGGTCAACAATGTTTTTCAAATCGTAGGTGGCTTCTTTCATGATGTACATGCCTATCTCATTTTTTTCAAAAAAATCAGTTTGGGTGAACATAACAAAATTTGTGTAAAATACATACAAATTCAATTTCACTTTCATTCAACTAAAGTCTATCTGTGAGGTGTGGCTGTAATTTTTGTCCTTTACTATGAATTCCACAACTAACACAGTACCAGATCTTTACATGTGAAATTAACATTTGTCGCATGAGTGAATGGATAAATCATGAACCATGTATCTACCATGAAATTCCTAAAAGAGAACATATGCAAAACACATTTTGGCATAAATCATAGCAATGTTTTCTGAGATCAGTCTCCAAGGCAAAAGAAATAAAAGAAAAATAAAAAAATGGGACCTAATCAAACGTAACAGCTTTCATGCAGCAAAGGAAACCATCGATAAAATAAAAACACATCATATGGAATGAGCAAAATTATTAGCAAACGATAAGACCAAAAGAGGATTAATATCTAAAATATACAGACGGTTCATACAACTCAGTATCAAAACAACAAACTACCCAATCAAAAAATGGGCAGGAGACCTGAATAGACATTTTTCCAAAGAAAAAAAATGCAGATGGGTAACAGGCATATGAAAAGATGCTCAACATTACTAATTATTAGAGAACAGTAAATTAAAACCACAAGGAGATATCACTTCACACTTGTCAGAACAGCTATCATCAAAATGTGTACAAACAACAAATGTTAAGAGGATGTGGAGAAAAGTGAACCCTCTTACACTGTTGGTGCAAATGTAAATTGGGGCAGCCACTATGGAAAACATGGAGGTTGCTCTAAAAATTCAAAATAGAACTACCATATGATCCAGCAATCCTACTCCTGGGTATATACCTGGAAGAAACTAAAACACTAGTTTGAAAAGATACATGCACCACAATGCCCATAGTAGCATTGTTTATAAGAGCCAAAACATGGACACAACCAAAATGCCCATTAACAGACAACTGGCTTAAGAAGATGCAGTCTGTCTGTCTGTCTATCTATCTATCTATCTATCTATCTATCTATCTATCTATCTACCTAGATAAATAGGTAGTGGGATATTACCCAGTCATTAAAAATAATAATATTATATTTGCAGCAATGTGAATGGACCTAGAGAATGTTATACTTAGTGAAATAAATCAGAGAAAGACAAATACTATGTGATATCACTTGTATATGAGATTTAAAAAAAATAGTACAAATGAATGTATATACAATACAGAAACAGATTCACAAACACAGAAAATAAATTTACGGTTACCAAAGAGGAGAAGAGGGGAGGGAGGGACCAATTAGGAGTATAGGATTAACAGACACCAATTACTCTCCATAAAATAGATAAGCAACAAAGATTTACTATATAGCACAGGGAATTACAACCAATATCTTCTAATAACTTGTAATGGAATATAATCTGCAACAAAAATGAATCACTATGCTGTATACTTGAAACTAACACATTATAAATCAACAAAAAAGGAACAATGTGTCTCTATTTGAAAAGCCTTTGTTGGGATAATCATTATCATACATATGATATGCAGAAAAAACATTCCTTTGTGGCTTGTTGTCACTTTAATGAGATAAAATAATACATATTAAAAAGTCAAGTAATAAATCAAGATGATAATAAAAATAGTAATAATTCAGTTTCTAGTATTTTTTAAAGAGTAAGCCAGTCAAGTCTAAGGAGACACCTCTAAACTGATGATGTCTTAAAAAATCATAACACTTATTAAAATTTTAAATCATGTACATGAATGATATCATTATGCTATTTATATTGTCAGGTATTTTAATTTATGGTCCAGATACATAGGAAATGATTATAAGGTCTGACAATTACAAAGTCAATGAAAATGAATTTCTGTGAGTTACTTTAACATTGAGGATATAACAATGCTTTATAATGACTTAATCTTGACCTAAATACTTGTGTTTTTAATTAAGATTTATATACATTGATGTATTTTGACAAAGAGGTGGGAATATATGCAGGATTTTAGAATAGCTCAGTCCATTTTGTACAAAAATTTGATACACTATTTTATTCAAGACTTACGACTTTTTTTTACCTGTTATAACTGGTGTGTCAAGTAGTGTCTTGATTCAATATTATTCTTGATCACATATTCCCCAAAATGAAGATTTCTTAGAAAAAACTATATAGAAATAAAGTATATTAAGTGTGTTTATCATGAGAAGTGGAATATGGACATACGTGGAGAACGTTTCCGAGGAGTCTCTTCAGTCCAGGGGTAATACAACCTTATCTGATCAGGCTGACAGATTTCACTATCCATTCGTACAAGAGCAAGTGTCTCTAATTGTTTTAAGAATACCTAGCAATTCATGGTGCTACTGTCCTTAGGCAATCCATTTTCAGATCGATATTTGTGGCAGAGTCAAAGATTAGGAAGACATAATGAGAGTAACTCGAGTGACTCTATTAATAGATAAAGCTCTCAAGCAATGACTGACTGTGAGCCTAGAAACACAGGAGACTGTGATTCGTATGCAAACAAGCATCAATTGCATCTTTTCAGGAAACTACCAAGAAAACTTTAATTAAAGTAAACACTGAAAAATGGAATTTGTTCTTCACCTACAAATATTAAATGTATATTTTGCCTTATTTTCTATAATTTGATCATTATAACCAGTATGTTAAAATTATACTTTTTAAAAACTTTACCTCTTGCCTCATGCCATCAGAATATTCAATACATTTTCTTGTTGAAATATATTGCTTTAAAAACTCTCATGGGCTTTTTAACGCAACATTATTTGCAAATCCAGTTAAAGTTATGTAGCAGAAACAGAATAAGAGATTACCTCCAAAAAAAAAAATGTTTTTGCAATGAAAGTACTCTTAAGGCTAGATCTTTGTCTGAAATAATTCAGTCAAATTGAAAATTAAATATATAAATTCAATATCTACATTTCATCATCTTAAAATGATTTCTAAATAACTCTGTTTCAGACACTTGAGGTAGATTTTTTTCTAGGAAAGCTTTTCACAGCTAATGGTACTTATTAAAAATAAATTCAGACAATATGAAAGACAATCAATAGAGAAAAGTAATTTAAATATACTGTTTTATCACAAATAGAGTATTTAAGTGTGATAACAATTGAGAAAGGGATGAACTAAAATTCTTTCATTTGGAATAATGGTCAAATTATTTGAAGTTTTTAAAAGAGAAAATTATTACAAAATTTTCTAGGAAAAAAGTTTTAATTCTTCTGTTTTTAGCACATATATATCTTCTTTTACATAACTGAATTTAGAGCTAATTTTAGTTTACTAGTTAATTTTTGTTTAGGGGATATTTTGGCAACATTATTTCACAGACAGCCTGAATTGTATTTCAGCTAGAAAAGCCAAACTTTTCAAACATACAATCATTCAGATTACAAACATTCATTTTAGGGAAAAAAGTGATACTTTTTTTCCAAAACAAACAAATCAAATTAAAAAAAAACAGCAGTTCCCGTACTTTTTATGCAAGTTAAAATTACTTTTTTAAAAACATGGCTAGGAAGCATATAATCTTCAATGAGAAATTTCATTAGGAGGAAATTAAATGAGTTTTGAAGGAGTTGTTTATCAATTACTGATACAGAAAAATTCAAGTTAGAAATTGAAACATGTATTATACAAGCATCTAAATAATGAGTAAACAAATGTTCTCAAAGCATATTTGAGAAAGAACATACAAATCAGTGAAGTTAGGTTCTCACTTTTTACCTGCCATTGTACTTGCTGTTTTCATTCTCTTTTCTGCTGAAGTATGAAAATTCAAGTAGGTAAACTATGTAAGAATGATGGAGAGTTTTCATTTTCAACAGTTTTCTACTGAGTTGTTTTTCAACCATAATGTGACTTTTCACGGGTCTCTGATCCACCCCAGTGGCTGTCAAAATGATTGATGAGGCTGATGCTTAGAAATGTTTAAGAGTTTGAGTCTCTGGGTATTTGGACAAAAGAGCAATGCAAAGTTTTGCAGGTTATTGGTCAATATCTGACAGATCAAGAAGCACGTATTCAAAGAGACGTAATTTTTAGCAGAAAACATTCACATCTGAATTGGTGATAATACCGTGACTGTTTCATGGCTAGTTATAGTTAAATCACTTTCACATATTCAGTCCAGAGATATCTAATGACAACACCATCAAAGTGCTGGGTATGAAAGTACTCAGGATCACAATTTAACTCTACCATCGTATGCTTTGTAACAGCCTATAAAGGTGGGTTTAAATCCATAGAAATCTCAGTTACTCCTAGAAATGTATCAGTCATATTCTGGCACAAACTTCCCTGTCTTCATTTGTGTGGTTGATTATGCAGAGAGAATGCTGCCTTTCTCCAATAACTTGTCCAAATTCAACTTTGTGTAATAAAGTTAATAAACTGTGGTATCAGATCAATCAGGGATCAAAAATTTTCTGTCAATTACCAGTTTAGTCTCCATTTTTTATCATTAAATAATTCTAATATGAGAGCATAGCTCCCATGGGTGCTATGGGCATTTCAAGGCATTAAATCATTAGACAGATAGCAAAGGCTTAAAACATTTAATTATTTCCCCCTCTCCTTTCCTTTCAGTTAAAGAGATAGTAAGTTTGAGGAAAAATACCAATGGTTAAAAAAAAAAGCAGTAGTCAGTCAATGTAGATTGTCAAACGTACTGCAAAACAACAGCTGTCCTCTGAATTACTCAACTCATTCACATTTACTTAGTACACAAAAAGAGTTGGAAAGCTAAGAATCAAAAAATGAAAAATGAAACAAGAAGTAATAGAAACATTCATAATATTCTAAATTAGTAGTTTAATAATTAAATCTTAATAATTAAAACTTTAATAATTAAATTTTAATTTAATAATTAAAAATAAATAAATAATTGCACTTGAACTTCACTTTTTAAACCTATTGGGCTGAATCCCCAATTTGGTTATTTAAAAAAATCCCAATTCTGCACAATCAAATAAAATAAAGTTTATAAATAGCTGCTCTTTGTGCTTTTTCTCTGAGACTATTACCATGTTTAGCTGCTTTTACATTTTGGTCTGGCAATCACTAGAATATAAGCCCATGGAGGGCAGAGATTTTTATATGTTCATTAATGTAACCAAAACGAATATATGTATGTTCCTATATGACTGATGTATTGTACTGCACACCAGAAATTGACACAACATTGTAAACTGATTATACTTCAATAAAAATATATGTATATAAATAAAAAAAAGTATAAAAAAATTTCAACACAGCAGCATTTCAGAAAATATTTTTAAATGAATGAGTGAATTAAAAAATTAATGAATGAGCAATCCAGAAAATATTCAACAACAATCTGTACTTTGCCAGTCCATTAAACCCAAATGGGTGTTGAAACTAAAGATTAGGTATTATGATTAACCCTTTTTCACATATAATAGGATATCAAGAGCTAAAGTTGTATAGCTTGTAAGAGATACAATCAAAATAAAACCCCAGGCCATTTGACTTCAGCTCTTAACTTTACCCTGGAAGCATTCATTGGTGTTTTAAGATTTCAGGTGAATATAATTTAACTGGGGGAGGCTGCATTTCTACCACTGACACAAAATATTTACAATGAAATTATCTTTAGAGGAATGAGAAAAATATGGTCATATATAACAGTTAAAAAGTAGTAATTTATCCAAATATTACTGACATAGTGTTATTCATAAAATATCACAATATGGAGAATATTAAATAAAAATTGAGAATTATGTTACCTACTTTATGTACCAAAATCTGCTTGGAAGTACTAATGCCAAAAATTCCTAACAATTGTCCTAAGCTTTTACTTGAAAAAAAAGCTATGTGTTACTTTTAAATACTTAACCAGAAATACATTTTCATTTCTATATATTCTTTAGATCTACCAAACTTTAAAAATATTTATTTTCATCCGTAATGATACATTTTACTTTATTTTGAGATCTGTGACAGAAAGAACAAAGTGAGATAATTCTATGAGTCAAACTTTTTCATCTTTATTTAACAATGGACTTTTTCTTTCCCAAACACTCATGATTGTATTATAAATTATACTTATGTGCTGTTGTTAACAAACCAGAGATTATGATGGTTTGGTCTATTTCTGAGAATAGTTTTGAATTTCCAAATACTTGCATCCTTTTTTAAAATATTCCAGTTATTTATTTCTTAAATATTTCTCTTTGGACCACACTTTAGATGTGTTTAGATAACTTTCTGGGCTCTCTGTAAATGTTCCATGAATATTTGATATGATCATGTGTCTGCTTTCTCTTGCAGAATACAAACCTCTAAGTATACATATGTCAGTCATGTGAGGTTTATCTTTTGAGCAGTCATATTAATTTTACTTTTATCATCAAGTTTCCTGGTTTCTACATTTGTTTTAATTTTTTTGGACATTTGCTGTATGCACTTTAGACATGTTACCCTCTGTTATCTGGAATAAATGAAATAATGTTAGTTTAAACTATTTTGAACTTCATTTTCTTTTATGGTCAATCATAAGAATTAACTGTAACAACTGCCTGCCTTCATTTAAGATGAGACGCTTGTTCTATTTTTACATCTACGCTCAAATTTCTGCACATTTCTTAATTTTAGGTAAAGTATCAGGATGTAGAGTCATATAGTTAAGCTTAATATATCATTTTCAAATACTGCATCTCTAATTCTGGGTTTTTCAGTACATTTCATAATCCCGTGGAACACATTTACTTATATGATAAACACTGCTTCATCTTTTTTTTTTTTTGCACAGCTCTAATCTTTATATTTTAATTTCCCTATTCGTGAATTTTCAATTTTTCTATTAATTTACCAGAATAAATATATAAAAATAATTTTATCACTATAGTGTGTCTCTTCATTTCAGAATATGTCTTTATTTTTTAAGTTTCATTTTCTGCACTAGAGTACTTGCATACATCTAACGGATACTTTTGTTCTCTTTGAAAATTTTGTTTACAGTTTCTTCATAGCATATAAAATAGGAAATGATATTTTAGATTTTTTTTTAAATCCTTAATTTTTAAAAATAAAACAAAATAATTCTACACTCAACTTTTGATTAAATGTTTTGAAATTTTATGATTAATGAAATAGATTATAATATTAAATTAATAGAATAGGAGCTCATCATCTTAAAGTTTTAAGTATAAAGTGGAAATCCTGCTTCTTCTCTATACTTTACTTTTACATAAGCTCTATCCTCTGATTTTTCTTTTTTTCTTTCCTTTGGAATTCAGCAAGTACAAAGAGACTTCAACACGTCACAATGATTTTTAAATTCACACTTATACTGACTTCTTTGCTTTAGCTATTCTCTCCCATCTCAACACCTATCAATATCTCATGGATATTTAAATTTACTTCATGCATCTCATAATCAAAATTACTTCATAATCAAACTGAACACTTATCCTTCCTTGCCAAACTGATTTCATCTCTTGGTTCTTCTATATATCTCAATATACTGCCCCAAACAACTTCCAACATTTGGTAACTAGGTGTTTTGAATGATCTGTACAAACAATCTGGTGTTCCTTTCCCTTCATTGAAAAATGTGTGATCCTTCTGAACAAAAACATGTTCTTATTTTCAATTTTATCAAATCAAAGCAATAGTAAATTTGCTAGCCCACTTGTTTTTCTACTCCTTTCACATTCAAGCCTCCTTCCTGTAATAATTTTTAAATGTCTATATTATAATGTGAATTCCATGAAGGCAGGGAGGGGGTCTAACTTGTCTACCACCCAAAATATATCACAATGTTTTTAAGACAACAGAGGCTGAATAAATACTCTAAAAGATTCAAAAATAAAAAGGCAGTTTTGTGATCTTTAATAGTACCTAAAATATTAGCAAATATTTAATATTAATATTATCTCCCTATATGAATGTGAATATATTGAGGGAGTTTAAAAAAATACAGTATATATCACATAATTTTAGTATTTGGTAATTCTAATAATTCCTGCTTTTTTCTATACATCAATGAAAATAAGTATTTGCTGTTTTCACTGAAAGTTTAAACTTGTATAAAATGTTGCCCAATAATTTTATGATGATTCATGCAATGTTTTTCTCATATATCTGATACCCAATGCTTGAGGCTGATTTTTGTCCTTTAACATTTAAGATAACGACAGAATTTTGGATTCTGTCAGCATTGATCAATGAGTGTCCCCATGCCATCAAGGAGTAGTGACCTTCTGCTAAGTTTTTACCTTGGCTAAAGATCTCCATGGCTCTTCAAAAGGCTTTTTTAAACAAATATGTAATGCTTAGGTAAAGCTTAACTTCTAGGGAGAATGTGATGATTAAATACATAGAAGTGTCACATTTTAACTCCCTTACTTTAAAAAAGTCTAATACTATACAGTAGAATAGAATAGAAACCTGATAATTCTAAGAAAAGGTGACTACAGTAGATGAATTCTAATTCGCATATTTATTTTAATTTGCTTAATTTTAAAAGGTATAGTCAATATAAAATTTCCTGTACATGCATATTAGGTAAAAACTTTACCAAATTTTGGTGGAAACATAAGATTCTAACTCATTACAGCTCTAATGTGTGTATGAAATACTGTAAGTACAAAAAAGTCACTTTACATTATTTTATAAGATACTGAATTCATAGAAATTTGAAAAAAATGTGATAATATCATCAAGTTAGTCACTGTGGGTAGCATTTGATTTGGAATTCAAATATTTTTTGGCTGAGTTATTTGGTTCAGCTGCTAAAAAACAGTTTTTCAAAAGTACAATCTTCCCTCCTTATCGTAGGTTTCCCTATCCTCAGATTCAACCAACTTCAGATCAAAAATGTTAGAAAATGAAGAAAATTCCAGAAAGTCCCATAAAGAAAGTACTTGCTCTAGAGATTATTTATATAGTATTTACATTGTATTTATAATTATTTACATAGCATTTTCATTGTACTGTGTACTATAAGTAACATAGTGACAATTTAAACTATACAGAGGATGTATGTAGGTTATATGCAAATACTACACTATTTTATATAAGGGACTTAAGCATCTGTGGATTTTGGTATCCACAGGAGGTCTTGGAACCAATCTCTTGGGGATACTGAGGAACAACTGTATATGCAAAGACCAAAGGATACTAATGTTTTGTGATCATTTTTGACATTTCATTTCAATTTATGGGAAAAATCAGAAAAAATATTATCTGAGTTCTATTAACTAATACATATCCATTAGACACATTAAAGTAGCCTCTAAGAACTAGAATTCTAACCTTTGTTTCTGACATTGAATGCATATCCCATAATAAAATCAAGATTTCAACAGATTTGGTTCTAGTATTCTGAGAAAACAAGGGAACAATGGAGCTTTTAGTTTCTCCTTTTAGGACAGAAAGAATTGAGTAGGGCAAGGAAAAGACTTTGTCCTGTCTAGACTGAGAAACCAGCATAACCAAAGTCTCAAAAAAGACTTTTTATTTATCTCAATAATTTCTCCCTTTATCGATCTTGAATCCTGGTGCTACTTAGTCTAGCTTTTCATTGACCATCTTCAGTATATATCTGGATATTTGCCTCAGTCTTCTCTATCAAAAGTCCATCAACAGTTTTTTCCTTTTAATTAATTCAGCATATCGGATTAATCTTTCCCAAATATGCAAGCTATTTAAACATGTATTATTCAATCTATGTGTTTAATGCTATTATTTGGACAGGTATTATGCTAGGTTCTGGAGACATTAAGAATAAAACATATTCCCTGCCAAAAAGGTCAATCATTGTCTCAAATGAGAACTGTGGGTACAAACTGAGAATGATATTGCAGAGGGTGTTGGAGACAGCTGTAGGGAATGATGGTGTTCCACAGTCCTATCACATTGTCCCCATTCCTTGATTAAACTTCTGATATTGCCCTAGACTTAGAGAAAAGAGATAGTTTATTTTTACACCACAAGATGAATTTCTTAAAACCTCATGATAAATCAAATTATAATAAAGCATGCCCACAATTGTGCTATCCAGCAATTTCCTTACGTCAGCCTCTTTGTCACTTGACATTGACAAGGTTCATCTCTCCAGCTTCATCTTGTTTGGTTTTACTTAGATTTGTTCTTATGGTTCAGGTCATTCTCCTACAGTCAGTTCTGCTCTAGCTAATCATTATCTTTATGTTATCCACCACCTTCAAAAGAGTTTTCATTATCTTGTTTACACTAATTACTTTTCTTCTACTTAATTTTTAAAATTAAGACTTTACTTATATAGAGCAGTTTGAGGTTCACAGCACAATTAAGGAGAAGGTACAGAGACTGCCCATTTACCTCCTCTTCCCACACATGCAGAACTTCACCCAATACCTACATCCATCACCAGAGTGGTACATTTTTTATCACTGATGAACACACATTCACACATCATAGTCACCCAAGTCTGTAGTTTATATTAGGGTTCACTTTTTGCATTGTACGTTCTATGGGTTTGGACAAATATATGTTGTGTTTTGATTGATCATTATGTGATTGAAATGATGAGAGTATTTTCACTGACCTTAAAGTCCACTGTACTCCACTTATTTATCTCTGCACCCTTCCAAAGTAAAATAAAGCTATTTACTTTAAATATGTTTAGTTATATTAAAATTAATGATGTAAATCAGTTTTTCATGGAATCAATCAAGTCAATTACTCATTTATAACAATAAAATATATGTTCTGTTAAAACATACTAACTACTGTTTTCCCAAGTGTATAGTGGCATGCTTAAACCAGTCAGGATTCTGCAAGGATACAATAAATTATCTTATGTTCAGAAAAAGACATTAGTATTAAAATAAATGAAAATAGAGCAGCTAAGATGTCTTATAGGGGAGGAAGGACCAAACTTAAAATAAAACTCCTGTCAGGAACAAAACTAATTTAGTTTCATAAACAGCTGCACCTCAGAAATTCAGGCATATGAGTGATTAAAATTAAGGCTGATAATTTAAATATGCCTTAGTAACTCTGATTGATCTTATAGAGCTTCTGTTGACTATTCATCAAGAAACAATTAAGGATCCAGTTTAAAACAAAGTTTATAATCCTTGTTTAGTGGTTTTGGTACCTCAGGCAATACAGTGCTGTAAAAATGATTAAAATGTGCCCTGTCTCTGTGTAATCAATAAAACCTCTCTCTAAAATTAGTTAGGTTTCAAAGACTCCTGAGCAGGCTTGGCAGTGCTGTATCTATACAATTCCAAATACACCCTCTATCTTTATTTCCATACACAAGTTTCGTTAGACATCCTCCTCCTCTCAGCATTAAAGTCAGCTAAATGGTCAAAAAGATCACATTTTAACAATACCTCCTTAGACCAAAACAAGCTTTAAAATTGTAACAGAAATACATCAAAATTCAGTGTTAAAAAAGATTGGGAAACATACATATATGTAAATTTAAGATGATGATCACCACATTCAACAGTGATAGATTTTAAAGAGGGAGCTGAATCAATTTAAAAATTGGGAAAATACAGAAGAATAAGAATGTTTATTGGATGTACTTCTCAAAGGCATTAATCCTTTATATAAAATCTGATATCTAGATTTTTTTAAATGAAATAATGGACAAAGTTCTAACTTTCTAACTAAATTTTAATTCTCATTAGAACTTCAAGAATCTGTCATATATGTATTTACAAATAATGCCATGAAAATTTCTTAATTAATTTAAGCTTTTAAAAAATTTAATCTTCTTTCACTAGTGTTAAAAAATGTAGTACCATTATTTATGTTGTTGCTTGAATACACAGATACAGATTTTTGACTGCATGAAAACTTTCTCAGTGTGTTCTCACTGTCTTATAATTTATGAAACAAAGGCTGTGTGGAGTTTAACTTTTATACGTATCAGTTTTATGAAATTACTACATTTTGGTAAATCTCCATTTTTGAACCTAAGGAAAACTACATATATCCTTTAGAAGTACATTAATTTTAGCACTCATTGTACCTTATGAAAATAAATATCTAAATTAACTTATCACCTTTACAGATATTCATGACTAATCACTTAACTATTTTTCTTGACTAATAACTACAAAGAATAACTTAGTATTTGTCTTAGCTTGGGCTTCTATAACAAATTACCACAGACTGGATGGTCTGAACAGCAGAAATTTATTCCTCACAGTTCTGGAGACAGAAGTCCCAGATCAGGTTGACAGCATGGTCAGGTGAGAGCCTTCTTCTGATTATGTCCTCCCTCAACCTTTCAAAAAGAGGGAGCATTCTTGTGTCTCTTCTTTTTACAAGGGCAGGGGTCCCATCAGGCGGGTTCCACCTTCATAACCTAATATACTTCTAATTATCTTCCCAAGGCTCCACTTCCAAATACTATCACCTGGGGGATTAGAGTTTCAACATATGGATTTCGGACAGACACAAACATTTAGTCCTATTTAACACTATAAATAGGGTTACAGTGTTAAGTAATTTATTTAACCATTTATAATAGCTTATCTTACCATTTGTTTCATGCTATATATGTATATGTGTGGGTGAGAATGTGTGCTTATGATGTAATTTTTGTTATTTTTCTGAATCCGATTGCTTAGAAAATGAACAAACACATGACTATCTGTTTAATATCTACTTGGGGTCCATCACAGAATTAATTTTTTTATAATTTTAAATAGAAATGAAGATAAGCATGTCTTACTGGATTATGATTACAGAATGCTTAAGCATTGCTATGTACATGATAAATATAAATGATTTATTGAATGAATACTCACTATTCTAAGAATTTTATGTGGATTGTAATATTTAACACTCACAACAAACCTGTATTAGGTTCTATTATTATTTTACAGATGAAGAAACTGAAGCACAGAGGATTCTAAGCAAGCACAGCCAGTAAGCAGTCAAATCTGAGAGGCAAACCTGACCATTCTGGCCCCAGTGTTTGTGATCTGACTCATGATATTCTGCCTTGTGATACTCTAAACTGCCTCACTACGTCCTGAAAACTCCAAAAGTCATGAATATATAAACTGAAAAGTCTCAGACTGTTTTATTGCTAGCAAGGGTGAAAAAACGTATTAGCTCACAGACCCCTGTGGCCTGTGTCACTACAGGCTGAAAGCCATTTCCAGGACTATGTTCCTTCTTTCTACTTTTTCCCTCCCTCAGACCCCTTTCATTTTCTACTGTTTTCAAAACTGTAGATACTGGAAAGCCTCTCACTTTCTATGTGATTATAGTTTAATAAAATAAATGTGGAGAGCATACAATTCACGTTTATACCTTTTCAATTACTACTTAAGGATTAAACTCATCATTTAAACAAAATTGAGGATAATATATTAGACGTTTTAGGAATGCAGACAAGGATTAGTTGTGATTTCATAACATAAAACCAGGAATTGTACTTAAGTAAAATTATTTATCTGATTTCATGCATAAAATGCATAAGGATCATCTTATTACTCATCAGGATAATAGTCTTCCTATTTTCAATTTGTCCTTTTATTTTGAAAAAGATTAAGAAATGCATCTGAAATTTTTAAAAAGTAATTTTAAATTATGATAAATAGTGGGATTATTGTTCTCATTTTCTATTGTTTCTCCCAATGTGCTCCACTTGAGCTGAAGAGGCTATAATATTAAAAATGACATATCTCAGAGTTCTCATTGGCAAATCACTTTAAATCAATGAGAGGCATTCACAATGAGATTTTGATGGTCTATTGGCCTTTTGCTTAGTCGTTTTCTGTCAACAAACACAGCTGTGGAGACCTGTGGAGACCTAGGATCTTACTGATATCATTCCAGGGGCTAGATCAGTCCCTCCCCCCATAGCAGAGTAGAAGCAGCAGCTCCTCCAACAGGCACTGTCATGACATCTTGGAGTCATTTTTGGAGACCCCATCTAGAGCCAACTCCTGTATTCAGCAGTTATTTCACAAACTTAAATCATTTTCTGTTTAAAATATCTAGAGAAACTTTTTCTGCAATGGAATCCTGAAGACGTCAAATGACAAACAATGGTCCAATGTTCATGCTAATGTAGAAAAAAATAACTTTTTAACATAGAAATATATAAGATATATATAATGTTCATTTTGTTTTCTATCTTATATACCTGTAAACCATAAAATAGATAATTTATAGAATAGTCTATTATTTGGATTAAATTTCAAGAATACTTCAGAAGTATTATTTTCAAAATAAAATTCTGTTTGAAATTAATTACTACAGCTATTGAACAATCTGAGTATATACCTGCTTAAATAGTTGGCATTATTACCTAGCACAATTTCTTATAACAAAATAAATGTATAAACTCCAAATTGAACTTCCTTTCAAGTCTTGTCCAAAACAAATAGGTAAATATTCACATGGCATTGATATTTGTCAAATAACAGATTAAGCTGAATCACAACAAAAAAATTTATGTTTCTTAGGAAATCACCAAGAATAAACAAGATACTGTTACTGTCTATGGGCAATGGAAAGTTGGCATATTCAGATAGTGTAACATTATTGCTGTATCTAAATCTTATTCCTGCTATTGTATAATTTACTCATATCCCAAATGACTGGATATTGGAATACCACCAATAAATATAAATCAGCCTGTGTAGAAGTCTGTCTTTCTGGAAAATACTAGAAAGTTTATTAGGAATCATACAGTGTTTACAATAAATTGTCCAGCCATGAATATCTCATGTGTTGAATTTCTGAACACTAAGAATATAAGTTCCTTACAAGGCATTTTGTGGGTCATTTTACTATAAAAATGCGTGGTAAAACATGTATGCACCTAAATACAAATGTAAATATGATCTAATTATGGTCTACAAAAATTTCCTCTTTGTAATAAAGTAGAATCTTATATTCCCCATCCTCCTATTTTTTTTCCATCCCCATGCACCTACTCCTCACTGGCCCATAATGGTGTAAACTGAAGTGTGCTATCACGACTTCATCTAAATAGTTTGGCTTTTCACTTCACTGAAGGCTATAAAGTCACTGAACCTTGATCTGACTTACCTAAGGAACATGTAAGGTGCACTGGTGCCACGTTGATTTTTACACTGTTTATCATAACAGTTTGGCTCCTTAATTTCTGTTTTAATAGTAAATCAAAATCTTAGTAACCTGAGAAAATATCAAATTGCCATATAACCATCATTTTTTCAGACTTGAAAATGCATCAACTACTTGATTTGCCTTTACTCAAGAGATATTTAAAAATAATTATAGAGGCACCATTGTCATTTAGGTAAATGAATGACCTCTAAATATTACCACTGGCATGAATTTGTTGTGGGATATTTCTAATATTAGTATTAATTCTATCCTACCTGGGCCCTACTCTTCTGACCTCATTTAACTTTAGCTACCTCCTTGTAGGACCTATCTCCAAATATATCACATTGGGGATTAGGGCCTTAAATATGAATTTTAGGGGAATATAATTCAGGCCATAGTAATAAGATAGCTTCTTATTCTATTATATAGTTTTGTAATAGAAAGTCAAAAATCCGTATTAGTCACAGACTAAATTCTGAAAAAACCTCAGATGATCTTTGGTAATTTCACATCATTATTCTCCAAACTCCCTCTTTATTCTTGCTTTTTTGGTGCACATTTTTTTCTTTTGTACATTTGTGGCCCTGGGCACCTGTACCAGATCCCAAACCATCTAGGACTATTTTCCCTGTCTCAGGACTAGATTGCATTTCCTAGTCAATGGTCTGGTGAATGGAAATTTTAAACATTCATTAGATCTAGCACATCTATCTGGTTACTGAAACCACTGCCTCCTTTGTCTGGGTCTTTACACAGTCTGAACCCAACTTGAAGCTAGAGGAAAAGTAACTTCGTTAATTTAGTTTAACCCATTGGTTTGCAGAAGAAGGAACTTGGTAAAACATGATGTAGAATGACTTGGAAAGGGCAAACAGAAGGTCTGTGGCACACCATTAGGTACTGATAACCGTAAATGATGCAGAAGTTGTAAGTTAGGATAGAATTCCCGGAAGAGAAATCATCTGAAGAATCAATTTTAATCAGTTTTAATTCTACTTCACTCCTACCACTACTGTCATTCCACAAAGCCAGTAAGAAATATCTCAATATAAAATCTGTTACTTAATCATTGAAGTTTTTTTAAGTTGTAAAAGATTAGTGTTTAACTCTAAAACAAATCATTTTAATCAAGTTTGCCCTGATCAGCTATAAAGAAAAAGCTGACAAAACAATTCTTCTGACAGCAAAAACATAAGGCAATAAAAGAAAATAAAAGGTATACAGATTAGGAAGGAAGAAATAAAATTGTCTTTGTTCTCAGGTGGCATGATTATCTATGTATAAAATTCCAAAGAATCAACAACAGCAACCAAGAAAAAATTCCAAGGAACTAATATGTGATTACAGAAAGGTGACAGGTTGTAGGAGTATTATGCAGTATCAATTGTTTTCCTATATAGTAGCAATGAACAATTGAAATTTAAAATTAAAAACACCATCCTATTTACAATTGAGCCAAAGAAAACCAAACCAACAAAAAACCCCAAAATATGTACAAGGCCTACAAGCAGA
The DNA here is from genome assembly GCF_048773025.1 of Camelus bactrianus. Taxonomy (NCBI): domain Eukaryota; kingdom Metazoa; phylum Chordata; class Mammalia; order Artiodactyla; family Camelidae; genus Camelus; species Camelus bactrianus. Next base: position 53,954,067 of record NC_133540.1, read on the forward strand.
AAACTGTAAAACTCAGTGAAGAAATCAAATAAGATTTAAACAAGTTGAAAAACAAATCATGTTCTTGGACCAGAAGACAGACTATAGTAAAGATGCCAATCTCCCCAAATTTAGGTGACATTAACAGAACAACAACGAAAAAAACCCTTGACATAATCATTTTTGTACTAGAAAGAAAATTTTTCAATCATAGTACATCTTTTAGACACTTTCTTTGTTGTGTTTAGAAATCTGGTCTACATTTTCTCTATAGGATAAGGAGGAATTCTGTGCATATGTATGGGTGTGTGCTGTGTGTGTGTGTCTGTATATTTATATATAGCACTCTAATACAAAATCTTAGGTAGAGAAAAATAAATCTTTTTAACCTATAGTGAGACTATTTATTAGTTTAAGAAAAACTTTCTAACCCTAATGTAATTTTCTTTTTTCATTTTTAATACTGTCCATCATTCCATACAGGCAATCTTACTTTCTGCAGGCTTATTTATGACTGCTCCAAGTTTTCTCCTCCTTATGCAGATAAATGGCATAACTTTTCCCCACACCCTCATCCTTGAAGCCATCATATGCAGTGTCTATGGAAGCTGTGACTTATTCAGTTAATTTAAGAAGAAGAGAAACAGTGCAGCAAACCCTTAGTGTGGTGATAACACGAAGACTATGATAAGGACATTTTAGAGAGCATATTTATTTTAAGTTAAGCTTCTAGGTCCAATCTCAACAGTGTCAGACACTTTTGACAATAACGCGTATCTTGACATTTTCTTCTTGGTACATAGTGTCGTCTGTCATCATGGGAATCTAGTGATTTTAAAAGTAGGTGCTGCAAAGCAGAGGCTGAAATGTTCTGTCTCTGGAACAAATCTCAGTAGAAAGAAGTAAAGATCAAGTAGTTTCAAACTAAAATGAAATTCTCTTATAAGTGTTCAAGATAAATAGAGTTATGTTGACAAGGAGTGTACAAAGTTGAATTTTTTGCAGAAATAAATAGCATGATAGTAAACTATATGCTTTGTAAAATCTCTTTCAACCTCAGGTAATAATCATCTGATCTATAAATTCAAGTACGTGTGCATTTTTTAAGATGGGTGCTTTAAACCCAGAAGATGACATTTCTGCCTATTTAACTCACTTTTCAGAAAAACTACGTATAGTATTGCATCCTATTGCACTACTTATTTGTTGGGAGATTTTGGATAGATTACACAATAGAAAGGGCTTCAACTTAATTACCCATAGATTGGCCCTAACTTTACCAATCTCAAATTATTTGAACGAAATTGAATGAGAGATTCCATTATAAAGAATTCAGAAAGTTCCTGTTATATAAGTACACAATAAATTTGTTATCTTTATCATAAAATCAAAATATGCTATCCATAGTAATCAGAGTAGAAGTTTCTATGAATTAAAAAATTTCAAATTGGTAATTGGTAAAACCTCATAGGATGTGACTTTTTGCATCGACTTTGATCAGTTATTGTCATATCACATTTTAGATCTGAGCTTCCAAAACATACAAGTTTTCTATGACTTACAAATATATAAAGCAAAACGCACATAATATGATTTCAAATAAAATACATTAAAGATACACACACATATATGTATATTCTAATATATATAATCATATAAGGCCCAGGGCTTTACATGATGTAAACAATAAATAAGGACTCAAGCATCCCATTCTTCAAATACGTTTCTCTCTACTGCGGTTGTAGAAAGAAATCATACAAGATTCTAAATTTAGGAGATTAAGAAATGAGGTTACAGGTTAAAATGCCAGGTATAGAACATCACTAATAAAAGCAAGAGAAAAATAAAGGACTTCCATTCAGCTACTAGATATCAAGCTGAATAAAATGGTCCCTCGAGCACAGACAGAGTAGTAGATGAGTTTGGAGATGATTCACTGGGTGCCCTGAGAAAGAGCAGCTGGGCTACAGTCTGAATCTCTCTGAAGTTCTGCTTCTACTCAAGTGCCATATGGATTGTGTATTAGATAAGGTTCTGGCTGGAACACTTCCAGATGTCATGGCCCAGAGAATTCACGAGTCTTTATTGCAGCATTCTGTGGATAGAATTCTTTATGGAACTGAGAATAATTTTTTAAATTATTTCTGAATAAACAAAAATGTGATGGGAATACATTGATGCTGGCAAACCAGTTTTTGTTATTTGTTTGGTTTGGTTTAGTGTGTTTGGTTTAGTGTCCCTATTTCAGGAGTTGCTTAATAAGTATTTCATAGGATTGCATTCAATTGATTATTAAAAATATTCTAGATTAGCAACATCAATTGCTAAATAAATATATGTTTATTTCCTGGAAAGCAGAGCCAAATGACATTGATTCTGCCATGTTGTATGATATCCCTCAACTGTCTGTCAAGGACATGCATGATGCAGACATCAATACTTGACTTACCTGGGGCAGTCCAATGTTTTCCCTCTATTTAGACATAGGGCCTCTTGATTGCTGATTGCTGACATTATTAAAGAATAATCAAGGTCTTTTGGGAAGCTTTATTTTATAACATAGTGTGCAAAGAAAGTGTTCTGTTCAAAGAATTTTTGCTGATCAACTTTGTTTTTTAGTTTGTTGTTTCAGCTCTTGCAATTCTATTATAAACAGTCCTAGGGTTGTGTCCTTGGAGACTCCCAGCTGAGTCTAATAATGGGCATGTGCTGACTGGTTTAAAATCTAGCACCAGTTAATGTGACACTTCTTAAAATATCAATAAATATTTATGGTACATTATTTCAATGCAGTTAGAAATGTGTGCTATGACCTCTTCTTTGAAAAGCAGTATGTTGGCTGTTTTAAACAACTTTTATAGATTTTGAGATTGTTTCAAATATATCTATATTTGTTAATGGAAATTTTTCTTTCATGACTGAACACATAGGTATTAATTATCTCTTCCAATTCCAAAATAAGTTTTTGACTCTTAAAAAGTTAATCAGCTAAAATAATTTTATGTTTACCATTGTTACAAACTTAAACATAACTAGTTTTTCATCAATCAAAAAACTTCCCATAAAATAGATAATTTTTTGTTCTGAGTAAAAGAAAAATTAAAAGGTTAATATAAGTGGGCAAAAGTCATGCTCACTTCATGATATGACGTGAAACTTTAATGAGTTTTATTTTCCCCTCTGATCTAAGTGGAGGTTAGGAACATGACTCTTAAGAATGTCATGTCTTACGAAGACAATAACTCTTGAAGCAGCTCCCCTAATTATCTCTTCTTAAAGACACTTTCTCTCCAGCTGCTACTTTCAGTGTTTAAATCATGAGATCTGGATCATCATCATGTAAAAACAAATATTTGTGAGCAAAGATAGTGTTGTGGTATACAGGCAAAATAAATTTCTTGATGATACATCGGTGAGCTTAATGCGTAATATGTAAGACAGTTTGTGTGGTAATAAATGATAATCCAAGGAAAAATGAAGAACCTACCCACTATGTAGAAAATTACCTCATGAGTGAAACACGTTTAATTTACTATTTATTACACCTTCAACATCTATTAACAGTACTATAACCCCTAGAACTGAGAAAATTATAACCTAAATACACAGAAAGCACGTTTTCTTTTTTGATGGAGTGCAGGCAAGAGTAATTAAAGAGGTGATTAGCTAAATCATCTTTTTTTTCTTCCTTCCCTTCCTTCTATCCTTTTACCATTTATTTCTTCCCTCCCTCTTTTTTCTCCCTTTTCCCTCCCTTTTCCTTCCCTTCCTCTCCACCTCCCTTTCCTTCTTTTGTCCTTCGCTCTCTCTTTTTCTTCTACTATATATTAATGCTCCTTATAAAAGACATGTACAGTTTGTATATCTGAACAACAACAACATTTCCAAATGAAGCAGTTTGGACTAGCAATCAAAAGTAGAGATAATGAAGGCTTCCCCTTTACCATTCTGTTTTTAATAATTCCAAGCAATAATATTTAAAGCAAGTTACCTGTAAGGTAATATATTTTTCCTTCCCATGTTTGTTAATTTCCGTTGTGTTCCTAGATCTCTCCTTACAGACATTAGTTTATAGTTTGGTTTGGGGTATCCTATTGAGCTCAGTGAAAAGTTGCATAGATCATGAGAATATTTTATGGGGTATTTTACTCAAAACATCAAAGACCACCAAGAACAAATCATGGACTATGATAATTTCAACATTTAACTTGCTACTCTAAATCTAGTCAGGTTGATAGTGAATAAAATTTATTAACTTGGGGGAGTAGCTAATAAGAGGTTACTTGGTGATATTTACCCTGTTCCTAGTGACATACAGAAAAAAGTTAAAGTACATTTTATGGAAATCCCCCAAAATTTAAAGATATAAGACAACTGACAAAAATGTCTGCCTTACATAAGCCAAAAGCCAAATGAACATGGGAAACATGTTGACTTTTATCAGGGTATGGGAACTCAAAGTTGGATAGAATTTGAAAAAACATATATACATCTAACATTTAGTCAAACTTAGGCAATACTATGGGAATGTTGGTCACTGATGCAGTTAATGAACAGAATTATCTGTTTAGGCAAATACAGGAATTGATTCAGTATGCAGACTATCTATGGATGACTCAAAATCAAAAATTTCAATGCAAATATAATAGAGTAGAATTCCCAATATGTAATTTAATACAAGAAAAATATTATTCAGAAGATTCTTCAGAGTTTTTCATGGCCTTGAAGTTATAAAGTAATTTAAACAGCAAAATGTCACTAAGTACTATATGATATCTAATCTGATAATACCAAATCATAGAACTGTCAGCTTTCCAGTGGAATAATTCAAATATAATTTGTACATACAATATACAGTGTGAATGAGAAGAATCGCAAATGATTATTAGAATGAATGTAAGTCCATCCTTCTAAGCTATGATTTTGAGAAGAGATAATCCAGTTTTTAAAATACTATTATATAAAGGATGTCACATATTATGCTGCAACAGAATGAATACATATTAAATCTGTGGATATGATAGTCTGGAGGCAGAAAGAAGAGCAAAAGTATCAAAAAGATTTTTCTTTTTATTTTAATGTGATAGAATTATCAACAGTAATTAGTTTCTCTGAGCTAAAGTCCTATTCTTTTCCTAAACTACTGAGCTGAACAATCTTTAGAAATAATTTTTCTTAGATTTTTTTCTATGTTACTTAGTTTGGAGGGACAGTACTGTTTAGGAAACTTCAAAATCAAGACACGCTAACTACTCTCAAATTTCTGATGATCTTACAGGCTTGTTACCAGATATATTGGCAATTTAAATTTAGGGTTATCTCACGAAGAATCTATGTGTCTTCTCTTCAATTACTGATAATAGAGGATATAGTGAGTTAAATAATTTGGTAAAAGGCATTTCTGAATTAAATGGAGGAATTGAAGTTAAAGCTCTTCAGAATTTGCCTGCCCAAGTTCACAGCTTGACCAAACCGAAAGTACAAAAGATTCTTTGAGAAGCAAAAGACTTCTTCCAGGTTTCTGCCTGGAATATAAAATTTGAAAAAGGCATTGTTCCCACTGTATAATAGCAACAATAATGGTCAAACCATCTTCAAATTCACAAACTTTAAACCCATCAGAGAGATGCTGTCACCAAGCAACCAACTAACTTGAAATTTAAGGAAAAAACAAGTGCTTACCAAGGCAGAGGGTATGAATACCTGCTTATCTGGGGCAGGTGTCTCTGGAGACCAGGAAGAAGAACTGAGCAGCAGTTGTTAATGAACTGATAAAGGGCAAGTATGCACTAGCAAGAAAACGTAGAACCTCTGGGGGTTGTAGATACAAGGGGAATTTTCATACAGTTTGCAGGAGTCTCTCCACAAATCAGACAAGGTCCTCAGTAAAATATCACTGTGAAATGAGAGAAGGATTCCTTCATGGTGAGTGCCTGGGAATGAGAATGGCAGTGACTACAGTAAAGAAATAGAATCTGCCCAGATCCATTCCCTGATCTCTTTTACTGAATCAAAACCTTAAGCTACTAAGAGAGGGACAGCAAACACTGCTGCCTTTGAGCACTGGTGAAAATCCACTGCATTGAGTTAAAGGAAAATAAAAAACCCTCTACCACTAGGACAGGGTAGGAATATATGCTTGGCCCATACTAGAGATGGGAAGGAGAAAGACTTCTGAGAATTCCCTACAAGAACACAGTAACCACCTAAGACAGAGGCCGAATCAGAATACTGGGACAATTCCCACTGTCACCACAAAGCTAGTAAATATGGACTAAAAAGTAAGAGTCAAATATTGGGAGACAAGAGAGGCCCATTTTGAAGTACAGCAGAAAGGAATGTTATAAAATTGAGAGTTAAACAAAGAATGAGTGGTAAACCAGCCTCCATCTTAAACACAAGTGACCTTAGAGAAATGTGAACCCTTTTATACACTGTGGGTAAGCAACAGCAAATCCCAAACCAAGCTCACTTACTGACCAGACTGACTCAGATCCCCACAGTAAAGCCCTTTCACAAAGAAAGTTTTGTCTATTTCAGGACAAAGATACCATTTACATCTGCTTCTACTATACTATATAAGATGTCTGATTTTGAACAGAAATAATTAGGAGGCACATAAAATATTTTAAAACAGGCATCAAAACCCTATCAAAAGACAAAGAAAACAGAACCAGACTCAGATATGACATATATATTGAGACCATCAGAAAGGGAATGTAAAATAACCATAATTAACTTATTAAAAGCTCTAATCATCAGGTAGACTCAATGCAAGATCAAGCCAGTGATTCTAGCAAAAAGATGGAAACTATGACAAAAAGTCAAATAGAAATGATAGAAATGGACAATCTAGAAGCAGTCATGAAAATGCCTTTTATGGGCTCATCAAAAGCCTTGATATGGCCAAGGAAAGAACCAGTGAACTTGAAGATAGATCAGTAAACTTAGAGAAAAGAAAACATGATGTGAAAAAATAGTAAAACAATCAAAATCCAAAGTCAGAGAATCCAAGAGCCATGGAGGATATCAAATGAAATAATACATGTGCAGTTGAAATCTCAAAGAAGAGAAAGATAACTGAAGAAGAGAAACATTTGAATGAAAATAATTAATAATTTTCCAAACTTAATAACAAGCAACAAACCATAGATCCAATTAAGTTCAGAGAAGAACAAGTAGAATGAATACACACAAACACACACGCTCATATTCAAACTGCTGAATCAGTCACATGTAGTATGTTACCTAATATCCTGTATCCACAACTCCTCTTTTAGTAACATACATTTATAATAGTATTTTCTTCATTTCTTTATAGATTCATCACATCTCAGAGTTCAGAGAAAGCAATGGTAACCTCATGCATTTCAGAAATAAGAAAACTGAAGTCCACAACAGGAATTGCCTTCCTCAAATTGAAAATGGTCTTGACATTCTTTGACTAATAAATTGTTAAACCATAATTATTATTCAAATTGTTAGAAATAGCAGACAAGGACAACGTATACAAATATTTGGTAGCAACAGAAAGTACAATTTGAGATACTTTAGAGATAGAATGTGATGTAACATTGCACTTTCCATTGTGGCAAGTAAAAACTGGGAAAATATAAGAATTGTGTTTGAAGTATTACACCTAGGGTTAGAGTGTGGATTATACATTGTAGAAGAGATTTGACAAAAGAACCAGAGTTCATCTCTCACTAATTCATTTCAACTTTGGTCATTCCCTTTTATCTAGTTGTTACTATATTTTAATTTTGTTATATTTATATAATCCTCAAATTATGCTATCTTAGAGCTGTAAGAAAACTTTGAATATAAATTTAGGCCAATGTATTGGCCAGAGTTTTCCAGAAAAATAAAATCAATAGGATATATTCAGATCCTCAAGGGACTGAGTGATACCAATTCACGATGGAGAGGGTAAATTGCATTACTCAGTCTAATGATTCAAATATTAATCTTATTCAGAAAAATCAGCACAGACACACCCAGAAAAAATGTTTAGCCAAATATCTGGGCACCCTGTATTTCAGTCAAGTTGACATATGAAGTTGTCATCATAAGTCTACTCCTTGTAAAGTTGGTACCTATACCTATCTCCTTAAACTGTAATTAATCTCCAACTAAAAACAATTAACAGTCATAATTCTGCCTCACATGGTACAATTGTGAACAAACCCCTTCCCAGAAGAGGAGCTAAATGAGTGATATTTACTCTTTTCCTTGATATCCCATACCTCAAATAAAATTGCATAAAATTAACAATACTAAATACTATAAATAACGCAATACATCTTATTTTACATGATAAGAGAAAAAAGGAGGAAAGAAAAAAGATACTTGCTCACACACACAAATACACAGATTCATATCAAGATAAGGAGGAAGTACTCATGACAATTACAGTCCTCAGTTCTGTAACTGGCCACGTGGTTGTGGTGGGTACTGATGACTACCTCATTCCACTATCCACTCTGTATCCCCTTTGCCTTCAGCACGTGCCTCAGCTGGTCATGGTTTTTCACCTGACGGGGTGACCCTGAACTTCATCTGGGAGGAGTCTGCCATTCGTAGTCTTGCCTGGATTAGGTTTTTGTAGTTTTTTATGGACCTTAATCACAGGGCACAATAGTACTAAGAGCTGCTCTAAGGGATCTCCTGTAGTCCAGACAAGGACTTCTCACCTCCACTGTGGAGGAGTGGTTCAACTTCCCCTTGGTAGACGGGATTAATCCCTCCTCCAGCACAGTAACTCTCTTAACTTGAGGCTCTGTATGTAAAAGTGAGGTAAGTCAGCAAGAAAATTTAGCAGACTGTTCCAGTGGGAATTTTGTATTTTATCAATTTACTACCTGACATATTCTATTACATATGTCTCAATAAACTATGCTTTATATGATGAAGTGAACAATAACCAGAAAGTTAACTTACATTTTGGGGATATTTTAAAAAACCAATATTAAAAAAGAAAGGAGAAGATATTTTAAAATCAACATTTCAGTAAACATCAATTTAATTATTTCTTCTGCAAATAAAGGAAATGAATATTAGTTTCTTCATCTTCCTTACGCAGAGGAGATTGAAATTTTGAAAATGATAAAAGTGTGTATTCTATAAATTATATTGATATATGTTCTAAGGTAATACTGTGCCACAAACTGAAAGGATAAAGGAAAAAAAGTAATTTTGTGAGTCATTACCTTGAGTAGCATTTTAATTTCTAGTGACTTTGTAATTAACAGCTGACACCAGCAAATGTAGACCATTTTATTTAAACATAGGGATAAAACTGAAAAAGCATAGTTGATGTGATAAATTGATCATAATGATAAATGGCTCAAAATGATGTTTGAATAAAGGTGAACACTTCCAAGCAAAGGCTTCCAATTATTTATAATTTCTTGGATCACAGGGGTGATTTTGCAAATTTCATGCAACTGAAGCATTTTTTATCCTTCTATTAAAAATTTTTTTGTAAACCCTGGGAGAGGGGCTTTTAAGTTTTGTATGTTTTATTAGCATTTAGTTCATTTTTTTACATCTAAACTTGTCACTGAGATTGCACCTACTTCTTTCTATAGCTTTAATCTCGAAAGCAAAAATTGTTTTGAATTATAGCAATATAATGAAATAGTGTTAGAAATTATTCTTAAAATTGTACTCAAAAATTTCACTCAAAAAAAGTTCCTTAATTATAGAATAAAAATGCACAGAAAATGCTGAAAAACATGTTTAAATAGGTAATGTAAGCATAGTTAACAGAATATAAACTTTATCTTAAAAAATAAAAACACTTAAAATATATTTTTTCTTAAATAATTTTTATATTTTAAATGACACTGGAAACTAGTGCACGGAAAGTGGCATTTGAAGAACAATTTCCAAACAATTTTGTCAGTAAATTTGTTTTCAGACAATTTTCTAAGAGACAGAAACAAAATATAAAGATCTACATAAAAACAGTAGGGGAAATACAATCTACTGAACATCAAATAGAATCATTCAGAAAAGGAGATGATGCTTAACCACTGCAATACCACACACAGTGTGGATAAATTATGTGAGAAAAAAATCAGTGACAATCAATTTGTTTTTGACCTTGTATTGGCTAGACCCAAACAGCAGAACTTCGCTGCTTCTCTGGGAACATCGGGATCCTATTACTATGCATAAAAAGCAAGGGGATATAAATAAATATCCATAAGATGCCAAATTTGATATGTGAACATAAATCAAAAATATCTTTTACTTATGAGTTAAATATTGTACCTTTTAAGACATCGTGATCTGATAAAATCCAATAAAAGTAATGACTCAAAAATACATCATATTATCTGATCCCAATGGTTAGGCTTATCTCACATTATTTTGTCTGATAGCTGGTGTAGTATTAGAAACACCCATTATATATCTTTGTGTATTTTATTCTGCATAGCTTTTGGCTGCTGACAGCACATGAGAGAGCATACTCAGAATAAAAGACACACTAACATTTTCGAAGAATGCCCCTTTGTCAAAAGTTACTAAATGTTTCTATTTTATAGAAAATGAAGCAATTAGCTTATATTAGAAAGTTTTAGAGAAAAAAATGGGCTTCCTTTAAAACCTTAGAATCATTTTGAAATGTCTCTGTCTAAATGAGATTCAAATTATAACTGTTGATTGATGAGACTCATCTTCAGAAATATATATATACTTCTTGGAACACAGACATGAAATTTCCTTACTTTTGTAACAGTAATCTACATTTGTATAACTCATCCAAGTCATTCCAGTTTATTGACTTGGGGTGAATAACATACAGAAAAGCAGATTTCTTGTCTGTGTATGTGTGTGTGTTGGGGGGGGGGGGCTCCTTTTCATTTACTCTGATAAGCCAAAATAATAATACCTGTATCTATTCTAAGAAATCTTAAGGGAAATGAGAATGTAATTGGTCAGTGAATCTTGGCACAGTGTTTCTATATTGTATAGAAAGAATGTTTTCATCTCCTTGGAGTCCATTAACTCTCCCTTTTCCTTCAAATTTTGCTCATGAAAATTACGTGCACATTTCTGGAGATCAGAAAACTCTTTTCTTTCTAAAGAAGATCACTCTTGCAATCAATTTGTGACTACTGTCTTTGGAGATTTATCAAGAGTCTAGTTTGAAAAATTCTGTCTTGAAAGACAAAGCTCAGTGATTTCTCCTTTCTCTTTGTTGACTTCTACCCTCATTGAGCCTCAGGTGAAGGGTTCCAAGAAAGCCCCAGAAATTACCCCTCCCTCTCAAAAAAAAAGAGGAAAAAGAAAATCATGCAGGTTAATATTTTAAAATATAAACTGTCTTAGTCTGTTTGGGCTACCATAACAGAAATACCATAGACTGGATGGCTTATAAACAACAGTTATTTATTTCTTACTGTTCTGGAGGCTAGAAAGTTCAAAATCAAAGTGCCGGCACATTCAGTGTCTGGTGAGAGCCCACTTCCCAGGAGGGAATCTTCTTTCTCTGTCTTCAGATGGCAGAGGGGGACAACTGTCTCCTCTGAAATCTCATTTATAAGAACACTAATCCCAAATATGAAGATTCCACCCTCATGACCTAATTAACATCAAAGGCTCCGTCTCCTACTAATACCATCACCTAGGCAGTTAGTATTTTAATACATGAAATTTAATTTGTTGGGGGACACAAGCATTCAGATCATAGCATAAACTTATTTCACTTATTTCACATCACAAAGAGACCTACCAAAGTTAAGATTCAAGAAGTGGCTATCATCTTAGGAGGAACAGAGTTAGCTTTTAAAGGAATGACATAAATGATGATTTTCTTTCTGTTAAAAATCCAAACTATGACTGTACTTTAAAGATTGGGGTATAAGAGTCTTTAAAGGACTGAAATATCTCCACTTTCTTCAACTTCCCTGGAACTCTTTCCTTCTATATTGATAACTTGCCCAAGGGCTGTGAACTAAAAGAATAACTTCCCCCGCTCCCAAGACCACTTTTGGCCAACTATTGCTCAGACTTTTAATTAAGGCTCTTGTTAACGCCACCTTTCTATGAGGCAAAAACATGTATTCAAGACTCTTCTAACAGAGTGATATTAAGACAGAAGGCTCAACTGGTTGAATTTCTCCCAAAAAGATTTCCTTCCACACTAAAATACCTCTTGCAACTGCATTATAAATAATTTATTGACATTCCCACCAATGAAAGAGTTTGTCAGAACTACCATGAGGATTATATACATTTTAACTTGAAGAAAACAAGAATATACTTCGCTATTTAAAAACAGCGTTGTAAAATTATGAGTTTAGATAACTTACTTTTTTTGATAATTTAAAAAGATCAATTCCTCTTAAAGCATGAGTCTTCTGACATGGTATGGTAAGTTTGGATGTTCTGAAAAAGAGCACAAATACATTTACACGGAAATTACAACCTTGATCCTTGATAAGTGGTATAACTTTCCTTATATTTCAAAGTCAACATTGAGTGAATTTATGGCCATGCTAATTATGTTATATAAAAGCAGGAGCATTGATCGGGAAGGAGAGGAGAGGAATGCCACCAATCAGAATGGTAACACTTGGAAAGATCTGATGGTGCAAGAGTAAGGAAGCTAATAAGAAAAATATTTTACATATGAGTGTAATCCCTCATTTATTGACATCTGTGAGTAAGGCCCACAGAAAGAAAACTGATTTCCAGCGTATAAATTGAAAGAGAGTTGCTACGCTGATTGGTACTTGGAACTAAGGAAATGGTACTCAAAGTTTGTCTGGTGAAAATACTGCATGGAGCCTGAGGCAATCCTGAATTAGAGAATTACACCTTACTTAGTGAAAAGACATGTTATATTCCTCTGAAAGACTGAAAACATGAATACGACACTTCAAGAGACTCTGCAACCTGAGACTCTATAATAAGCAATGTGTAAGCTGCTTCACTAAGCCAAGAAAAAATAAGGTTAAAATTACTCAGTCATATAGGAAATGTACATATAATTTTGAACTCAGGTAGGTACTAGAAGCACAAGCAAGTTACATGAGCAGATGTTTCACCTCCCAGTACATCCCTGCTACACAGTCAACAATTCCTTAACCCATACCTACAGCAACAAAGGCACTTCACTATGACACATTTATTGAAAATATGCAAATGAAGCTTAGGACCTTGAATGTTTTAATTATATGAGCTTTCTTTGTCAGTAGAAATAGCCCTTCTTCCTCTGTCCAAGGTGCTAGTTTCCTCTAAGTGACTTTCCTCTTCTGAAGTAGTTTTTGTGCATGAGACTGCTCTTCAGAACCCACCTCCACCATTTCTCATTACTTCTATTCTAGAAGCAAGGTCCTGTACACTCCAAGCGGTCAAGTGCAAAGTTTGGCCTGTGGAGAGGTGCCATACAAACCAAAAGAATTTCAAGATGTTGGTAATTTACATAGCAAAATCTGGAGAACATGTGTGGAAAAAACTGCAGAGAGTTGGATCAGGGTGGAATAGAAATGTTGAATTGGGAAAAGCTTGTTTGCTATGTATCTATGGTACAGTAATCAGAGATTCCATATTCAGTGTTAGCTTAAGCATGTTGAGAGTGTCTCTTTCAGTTTGTTTGGCTGACTGACTGAAATCTGTATGCAAAGATAGATGACACAGAATGAAAATGAAATGTCAGAACTTATTTCTATGCTGCAAAGAAAGATAACTAAAGATACAGATAGATGGAAAGACCAGCATTAATTTCTTATGTAACAGCCGCTCACACACAACCTTACTCTGGACACCAGCATACCAGCAAAACTGCGAAACATACATTAGTGAGGGGAATGCTAACATCCCTGAGAGCTCTGTGAGAATATCATCTTAATGACAAAGTGACTGTGGGAATTGCTGTCATTGAACTGAGTCTCCTGAATTCAATGAGGGCAGGATCCTGGGATCGTATGGGTCAAGTGGTGGCACTTAAATGCCAGAGACAGGTGAGCATATTTACCATAATTGAAAAATATTCAAAGTCATGATCAGAATGATTTTACACTTGGAGATTGTTGTCATTGGCTTATGTATCATACTATCTAAAGAACTGAGACAGATGGGCATTATAAAATCTTACGTGGCTGGTATAAGCAGAAAAATTCTAGATCTTTTAAATAAGTTTTGAATTTTTTAATATCATCATATCAAATTATCAAATATTATTATCAAAATCATAATAGAGAGATGTTTCTCCTCAAAAAATTCCTAGATATGAGACAGTTCACAAACCCAGAAACTTTTGAATAAAAGAGAGTCCCTTTTTGCTTGAGAAAATGTTCTGCTACTCAGCCAAAACTCTGTACTGTAAATCTTTCTCCGAGCCTTTTCTAAAGGAACTTGACGGCAATTAGTTTTTAGTGTATACAAAGATTGAATTGTGTTGTACACTTGAAACTAATATGTTATATACCAACCTTACCTCAATAGAATAAAAAAATGTGTACAAAAAATTAAAGGAACTTGAAGTCACTTGCCAGGGTGTCTTAGCAATGAAGTTGGTAAAATAACCAAAATGTTTGTGGATTATTTGGTATTAGCCCTGACATGACGCTAATTCTACAGAATCAAAATGCAACAATAGTCAACCAGTCATAGAGGAGTTTACAAAATCAAGGGATTAAATGGAGCTATGTCCTGGTTCTATCACTCTATTAGTACAGTAAGTCATTCCTCGGGGTATTACAGAGACTAATGCTACTGCCAAGGACTTAAAGATTCAGGGTGGTCATGACTATCACATCCTCATTTAATGTGCAGTCGGTTTATGTAGAAAAGAGACTGTCTTGAGAAATGGCTATGAGTTATTATAATTTATTCATGTGGTGACTCCAGTACAGCTACAGTTTTAGAAAGCAATTCAACAGAGACTGTCACAACTGGTATTCCTGAAACTGGTAAGTGGTTTCTCTTTGTATGAAGCCCTACCAGGAGTCTTTTTTTTTTTTTCATCTGGCAAACAGTAGTGCCTCTCCAGAGTCAGTTCTCCTGATCTACACCATATAAAGGTCTACAAAGATCTCAGTCATCTTGCTGTTCCACAGAACACACCAGGACTTCACAGAGTCTCATTCTTGTGTATAATACTGATGACATTAAGTCAATTGGACCTGATGAGTAAAACCTGGTACATATTTTAAATGCCTTATCAAGATGCATATGAACTAGAAAGTATAATATAAATGCCAGGGATTTCAAAGGCTGTTATCTCAGTGAAGTTTCTGGAGATCCATGGATGTAGAGCATGATGAGATGAAACAAGTTGGTGAGAGATCTTGGAGAAAATGTATAGATGTTAAAGGTAAAACTATGCTATGCTTGAGTATACAACTCTGACCCATTTACCAAGCAAGCCATAACACTTCCATCTGTGAGTGGAGCCCACAGCAGGAAAAATCTCCACAGCAATCCCAGGATGCCATCAGCAGATTGCACCTTGTCCTCTGATCCAGCTAATCCAGATTTACTCAAATTGTCCGTAGAAAATAGAATTTTTCTATGAAGGCACTGGAAAATCCTAACACAAATATCCTAGTGCACACTTCTCAGGTTTGGGAGAAAACCATGCCCTCTTCTTCAGATAACTGATTTTTAAGGAACAACTTCTGGTTTGCTCTTAGATTCTCACAGAAATTGAATGTTTAACCATAAATACCTATGAACTCATGAGGAATTTTTAATAATCTTTTGACCTAAAACAAAAATAATAATAATTGTGCCTGGTTTACAGATACTACAAATAGTCATCAGGCCCCAACTTCCAAATGCATTGATTTTATTTAATTAGCTAGAATAATTGTTGATAGTTACAATAAGCATATTTTGTTATTCATAACAAGGCCCTTTAAACATACCTGAGTTTATATTAATGAGGTGACTTTTGGAACACCCCTGCAACCAGCCATGTGATTAAAAGTTTGGAACTCTCAGTCCCACCACTCCCTCCTTCTCTGGGAAGGGGACTGGGGCTGGAGATTGAGTTCAATTACTAATGGCCAACAACTTAATTGTAGCTACATACTGAAGTTTCCACAAAAACTCAACAAGACTGGTTCGAGAGTTCCTCGGTTGGTGAACACATGATGATTCAGAGAAAGGGCATGGAAACTCCAAGCCCCTTTCCACATACCTTATCCTATACATCTCTTCTGTCTGGATGTTCCTGAGTTTTATACTTTTATAATAAACCAGTAATCTATAATTAAATATCTTTAGTAAGTGTTGGATTCTGTGAAACACTCTAGCAAATTAATTGAACCCAAGGAGAGGGTCATGGGAATCTCTGATTTATAGCCTACTGGTCAGAAGCACAGGTAACAACTTAGACTTGCAACTGGCTTCTGTAGTGGAGAGATGGGGAGACTGGTCCTGTAACTTGTAGAATCTGATGCTAACTCCAGGTAGATAGTGTCAGAACTGAACTGAATTTCAGAACACCCAACTGATGTCTCAGAATTGCTTGATGTAAGGAAAAACTCCTATATACCTGATGATTAAAAGTGAACTATTGAGGGTAAAGGAGACACATAATATTGTATTCTTTACAGTACACAACCACTGTTAAGTTTCACAGCTCTCTTGTAATTATGTAGGACCAACTGTGTCCTAGCCAGTGAAGTGAACTGACCTGAAATGGACCACCTCCATCTCATCTGATCCCCTTCACTCTTCCTTCCCTCCTCTCCCAGGCAGATGCAGCAAATCCTGTCAATACCCCAAGGGTAAGAAAGGATCCCAGATACCTATACTGCCCTGAAGGCAACCCACCACCTATCCAATTGCACCATGTTGTGAAAG
Source organism: Camelus bactrianus (assembly GCF_048773025.1). NCBI lineage: Eukaryota > Metazoa > Chordata > Mammalia > Artiodactyla > Camelidae > Camelus > Camelus bactrianus. Next base: position 53,970,873 of record NC_133540.1, read on the forward strand.
AAGAGTTTTACTGGTTAATGAATGGGCTTTTGGAATTATTTAAAAGAGCTGGGGTTGATTTCTCTCCATCAATACATCTTTTTAACGCAGGCATATTCCTGCCTTCTGAGAAGAATTACACCTGACTTACTTTGGTTTATTCTATTCCCACAATTGTCTTATCCTGAGTAACTTTAGTTTCCTCACAATTTCTTAATCTTTTCTATAGCAATACATTTCACTTTATTTTTCTTCAGTAAACAACACCTGAGGCCGCAGTCAGGATTTATTATCTCCCTAAACTGAACTGCATTTTAAACCATTAATTTGAAATCCTCTATCTGATAACAAACACTTATCTCTGCTAAATATATTTTTTCATTTACTTTAGCCTTTAAATCCCTCCATATATTTTTAGATTATCATTTGCTTCTTGATTTTATTTTTATAGCTAAATTTATCATCATGACTGGCCATTCAGGTCACACTTATCTTCAATTCCTGTCTTCTCTGGCTCTCTGCTGCCTTCATTTAAATACACTCCCAAATTGGATCTCTCTCTTATCAAAAGCATTTCCCTCTCCCGAGCTTTGCTGGAGAAAACTACATAACTCTTCCAGATGGGGCAGATTTATGGTTTCCAATTTTAGTTGGGCCCTCAAAATGGCTTGGCAATTCCATCTCTTGTCCACTCAAATGACTCTTGGTTTGATGGCCCTGACCTAGATGGTGGTGTGCGTAAACTCTCCCCTTCAGTGTGCTGTCCTTAATTCTGGCATCTCAGACGAGTCCTTCACACACAGCCATTTGTGAATCCATAAGCTCAGCCCTCAAGCCGTGCTACTCTCGTACTGCAGCTTCCACTTGCTCATACTTGCCACTGTGGCTTCTTACGGAAGTTTTCACCTGTCATCCTAAAATACCACCAGAAAAGCTTCCCCCAAGGCTCTGAGGACCTTTCCCTCTTGGAAGGTCCGAAGGACACAGAGTTTTCAGTGGACGCAGGTTTCGTGTTAACTGTGGCCACACGCAGTGACCTGAACACCCCGTCTAGAGACTCACAGGTTCTTCCCATAAAGCTCAGAGAGTTTGGGATCCTCACTCTTCACTCTAGGATGCTCAAAATTAATCTGCAGTGAGACAAAGGAAATAAACACCACCATCTTTTTTCTCCTTTTTCCCGAAGTGCTTTCTTTAATTCAAATCTCTTCTCTGTGACCAGGTATAAAACAGAAGATTTCTTGAGTTTTACTGAAGGCAAAGATTATATGCGGTTTATGAAGAAGTATTAATAGAGGAAGCATGTTGTCTAATCCACACTGGGAGCGACAGTGCATATTCTTTGTTGTACCTGTCTACATTAATCACTCCTTTCTCTTAATTTCGTTTATGAATGTAGAGCGTTCCATCTAAGCCTTGTTTTTTGAAGCCCACTCCTATTCTGCTGACTATAAGTGGAAATTATTACCTCTAAATTCACATGTGAAAAAAATAATTCCTCTACTCATTCATTTATTCAACAAATACTTCATCATTCATTCAATATGCAATGGACCACTTAAGTTGAAATAAATACTTTGAAGGCTTATCTTTTGTATCTAAGAGATACATAGTTAAAAAGCATGTAGTAATAAACAAAGTTAAATAAAATATTAGCATGCCATAATGAAAGTTTCTGTGGTATATTGTAATGTCACATGGGGACAGAGAGCAATTTGATTTGGAATATAAAACAAAGACTTCTTTGAAGAAATTATATTAGTAGGATGTGATGATATAAGAAGTGGCTATCTCTCCTGTCTAAGATTATTAAAAGCATCAAAATAATACATGTAGAATCACTTTGTTACATGAGAAACAATAAATACACATTTTAAACATACAGATACAGATATGTGAATTTATGTGTTACATAGTAAGAAAAATTACTTGGCCTTCTTTTCACTGAAAAAAAAACCTGTGTCCATCTGTTCTCATTACTACCATGCCATAGACTATCTGAGCAAATCTATGAGTGACTATTTTTTATTTGTTTTGCTATATACCCAATTTGACATTCTACCCAAGATCTCACTCTCTTACACTTCTTTCTTTTTTATTTCTCACCAAGCCCAACATTTAAAAAAATCTTTTTATTTAAGTATAGTCGATTTACACTGTTGTGTCAATTTCTGGTGTACAGCATAATGTTTTGGTCATAAATATAAATATATATATTCATTTTCATTATAGGTTACTACGAGATATGGAATATATTTCCCTGTGTGCTACAGAAGAAACTTGTTGTTTACCTATTTTATACATAGTAGTTAGTATCTGCAAATCTCAAACTCCCAGTTTATCCCTTCCCACCCCCTTTTACTCTTCTTGACTTTAAATGTTATAATTTACTTGCAAATACTTACAGAACAATTACCTGTGTGAAAATACTATGCTATAAATTATGGATGAGTAGCCTGAAGGGGACTGTATTGATGATTAAGATTTGATCTTTGCCCTCAGTTTCCTGAGAGAGTAAGGAAATCGTAAATGAGTATGATACAGATCAGCCTTGGCTTTCAGAAATGAAGCATGAGTGTTTTATACCTAATTTTTTTCTTTTACTCTTTAATGCAAATACTTAAAGTTATATCTAAGTCAAAAGGCAATTTTTCTCTGTTGGGGAATGTATTTAAAGTCATAGATAAGTGAAAGCTCTTAAAACTCATTACAATGGTATGAACATTTAAAAAATTATTAAAGTAAAATTGACATGGAAAAAGCTATACAAATCTAGTATATATGAATGTTGAGTTTGGGGAAAGTATACAGTCATGAAACCATCACCACAAGGGATGAAAAAACAATTTTCTCTTTACCCTCTTGAGTCCTTAGCTGAGACTTCTGTAATAAATGAGATTAACAAGAGGAAAACAGCAGTTTATTAACATGTACACCTCATGTATTTGTGGGAGATACCCAGGGGAAAATCAGTAATTCAAAGAGGTGGCTTAGAAATCAATAACATTTCAATAAGGAAAGGAGAGAGACGATGAGGCAATTTAGGGGAGAGTAAAAGATTTTTAGGAAAGGTGAATGGGCCCTTAGAAGCATAGAGGGGAGGTATGGTGGTTTGTGATGAAGTTTGTCTGGCTGCGGTGCCCACTTTCAGTCTCCCTCCTGTGATGTCAATCTTTCCCTGGTTGATGAAACTCCCAGGGAAAAGATTTCTGATAACTTAACTCTTTCAAGGTATCTGTCTTTAGGCAGATGAAGAGAGTTCAGAGAAAGCCTCTCCTGGCACTTGGTGTTTTTCAATTGCGTACAGCTCAAAATAATCAATATACTAAAGCAGAATATTTTGCCTTGGCATGTGCTAAACTCCTACAGTCATATTTTGGGGTGGCTTATTCTGCTACCTTCCACCTCCATCATGGCCAAAAAAAAAAACCCATCATCTCACAAAGTTTCCTCTTGCCCCTCTTTTATTATCATTATATTTTTGTATGTAGTAAAATACTTAACATAAGATTGCCTCCTAGTAAATTGTAGCATATGATAAAGTATGGTTAGCTACAGGCACTATGCTGTATAGCAGATCTGGAGAACATTTATCATGCATAACTGAAACTTTGTACACTTTGACCATCACCTCCTCATTTCTCCCTCACCTGAGCCCCCGGGAACCATCATTCTACTCTCTGTTTATATGAGTTTGACTATTTGAGATTCCACAAACAAGTGAGATTACGCAGTATTTGTCTTTCTGTGTCTGGCTTGTTTCCAATACTATACTGTCCTCTGGGTTCATTCATGTTGCAAATTGCATGATTTCATCCTTTTTTAAGGTTAAATGATATTCCGCCATACACATACACCAAAATTTTCTTTATTTATTCATCTATTGATAGACATTTAGTTTGTTTCCATATCTTGGCTATGGTGAATAACATTGCAGTGAACATAAGAGTGCAGGTATCTCTTCAAGATTCTGATTACAATGTTTCTGGATGTATGTACCCAGAAGTGGGATTACTAGATCACATAGTAGTTTACTGTGTTCCAAAACGGCTGCACCAATTTATATTCCCACCAACAGTGAACCAGAGTTCCTTATATTCCACTGCCTCACCAACATTTCTTATCTTTCTGACTTTTTAATAATAGCCATTCTACGAGGCCTGGATTAATATCATTGTTTTGTTTTGCATTTCTCTGACGATTAGTGATGGTGAGCACATTTTCATATACCTCTTGGCAATTTGTATGTCTTCTTTGAAGAAATATCCATTCCATTTTTAATGTGATTATCTTTTTGTTATGGAGTTGTAGGAGTTCCTTATATATTACTGATATTAACCCCTTATCAGATATATGGTTTGCAAATATTTTTTCTCATTTCATAGGAAATTTTATTGATTATTTCCTTTGCTAAGTTTTGGTTTTGTTGCCTGTGCTTTTGGTGTCGTATAAAAAAAACTCATTTTCAAGACCAATGTAAAAACTTTTTTCTTATTTTTTCTTCCAGTTTTATAATTTTATACTCATGCTCCATTTCAGAAAACTGAGGCTGATCTGTATCACATTCAGTTACTATTTCCTTACTCTCTGAGGAAAATAGTTTGAGGGCAAAGATCACACCTTAATCATCAATATAGGTCCCTTCATTTTTTTTTTCATAATTTATAGTACAGAATGTTCACACAAGTAATTTTTCTGTAAATATTTTCAAGTAAATTATTACATTTGATTTTACAGAACAACATATAATTTTGTTTGATTTTGTCTTAGGTTTCAGTCTTTAATTCATTTAAAGTTGATTTTTGTATATGGTGTAAGATGAGAGTCCAATTTCATTCTTCTGCATTTGGATATGCAGCTTTCTCAGCAGCATTTATTGAAGAGGCTATCTTTTCCCTGTTTTGTGCTCTTGGCACCTTTGTTACAGAACAGTTAACTGTATACGTGTGGGTTTCTCTGGGGGCTCTTCATTCTGTTTTCCTGGTCTGTGTGTCTACCGCAGTACCAAACTGTTTTGATTACTACGGATTTGTAACACAAATAGAAATCAGGAAGTGTGATGTCTCTAGCTTTTCTCTTCTTTCACAAGATTGCTTTGCTGTTTGGAGTCTTTTGTGGATCCACATGAATTTTGGAATTGTTTTTCCTACCTTTGTGAAAAATGCCATTGGACTTCTGCCAGGGATTTTATTAAATCTGTAGCTCACTTTGGATAGTATGAATATTTTAACAATATTAATTCCTTCAATCCACGAACACACACTATTTTTCCATTCACTTGTGTCTTCTTCAATTTCTTTCCTTAATGTCTTTTAGTTTTCAGTGCACAAGCCTTTCACTGCCTTGGTTAACTTTACTCCTAAGCATTTTATTCTTTTTGATGCTACTGTGGAAATGTTTATTTTTGTAATTTCTTCTTTGGATAGTTCATTGTTAGTGTATAGAAATGCAACGTATTCTTGAATGTTGCTTTTGTATCCTGAAACGTTACTGAAATTAATACTACAGGAAAAAAATAATAGAATTGCATTTGATGAAAGATGCTATAGATGGAAAAACTTCTAGTGACAATACCAAAGTCTCAGCTCTTAACGTTTCCTCTCTGATCCCTTGCTAAACCCAAATTGGCCAACAACTGCTATTCACTCACTTATTCAACAACAGTCTATTATTCATCATGGGCTAAATTACAGCCCTAGTCTTAATATGCTGCATCCAGTCCTGTGATGAACACAACCTCAGTCTCTCCATACCATTCAAGAATTTCAACAGTGAAAAATTTTCAGAACCAAACTATACCAAACTTTAGTGACTTTCTCCAATCTATCTTATAAACTTTTAAGATTCCTACTCTTACAGAGGAGTTTTTCCAGCTGTTCTTACACTGCAAAAATATAATAAAAGTTTAAGCAATAGACTTTGGTTGTTTTCCTCCTTCCATAACTGTAATTTTAACATGGTTTCTGAAAATATGACTAATTTGGAATTAAAGGAATTTTCTTTTTAAATTTCCTGACAAAATGTAATATTGAAAAAACAGTATACTGAAAAACAGGACAGTAATTCTTTGGCATCCATGAGGGATTCATTACACCTCCCTTTCAACCTGCCAACGCCTCCATACCAAATCCTGAGGATGCGCAGGTTCCGCATTCATGGATTCAACTGACTGTGACAAGATTTGCAGTTAGCTAAATCTCCAGACGCAGAATGGCTGATTTGGAGGGCCAGAGGGCCCAATGTATACTGAAAATTGCTATTTTAATCAATGTGACACTTTTAATTTATGCCAGTGCTGTATTTGATTAAGCAGATAATATAGTGATTCTATATTTGCTCTTATTAAATATTTCATTAAGAATTTATTCATGTGCTTGTTATTAAGTAAAATCAAATACCATACTATATCTATTTCTCTAAATAATCTTGATGAACTCTTCCTTCTTAAGGATAAAAATAATATAATGCTTTTGTAATATATTTAAGATTCCTGTACATTAATGTGTTATTGCACAGTCACATGCACAAGCACATACTCACACACACTTTCATCCAAGTTGGTAAATAATTATACCAATAGGAAGTCTGTACTCATAGCAATTTCCTTCTTTATTTTAACTAATTATTATTTTCTATGGTGATGAGACAAGCCAATACTAAACTAGTCAAAATACATCATTTTTAAACCTATCAGGATTCATGGATATAGAGTCATAATATATTTCTTACAAAATTTCTGCCTGTTGGATATATGGAGATTTTTTGGATCAGGTAAGATAACACTGATTTTGTAATAAGAGTGTGTGTATGCATGTGTGTGTGTGTGTGTGTGTGTGTGTGAATCTATTTTCAAATATCTCTTAAATTAAATGTCAGGTTCAGCTTAGCACTGGAAAGACAGTCTATGCCTGTCCGAGGAGTACCTGTCAGCTTGTCTTTTGTCCAGTCAAATTGCCAGCTGCTGTCTGGCGACTACTTTAGGCCAAAGGATCACAGAACTCCATGTCAAAACTGCTTCAAAAAAAAGTGGAAGAAAATGTGACACAGTCTATTATTTCTTTTGGAGATTGGATTTTACACTTTGAATTATTTAAGGATATTTTTACCACTTTCCTACTGATAAATCAATATCAGAAATTCATTCAGGGTTAGGCATGGAAAGAGAAGTTGAAATCCATGAAAGTAGTAATTTCCATGAAAAATTGTGTATTTTAGCCTTGTTCTATAGTTGTACTGAAAGTTTTGGTTCTGTTATTTGCAAAAGCAAATTTTTTTTTTTATATTTTTCTATTTGGGGAATTTTCTCATTGAATATCTGTTTAGGTAAAATTTTATTTATGTATGTATCTGTCTATCATCCATCTATTTCTAGCCAGAAAAGACTATGATTAGGATGCTTAGGCTCCATTTTCAGATGATGAGAAAGATATAAGATTCATTCCCCAAAGCAGATCTTTCAGAATTGTTGAGGACATCCAGTGGTGTCAGCAGATGCACCCAGCAGTAGTGGCAGTGTACAGCTGCTCTGGCTGTGTCCACTGTGACACTGTAACCTGACAGCTCTTTGCATTATAATCTTCGCAGTATTTAAAGTTTAGCATCACTGTCCTTCTTTCTGTTAACCTAATTTTCTAACTTTTCTGCCAGCCTTATGAGTTAATCAGTGGCTTTCCAACATTTTTCTTCTACTTGAGTTAGACCTTATTTCTCATGCTTGAAATGACAGAACCTGTACTTAAACAGAAAATTTGCAGTTACAGTTTTAGGTACAAGCTAAATCAAAACTGTTATATTTTCCTTCTGAAATAATTATGGTCATTATAAAATGGCTACAGTTTTAGTCAGTATCACTTTGTTTTATCCTTACAGTGTATGTTGTTAGATGGTAAAATAGCTACAACCACTCTGAATTACTGTTTTGTTTAATATAGAATTTGCATGGTATAACTTTTTCCATTCTTGACTCTCTTCATGTCTGGGTCCCTCCATTTTAGATATGTCTTTTGTAAACCACATAGAGCTGTCAGCTAATGATGTAGGTTCCAACCTTACTGTAGATCACAATTGTTCCTGGTGAAGTGGGAAGTGCCATCAACCATGACTCTCCTCCTATTTGAAAACCAATAACAAGCTCTGGAGAGAAAATCATGTCAGCTGCCACCATCATTAACTGCTTTTCACTAGTAGCAATGTATGTGATCCTTGCAGCAACCTTACTTAAATCATTTAATGCAGGTATAATTGTCTCCATTTTATTGTTGAGTACAGGTAAATCAATTTCCCAAGGAGATGAAAGAAGAAAAACAAAGGTTCAAATATTTATAGCTTGTGATTTTATGATACATTCTTTTTAAAAAGTATTATAACATTTTCATCTATAAATTGAGATTCAATTAATTATCCAGCTTCCTGTAGTCATTTTTGAGTACATCCATTTACTTTTTCACACTTCTATCTTCATATGCCCTTTGATATACGATTCCAATTAACACATTTGCCTAGGAAGCAAATGCTTAAATTTGAGGGAGGGAGAGATAGAGGGAGGTGACATTAAAAAGAAAAATCCCTAAAAGAAAAAACAACAGTAATCTCTGCCCTAATGTGTGTGTGTGTGTGTGTGTACATACTTTTGCCAGACGTTGTTCTATAGGCTTTTAACTGCATAAATTGATATATTAAATCTCAATAGCATCCATATGAAGCAGTAATAAAGTAGTGATTTGTATTATTCTTATTTTGGAGATGTGGAAACTGAGGCAGAGAGAATTAGAGGTCTCTTCCAAGGCTTTATAACTAATAAATGGAAGAGCTGGGTTTAAATCTGAAGCTTTCTGCTTCAGTTTATGCTTTTAACCACTACTCTGAATAGTTTTTTTTTAACCCCACAGGGATTTTGAATAGAAAGTGCTTTGGAAGATATTATTTATTTTGGAAAATTTATTAATAATTTTGGAGAACAATATTAGTTTCCAAAACATCCCTCAAGAAACAAAAGACTGATTTACTGGGATATAAACTCCCTAAGTCTTTTATTTCCTAGTCTATATGTTGTAATAATTTATTTAGTAGACTAAAGATGACACAATACTTATGAAATATGAATAAATGAGCTAACATTTCTTATCTCAAGACACTATGTTTAAACCTAAAGCTAAAAGTAATGCTTTAATTCTCTTTTGTAATCAATAAATTTGAGTACTAGAAATAAAAACAATATCATTTTTCCACAAATATGCATACACTAGGCATTTACCATTCAGCATATAATTGTCCTAAACTCTAGGGATACAGCAGTGAACAAATCACTCGGTAAAATCTGTAATCTAAAAGAATTACATTCTAGAGAGGGTAGATAGACTGTGAACAAATACATAAAGAATAAAATATACTTATCATATATTGGATGGTTGCTACTATGAAGAAAAATAAAGAAGGTAAGCAGTATAGACGGTATTAAAGGCTGGTAGAGGGGTTGAAATTCTAAATTTCTAAGTTTCAGGTGATCAGGGAAAGCGAAATTTATATTTGAAAATCAACATAAAGAGGTAAGGGATAAATGTCCTTGTATTAGAGAGAGAATTCCAGGCAGAAGCAATCACAAAGCAACATTTGTGATTTGGGCAGGTGCCTAGCATATTCACAAATATTAGGAAAGTTGATCAGGCCTATGCAGAAGAAATATTTGCATCTTTTCTTTCTTTCCAAGGATAGAAAGTTGCAGATCTCATGGACTTAAGAGAGAACAGTGAGTATTTTCATTTAAAATAAAAGATACTTAAGACACAAGTTTTTCAACACTATTATATATATTGTTTCTTATGAAACATAAATATTTTTAGTTACGTAAATTAACCTTGACTACTCACAAAAGCTGATTATTTAAATAAATACAAAACACATTACTTTTTACATTATCCCAACCATTCATTTTACACTTCTTTCAAATAACTTTCAAATACAGCTATATCATTCCATAAAATCTATTCACCAGATAAAATATATTTAAAATCACCCAATTATAACAACAAAAAGAAAAGCAAATTTAAAAAATGAAAACAGCTTAAGAGATCTCTTCTAACATTAAGCATACCAACATTCACATTGTAGGGATTCCAGAAGGAGAAAAGAGAGAGAAGGGATCAAAAATGTATTTGAGGAAATTATGACTTAAAACCTCATGAACCTGAAAAAGGAAACAGATATTCAGGTACAGGAATCACAGAGTCCCAAAGAAGATAAACCCCTCAAAACACACCGAGAAATATAAGTAAAATTGCAAAAGTTAAAGATAAAAAGGGAATTCTAAAGGTAGCAAGAGAAAAACAAAGAGTTATATAAAAGGGAACTCCTCATTAGGCTATGAACTGATTTGTCTGCAGAAGCATTATTGGCCAGCAGAGAGTGGTGTGATATATTCAAAGTGCTGAAAAGAAAAACCTACAACCTAGGATACCCTACCCCACAAGATTATCATTTAGAATTGAAGGAGAGCTAAAGAGCTTCTCATACATGAAACCCATGGTAACCACAAATCAAGAACCTATATAGATACAAAAATAAAAAATAAATAAATAAAAAGAAAGGAACTCAAGCATACAACTAAAAAAAATCATCAAACCAAAAGGGAAGAAACAAAGAGAAGGAATGAACAGAGGGAAAACTATAAAAACAACTGGAAAACACATTATAAAATGGCAATAAGTATATAGATATCAATAATTAACTGCCAATGAACTAAATGATCCAATCAAAAGACACACACTGGCTAAATGAATTTAAAAAGCAAGGCTTTCTATATGCTACTTCAAGGGAATCACTTCAGAGCTAAAGACAAACACAGACTGAAAGTGAGGGAATGGAAAAAAGATATCTCATATAAATTGAAACAATAAAAAAGTAAGTGTAGCAATTCTCATATTAGACAAGATAGACTGTTAAAACAAAGCCTATAACAAAAGAAAATTAAGGTCATTTTATAACGACAAATAGATCATGACAAGAGGAGGAGATAAAATTTGTTCAAATATATGCACTGAATATATAAAGTATGTTAGGAGCACCTAAACATACAAAGCAAATACTAACAGACATAAAGAGAGAAATTGATAATAATACAATAATAGTAGGCAACTTTAACACCCCACTTACATCAATGGACACATCATCCAGGCAAAAATTCAGTAAGAAAACAGTGGCCCTAAAAGACACAATTGGTAGTTGGACTTAAAAGATACCTATAGGACATTACATCCAAAACCAGTGGAATACACATTCTTTTCAAGTGCACATGGAACATTATCCAAGGTAGGTCATATGTGAGGCCACAAAACAAGTCACAACAAATTTAAGACGGTAGAAATTATATCAAGCACTCTTCCTGACCACAATGGTATGAAATTAAAAATCAATTATAGAAAGAAAAATGGGAGAAGAACAGATATGTGGATACTAAATAATGTTACTAAATAGCCAATAATGAAATGAAAGAGGAAATCAGAACATAGCTATAGACAAATGAAAATGGAAACCAAACTTTCCAGAATCTATGGGATGTTGGAATCCTACCAACATATAAAGAGCTAATACCTATTCTTCTCAAAATATGCCCCCTAAAATTAAAGAGGACATAACATTCCCAAATTCATTCTACAAGGCTACAATTACCCTGACACCAAAACCATAAAAGCAGTACATAAAAAGCAAAATACAGGCCAATATCTTTTATGAATATAAATGCAAAAATCCTCAACACAATATTAGCAAACCAAATCCAATGATATATAAAATGATCAAGTTAGATTTATTCCAGGGACCCAACAATGGCTCAATATTCACAAATTAATGTGGTACACACATAAAAAAAGGAAAAACTAAAACCACATGATCATCTCAATAGATGCAGAAAATATTTGACAAAATTCAACATCCATTCATGATAAAAACTCTCACCATAGTGGATATAAAGGGAATGTATCTCAACATAATAAAGTCCATTTACAATAAACCTACAGGCAACATAATACTTAATGGTAAAAAGCTGAAAGCCTTTCCTCTAAATTCAGGAACAGGACAAGATTACACACTTTGCCATCTCTATTTAATGTGGTATTGGAATGCTAGTCAGAACAATCAGACAATAAAAATAAGTAAAAACATCCATGAAAAAGAAATATATCCAAATTGGAAGGGAAGAAATAAAACTGTCACTATTTGCAGATTAAATAATATTTTATATAGAAAACCCTGAAGTCTCCACCAAAAAATTCTTAGAAGTAATAAATGAATTCAGTAAAGTTGCAGGATATAAGATTAATACAAAGAAATCTGTTGCTTTTCTATATATTAATAATGAAGCAATAGAAAGTAAAAGAAAATTCCATTTAAAATTACATCAAAAAATAAAATACCTAGGAATAAACTTAACCAAGGAGGTAAAAGACCTATACTTTGAAAATTATAAAACACTGATGAAAGGAAACTGAAGTTGACACAAAGAAAGGGAACAGTATACTGTGCTCTTGAATTGGAAGAAGCAGTATTATTAAAATGCTCATACTACTGGAAGTAATGTACAGATTTAATGCAATTCTTATCAAAATACCCATGGCATTTTTTAAAGAACTAGAACAAATAATACTAAAATTCACATGGTACCAGAAAAGACCCTGAATTGCCAAAGCAATCTTGAGAAAAAAGAACAAAGCTGGAGGTACGACCTTCTCAGATTTCAGACTACACTATGAACCTACAGTAATCAAAACGGCATGTATTGGCACAAAAACAGACACATATATCAATGGAACAGAATAGAGAGACCAGAAACAAGCTGACACACCTGTGGTCAATTAATGTATGACTAAGGAGACAAAATATACCATAGAGTAAAGTCAGTCTTGTCAATAAATGATGCTTGGAAAACTGGACAGCTATATGTAAAAGAATGAGATTAGAATTTTTCCTCACACCATATACAAAAATAAATGCAAAATGGATTAGACCCAAATGTAAGGCCAGAAACAATAAAAGTCATAGAAGAGAACATAGGTAGAACATGCTTTAACATAAATCATAGCAGTATTTTTTGGATCTCTCTCATAAGACAAAACAAATAAAAGCAAAAATAAACAAAAGGAACCTAATTAAACTTAAAAGCTTTTGCACAGCAAAGGAAACCATGGACAAAGCTAAAAGACAACTCAGGGAATGGGAGAAAGTATTTGTAAACAATGTGACTGACAAAGGGTTAATATCCAAAATATACAAACAGCTCATAAAATTAATTAAAAAACCCCACAACACAATAAAAAAATGGGCAGAAGACCTGAATGGACATATTTCCAAAGAATACACACAGGTCTTCAGGCTAACAGGCACACAAAATGTTGCTCAACATCCCTAATCATTAGGGAAATGCAAATCAATACGACAATGAGTTATCATCTCACACCTGTCAGAATGGCTATCAACAAAAAGTCTACAAATTACAAGTGTTGATGAGGATGTGAAAAGGGATCCCTTGTACACTGTTGGTGGGAATATAAATTGGTGCAGCCACTATGGAAAACAGTATGGAGGTTCCTCAAAAAAATTAAAAAAGAACTACCATATGATCACAAATACCACTTCTGGGAATATATCCAGAAAAAACAAAAACACTAATTCAAAAAGATACAGGTACCCCAATGTTCACAGCAGTCCTATTTACAAAAGCTAAGATATGGAAGCAACCTCAATGCCCATCAACAGACAAATGGATTAAGAAAATATTGTATACACACACACACACACACACACACACATTTTACTCAGCCATACAAAAGTATCAATTTCTGCCATTTGTAGTGACACAGAGGAACTTAGAGAATATCACGTGTAGTGAAATGAGAAAGACAAATACTGTATAATATCACTTAAATATGGAATCTAAAAAAAAAAACAAATGAATGTGTATAGCAAAACATAAACAGACTCGCAGATATAGAAAACAAACTATTGGTTACCAGTGGGGAGAGAGAAGGGGAAGGGGCAAGATTGGGGTATGGCATCAAAAAGATACAAACTACTGTGTATAAAATAGATTAAATACAAGGATATACTGTATAGCACTGGAAATTATAGCTGTCATATTGTAATAACTTTTAGTGGCGCATAATCCTAAAACTACTGAATCACTCTGCTGTATACCTGAAACTAACATGATATTATAAATCAATTATATTTTAAATAAACAAAGTATTTAACACAAATATACATTTTACAAATTTTTAAAAAATTATTGCTTTACTATGGATACATATTTGTAATATACTTAGAAATACAGTTTAATTTGGTAATTTCTGTATCCAATGCAATCTATTACAGATGCTCATTGAATTAGCACTATTAGCTTGTAAGGCAATATACAAGCTTGTACTCTATTGTCTTCAGCTTCTTCAATGAAGTTGATGCTAATTTTTAAATTTCTCTTAAATTACTTGAAAGTATTAGGCTAGGGGAAGTGTTCTCTATGTCTAAAATCTATTGACCACACAATGTTTATTTAGATATTTTGAGCACATGATGTTTATAGAGCACATGAGTTTTTTAAAAATGTCAGCGAAAGATACCTATTACCTAAATTATGTTTAAAGTTTTCCATTCTACCTTGAAGTGGTACTTCTTATTGCTACACAGGGAAGAAAACTTCTTTGACAAGGACTGGTTGGTTTTGCTGCCTTTCCAAAATTTCTGCCTAGATTGGTTTGGTAAGGGTGAGACAAAAGTTGACGAAATACCTGGCTGTTTCATAGAACTCCACAAAGGAGTTCTGGTTGTACTAAAGTATCACTGAGAAGGGAGAGAAGAGGACAGATTCAGGCACTAGGAACAAAATAGTCTTAACAGGACTTAGCCCTTCTACATATGTACAGTTCGAGAGAAAGTATGCCAAGGATTTATCATCATTCAGCTTTCTGCTTCAGCAGCTTTGGAGATGTCAGTGCCATTTTCTGAGACAGAAAACTCAGGAGAAGTTTGTCAAGGTAAGATAAATTGAGTCTTGAATATAACTAAATTTGAGATGCCCTTGAGGTTTAAAAACACAGGTAAGTGACAGCAGGTAAATGTAAGTCTTGAGATGGGAAGGAAGCCTCTCAGATGGAGATTTTGGAGGGGAGTCATCACCATATAGAGAGGTAGTAATTGAAGATACAGCGGTGAGAAATCTCTAAGGATGAATATGTATATACTTTTTCTCTAGCTTTATATACATAGAAGGAACAAGTCCTGTTAAGACTGTTCTTACTAGTGCCTGCATCTGTCCTGTTATCTCCATTTTCAGTGATAATACATTAATACAGACAACCGTAACTCTTTTGTGGAGTTCTATGAAACAGACTGGTATTTGACCAACTTTTATTTGACTCCCACCAAACCAATGTCCAAAATACAGCCAATGATATTTTCTTAAATACGAATGTCACTGTGTCATTCTTTTGCTAAAAAAGTTTTCCATGTGCTACTCTATTTTTCTAGAAAACTCTCATCAAGTATCTAGTATCTCTTTAAAGTATCTAGTTTCTCATCATTCTTTAGTTCATAGCATAGACTTGAGTTCTTTGAAGAATTTACACCGAAGAAGCCTGGTTTAGTTTCTCTAAACACATTACTTATCACCATGAATTTTAACTCCTTGATAACTATTCTTCCTCTACAAAGTAAAAACACTAAGAGAAGATATTGTCTAACTTTCATATGCAAAGCTGAGCATAGTGTTAGATTCAACAATACTCAGTGTTTGCTGAAGTGAATTACTCTCTTACAGCAGATGTAGTTAAAAAGAATATATGAGTCAAGTCCTATTTTGAATCAGGCAAAGCACTAGATACTATAGAAATGTTGGATATGTAGTGAAGCATTAAGTTGCTGCCCTCAAGTAGTCAATGTAGGCCATGCAAAGTATAAACTCATGCAAAATAATGAATAGTAAGCTGTTTACCTACTGCCAAATACGTAATACTGGGAATAATTTTTATAGAAGATCAATGAAGCACAAACTAATAGTTCTATAATGCTTCTTTCTAGACCCCAATTAAGCCCATTTTCTTGGCTGTCAATAGTGTTATTTCCATGATAAATGAGAATCAGGCATTCAATCTGAAAAACAAGTAAGCATTTTATGAATAAACACATTCATTTACATTTGGTTATATAATGCATATTGAATTTCCCTCATGTGCTCCGTACTGTGCTAAATGTTGGAGACAAATAGCCAGTAGTCTTGAATAGTTTACAAGGTAATGAGGGAAAAAGACAAGTAAATACATAATTTAAAACAATATGGTGATTTTAATGACAGCCATGTGCAGAGGGCAAGAGTCAGTATCAAGACTAGCTTGAATATCCATGCATCTCTGATATATTCAAGGAAATGGGTGGTATTATAATGATTTAGGGCAACTGAATTAAGCTGAATGAAATGTCCAGATGTCATCATTATAATATTATCACTTAAATTTAACAGCTATTTTCTGATATCCTCAGTATGAAAATTTCTAATCATAACACTACATCTCTCTTATTTGATAAAACATAGATATATCAAGAGTTGCAGTGAAAATGAGGAATTATTATTTTAATAACTTGTGGATACTTTTATCTCATAAATATTTACAGTGTAGAGTATTCCTTAACAAAGCCTTATATTCCATCTGAATTTTATATTTATATTTTTCAATCTTTTATAGGCTAAGCAAATGCTGTCCAGAAATTAAATAGCAAATGGGGAAATTTTAATAGTTTTAGTGATTTAAAGCTTTTCTAATAATTACGCAGAGATGGTTAAATCCTGTTTACAAACTAAATTATTAGTAAAAGAAAAACTTTTAGTTATGAAATTGATGTGATTCTTGTAAGACAGCCTTTATAAATATTCCAATAATGTAAAATCATTTCTAAAAGCACAAATACATGGAGCCAACTTAAAAGGCAAGTTTCCTTCCCTGCTGTTTTAGTGCTTTGAACTTAGAGCAATTAGTTTAAGTTAGTTTTCAGTCAATATTGAAGTTACCATTTTATGTAAAACATTTTTAAATTTCTGCCAATTATCCCCCTTTGGGGCATAATTAAAAACAAAAAATTATTAGGAAGTTCATGTCAATTACTGAAAAAGAAGACTAATGTCATCTGCTAAAGAAGGCACATTTCACAGCACCTCATGTAGGCAGGGGAAAAGAAAGTAGTTTCCTTCGTAACAACCTTGAAAACAGATGTGAATAAGTAGTAATTCCCCAGAAGCAAAACCGATCTATGGGAACTTCACAAGACACACGTTGCCAGCCAGCAGTGCCGCACATGCGAAATGCTGCTGAAGGAGCTGGAGGTCATCCTGATAGCAGCATCCCAGTGGAGAAGGCAATGGCACATGGATATAGATTTCCCTGCCAAAACCAATTACTGTTTAACACCTTTCCTTGACCCCAGGACAGTTTCTTCTCTCTAAGGACTAAAAACTGGGATCAACTACATGACATTAATAATATTAAATTCCAAAGAGGGAATCATTGAAATGTTTAGTTACTCACATAAGTATCATCCTGCAGCAAGTTAATAAAATAATATAATGAAAAGATGTTTTCATCAAGAGAACCCAGGATTAACTCAGACAGCTTTCTTGATATTTCATATAAAATGTGTGTGGATATCTGTGATTCCATTTCTACATTCTTATATTTTCATACTGACAATTATTTTAAAGTGATAGTACAATAAACCATAAGTCCACTTACACTTTGGTTAATTTTATGCATTTCCCGTATTTTTCAAAGTGATTTCCATGTGATACAACTTAGTGCATTAATTGCCATTATTGTGCTCCTCAGGCCTATCACCTTAAGGATATGCAATTTTTGCAGAAATTTCATTAATGGTTTAACTCCCCACCAGAATTGTAGAGATGTTAGAGTCAAAGCATTTAGGACCAAAGAGCTTAGTAGAACAGTCCCTTCACTTCATACAGGACTTTATCATCACCAGGTCCTAGGTCTTCTACCAGGGTAAATGGGTGAGACCAGGTTCAGCTAACAGATATGATATTATTCTTGGAGCCACTGTTCCCTCTGATGGTCATTGATTGTTAATGTGGCGTCCTGTCACATAAGAGAATCAGAGTACACCAAAGTTTTCTTTTGCCTTCTTTCCCCACTCACACAATTTATCAAACTTACCCCAGTCATTGGGCATGGTTAGTGGCCTTTGAAAGTTTTAAGTAAATTTTGTCGATTCATTCTATTATATAGGCATATACGTGTATGTATATGTATAGAACACACATGTCTGCATGTACGTGTAAAATGTGAGTGTATGCCATTAGGTTTGTTAAGTGCTCACAGAAGTGATAATTAGACAGAAGAGTAGTATTTGTCTTTTTTTTAGAGTGATATCTAAAGATTACTGAGTATCTAAAGAACACTTGATCCCTTTGAAATTCATTATATCATCTGACTTTGTTGTAAAAAAAAGTCAATAAAATTAATTGCATATTATCTTAAAATTAGTTACAAATATCAGATGATGCTAGTACTGTAGACATTATCCACTAAAACTCAGCCTCTTGGCATTTTCATAAATAAATTTTTGTGACTTTTCTTTAAAAGATATTATAGATTTGGTAACACTACATTCCTCTGCGTTAAGTACAGGTGAGATATTACAAAAAAAAACTTTGATTTAATATAGTTTTTTAAATGACACAAGGAACCAAACAGCAATTACTCCATCTTGTATATATAGATTTTGTATTGCAATACAAGTTTTAGGTTAGTTTTATGGAAAGGCATACACTATTTTGAAGAGATTAATATATACACAATTACTGGGGCAGGAAACATACAAAATTAAACTAGAGCATCTTGTGGTACCAGAAAGTAAGGAAGTGTTCAAAAAGAAAATCAACAAACAAATAAACAAACAGCCCACCCTGCAATGATGAGTATCTGTCAAAGGGAAACCAAATGAAAGAGCTCTTAATGGTCAAACCTGGAACAATTACAGCAAAAAAATTAAGTTCGTAGTATTGTATTATAATCTAAAGTATCAAATAAAGATTCATGAGTCCATACTGATATAAATGTCTGAATATATAAATAAATAGGAGAAATGATACAAATATCTCGTATAGAAGAATTCCAAATAACAACTAGTTATTACACACTCAAGGTACCAGATTGTAACTCCTCACATTGTGGGGCTGTGCTGAATGACTTCCTTGCAAAGAGTACAGTATGGAAAGGGGAAAAAAGAGGAACTCTATAGTGGAGACACGTGAAAAGCACTGCTTCAGTCAGATGATCAAGATCAACATCAATAGTAAGTCATAGTATGATGTCACATGATGAAAATCACAATGTACTTCTGTGCTTTTCTCATGCTTCTAAGCACTTATCCATAGATTTGGGCAAACTTTGGGAAGCTTCATGTGCACCGTATAGTACTACTTAGATTTTGTCTCTTTAGCTCTTGCAAGTATTTCTATATATGCCCTAATAGAAGTCAGTTATTCAGATATTTTTAAAACTATATTTAAATTGTAAAATCTTATTAAAGTAAGATTTTATTATCTCATATTTTACACCTATACCTAATGACCATGAATATTCTAATAGCTATAAATAGCTCTTTTTAATATTTTAATTTACTTATTTTCAGACATTTACTCTTCACGGGGCATCTAGACTATAAACAGAAAAGAAGGAAACAAGAGAACAACATGATTCTTTTTAAGAATTTAGAGTATGTTTTTGGGAAAAAAATAAAAAATATCTTCAAAGGGACTTCTTATCATAGTGTTTTCAGTAACACTCTGTTGATGCCTTAAAATTACAGCTTAAAGCAAGAATTATAGGCATAAAAATAAGAAATAGTTTGAATATCCTCCCTACAGACACCATTTTCATTGTTATTTATTGAGTTACCAGGGACGAATTTCTCTCTGTGAAAGCATAAAGTAGGGAAGGGTCCCTGAACATTGAAATCTGAGTATGAGAAGAATCTGAAATTTACATTGAATGATAGAAAATGATTCTATTACTGCTCTTCAATGTATTATATATGCCAGTGCTTATTTGATGCATCCTAACCAGCTTTTTACTTAATTGTTCTGTTCTACTTAATGCGGGTAAAATTCAGTATTTTCTCCTGCGAATGAAAATCACTCCTTTACATGAAGTCTTGGGATCCCACTTTTATTTTATGTTGCAGTTTCAATGATATTAACCAGAGACCAAAGCTCCTGTCTTCAAAACTCACTTTGCATTTGGCTGTTCTCAGGGGAACGATGCCTACACTGAAAAGTGGCAAAAGTTAAAACACTAGTATTTATTTAGATCACATTTAAATAAAAACCCTGTGTAAAGGCAAGTATTCAATAAGAATATCTGAAAGGAAGCTGCCAAAATAAAACCCTCAGAAGAAGAATGTTTCCATTCTATTTCCATATACATGACATCGGGGAACATACAGAGAATGTGAACATGGGAAATCCCATTTAATTTCCCTACTGCAAACAAAAGAGCAAATTGGCATAAAAAGACATCTTTAGTCTTAGCATGACTTTTGTAAAATGTAGGACCAAATAATTTCTCCCAAATGAACAATGACCACAATTGGACACAACTTCAACTTCATGTAAAGTGGGTAGGACTTGTCCGTGTTGCATACATAGCTTGCACTTTGTTCCCGGTTCCTCGCCAGGTATATTTGATACAGATTGTGTCAGCATCAAGGACAAGACACCAGAAGGGACTGGGGAGCGGATGTACTCAGTATAGCCTACTGCCCATAACTTTAATCTTACAAATACTCTGGGGAGAAGCACTAATAATGTACTTCTGGGATAAAAATCCTAACTTATCAGAAAATTTAATTCTGTGAAATTTGAAATTTGTAACTTGTAATTTATTATTTGGTTTGTGGGTCATTTTGAGGATCTGATTTGGGCTAAGAAAGCCTTTATAAAAATGCATGTGTTTGTCATGCTTTCTCAGGATATTTGAAAATTCCCCAGAGTGCATATATCCAAATGGAGAACGATTGGAACTTAAGTTTTACAACTTCTGCACAGAATTTCATCATTCAAATAAAAACAATAGGTAGATAAGAAGATTATAACAGATGATTAATAGATATCAGGTGTCCGTGTCTGTCATTTTTGTTCTTTATGGTATTTTGCAACATCTTAACCAGGCCTTGTTTGTCAGTGAGATCTTGGGATAATGAAGCCAAAATAGATTTTAAAAATATTTTTGAGCAGATTAAATACATAAAGGCCATGAAATGTATTCTAAATCATAGGTAAAGTACACAGCTATAAGAATTTTTTTTTAAGTGAATGATTAAGACAAAGAACAAACACTCCTAGTTAGAAAATCAACTCAATGGAGTGAAATCAAGTAAATTATCCCTTGTCTATTATTTTGGAATCTAACAAAGATCTGAAAATAAAAGGTTTTTTGGAAGTGACAAACTTTTGGCTACAAAATCTGAAGTGAATTCTAGTGAACCTATGTATAATCATTATTGAACAGTCTTTTTCTTCCTATTCCCTTCTGAGAATATATATACATATTTTTTTTAATGTAAACTTTTACCTTTCTGAAATCTGAAAGAAAAGCTTCTGAAATACATCTGACACTTCAACAAGGATCACTGAATTAGTCTAAGAAAAATACATTTAATTATACATTTCATTTTTTAGATTGCCATTCTTCTACCATTTTGTTTTTCAGTACTTTCTCTTTTTCTGTTGCAAAGAAAGAGCACCCCAGTGTCATTACCTGCTGAAGACCAGGATTTCTGTGTATTACTGGGAATTTACTGTCTACTAAGTAAAGGCATAGTCAGATTTGGAGTATCCTGTATGCTTATCAGGTTACTAATTTTATTAAGATCAGAATCCTCATTCAATAATAAAAACAAATATATTATACACATCACAGGTTATTAGGAGAATTAGTGTAAGCAAAATTTTGTGAAGTAGGTAAATACTTAGTACATTTCTATTTGTATTCAATTCTATAACTACTTCAGAGGGAATCTGGAAGATATTAATAAAGTGACATCTGCCAAAATATTCTTGTTCTATTAATAATTTATAATTGATGAATTATTAATAAAAGCTGTTCCATTAATAATTAAGATGTGCAGAATCAAAATCTGTTCATTCTCCAATGGAATGACAACAATAGTAACAAAACAATGGCAGTGATAAAAATAACAATAAGAATTATAGGAAATCCTTAGTAGTACTTAGTCTTTGCCTGGTGCTTTCCTAAGCATTTTACATGTATTGATAATTTAACTTTTCTGGAAAACCTTATGCATTAGATACAATTATAATGTTTTGTTGTTGTTGTCGTTGTTTGCAGAACAGGCACACATGTAAGTAATTTGCTGAAAGTCACACAGCTAGTAAAGGATAGAGTAGGCGCTCTTAACTATTGCGCTATATGGTTGCTACGGGAAGCCAATTATGTCCTAGATATGTTTTATGGGAATAGCAACACAGCATTTTAGGAAATAATTTCTCCTATTAAAACACTAATGCCTCACTAAAATACTATTGTATGGTCAGTATTTTTATTTTCCATGACTGGTTGGTAAACAGTTTTTCTGTGGGGTGCAAAATCGAATTTTTTCATTCTGGCAGATAAGAATCACATGCTTATGCTTCATTAATATGGTTTTAAATATCATTTCATAAACTCCAACTATTATAGAGAGCTTTTAAAAAATGCTAATGGCCTTGTTAATTAAAACTCAATGTCTATCTTCCACTTTTCTTTTGAACCTGGGGTAATTTTTTTTTCATTCTTCTGTGTCTCATAATAATTAGTTATAGAGTCATAGTTTGAAGCTCAGGGTATTCCTTTCAGGAAAAAGAAAGTTGTACATAGTTTAAAGGATAGAGCTTACATAAAATTGCCTTATATCATTGTGTTTCTGCATAACGTGTGCTGAAAAACAATGCAGCCCACCTTGCCTAATTATCTTTAGGACACTGAACAACTTGCTATGAACACCAGACAATGCTGCCTGCATTTCCCAGAGCATCCAGACACGTACATGCAGAATTTGATCATGCGATGTGCTTGTGAATTAAGTAAAACAGCAAACCATTACAGCAATTGTCTATTCCTAGAGGTATTCCCCGTTAGTCATTCCACTCCTTTTAATGCTCTGCTGCACTGTCTGCTCGGCTTTGTTTTGTATTCCCAGCTGCTACTCAGTTCTTGGCTCTGACAGCTGGATTATGAGTGGTATTTGAGGTTAATTAAATCAGTAATGAATTTTTAAATAGAGGTACAAAATTAGGGCAGGAAGACCTAGGAGAAAAGTCAAATATACTGAGTGTAGTGTAGGGGAGAAACCAAGTATGTTGCCCCAGTTAGAGAGGAGCAGTGCCTGCTGGAACTGTCCAGAGTTTATTCAAGGAAGTACACGTTCACCCTAAATGGAGAATCCATCACTCATTGTAACATCATAGGCAGAATAATACTGGGTTAGTATCACTGGATCACACAAAGTATTAAAAAAAAAATCCCGCTGTGATTTCTGAACTTTTGTTAATATTTGTGCTTGGCATTATTTTTGACAAGACTTAGAACACCACCTGTGCAAACATAATAGCTGTTTTTCTTCTGAAAGTTACATATTAAAATGAGGAGTACCAAGCTTCATTCATAACAGTGCAGAATTTTTGTTTGTTTATTTGTTAGTTTTTAATAAAAGAAGGAAAGATGTTTAGGAGTAGTTTAAAATTATCTCCAAACTTTGCAAAAGTAACCTTTTTACGTACTCCCTTTTTTTCCAAGAAGACAAACTTCTTTAACATATCATCTTTTCCTTTTTTTTTATCCTGCACCACTAATGCTAATCTAAACTTTTCATTTTTAAATTTAGATTTCATGTTAAATGTAGTCTAAAATTGGAATTTTAAATTTAGAGTTTATGGTAACTTCATCAGTCCTGTAAGACAAATGAAAATGTCAAATCTCTGCGAATATTGGCATCTATGGGGTATTATGGTAATATTCTGTAATAAGATGCATACTCTAGCAATTTGTCAACCCGTATTTGACAAAGAATAACATGTATATAAGAGTACTTTTAACATTTTTTGATGAAAAAAGGTTGTTTTATTTAACAAATTTTCATTCAATCAATGAGATGTAACAGAGTATTTAATATATTCTCACTATGTACTCAGTACTATGTCTGTAGAACTGACAATAACTACAATTCAAATGGGGGCTTCTACTTCCACGCATGAGTGAGTGACTAAACTGGACTATATGCCAAAGTAAACACATGGAAAACTAGACAAAATATATAATACTCTTTTCAGAAATAGGACAGAAGGAAGAATAGGACAGTGATCCCTGCATTAACAGAAAACAATAGGTTAACCCTGTAATCCCCTTGACTTTCCAAAACATGGCACACAGAGGAAACCAAGCAGAGCCAAGTTCAGGGATCCTGTCAGCTGGAATCTGTAGGGAAGCACAATGGAGAGGAAGAAGCTAGAAAGAGCTATAAACTTGTGTCCCCTAGAGTATGGAACTGACTATTGTCACACAGGCATAGGGTGAAATTACAGAGGGCAAGAAAAGAATAACAAGGGAGATGAAACAGTTCATACATGACTAACAGCCTCTAAAATTCCATCTAACATGAATGGTGAGTTCCTATTGAATGTTTGTTGAGACTCAAGAAGGGGTAGCTGGTAGTTAAGGTTAATCTGGCCTATAGTGAAAGTTCAATGAAACCTGCATTTACAAAGAAGGAAAACCAGCCTCAAATATTCAGCTGATTCACAAGGAACTTCAATGACTGCCCAATCAAGTCTAAAACCCTGTTCCATGGTGTGAGTTTCTGTTTAGACTGCTTTTCTTACACCAGTGAAATAAAATGACAAGTTAATAAGATGAGTAAGAGGCAGGACCACTGTAAGGTTTAGAAGAGGAGACTTCGTTATCCTTATAATGTATATGGAAGGGAGATACTAAAGGACTGTTGGTGGAAAATTATAAAGCATCTCTTGGAGTTGTGCAGTCATGGCTTTACAGTGTAATAAGTTGTCACACTTGTAAGATTATCTACACAAATTTATAATTGCTCCTATGAACAATAAAAAAGACGGATTCTTGGAATTTCCTAGGGGTGTATTTTCCATGTGAGGTCAACTATGGGGGAGACAGGCAAGAGGTTAAAAGTTTGAGTGCAGGTATAGGGTTCTGGGAAAGACATTTATGTTGCCTGGAACTCAGTTTTCTCATTTATAAAAAGAGATGGTTGTTTCTAATGATTCTGTGCAATTTAAACAGTTTTATGAGTTATCTATCTGTTTCATTACAATAAGATGAATTTTAGTTATTGGTTAGAAACGGGAAATTTATGGAGACAATTAGATACTGAGGTTTGTTTGATTTCTCTATTTACACTGAAAAAATTTTAGTAGAAATGTGGACCTAAGTTCCTTAAGAGAGAGTTCAAATTTTGGAAAGGGTCTAAAATATTTATTCTGCTAAAATGTAACCATAGAAAATGAAAGATAACTGTTTGTTATACTCTGTTGAGTAAAGAAGGTCTGAGAAGAAACAGAGATAATAATGGTAGTTGGAATCCAGGCTTAATATAGAAGCTCTCATACTAAGCAGAGGACTGATTTCATTGTAAATATTATGCTTCTATATCAGGCAATTATTTTTTCAATTTTTTAATAAGCAAGTATGCTTACTGATAAATGCAACAGATGCTATCTTAGGATTATTCACATGTTACATATAACTAAAAGGTTTATTGATGCAATATTCATGATTTTATCGTGAAGATAAAATAGTCTGAATATCAACTGAAAAAAGAAGATATAGTTGCCCAATGAAGCACTTCAAAATGAAAAGTGTAATGTATCATGATGGCATTTAAATTTAAAAGGCCATGCCTTTCTTCCAGTTTTGCTTTTAATTTTAATTATAAAATATCTGGCTTAATGAAAGCGTTTATTAAGATTATAATGTTACCCTTTCTCTCTGGAATGAGATGTATATGATTTTTCATGGGACTATTATTCAAATGACAATGATGCTACTCAGTGGCTACATAGCATAGATTTTATTTTCCAAAATATTATGGAGATAGTTTTTCAAAGATGTTACAGATTATCTTTGCAGATGCAAGAAAAAATACCCTTTTTCAATACCATAAAGTAAAGTTTATATTTTTGAGCAGTAAAAACATTCATTTTATATCTGAGGCTATGTAGTCTTATTAAATCAAAGACCAAAGGCATTTACATAGTTGAATTAAAATTCTTAAATTACAGTTAATTCCATTTTTAAAACGTCTTATTATTTTTATTATAATATCAGAAGTGAATGGAAAAAAATTAAAGTACAAAGTGGCTTCTATATCTCTGTGACTATTGTGTCTCTCTCCTCTCTTCTTCTCTATTCAAATGATTAAAATATACGCACCCCAGGAAAGAAAGCTGAGAAATATCCTTGATTCTGGGGAGAGGATAAGAAACAAATCTAAGTTCCTCTGCTGAAAAATATCACAATCTAATGTTTTTATTTGTATATGGGTTCCTATGTGTATATAGAAACCTGAATGTCTATAGTAAGGGGACAATTTAAAAAAAAACAAAACAGAGGTTAAATGCAGGACATTTCATTCGAAGTACAGCAGAGGTTGAGTTTGATTCTAAATGCTAGGACCAGGAAACTCTTTGTGTTGGATGTAACATTTCAGTGAAAAGTTGAATCAGGAATAAGACATCTTTAGGCTTAGCAAGGTAGGAAAAATGAGATAACGGGATGAGCATTAGCAGAGATGTGAAAATGCACAGTATTTTCAGGGGGCTAGGGGAAGTTCAGATAAAATATTTGAGGCAAGAACTGGCTATAATATTGAACAAATTAGATTCAAATTATGAAAGGTCTTAAATTATTTGCTAAGGAATTTGATCTCTATTTTCTAAATAGTTGAGAACCATAGGGGATATTTAAGAAAGTAAGTGACAAATTCAGATCTCTATCGGGGAGGAAAATTCTAATGAAAATATGAAGGATTGACTGGAGAAAGAAGAGTGTCCTGGGAATAAATGAAAGACTCACAATAATAAAATGATAGAGAAGTAGTTGAAGTGAGAACAGGATGTTAAATGAAAAATATTCACTATTATTTGTTTGAAAGTTTAATTTGAGTTTGTGACTGAAATGACCACATCAATATAAAGACATCCACCTGTTGCTTATATGTATATCTATATTAGTTAAGTCATATATTATAATTTAGTTTCAAGTGTTTACAATTTTTAGTCATTACATTACAGTCATTACATTATTTTATTGAGTGTTGAATGTGTGATAAGATAAATGAGAGTGCCTGTGATATATACTTCAAAATGTATAGATACTAATAGGTTATTTATCATAGATTAAAATAAACTTATGGCTTATTTGTAAGATTTTATATATTAAAAAATCAAGCTTACAATTATACGTGTTTTTTACCTGACATATGCTTCAGTCTGGCAGCTGACATGAGCAATACTCATATTGAGCCTTTCTTTTTATGCTTAGTCTTGAAAACAACATTTAGCTGAAAATATACTCCTGTTTAAATCAAGGATTTAGCATACTTGCTGTCTGCAAATGGTCACATTGCCTCTTTTTTTTTAATTGAAGTATAGTCACAGTTTCAATTTTCAATTTCAATGTGTCAATTTCTGGTGTACAGCATAACGTCCCAGAGGCATACATATATATTCATATATTTGTTTCCATATTATTTTTAATTAAAAGTTATAATATATTGAATATAATTTCCTGTGCTATACAGAAGAAATTTGTTTTTTTAATCTATTTTTATATATAGTGGTTATCATTTGCAAATCTCAAACTCCTAAATGTATCCCTTCCCACTCCTTACCCTGGGTAACCATTAGATTGTTTACTATGTCTGTAAGTCTGTTTCTGTCTTGTAGATCATTTGTAGTTCATTAGTGTCTTCTTTTTTTCTTTCTCTCTTTCTTTCTTTCTTTCTTTCTTCTCTTTCTTTCCTTCCTTCCTTCTTTCTCTCTTTCTTTTAGATTTCACATATGAATGATATCATATGGTATCTTTCTTTTTCTTTCTGGCTTACTTCACTTAAAATGACCATCTCTGGGTCCATCCATGTTGCTGCAAATGGCATTATTTTAATCCAGATAACATTTCCTCTGCACTTGGTTCCTTAGTTTTGCACATATTGAGGTTCAAAGTTGACGGCAAACCCAAATACTAAAACCATCTGTCAGGATCCAGGGGCGTTTGTTATTACTCACTGCTTCCTCATGGTGTAAGGTCAATACTACAACAAGGTATGACTGAATAAATATTCAATAGGAAAATACATTGTCTCAAAGTAGGAACTGCCCACTGTCAATACAATCAGTAACAAAGGATCAGGCTATGCTGCCCCTGGGGATTGATTCCTTTGGGGTGCTGAGAAATTTCAACTGAAGAATAGCATTTGTTAGAAGTGGCATCATTTAATGGTATCTTTCCAGATAAAGTTTATAGTTTCTCAAACACTCTTACTTCAGCATAGGTAGCAAATTATATTTAAAAATAAAGAAAAATAAAAAGAACATTTGTCTTGATCCATATGTGGTACTTGCTACATAAGTTTAGAGTATTATCAGTAGAATGTTGGCTTAGGAGATAGTTAATTCTAAGTAGAACAAAGTTAAATGTTAAAGGCTTCCTCTCAGGAACTAGGGTGAAACATGACAAACTATATTAAATATTATTTTCCTTGTCTAAAAGTGCAACAATTTATTGTAGTACTTTAGGATAACTTCTAAGAGGGAATAATAAAATCTACCTGATACTTAAAAAATACAGCATGCTAAATATCGTATATTAAAAAAATCTCATATGGTTTTCACTCTTTTTTAAACTTTTTCTGGAGCAGAGTTAGTATACCTGGTTCAACACATTAATTCCAGTTTTCAGGGCCAAACGTAAGTGCCTGTTCCCTTTCTCTTTACCTTATTCTATATGTAATTGATCATTTTCACGTCAATGAGAAATGTCTTAATGGAAGTGAACAACATATTCTAGTATAGTTGTAGTGACTACAATCTTTTTGGGCTACATTTTCTGATAAGTTTTGCAGAGGCTAAAGGCATTTAGTATAAGAGACACAATATCAATTCAAACCAAAATTACTACACGTTGTCAACCATGTCAAATATTACTCCGCTTTATATTATAGAAATAACATAAATTTCATTGTATTAGATTCTTATAATTCCAATAAATTTAAATCTAAGCTTCAAAAGATAAACATTTAGCTGCATTCTCAGAATGTGAGATAAATGCAGATTCCTCTTCATTGCATATCTTATCTCCTAGGATGACCTAAGTCACCCATGTTTGTGATTCCACAAAATCGCAATACTTTCTTAGAATTCACTGCCATGATATTCTTTAGACATCACTCTGTTCAGAATGATAAAGTGTTTGTAATGGTGTGAAGAAATGCAATGATTAAGAGCAGAGGCTCTGGACTCATACTTTTGAAGTTTAAATGCTGGCTTTAAACCACATTAGCTGTGTGTGTGTGCAGATTACATGATCTCTTTAGTTTCACTTTTCTCATTAGTAAAACAAAGATAATATTACTAATTACTCCATTGTTTCAAGGCTTAATAGTATTTCTCAGTGCAAGCTTTTGACATAGTACCTAGCACATAGATAGTGTACCCTCCTCCCCAAAAATGTGTATTACAAATACAATAAGTTCTGGATCACTGAACTGGTTTGGTTGAATAAGGGAAAAAAATGTGAGCTCTGACTTACCTAATCAATGGTTAATTCTGAAATATTTTTTCTTTTAAAAGAAATTTTGATTTGTAATCATCAGAGAGTTATCTAGGAATCTTTAGCTTACATTAATAGATTGCAACAGTCCATTAAGTCACTGTAGAGGTTAATTACTGCCACAGTAATGATAATGAACAAAACACTCCAAAATTGTAAGCTTTGGTGCCTGTATCACTGAAAAAATAAATCAATCTTAAGATGTTAATAATCCTAAGAGCTTAGTTAACAGTGCATTTTTTAGTTTTTCCTCAACTTCTTGGTGAATAGTTTACGTTCTCTGCAAAGCCAGCATCTCTACTTGGATTAAAACTTCTCACTTCTCCAAGAACCCGACTCCAGCAATTTCTCTCTTGTTTCTGCATTAACAGTTATTCTTGTGCACTGTATCTGTTATCCCTCCCATATGAAAACACAAACAAACCAAAACCTCTGTAGAATCCCCTGCTAGAACACATAAAACTTTCTTGAAAGAGTTATCCGTAATCAATGACCT
This sequence comes from Camelus bactrianus, assembly GCF_048773025.1. NCBI lineage: Eukaryota > Metazoa > Chordata > Mammalia > Artiodactyla > Camelidae > Camelus > Camelus bactrianus. The sequence continues at coordinate 54,001,251 of NC_133540.1, forward strand.
CAACTTCTCTACCTTTATTTTCTCTTGAAACCACTTATCTACACTTCTTAATTTTCTTTCCTACTTTGGTTTTTGCTTCATAAAAACACCATCACAACACAAAGGCTAAAGTTTTAACTTATTTCCCTTCTCCTTCTTCTTGCCCACTTCTAGACAATAAAATGAAAGATGCATGATTGTAGGCATTTGAGTAAGTTTTCTTCACGGCTGTATTTTCTACTTTTAGGATATTAACTGATAAATAATAAACATTTAATAAATATTTATTGATAGAACAAATAAGTGAAAGGTTAGAGAATCTATAAATGAAATTTGACATATTAGAGGAAGCTTAGCAGAACAGTTTACAGTCTGAAATAACAGTTTAAGGAAAGGAGATGAAGACAATAGGTTTGATACCCCACACAAAACACCAAACTTAACTCTAGGTGAATTACCCAGTTCAAAAAGAAAAAAAAAAAAGAATAGGAGAAAACAGAGAAAAGTTCTTAAAATGTCTGCTGTAGGAGAGTATTTTATTTAGGCACTTGCAATTTAAAAAAAAAACTTATAAAGAAATTTAAAATATCATAAAGAAAAATATTGATAGATTTGATTACATGAAATGTACTGTATATGTGTGTACATGTGAATATTTATAATATACCCAAATACATATTTATAATCAAAATTAAAAGTGGATAAAAGTTCAATAACTTCAGAGAAAACACTAAATACCAAGAGAAAAGTTGGTAATGGACATTAACAGACAAGATAGAAACACACATTTATAAAATAATCCCAGCAAGGAGTTGGTCAGGACATAATTTTTTGGAATGCCTTTTTGTAAAATAAACTGCTCATGTTTATTACAAGTCTGTTTCATGGTATTTTTACTAGTACTGAATGTTTCTGGGAAAACAAAGCATAGATACAAGTGTACACAGATGCAATTTTTTTTGGAATGTAAAAATAGGTTATCCAATTATGTCAAAAGCATTTCAGTTGTTACAAAAGTATATTCTTTTCTGTGTCTGTTACTCATTTTTTTGAATTTTGCAAATTATCTTCTGAATATGCATGACTGTCAAACTGTATCTTCAATCTTTTTCTTGTGACGTCAGGAGTCCCGTTAATAACAAATAGACGGTTGGCACCGTTCCTTGAAGGGGCCCATGGCATCTTGAACAAAACATGTTCAAAAACTGAAATCACTGTTTTCTGTCAATGTTCGTTGTCCCTACGTTGGGAATGTGACTTACTGAGATCACCATTTTACAGTTTTTCTTGTTCACAACCTGGAGTGGTATGTCATTCCCCCCTCCTCTGCTACATAAATCAGCTAACATGTCCTGTCACTGCTACTTCTGAAGTTAACATCTCTGCTGCCCTCATAACTGGTGGGCCTTTATGCAGCTTCTCACTACCTCTTGGTTCTCATAGTTACTTGAAGCTCTTCCTTATTCATAATTGCTCTAGATTTTTTTTTTAAATAATTGCTCTAGTTTTGATTTGCCTGCATCCACTTGCCTGAATAATGTTTCTAAGGGCATATTTAATCATTTCCTTTTCTTGTTCATAAGCCTTCAAAATTGTCTTATTCCCCAGTTCTTATGCTCTGTGTTCCATTCTCGTGATAGGATTTGCCAACCTCAAACCTCAAAAATATACCAGATTCTATTCTCAAACACAGTCAGTTAATTTGTTGTACAAGAGCATCTCTGTGTATGTGTGTGTGATTGTTTTTTTCTTGTTTGTTGATCTCAAAAAAAAAAAAAAAGAAAACCTTAAAAATCTTAGGGTTGGGGTTAGGATTCCACGTGCATTTGCACTTGGATTCCTTTCTGTTAGGAAGTCCTTCACTCTTGTTAGATTATCTTCTGTTCTTTCCCTTCCCAAGCCACAGTCTCCTCCCTGGAACTTTAATATTTATACATGTATAACAATCACTGACTTAGACAAAAAGTTAGATATGCTATTTTCAGGATTTATGTAGTTAATGCTAAAAACTCTTTAACGGCTATAATGCATTCAGCTCTGGAATCTTCTCTGGTTCTGTAGGGGGCTCTGGGGCCTGACGAGTCTTGTCGTCCCATGGAGAACTGACCCCACCTACACTGAGAAGAACTGAACATGTGCTGGCCCTTAATACTCCCAGGGCCTTTGGCACAAGTCCACTTGAGAGTTCACATATATTATCATGAAAGTGATCCTTATTTCAGTTCACAAATTTTACATGAATCTTGCTCTTTAAAGATTATCTCACTTCTGTACTGAAGTGTTTTTTCCTCCCAAATTGCATTTTCATATTTTCTATCCTAACCATTATTCTATCATGACTTATTCACAATGACAAGAAGGCTTAAAAATATGTGTTCAATATTTCAACTTTGAATATATTTTTATAAAAACATAAATTAAATGAAAAAGTATATAATGAAAATTCTTTTATTTGTACTTTTGTCATTTTCCTTGTAAATTATTAAAATTATTTGCTAAAATTAAAAGGCATGATATAATTAAAATGCCAAAAATTCTGCATAAAGCTATTTTTACTTTATACATTTAATTAAATGTCATTAACAATGTTATAAAATAGAACTATTTCCAATTCTATGCCTCAAAGTTATCTAGTTGACAATATAAAAAATGATGATACATTTCATGAATGTTATGTTTATAGCACATACACAATTTCAAGAGTAAGATGGATTGCTTAATATTACAAATGTACATCAGCCTCCATTTGCCACTGTTGTGAAAATCATCTCTAATTCATGAGTTCCTCTGAAATCACAAATGGGAACATTGAGATAAGCAAGAAAACAGATGTTTAGAACTACTGGGAATCAATACCTAATTATGCAAGCATCTATTGCATTCTTGCTTCCTGAGAAGAAGGATTTGACAAGTTAATTAATTTGTCTTTCCTCTTCTCTAAGCACATCCATCACTCAAATCTTACATAGCTTCTGTATCAATACCCACCCTAACATTGTCAGGAATACAATATATGAACTTCATGGTTCTCTGATGCAGTTGTATTTTATTTTGAGGTCACAGGGCTCTCGTCCTGTATGGAGGACTGTTTCCTTAGGACCCAAAAAGTATTATCACTAGAGTGGCTGTTCAGATTTACAGATGGTGCTCTGTCAAGTGCTAAGTGCTAGGTTGTGAATGAGGTTCTTGTGTGTTTTTTAATGAATGTACTTTCCATTTGTGCTTGTGAAATGTGCCCTCAAAAATGCGGGGCCTTTCTTGCTGGGCTGTAAAAGCAGTATCAATGTAACTAATCCATAGGTTTCACATAATCTTTGGATGTTATGTTAATTCCTCATAGGAACTCCATAACATTCATGAGTTCTAAATTACATAAGGAAAAAATAGACTTTTAACTTAAAATAAATCTTGGCCGAAATCATGTATAAAGAAGCTATAGCTTTTCCTGGTAATGGCCCAGTGTTATCTATTCTAGCTGGGGTAGTCAGAAAAGAAATATCAGTTACCAGACTAAAGTTCCATTGATTTAAACTTCTTCAATATGTATATCCAGTAAATCCAATCCCCTTAAATCCTAACTTCTCTCTTTATCTCATCTGGAGTTCATAACCTATGGCCCATTATCAAATATGACTCTTGTGAGCATTTTAATTCCTTTCCTTTTTCCTCCCGCCTTTAATCTTATCCCTGGAGAAAACTCACCTGACTTCCCTCCCTAAGTATGCTTGTAAGCAGATGAACACCTAGAAGAAGCAACAAAAACTACAACATAGAACGCTGACCAGGCTTACTTTAAAATCATGACTAGAAATGTAAATCAGCAAACACTGCCCAGCAGTGCTACACGTTTCCCTCATGTTTGCTTCCTCTCTCTCCAAAGCAACTGGCTCATGTTTCCCATTGCCTTGACCAACACGCACACCCTGCTCTTTTACTCAAACAACGGCATCACCTTCTATTTCAGTGCAAAAGGAAAATAATACACAACCATTGTCTCATCTCACTGAGAGCAAAGGAGCTCTGCCCTCCTTCCTGCAACAGTGAACAATGTGCCGCGCCTCCCAATCCATAGGCATAACTACAGCCACTCCCTTCTGCTACGCGGGGACTTCCCATCTGTAGCTTCCTCTGTAATACTCTGTAGAGTATCTGTTTCACGCATGCCGCCTGATCAATCCCCTCACACATCAATGTGCTTTAGAATCTTCTACTATAAAATAAGAAAAAAATAAATCCTCCTTTGTACTCCATCTCCTTTTATCAACAACTCTTTTTTTTTAAAGTTACAGTTCAGAACAAACTTAAGGAAAAAACCCTCTCTACTGTTTTATGCACTTCCCCCTCTCCCAAGTATGGTATTAGGCCCCCTTCTCTCTTCGATTCCCGAGGTGAGTTCATCTAATTCTATGCTTTATGTAACAACAATATGTTAATGACCCCTCCTAATCACTCCTGAGCTGTATGCTACATAATCAATTACTCGATATGTGGGAGCCCATGATTGGGTTAATAAATTGTAACAGACCCCAGCCACTGGTGACCTTTAAGAAGAGCAAATGTGCTTTGCTAGCAGGCACCTGTGCATCTGTACTCCTGTCTCCTTGCCATAAAAAACAGAGACAATGCCTTGTTTGCATAGTTGAGGTTTTAGCCTAGGGCTGCCTCCGCAATGGCAAAACCATTCTGTGTCCCTTGCTGTAAATGCAGCACATGGCTTGTTTATCATAAGCATAGGTCCATAGTTTAGGGTTTACTCTGTGTTGTAAAGCAAAGCAAAGACCCATGCCCTCAGCTATAACCGCAGGGCATGCTTTCCGCTGTTTAGATAGTCTATAATCCCCAGGACAAGAAACTGGTGGTCTGTTTTGTAATGAGTTTCTTATATCAGAAGAATGTACCTTGCTCCCCTCCCTCCATGACTGCCCTGAGGGTAAATTAAGCCTTTGTACTCACTGTGGAACTTATGATCTCTACCCAATCCTGTTTTCCTTAAACTCCTGCATTCCATGACACAATTGTTTATGATCTTTTCTTTGATTGTGCACAATAAATATGGGAGTGTTTGAGAGGCTGGAGGAGTTGGTCTCCGACTCCCTCTAGCTCTTTTGACTTTCCACAGAGTCTCATTCATTCTGTCTCAGTGGGACTTCTGCTGGACAAAACCTACATCGATATGAGACAGGAGGGAAGGGGGCGGGGCACAGCCACTCAAGGAATGACAGCAATTTAACACCAAAATGGTGGAAGATTCACCTCCTAGTGGGCCTTAAGGATTGAGAGGTTTAACTTCTAGGAGAACTTGAGCTTCATTATATGTTCATTGTAACAGCCTGATCAAATAACATGCCTGCAGGCGCCATGACAGCCCCAAGGCCAACCACAAAAGGCCAAAGAATGGGCAGTGGCCCAATTCCTGGTAATCCCAACCCCTTCCCCAGGGCAGTTGGATTGATCCCACATGTAGGCATGTGAAGCTACTGAGACCATAAAAAGTGACAACACCATGCCTAGTGGCCCTTTTCGCTCTCTCACCTTTGGAGTGGCCCGCACTCTGTCTATGGAGTGTGTACCTACTTTTACTTTAACCTGAGCACCCAATTCCCACACCTCTTTCCTTGCCTTTCTCTTGCTTTATATTCTATGCAGTATGTACCTCTCTAAATAAATCTACCTTTACTCAACGGTGGCTCACACTTGAATTCTTTCCTGCGTGAAGCCAAGGACCCACACTTGGCAGGGCACATCCCAGGGGCTCAACAGAGACCTTGGACTCAGCCCTCCTCACATCCCACATCTGTTTTCCTGCATCATATATATATATATATATATTCGGATGTCTTGTAAGTTCAAACTTATTTTTAAAATAGAATACCTAATTTCCACTTTTACTCATGTACACAGAAGCTACTATTTTTTCTCTTTTTTCTCAAAGAAGTGTGCTATAATCTACACAGCACTGTAAACCAAAAACTCTAGGATTTTTTCCTTTATGCCTTTTGTGATATTGTGATTTACAGTAAGAAATATATATTTGGTCTTTGTTCCCATTTCTGGCAGAGTTACAAAAACCTAAGGAATTTTCTAAGAGATGAAAGTGACAAAAGGTAACTTTTATTACATTAATGAGGAGACATTTGGACTCCAACTAAGAATGGGGACTGGAACTTTTAGCCCCACCGCCCCTCCCCCAAACACACACACCTTCAGGAAGGGGAGACTGGCTGGAGATTGTGTTCAGTCATCCATGGCCAATGTTTTAATCGATCATCCCTATGTAATGAAGTCTCCATAAAACCCAAAAAGGACAGAGTCTGGAAAGCTTCCAGGTTGGTGAACACATGGAGATGTCTGGAGAGAGGCGCGTGCAGACAGGGCATGAAAGCCCCACACCTTTTCCCTATACCTTGCCCCATGCATCTCTTCCATCTGGCTGTCCCTGAGTTATATCCATCTATAAACTGTCCCTGAGTTATATTCATCTATAAATTTATAATCCAATAAGTAAAATGTTGCTGTGAGTTCTGTGAGCTGCTCTAGAAAATTAACTGAACCCAAGGAGGGGGTCATCAAAAGCATAGGTGATAACCTGGCCTGTAACTGGCATCTGAAGGGTGAGTGCTTCTTGTAGGATTGAGCCCTTAACCTGTGGCTTTAGGATACTAGGTCCCAGTAGATACTGTCAGAATTTAGTTGAACTGTAGGGCATGATGTTGGTGTCAGAACATTGCTTGTCGGTGCTGTAGAAACCCCCCAAACCCACACACGTACATCTGAAGTGGGTGCTTAGAATTTTTACCTTTGTTTCCTTTACACTCTATATCCGTAACACTAACATCACTATTTTTGTAATGTACACTAAATTGGTCCAACTTTCTCTACCCCTGTGACTGCCATACTGTTCTAAACCACAATCACTTTTCACCTAAACACTGCAAAAATCTCCACATCCTTGCTACTCAGATTACTAGCACTGGTAGGCATTTCCTAGAAGCATGTTGGGAATGCAGAATGTCAGACCCTGCCCCAGAACTCTTTAATCAGAATCTGCATTTTAACAAGATCCATCCCCATGTGATTTATGTGCACAGTAAAGTCTGGATAATGTAATGTGACTCCTGCCTATTTCTGACCTCATTTGTTAGACTTCCCCCATGGCTTATGATGACTTGGTTTTTTCCCTCAAAATTACCACATTCTTCCTTCTCTTAGAATCTTAGTGGTTGAGTTCGCTGCCCATGATGCTCTCCCCTGATTATTAGTGGCTCCATCCTTCTTGCCATTCAGGTGTTTGGCTAAGAATTACCTCCTGAGAGTGTTCGGATTTAATTTTTAATAGGTCTTTCAGGTTTCCGCAAGTCTTGTACCTGATTTTGTTCCTGACATCCTTTTCAAGGATGTCTGTACAATAAACAGCTGTGCAATACAAAGAGTGTGTTCTGATCTGAAACAGAAGATAAATTTGTTTGCTGTCCAGAAAAAAAATAAAGGTAATGTCTCATTCTGTGAAAATTTTGGGCAAATTCAGCAGTTCTTTTATAAGACTGGGGTCTCCCAAGCTTGAATTTCTTCACTGTGAGCACAGCATCGGACTGGGTGTGGTTATCCATCACCCTCCTGGGACTTGGGGGCAAAGGGAACTAACATAAACAGGAAGCTTATGCTGCCTACTGTTTTATGAGTAATCAAACCTAGCCTTCTCCCATTACCCATGAAACTGTGGCATGAAACCTGCGGACTCTGGGAAAGAGGAAAGACAGATAGGGCGCATACAGGACTGCTGGAACTAAGGCGGCTAGTGAAAAAGTGGGCCATTAGTCTCCACAGCAATACTAATGTAACTATCTGACTTTACCTACTAGAACCTAGCTTCCTCAACCAAAGTAAACTGAAATTAAGATGGAATACTTAAATTTTTTTTTCCATTTTGAATGCTTAGAGCATCTCAAATATTTTTGAACAGTTAAACCATACTGTTTTGGTTGTTCTTTTGATTCCCTCTTCAATAGTGAAACTGAAACAGGGAAAGTACATCAGTTTATGCTATATGCGAAAATACCAATCATTTTTTACTTTAATACCGCTGCTTGAGCAGCTTCATGGTCCTGGAAAGACTCTAACTCTTTATTCTTTAACAGCTTTGAAATGCTTAAGAGAGACTTTTTTAGTGAATTATGTGTTCCTCTACATGCGCAAACTTTTGGAGATGAAAACTTACTTCAACATCTTCATTAATAGCATTTCTCAAGTATAAATAGCAATAGTAATTAAATTTATAATGTTATTCTATTACTACAAAATCATTTGAGATATATTTCTTGAACTAGTGATTATGGCAAATTTATTCTGCTCATAAAAAACTGTTGTGGTAAAAGAATGTGAGAAAACACACATCAGGAAAATTACTCATAGAGAACTAAGAGATAATAAATATGATAGAGATTGTAGTTATTCTCTTAATGTTGATTGTTAACTTGATGTCAACTTATATAATGTTATTTTATATACTCTAACATTAAAAATAAAGTGTTTTCAAGAATAAATCAAATTTAGCTAAAATTATAAATCAAGAGAGGAAAATAGCTTACTAACATTAGTTAGGTATTTAAATTTCCAATATTCTCATTGTGATTCAACAGTAAGATACATCTAACAGATACTAAAATCTCACGGTACTATAACAGAAGTCAAGCATTTAAAATGAGGGAGGTAATAGTTCTATCCTGCTCTTTACTGGTCAGGCCACACATGGTAGTTTATTCACTTTTAAACCCTTATTTTAAGGAGTATGATGTCAATTTGGAAAACAATGGAATGATGAGAATATTCAAATTCATCAAAGATTGGGTAATAAAATTAAGGATATATGTCCTGTACAAGAGAAAGCTCATGGTTATCTTTAACCACATGAATAACTGTCATGCAGAAGCTGACTAGCTATATACTCTGTGCTTGAGTTTTTGATAGGACAGTAAGGGTAGAAAATAGTGACATTTTACCAGAGACTTAAATAATGAGATGTAATGAACCATATAAAGATCTGGATGAGCAAGAGCATTACAGGATAAAGTAAGAGTAACTGCCGAGGTTTGAGGCTAAACTGAGAAAGGGAGGTTAGAAAAAGCAAGACTTTATATACACCAAATATGCTATGTATATACAATGTGTGTGTCCACATTACATCAGGTAGATACCTATTAATTTATTTGTGCTCTTAAAATTTCAAAGAAGCAGTCTAGGAAGTTGTATAGACATACATACGATGGTTGATGATTCTAACTTTTGCTCAAATTAATCAGTGCTAAATGTTGGTTTAATAAGAACAACTAATTCTTCAGATTTATTTCCAAACTATCTTATTGTCAGTAAACAGTAATATTTGGTTTAATAAAAAATTATATGAAATGGTGCTTAGAAATATTTTCCATGTCTATTTAGGAAAAATAATTGTGACAAAAATTTATGTTCTGGGGTATGAGTAGAATTTTGAAAATCTTAATATACTAAGTTTTAGCTGACTATTCACAGGCAAATTACCTGCATTGCAATCAAATGTTTCCTTTGTCAAATTCTGACTGACAAGTTATCACTGATTTTGTTAATTCATTTTTTTGTTGTCATCTTCTCCTCTAAATTTCCACTTTTTTTTCCTGTCTCAAGCTTTTAGCAGATTACTTTGGTACAATTTCCTTATACAGACGTTAATCACATTTTTATGGTCTTAATGACTCAGTTTTTTATTATAAATTCCTGATAAAAAGACTCTTAAAGATGCAATATTAGTTTAAAGACAATTAAAAGACAAGACACAGTAAACCTTCTAGAAGAATACATAGGCAAAACATTCTCTGACATAAATCTTAGCAATGTTCTCCTAGGGCAATCTACCCAGGCAATAGAAATAAAAGCAAAAATAAACTAATGGGACCTAATTAAACATGAGCTTTTGCATAACAAAGGAAACCATAAGTAAAACAAAATGACAACCTACAGAATGGGAGAAAATATTTCCAAATGATGTGACTGACAAAGGTTTAATTCCCATTATATATACTCTGCTCATACAACTTAATAACAACAACAACAAAAAAAAATCCAATCCAAATATTGGCAGAAGACCTAAATAAGCAATTCTCCAATGAAGACATACAAATGGCCAATTGGAACGTGAAAAAATGCTCAATATTACTAATGATCAGAGAAATGCAAATCAAAACTACAGTGAGGTATCAATTCACATTAGTCAGAATGGCCATCATTCAAAAGTACATGAACAATAAATGCTGGAGAGGGTGTGGAGAAAAGGGAGCCCTCCTATATTACTGGTGAGAATGTAGTTTGGAGCAATATGGAAAACAGCCTGGAGATTCCTCAAAAAAACTAAAAATAGACTTACCCTATGATCCCATATGCCCATTCCTGAGCATGTATCTGGAGGGAACTCCAATTTGAAAAGATATATGCACCCCAGTGTTCATAGCATCACTATATATGCAACAGCCAAGACATGGAAGCAATCTAAATGCCCATCAACAGATAACTGGATAAAGTTGTGGTATATTTATACAATGGAATACTACTCAGCCATAAAAAAGAATAAAATAATGCCATTTGCAGTAACATAGATGGGCCTAGAGATTGTCATTCTAAGTGAAGTAAGCCAGAAAGAGAAAGTAAAATATATATCACTCATATGTGGGATTTTAAAAAAAAGGAAATAAAAAAAATAAAAGAGGACACTAACGAATCTATGTACAAAACAGAGACAGACTTGCAGACATAGTAAACAGTCCTATGGTTACCAGGGGAAAGGGAGTGAAGAGGGATAAACTTCGGAGACTGAGATTTGCAAATGTTAACCACTATATATAAAAACAGATAAAAAACAAATTTCTTCTGTATAGCACAGGGAACTATATTCAATATCTTGTAATAACCTTTAATGAAAAAGAATATGAAAATGAATATATGTGTATATATACACGACTGGGACATTATGTTATACACCAGAAACTGGCACATTGTTATTGACTATACTTCACTGAAAAAAAAAGATGCAATATTAGGCCATTGCCATCTTTTGAGAGTTGCCCTTAAGATGTATTAGATGGGCTGGGGAGAGGAAATTAGAACAAAAGAAAGCTAGTAAGTCAATAAAGTTATATTTGTCTAAAACAAACATCCACTTGAAATTACGTGATCTTTTTTACAAAGTATATTTAATATAGTATCAATTTTCTTTTCACAAATTGATAAATAGGGTAGGGATTGTTATACAAATTTTGAAAACTCAGGAAATATCAGTAGACTTTGTACAATTTGTAAAAGTTGAGTAGAAGAGTGAGAGTTAAATATAAAGTTTTCTTGTAGCTCAGGGTTATTTATACCTTTAGACAATCATTTTCCTAAAAATGTTTTCCTGCCAACTTGGAGAAACTGTTCATTTAAGAAAAACAAAAAAATCTAACTAGTTAGATTTCATTATGCTATATATGTACAAGCAAATATATCCCCCCTCAAATTTTCAGTAGCATTTGGTCATGTAAACTTTCTATTCTATTTGAAACTACATTCTCTCTTAGTTTTCAAGATTCTAGATATTCACCAATCTTCTAATTCTTTTTTTTTTCAACTTCTTTCATTTTATCTTTTTTACTCTCCAATTAGAGGATTTTGGACATGCTTCTCACTATGCACCCACTTCTTTAAGAATGCATTCATCCTCATGGAATAAGAAATCTGTTACTAAAAGACAGTTCTCCAGTATCTATTTCTAAGACTGAGTGGTTTCCCACAATTCAGACTTCACTCTTGAGTAGGTGAGGTAACTGTAAAGACATGTGTTGGCGTGTGGGTATGGGAACCATAACAGTCTGGAAACATTTGCAATGACAATGTTGAAAATGTGATAAGTCAAATAAAACTGAATTAAAAATAAAGCTTATCAGAACTGAAGAACTGACTCTGTCTAACTACTATGTCTATGGAATAAAACTAATAAACCTGTTTGAAGACTTTTTTAAAGATATTTATTTTAAGATTTTATTTAAAATTTTTAGCATACAGCTTCAAAATCTTAAGACAATAAGACCAGAATCAACAGGACATTAGCAGAAGGTGAAGGAGTAAGGGTTATTATCTCTAGAAGAGAGACAAAAAAGCAGACCTCTAAGACCGACAGCAGCTATAAGATCCACAGCAGATCTATCAGTAGATCTATAGCACATCTATAAAATCTATAAAAGCAGCAAAAGGGTCTGTTTGTTCACTTCCATACCCCAGGACCTACAAAAGTGGCTACTGCACTATAGTTGTTCAACAAACATTTGTTGATAAAAATGAATGATCTAAGATACGTGAGTTTTACCAGGGTAGTAAAAAAGACAATAGAGGAGTTGTACTGAAATAGACGGTGTATATGTTATATACTTCTACTCTTGAAAACAGTGGTAATCAAACTCTTCAGCCTCAGGAAAACCATAAACTTAAACTTTTTTTGAGGACCCCTCAAAAGCTTTTGTTTGGTTTATGTGGTTATTTACCATACTGAATGGATATTAAAAAATACGTTTTATAATATAACAATGAACTTGTTACATCTTAAAATAAATCTTTTTGTAAAAAATATTTTTTCAATGTAAAAAATTTATGAGGAAATGGAATTGTTTAACATTTTTCAACATTTTTAATATATGCCTTTCCAGATAATTGTGGATATTCTTCTTTGGTGATAAATGAAAACATATTAAGTAGAAGTTTCTTAACAGTTAGTCTCAGTGTGGAATGTCACAGTAAAATCCACTGGACCTACCTGCATTTTATGTTATTTTATGAGCATTTTATCCATGCATGTTTTTGCAACATAATACTTTGGTGATTTAGAAAAAGTTGGGTTTTTGGATTTTTAAAAAACAGATCCAAATGTTGACACATTTTAACATACAAAATAAAAATAACTGCATCTGTTAATTTCCTCGTCAGAAAAAACGTTTAAGACTGGAAGGGATCAAGCTCAAAGCGGTATATAAAAGTTTTCAAAATCTAATGTTTGCTCTTAAGTTCAAATTTTAAGTTATTTTCCTTAGTGTCAGGCTCACTTAATTAGTTCATTTCTGAGAAAACATCTGTCAAGTACTCAAGCCTGTATAATCCCAATTTGCCTCTCATTTATTCTTTCAAGCTTAAGTCGTGGTCATTTGAAAAAAGTGACTAGTTCAGTTTTCAAATCAAACAATCGCACAGGTGTTTTCACATAAGGACTGTACTTTGATCTGCACCTTAAGTGCTTTATGCATATTTTCACTCTGCATATTTTCACACGTGATATTAAAAATACAAATGTACTATTGCTAATATTTAATAATATTAATTTTTATACCTCCATTGAAGATAAAAACTGGATTCTGTTTGTTTTACAATGAGTTCTTGCTGGTGAAAAAAAAATCACTACTAGAAGTGTTCGGTGTCCTTGTCTTAATTCATGCTAAAGCAACAGCAGTTTTACTCACCATTGAGTCTAACTCTTTAGTTTACATATTAACACAATGAAAACAGAAAATAACATCCTAGCATTATTATAAAAATAGTACTGATCTTTTGGACTCCCTAAAAGGATTGTGGGGTCCTCACACAAGTGTACGGATACACTTTGAAAACTGGTATTCTGTAAGATTATTACACTCTGGTTCATTTACTCCAAAATACAGTTCAATAAAAAATAGTTTCTGAATGTCTTTTTCTGATATTCTGTTGTTAATTTCCCTAAATATAAATAACTATCAAATTCTATGTCTACAAACAAAGCAAGAGAGTATCTGGCAGAAGTGTAAATTTTTGAAAGAGAGTTAAATGAACAGCATGTGCTTTCAGCTTCTTGACTAGATTGGACTGGTATTGATTGTTGTCTGTCTAAGTCTAAGGCAATGTTTTATGCTACTATGGATTTATTCTTTCAGGCTCATTTACTGTGCCAACCATAATTTTGTTTCAGGACTGAGTTCTTGTTACCTGTTTCAATTCTAGGACTGACAGTGCCAAAATAAAGTGTCTATAGAGCGTTGGTTAATACACATGCCTGGGAGTACACAGGCCTGGTTTTTATGAAGCATTCTTTGAATATTAAGTAATACTATCAATCCCTTATTAATTACCATTAATTAAAATTAATAAAGTAGCTGTCTTCATGTTAGACTGTTTTTTGAATTTTTATATTATTGTGATTGGCCTAGCTTGAGCTACGTGCTCAAATTTACCTGATAAATCTTAACCAATGGAGAAAACTTAAGTTTCGAAAGAATATTGTGGTGCTCTTAAAAAGAGGAAAATATTTGGTTTTGGCCTGAGTTACTAAACAGGTGACTCAATTCTGTGATTTACATGCATCTTGTATATCAGGTCCAGAGAGCCAGGAAACAAGAACTCCAGGAAGGAACCCCTAAGAGTCTCACTCTCTGGAATGTAAATTGCTAGCCAAGTGACAGAATGAAAAAGTTGGAGTTCATTCACCTTTATGGAAATTGAATGAGGATTCATAGAAATCATATTCTTTATTTCACAAGATTGTAATTCTTTCTATAATTTTATCATAATACAATTTCTGTATGTGAGGAAAACAAACAAAAAAAAAGATTTTAGAGTCTATTTTTCTGAAAACAATTTGTAGACATAGCGTAGGGGACCAAACCAATTACTCTGTGAAAATGAAGAAATTCAGCCATGATATCCGTGATGACTTTGCAACATGTCAACTTGGAGGAGCTAAACTACATTTCCCAGAATTCCTTTCCAGCTTTTTCTCCAGTTAGCACGGGCCATGAGAGAGAATCTTGCTGGAGATGTGAAGGGCAAAAGTGACACAGCAGCCATTTTCAATATCTCCTATACACCCTTGTTTTCCTGCTGGCTCGTGAAGCAGCACATAGGTGTACAACTGGTCCATATTTTCCTGTATCCTCCTCAGCTTCTCTGAGTCTGAGGCAAAGGTGTATGTGTTTCCCTTCATAATGAAGGGCATCCTGGTCTTCCGTTGAGGTCGGAGGCAATAGTAACTGATACAGATTTCTGTCCTCAAAGGCTCCAGTTCATATTTGTGGGTACCAGCTGGTTCTTCTCTCCATCTTACATCCATCTTCCTATCTTAATTGCCTGCTGTTCTCTGGCTTCAAGCTCCCACACCAGACATGACAAGAGCTTTAAAGAAACGACTTCACTAGCTCCTGTACTTGTATAAAATCACACCCCTATAACATAAAACTGCACTCACTTTCACATAAAACCAAGACTTTTGTGAGGATAAGGTTAAATCTAAATTCACATTAGTCCTAGTATGTCAAGAGAAAATTTGTTGTGAAGTATTTTCTCAGATTTTCAGGAGGTGAATAATGGATGTGACAAAATGGCGGGGTTATATACAATTTTGAGGAAGTGTGTAGAAATATGTTAAAGCTGTTTTGGAAATTTTAGAGAGAAGGACTTCACTATCAGCAGCAATCATCTGATGAAGGAGGAAGGTGACAATACTGAGAAAAATTTCCGTTGGGAAGTAAGTTGATTTATCTCAAGCCAGGAGAAGCATAGCAACAAAAATGGAGACTTTTATCGTTTGTTCTTACCAGCTTCTAATACTACATAGCTGACAATTTTATCATGCCATTCTGTCTCTCCCTGCTAGAATACAAGTTTTATCAGGATAGACGTCTTTTTCTGTCTTCTTAATTAAACAGGACCCAGGATATAACCTGGCACAAAATAAGTGCTCAATAAGTATTAGATTGATGAAGAATTAAATGAAGGAGTGAATATATGAATAATTGCAGTGCCTTCCTGTCCTTTGGCTATTTGTGTTTTAATGGCAAAGGAACTCCATGTGATTAAAATAAAGAACAGCCTCTGTGTTCCTGATTTCAACAGAACTGTTTCAGCATATGAAAGCAACACAAACAGGTTGCTCAAGGTATGACTGAGGAAAAACAAAATGACAACAAAACCCCCTTTATTCCTGCTACAGGAAGAAAGTTTATGTACCCCTCTCATCAAATACATATGCTGAGACTAATGCCCAATGGGATGGTATTAAGACATGGGCATTGCAATGTGATTAGGTCACGGAATGAAACCCTCATGCATGGAATTAGTGCCCTTATAAATGAGGCCTTACACAGCTCCCTTGCACCTTCTGCCAGGTGAGGATGAAATGAGGAGTCGGCAGTCTACAATCCAGGAGAGAGCTCTCACCAGAAATATGCTGGCACTGTAATTTTGGACTTCCAGTCTCCAAAACCATGAAAGATAAATATTTATTGTTTATAATCCCCAGTCTGTGGCATTTTGTTATAGCAGGGCAGACAAAGACAATTCCTTTTCCCTAAAGCGTATGTAATCTCGGCAGCTTCTCTTGATTTTTTTTCCTCTTCTTCTCTGACAGACAGTGACGCTCCTCTTCCTCATATATTAACCTTCCCTTGATCTGTTAGCTAAGCTTTGCCAGCTTAAAATTGGCACTTGCCACCTGCCTCTATGGGGATTGAATCACATTGGCACTTGTCATCTACCTCTGCTTGGATTAAATCATAAACCACTTCACCCGCTGACTTCCAACACTCCCTGAGAGGCTTTCAGGATGGTGCTCAGAAATGAGGCACGCTGTGCTCTGGGAAACTGGCAGAACAGGCCTTCAGATAGATAGTTTCAGGAGAATATTTATAAGCCCAAATTCTTGTGCCTCTTCTTATCTAGAAAAGCACAAAATCATTAACAGTGACATCTGCTCCTTGTGACTAGTAGCAAGCCTCTGCCTAGACGTGTGCTTGACTGCACGTCCCCCTTCACTGAAATCCCCCACCTCTTCAGATCAGTTCTCAGAGCTACCTGAGATGCTTTCTCCTGGGCTATAGTCCTCATTCTACTCTGAATAAAATTTAACTCACACTCCCACATTGTGTGATTTTTATTTCAGTTGACACCTTCTTGCCCTTTATTTCTTTAAACAATCCTAGTTCCATTTAATATACCTCTTCTTTTAGCTTTTATAGATATGAAGCTGAATCCATTTAACTGGGTGGCAAGGCCTATACTGGAGCCATAAGAATTTTTACAAAATTAACTCAAAATGGATTAAAGGCTTAGATGTGAAACCTAAAACTGTAAAATTCCTAGAAGAAAAAATAGGGAAAAAATTCCCTAATTGGTTTTGGCAAAGATTTTTTTGGATATGACATCAAAAGCACAAACAACAAAAGCAAAATACACAAGTGGAACTATGTCAATTAAAAAGCTTCTGCACAGTAAAGAAAACCATCAACAAAATGAAAAGGTAACCTATGGAACAGGAGGAAATATTTGCAAACTATGTAACTGACAAGAGGTTAGTATCTAAAATATATGGGAAACTCTTACAGCTCAATAGAAAAAACACAAATGATCCAACTTTAAAACTGAGCAAAGGACCCGAGTAGACATTTATCCAAAGAAGATACATAAATAGCCTGATGAGGAAAATGCAAATTAAAACAGCAATGAGGTATCATTTCATTTCTGTTAGAAAGGCTTTTATGTAAGAGATGGGAGATTTGTGCTGCCAAGAATGTGAAGACAAGGGAACCCTTGTATGTTATTGCTGGAATTGTATATTCGTGCAGCCATTATGGAAAAGAGGGTGAAATTTCTTTTAAAAAATGAAAATAGAACCACTACATGATCCAGAAATCCCTCTCATGGGTATATAGATGAAAACATTGAGAAAAGTATCTCAAAAAGATATCTGTATTCCCATATTTTATTTTCACAATAGTTCAAAATATGGACACTAAGTGTCTATCCATGAATGAATGAAGAGAAAAATGTGATACATTTACATACAGTGGAATATTATCCAGCCATAAAAAGAAGGAAATCCTACCACTGTGACAACATGGATGGAAATTGAGGGCATTATGCTAAGTGAAATTCAGAGCCAGAAAGACAAGTATTGTATAGTATCACTTACATATGGAACTTTAAAAAATAGTCAAAATCATAAAAAACAAAGAGTAGACAAGGTGGTTGCCAGGGTCTGGGGTTAAAGGGAAGGGGGAGATGTTGGTGTCAAGACTTGTTAAGCCACTCCATTTTGTTGGCCAAAGGGCCTGCGGCAGCCCTTAAACTGACATTAGCCCGTTACTCAAGTACATGCCCTAGATAACAGCCCACAGAGTCACAGGTAACTGAAAGGTCCTGATATCACTTAGTTAATGTGATACACAGTCTCCTGTCTCCCAGTGCCTTCCTCGAGTGCACCTCTTAGGTAAGACCCCCATGGAGATAATCAAAATTCCACTCCTCTGGTTTGAATCTGTCACTGGTTTTAGCCCAGGAACCTGAAAGCATTCCACCAATAGACCCTAATAATGACATATGACCCAGATCCTGTCACTCTCTTCCTGCACCCTACCTTGACCTTGCTGTGTGGCTCCTTGAGGCACGCCATGTACTTCCTCCCAGACCTGTGAGTGATGAATGTCAAGATCACTCTATCTCAACTCCTCTTGTGGTCTTTTGTTAAACTCTGGCTCACCATCTGGTACCCTGTGGTTCTACTTAACAAATGTTGACTTAACAAACCGTGACAGTTGTTCCAAGAGTGAAAACTTTCAATTATTAGATGAAAAAGTTCTGAAGATTTAATGTACAGCATGGTGACTATACTTAATACTGCATTGCATAGTTGAAACCTGATGAAAGACTAGATCTGAAGCATTCTGTATGTGGGTTGACAGATGTGCTAGTGAACTTGTTTGTGGAAACCATTTCACAATGTGTATGTATCATCATGTTGTACACTTTAAATAAACACAACTTTATTTGTTAATTATACCTAAGGAAAATAAATTTTTATGTATGTAAATAATATACATATGATTTATGTATAAATATATACATATATATATATATACACACACACACACACATATATGTTTCACTGGTCAATTCACTTTGCTACCCTATAAAATTATGACATAATAATTCTTCCATTCTCAACTGATAATTACATTTATTATGAACAACTGAAGAAAATATGAAGAGAAGTCCTAAACTCCATGACCACAAAATTTTACTTTTCTACTGCCTCTTCTAAAAAGAGCAAATACTTCTTGCACCTGTCTAAAGTCAGGTTTTCCATTTATGCACCAAAGTTTTAAATTCTCACCCAAATAGGCCATTTCTCTTGCAAGCACTCTCTTTTCTATGTTTTCTGTATTCTCCTATTTCCTAGATCCGTCCAGTTAGCATATAAAGATGACTGAATAAATGTCATCTTTAAAAGAACAAAATCGAAACCAAATAAATATTTTCTTGGCAGCACAAGCATCTCCATTCATTTTCACTTTCCATTATGGAAATATTCACATTGTTGTCTTGCCACCTTCATTCCTTTTCTCCAGTGTTCTCTGAAACCAATATTACAAAAAAGCTCGTCTCCACGTCACCAATGAGAATTCCTATTGTCAAGGTGAGTTATGACCTCTCATTACCATATCCACATTTCTGTTCTTGTTCCTAATCTTATCTGACATTTAAGCAATGTTGGACCCCGCTGATCACTCTCTCCCTTCTATATTTTCTTTGCTGAGATTTGATACATCATTCCTCCTGGTCCTCTTCTCAAACATTTATCTTTTAAGTTCCATATGTCTTAAAAGTCTTATATGTCATATGTCATAAGTCTCATATTTCTACTTTTATTAACTAATAAATGATGAGGTGTTGTAGGGTTTTTTCCTCTGACTCTTTTCCTTCTTTTTAAAATACTTACTATTAAGGTTACCATGTTTAGTCAACTGTCTAATAAACTATCTCCAATCTGATGACCCCAAAATTTTATATCCCCATTCCTGACCTTTTCTCTGAACTTCAGATTCATATCATGGCTTAGATGTTAAGAGGCATCATGAATGAACCACATCCATGAATAAAGTCCTAATTCATCCCAGTGTCTCTCCCCTGTGCTACTTATTATAGCAAATGGCATAGCCACTGGCTTAATTAATCATCCAAATTTTTGCTTTCTCCTTGGATTTTCTATTTTGATTCCAATCTAACATGAGGCTGTTTTTATTTCCAAACATTATGTTCCCATTGGAAATGTTACAACTGTGAGACTATATTGACTGAATAATAACTCTCTGATCAATCTAAGATTGTGTCACATAAAGTGGAGCAATCACATATGCATCATGTGTTTCGAGAAATAATGTCTTGAGAACTTAACAGTATAACTACAAAGTTGTCCTGTTACTCTTTCTCAAAAAAAATAAAAGCAGTGGTTAGAGAGAAATACACGAATCAAGCTTGGCAAAATGTTGGTAATATCTTTAAGTAGTGCTGAATACATATGGGTGTAATATCCTATTCTTTCTAGTTTTGTGTATGAATGAAAATTCCTATAACAAAATCATATTTTATATACAAAATCACTCATCCACACATATTCATAAAGCTGTATTTATGGCACCTGCTTATTCCTCAGACATCCAGCCTTACAAGTCTTCCCCTTATTACTCTTCATCAGCCATGTTATCCCTTGTATAGATCTTCAAATGTACCAATTCCATAACCATTTGAGGGCTTTACATTTCCTGTTCCCTTGCCTGGAATACTCTTCCCCTATAATTCAGATGGCTCACTCTTACACTGTATTTGGTGTTCAAAAATCCCCTTCTTAAAAAAAGTCATATATCACCTCCCCACCTAAAATATTATCCTCTTTATTCCCTCTCTCCTAAGTGGATCCATTCCATTAAGATGAAAGTTTCATGAAGGAGATGAACGTTTTCTGTTTGGTCATCTCTGTAACCTCGGTACCTTGTACAGTGCTTGCTGTATAATAATTGTTTGGAAATGCTTGTAACTAGAATAAATAAATAAATTTGTTGAATCATTCCTTTTTGGATCAAAGAGTTAATGGTACATGCATGACTGGGGCATTGTGCTGTATACCAGAAACTGACACATTGTAACTGACTGTACTTCAATTGAGAAAAAAAAGAGTTAATGGTATTTTAAAAAGATCCTTGTTGTTATTCAATAATTCTTCTTAAAGTATGACTTAGCAATTCAGCTGTCAGCAGTGCTTTGGATTTTTGATATCCACGTAGACAACAATATTCTAAAATGTTGATAAAAGAGCCCTCTCTGTCTCTCTGTCTCTCTCCCTCCCTCCCCCTTGCTGTTAACAATGTAACCATGCTTACTATGATGCTTTAATTTTTTCATACTTATTTTCTGAGCTTCCCCAGGACATGATTCATCTTTTTTCTGTTTTCTTATTAACCATAGCTGTACAAAGCAGTCACCTGAGGAGCTTAACCACTGGAGAATGGGTTCTTCACTACAGATACACTACAGAGATTCTGATATAATTACTACAATTATAATTGGGCCATTGACATTTATAAAAAATATTCTTAAACAGTTCTAACATACATCTATTAAGAAATGCTGAATTAACTTTTTGTTTAGTTCTGCCTTGGGATTAGTTTCTATCATTCATATTTTCCTTATAATTTATGAAAGTTTTCATGTTTATTTGGATAGACTTGAGAAAAGTATTCAATTACAGTTCTTTTGATCTCATTAGGGTTTGTGCTATTACCTCGTTCTTATTTTCTTTTTAATTTAACTATATTAGCTAAATGTTGATCTCTTCTATTATTTTATATGAAAAGAATCAGCTCTTGCATTCATTCAGTAGTCCTATCAATTTTCTGTTTTCTACTTCATTATTTTATGTAGTTACATTTCTTCTCTTCCTCTTAGATTATTGTTTTCTATTCTCTAACTTTTTGAACTGAATGATTATTCAATTTATTTTCACCATCTTTTTAATAAATATATTTAGTTAAGTTTCTGAATATTTTTCTAAACATACTTTAGCTGGATGACATAGCCTCTGGTAAGTCATGGCATTAGATATCAAAGGTTCCAAGACTGAAAGTTGGTGAGAATAATGATCTGCCCTTTGTTCAAAGTTGCTTTCCTTTAGTTTAGTCTTCAAGCAACTAAAACGTATGCAGTTTGAGAACATGGTATCTTGTTTGCCTCTAGATTGTCTCATAGAGATGTGTATGATGTTTGGGGTTCTTGGCAGCTGTCCCAGAGTGAGTTATCTGTCCAGTTAAACAGTCAGTGTGCCTATTGCTCTTTATGTCTCCAGACATGTAGGAATCCCAACAAGCTTACATTAAAATCTAGAAAATAATATTATTACCAAGTGTTCTAGAATTACCATCACTATTATTCAAATATTTTGAAATTCTGGGACAATCCTTCATTATCTTTGTATGAAGTATAAGACATAGATATTTTCTACTTATTCTATTAGAGGCTTTCCAAACTCAAACCTGGCCATCACCTACTGTAATAGTAAATGTTTTACTTTAATTTATCCTTTAGAGAAAATAGATGAAGGAGTCTTGCTTTAGAGTTTATCTACTTGGCATAGAATATTGCAATTTAATAAGCTATTCTAATTGATTAGCACAGGAAAGAATAAGAAATTTGAAGTTAAAAGATCAGCCTGAATTTTAGCTTCATTAAGAGCACGAAAAAATGTATAGATTTCTCATTTGTAAAAGGATACCAGGAGTATATTTTGAGAATTTAACGTGATAATGTATATGAAAATAATCAAATTTCACACAGAGGATAGTTATCATACTTGTTTCCATGATAATAACACCATGATATCTTGCCAGTCTTTTTGTGTTATAATCTTTCTGGATATACTAAAGAGGAGAATTCATTCTACATTTTCTGTTTTGAACAAAGGATTTGATCTACTTAAGCTTCTGTGTAAAATGTGAGAAATTCCAGAATAACAAATTAAACATATAGGTAATGAAATGGCATACTTGATAGTAGATTTCTACATGCTGTTCATAGATAACTTTTAAGAAATACTTAACAGGTTAACTTGAGATTGACTTTTTTATTTTGGAATGATTGCTGTGGCATTTGAAGAAACATAAGATTAAAGTATAGTTACTTTATAGAAAACTCCCATTTATTTACATGTGATTGCTTTTATTGTATTTCAAAGTGTGAGCTACATTTGGGGATTATTAATGAGATCTCCATCGTTAATGTCATCCACAGCTGATTCCTATCAGGAAATGACATTGACAGATTTTCTTTTCAAATGGTAAATGGTATGTCTATTTTTTCTACTTTCAAAAACATTTTCTTGGTTTTATTTGTATATGTGCTTGCAAGAGAACTAAATTTTTATTTGAATGAGTTACTTTGATGCGTGCAAAAACAGTATAATCAATAGATTCCATTAACTCTTACTAAGAACTGAACCTTGTGAAAAGCTCTTAAGCACAAAACATAAGCACAGTAAGAAATACAGCCTTGAGTTAAACATGAGATTGACTTCCTGTGGCAACTTCCACTTCACATTTACTTTATAACCACCATTCTACTTCCCGCATTGATGACACATCTGACTTAACGAGGCGGGTGGTTAGTGAACTCTGCATGTTCTCTCAGATGAAGAACACACTCAGTGTGCCTCATTAGGGTCTCATTCTGACTATAATAAGGATGCTTACTCGTCAAAAAATCAGTGATAAACCAGTTGGCTGATTATTTTTTAAAGTTCAACTAATACATTTTTAAATGACCATGAAAACCATCTGACAAAGTAATTCAGAAGCTTGCACTTTTTTTACTTGCATGACAAAGTTAACCTACAAATGATTTTAGAGTACTACTCAATTTCAGTGCAACTAAAATGCAGAAATTATATTCAAAGCAAGCTACAGTATCAGAATGAGCCATAAATTCTTGAAATTAGGCCTATTATGATTATAGTTAAGTTGAAAATAATGAGTTGCTTATTTTTCATTGCTTACTGGACATTTAAAATAAAGTAGGATGCATAAAACAGTGGATTTTCCTTCAGCAATTGGCATCAGTAAGGAAGTGAAAATAGTTACATATATATATGTATATTCAGCTCTAGAAAATAAATGTAGACTGTGTTTTGCTGAATTGTTAATAAGATATAAGTAGAAATGCCTTATAGGCAAGTAACAATATACTATACTGCAATGAAAGGAAGAAGATGGACACTGACTGGGGGAGAATGGGACATTTAACAAGATTAAAATTTTATTTTATTATTGTATTAGAGATATTTGCATTGTGTTAGAGACATAGATGGACAAAATAGGTGACAGAGTAGAAATTATCTAGCTATTTAGCCCAATTTATCACAGAATATTATTAAACATTTAAAACTTTCTAATTAAATACAAAAAAGTCCTCATAGGTAAGTAGTACAAATCTCCATGTATTTGGTTCATTATTTAAAAAGCTCAAATTTGAAGAGAAGAAAACATTGTAAATGATTATCATAGGCTTAAAATCACTTTAATTTTTTGATTAATTGGATGAAATTATTTCTATGTTTCCTTTGTTTTTTTGTTACCAACTTGATACACACACACACAAACACACATCACAAGTTGTTGAAAGGAGTATAGCACGCATTTTGGGAGGAAGAAGAATTTCCTATACTGAAGGAGCATTTTACTAAGATTTATAACATTTCTGTGCAAGCAGAAGATGCAATTTAACATTTTGCTTGGTACACTTTATCAAAACTGCAATTAAAATTCTAGTTCTGACATTTAATGAAAACACCTAGAATTCATGGTTTTGCATTATCTTCCCCACTAGCCCAGTTTACTGCTTGCTTCTTAACACATCACCTGCCAAATTCAGAACTGAAACAGCAAGCAGGTCATTCCAGACTGAGTAACTAATATCATTTTTATTGAGGTTGTCAGTCTGCAAGATACAGGTACATTTTCTGCTCTCACCTCAAAACGATTCCAGATATCCAATCATACTCACAACTTGGGCTAGAGTATGGCAAAGTTTTATTTGAGAGTGAGTGTAAAAGCCAATACCCATTTTTGAATGAAAAGTGACTAAAGCATTTGTAGAGCGATGGGTCATCTAAGGAAGGGACAACATATATTGGCATACTGTTAGGGGAGCATTGTCATAAATGGTCTATTTTCCTTTTATCATAAAAATTATGACTCTATAAAATCAAAGCGAATAGACAGAATTTTTGTGTTTGAAATCATCATTAAAATTGACTACGGATAGTTCATTTGATTCTTCTAAAATTCTGAATCTAAAATAGGGATATATTCATGTTTATTTGTATATTGGTAAACATTTATTGAGGTAATCTTAATATTTATGTTTGCAAATTCTGCAAACCATTTTCTGATGCTCAAATTGGTTTACTCATGGCAATGTCATTCTGGATGTAAGTGATATGGAGCTGGTCCAGCTTTCTTGTTAAATCTGGAATGAAAAGTATTTTCTATAGTTTGCATCTAAAAGTAGATTTTGGAGCCAAATTGGGCAGTGGGAGTGGGGTGTTGGGGGGAGTTGTCTCAATGATAATGTCGTTGCACGAAAATCAATTACTGATCTCCACTTTACTTTGTGGAATGGATATGTTGATTGTCAATTTTTAAAAAATATTTTTAAAAGCTGTAGTTGATTAACAATGTTGTGTTAGTTTCTGGTGTATATACAGCAAAGTGATTCAGTTATACATATATATGCATGTGTGTGTGTGTGTGTGTGTGTGTATGTGTATATATATATATGTTCTTTTTCTGATTCTTTTCCATTATAGGTTATTACAAGATATTGAATATAGTTCTCTATGCTATACAGCAGGACCTTGTGGTGTATCTGTTTTATTTTTAGTAGTGTGTATCTATTTATTGTTGTTTTTTTTTTGTTTTGTTTTGTTTTTGATGTAGGAGAAAAAAGATACATAGTAAAAACTGAAATGTGTTAAATGTTGCCAAGGGCAAAAAAGACTGTGTGGCATTTATTTTGGACAAGAAAAATAGTTTACTATTTCTAACATATCTTTCTCACAAGTCCCTTTATACAGAACACATCAATCCATGAATGTCACTTTTGTCACAGTCATCACTGCTATTCCTTCTGGAAGCTCTACTACTGCATAGGCACAGAGCAGTTTCTGTCATAGCCTACAAGAATGGGGGAACTAAAATCTTTTCTAATATTTGTTTCCTCAACTCACTCCAGAGTTATCTAATGTTATTGTTTTTCAATTTATTTGCCATCTAAATTATTGTAATGTTACAAGATAGACCAATTAGAAATGGATTCTTTGTCAAAGACAAAAATCTAGGAGCATGCCTGTGATGCAAAGGGCAGAAAAATTTATGTAAAAGGTCCCAAGGCCCACAAAAAATCTTTAAACAATGGCATATTCCGATCCAAAGAAGAGCAATAATTTTTCAAATAGTGAAAATAAAGAAATAGTTGTAAGCTTCTACTGTATCAGTCAGGAGGTTTTATCTTACACTAATTCACCAGTTTTAAAGCTGAGTTATGATAGAGTGATTTCTGGTTATGCAAACGAACTTATTTTTAAAAGTCAGTTTGTCATCTTCCCCAATGAATTCTTTCTCACAATTCACTAATTTATCACACATTTTTTTATTTAAATAAGGAGCTTATTTAATATTTTCTTTTACAAAATAAGATGCATGAGAGCATCACTTTTGACACCATTCCTGAGAGATACAATTCTTGTCTGAATTAGAATGTGCTGTCATTAAGGATTATAATTGACATAAATAATTTGGAAGATAAATATATTCATTTCCTAGGGCTACCATAGCAAATACCACCAACTGGTAGCTTAACACAACAGAAATTTGTCCTCTCGCAGTTCTGGGACCTAGAGGTCCAAATCAATTTGTGGACCGGGCTATGGTTGGAATCCTTCCTTGCCTCTTCCGAGCTCCTGATGGTGGCCGTCAATCCTGGTGTCCCTTGACTTGCAGCTGCACCATTCCAATCTGTCTCTGCTGTGCACCATGCTGGTGCCCTCTTATGCGTCCCTGTGTCTAAATTTCCCTTTTCTTATAAGCATGCCAGTCATACTGGATTAAGACCTTCCCTAAAGACCTCATCTTAATTTGATGTTATCTACAAAGACCCTATTTCCAAATAAGGTTACACAGGTACTGGTGGTTATGATTGAAACATATCTTTTAGGGGGACACAATTCAACCTTTAATAAATGCTATGATAGGCAGGTGCTGTATGACAATAGCTATTCAGGTACACATAATAAGTAGCAATCTGATCAGAGATGCCCATTAACAGGTAGAATTCTCTAGAAACTCAGCTGGGGATCATAAATAATGGTTTCAAACCTTGTGAGGGAGAAAGGCAAGAGAGTGGCAGGCTCCCAACCCTAGAGGGGCTTTACTAAAACATGGATCATACACACATGGATAAAAAGGAGAATCTATTTTCTAGGGAAGAGCCCAAATTCAAAAATAGACTGCTAGCCCTAATCATGGAACTGATGCCACTTCAGAACAGAATTTCTCCTCCATTATGTCAAGATAGACTCAAGACACTAAGAAAAGTATAAACCTGAAGTTAGGGAATCAAGCAGAATTTCTGAAGGTGAGAGGAGAACTACAAAAGTTAGAAACCAGTTATTAAAATTCACGCATTAGTATATTTTTCTCATTGTGTTATTTACTTAATATTATATCTGACTTTGTCAGTAAGTCTTGAGCCTAAAATGTTACCCTATTTTTCATTTTTTTCTGTTGAAATTCTTACAAGTTATTTCATCATTAATAAGCATATACAGTTTGTTTCTAAAAA
This sequence comes from Camelus bactrianus, assembly GCF_048773025.1. Classification (NCBI taxonomy): domain Eukaryota; kingdom Metazoa; phylum Chordata; class Mammalia; order Artiodactyla; family Camelidae; genus Camelus; species Camelus bactrianus. The sequence goes on from NC_133540.1 coordinate 54,028,962, forward strand.
TGAGAATACTAGCCATCCAAAATGGCAGTGCTCTCTGAAAGTTCAACGGGATTGTATTTTTTTCTGATTAAATACTATTCATGTGCCCTCCTCTCCACTCTTCTTCCATCTGCTCTACATGGACAGCAGTTTTTGATATGTCATTGGGCACCTACCTACATAAGTAAATAATTGAGTGTGAAATAAAGCCTCATCTGTTTCTGTAAGTTCAGTTTGAAATTACATTAACCATATTAATTACGTTTGTCCATTTCATATGTATTATATTAGTCCATATTTATGATTTTTTTGTATTATGAAAATGGGCTCTTACAATGGGCTTTTCTAAGAAAATTTTCTTTTTAGTTGTGATGGGAGAATCATTTGCATTAGTATTCATTAAAATTCATGAGTACTCATTTGATTATGAGTAAGAAATACTAAAAATACTCTGCCAGGCAATTTTTAAAGTATTTTATCCATCTTGACTCAGTATTTAGAATAACCATATGGATTAGTTAATGTTAACCACTTCATATTTAAGATGAGAAAACTAAAGCACTGGAAGACTAAATAATTATCTCAGCATTACTCAGGAGGTAAATGTTGAAGTCTGAATATGAATTAATGAGTCACGTTCCAGAATCTTATCCTGTTTACTGTCTCTCTGGGTTGTGATAAGTGTTCCCAAGACAATATATCAGAACAGGACAGGAGCATATAAAGGATGCAGTACTACATCTTAAAAGTTTTAAAAATCATTTTTAAAATAGAGAAAGAAAACTACTATTTGTGTAATGGAGAACATGGGAAGAGTCTCTGTGGTAGGAGGGTCTATGAGTTAAGAAGTTTATGAAGTTACACTTACACATCTAGAACCTGAGTGTAGTTATTTGGGGATAAAGATTTTCAAAGATCAGTACATTTTTCTGTATTTCTAGAATTTATGAGACCTGGAAAGTAGCATTTGGAAGTAGTGATGCTTATTCACTTAGCCTCCATAGGAATAATGCATTTGAGTCTGGCACTTTGGTAGATATTTCAAAATTATATTATATATATATATATATTTGAAAGGTATTGCACAGAGATGGCATCAGGAAAGACTATGGACACACAGAAACAACATACATGGAAGAATATTTCAAAACAAAGACAACAGCCTGTGCAAAGACCCAGAAGCCAACACCACCATGCTACAGTCATTTGTGTGATTTTTCTCTGTCCTTCTTTACTTTGTTCTTCAAGAGGCTAACCCCTGAAATACTTCCAGGTGTGGCTCCAGGCTATATGTCACTAATGGGAAGCACCAGGAAAAGACTGGATGGTGTAGAAGCCAGGACATTTCTTCCATTTCACCCTTTTCAGATCATAGATTTTATCAACTACGGCTTCAGTTCCTGATTGACATCCCCTCTTTATGTAGTCCCAGTTCCCTTTAGAGAGCCTGGTATCCTGCCTGGGCTCTGGTCACATGAACTCTTCCCTTTTTCTCTCTGCTCCTCGGCATGGCAGCGGTTTCTGTTATTATCTGCTGGGCTACTTCATCCTATTTAAAAAAAATTTTTTTTGCCTTTATAGCACTTCCAACAAGTTTGTATTGGCAGTATTTAAAGCGAGGTTTGTAAATGAGTTCACTCCGAGGCAAGGTATAGAGAAGAAAGAGGGCAGACACAGACATTTGGCAAAGAAAACTGAGAAAGAGGAGAGAAAAATAAAAGTGGAGGACCAACAGAGGAAGGCCATGGAAGCCAAGAACTGTTCATGGAGGAACTTTCACCAACGTAAAACATCTAGTGAAGACAGTCTGAAGTTTTTTTTGTTGTTGGTGGTGGTGGTGTTTTCAAATTAGGAGATTAACTGGCATTTGATTAAAAAGTGAGTTAGTTTAGGAAAGAATTTTAAGGAGAAATCAAGTTTGAATGCTCACTAAGTGAGGAATGAGAGAAAAAGTTGGCCCAAGTAAGTTGAGTGATTGATGACAAGTGTTAATGGCTGAAAATCATAAACTTTTATGCTTTCTCTCTAGCATTCCTCAGGTGCCTAGGTACAGAAGAACAAAACTTCATGTGTAGAGATGATCTACACTTCATAGGTTATGCAGAAGGAAATAAAGGAGAAGGTAATGTTGATCCAAAGAATGCAGATCAAGTGACTAGCCACAGATCTAATATGGTAATGGGAGAAGATTAATAACAGGGAATAAAATGGTGATTACATGGAGTTGAAGTAAAAATTATATAATTATATAGCACATATATATTTTATATTATAATGAGGCATATATAAAAGATGTTTATGTCTCTGAAGACCTCAGAAGAAGAAGTGCTCTAACCTAAGAGAAAAATGCCGAATCATTCAAGGATGACAAAAGGCACGATGAAGGCTACAAGAAGTAGTCTTTGAAGGATATTCAGGTTCCAAGGACGCCCAAAAGGGATATGAGGCCATTTGTGAAGACACTGTGAGTGTAAAGTATTTATTTATGATGGAATGGTGGCCCCATTTGGCATGGGTTAGAGGGAATGTCAGTAGTGAATGATGCATTCAGGTTTCAGTGTTACCAAGCAGAATGGGAAAGAGCATAACAGAAAAGAAAACAGATCCAAACACCCTGTTTTTTGAGATGAGAATAAAAATAATAGGCATGCAGGACTGCATTTAACTGGTGGGCTTAAATACCCAAAGTTTCCAAATACACCATGATAAATATTGAATCCTAGAGCATTTTTTATGCCTTTCAATTTTAAGTATTCATATTGGTTTCCCTTACTCCTAACCTCATTTCTTAAATTTTGAAAATGTGTATGCACATGTGTGCCTACCTGAGCCAGTCTGTTTCAATCATTATAAAAAAATTTTAATTTCTTACTGTGTCAGAATTTACAGTGAATAATATATCCTTATAAATTTGGTGCTCACAAAGAGAAAAAAAATCACAGGAAAGAACTGAAAAGTCGGGAGGAGTAAACAAAAGCTTTTCTCTACTTAAATTTGAAGTGTTTTTAAAGCTATTTCATCGAGGTCAGCTGTTCCCTTAAAATATCATACATAGGTTTACTGGAAAAAGCATGTGAAAGAAAAAAATAATTGTGATATCTTAATAATGGATTCATGAATTCAGTTTCATTTTGATCCATAAAAATAACAAGATGTGTTTTTTTTCAATATTTCATTCTGGTTGTGTCTAAATTTTAAACAGACTTGGTGAGCCCTGCCTCATGTTACATCCAGCTGAGGTCTCATTCATCAGGCCCTTTCTTTGCAGGGGAGGCTAATCTACAGTTATACCAGTCAAACTAAATGTGCTAGGCAGGTATACCTGCAGTGAAACCACGGCAGTTACTGCAAAAATATCTTCTACAACCGTTTGGATTAAATACTTTTTGATTATTCATGCTACCATTTCTATCTGTCTCTAACAAATTTGCAGTTTCAGGTCAGCAAAAGCTGAAGTATTTGGAGACTATCGTCCTTACCCATTCTTGCACTTTGCCAATATTTCACTACAGTGAGAGCTGCTTCCAAAAAATATCCAAAGCAACATTTGGAGGAAAAAAATTCTTAATTGTGCATAATAATATGAGGGTGGAATATAACAGTCATAAAGTATAATCCTCTAAAGCAGTTGGATATTATGATATGAAGGTAGAATATAACAGTCATGAAATATAATCCTCTGAATCAGTTAAGGATCAGTCAAGAGAAGAACCACCACTGTATATAGTTTTTTAAATGAGAAAATTATTCACTAGACTAAGATCTTACACAGTTGGGAATGAAACTTAGATAGTAAAGAACTCAAATGGGAAGAATCAGAAAAAAGCCTACAACAGGTCTCCTGAGTCAGTGGTGCAGATGAGCACATTGACTCTTGCAGAAAGTTCGGGAAGCTAGCCATGTCCAGCACTTACAAGGTCCAGAGGAGTGGGCTGCGGAATTCTGTTACCTCTTGTCATGAATGTTCCTATGAATTTGCTCCAAGCATCTGAAGATGAGCCCAGAGTTGCAGTTGGTTAGCAGGGACCCCAGGAAGAATAGCTCAATGCAGTGCGGGAAGAGCGAGGACAAGGGAACCTGCCAGGCATCCTGCTTCAAGGACTCTAACCACAGTGACCTCCAGAGAATAATGGCTGGGGCTCAACCTCCTCCTCCTAATTTTGGTTAATTATGTTTCTTCAAAGTCATATGGGCAAGGGGATTCTCTGAAATGTAGTATCATCATTTCAGATTCTATTATCTTTTTTTTTTTTTTTGATAGGGATGGACTGCTCCTGCCATCATACAGCCCCTTTGAAATACTGTGTCATCATAAATACTGTAAAATGCCAAAACGTATGTGACTTTTCCTAGTGACTGCCTGGCTGCAGTGTGTTATTCTATTTCAATATTTAATGAAGTTCAAGTATCAGTTATTTTGGGGTTTGAACATATCAGTTTTAGCTGTTTTCAGTATTTTTAACTTATTGCTATTTCTTCCAGTTTACATGAAACGTATTTGATAATTTATAGGCAATGTCATTCCTATTCTCTCCAGAATTGGTGAAATCAAAAACAGAGCTATTCATTTTATTATGGGTGAGAAAGTTCCTCAAATCAGTGTGAGTGATCCCTTGAGAAGTATTTAGAGTTATATATAAATACATTTAGCTATGCTTCTTATTTTTTAAGATATTACAGAGAGAACAAAATACATGCACATACTTATAATGCATTTCTAATGGGATGACAATTGGCAAAATTGTTGTATGAACTGAAAGAGGATTAATTTTAGAAAAACGACAAAAATAACTTAATGAAATGATGCTATTATGTTACCATTAATTTTGAGTTTCTCCCTTTCATGCTTCCTTTTTTATTTTTATTTTAACATGTAGTAAATATAAAGCATGAATTTTGCTGTAAAACTTCAACAGTTTCAAATGGGAATACTGTTTCTCCTTTAATTTATTTTAAAGCTGTTGCTAGATTAAATTGGAATTTTCTAACAACTAATTTATCAGTATGTTATAAAGACTATATTTTTGCAAATGTTATCTTATTTTCAGGTTAAAATGAGCAAAAATTCCTTCCCCTATGCATACATAAATGATTCTTCATTAGTTTGCACCAGCAAATTTCAACAAGTTAGGATATTTAGCCATCAACATTTGCTTATGGGGGTCTATAACCATATATGTAGCATTTAAATTTTTATCTAGCCTTTATTTTTTTCACACTATACTTTATATTAACCCCTTGCAGATAACACTAATAACCTTAAAGGCATTTTCTATTTGAGACAATTAACTCATTTCCAAAAAAAGATAAAACAATGGTTTTATAATAGTAATTAGGTTGGCCTAATATAATAGTTATGATAATGCTAAATGTTGTAGCCTACAAACATAAAGTTATGTTTGTTCAAACAAAAGAGAATATTAGAATTTTCTTATATTCTCATGTAAATTCCAAAACAGTGTTTCTGATCAGCAGGCAGTGTTCCTTTAATTGATGATTTATAAAGAATCATAAATTCATTAGGAATCATAATCCACATAGAATTAGATCCTTCCAGTTTGTGGCTCAGCCATCCCCAGATGGCTTAGCTCATCTGCCCTTGGATATAAATAAAAAGATCATAGTGATTTAGATGTGATGATTTTAATAAGCCTTATATCACATCTAATAGTATACACTTATGTGGCCGTGAATAATTTGCCAAGAGCCTGAAAAATCAATTCAACTGTATACTGATGAAGAAGAGGAACGGATTAGAGGAGCTGCTAGCCAGTCTCCTTCAAGCAAAGTGAGTTATTGGAAAATATTATTGAAATGCTAGTTTGGGGAAGTATTGTGTCCCAGGAAATAAAATGAATTTGTTTGGGAGAAAAGAGTACTTTAGTATTTGCTACATCACGTTCTTGTTCTCACTTTTGCATCTCACATACTTCCTGGTTAGCTTTTGACATTTGTGAGATAGTCAAGTCTAAAACTATTTATTGTCACCAGTCTCCCTGCACCACAAGAAAAGAGATTGGGAAGTTATCTGAAGGTTGCACATGAGAAAAGTGTCCAAGACGGTTGAATCCTTAGAAGCCATGACAAAAGTCTGAAGATTTTGTAATGTGTGTATTTGGGGAAAGAGGTTTATTTATTAGTATAATTTTCACAGTTAACAAATGTGAAAAACAGTCAGTCTAATTTTCAGCTTAATAAGGCTATTGTTATTTTATGGGATCTAGCAGAGTCATCTTGGGAGAACAACACTCATAGGATAAAGCTGGAGAAATGTTTGTTTGAGGTCCAAACAATTCTAAAACCATCTTCTGAAAATAGGTTGTGTGTGGTGACTGAGAGGTCCTTCCCACTGATTTTGCTATCCATGATTTTTGAAAGACTAGATAGTTAAACATCTTATACAGAATCCAGCACTGACCAGAATAAATGTGATTTGAATTAGTCTACTTATTTTGATACCGTAGCCCACAGTCCAGCATAAGGTAAAATCTAGCATGAGGTGAATGAACATCAAATTTTCTTTTCCTGCATTAACAGCTACCACAAAATGGAAAAATTTACTTGAAAAGCATAACTACCCAAAGGACTTCAATCAATATTCTTCTTATTTTAATATTAAAGACACTTAAACCAATGCACTTATCTTCAGAAAGTAACTAAATTCCCTTAGCTCTCATAAGTATTTTCATATTGTAATGATTTCCACGATTAGTTTTATTGTGAACTTGACCTTCTCTTTGAGATTAATGTTTTTTAATGATGGGGAGTTATTTTAATATTTACATTAATTGATTATATTATAAACTTGACTTTTCCTTTGAACTTTGTATTAAATAAGAGTTGTTTTAATATTTCCATTTTCAATTATGCATCTATTATATTATAAGATAATATAGCAAGTTTTATTTATTGGGATTAATTGATACTTTCATTTACTTAATATGGATTAGTGCTTTTGCATGTTCTAAGTTGATTTAAAGGTGTATTACCCAGGTTCATGATATACCATTTGAGATATTTCTTACAAATAAAATACTTAATAATTTCATATTTTTCATCCTTAATTCTTTTATACCTAATTTATTTGACAAATACAAAACTTCTAACAGCTTTTTTCTGTCTTGAAGTTTATTAATATGCAAGTATTATCAGTTAATGAAACTGCATACAAAATTGTGCCCTATATAGAAATATCTATTTTTGCTATTATTTTTCTACTAAATGAATTTTTGTTGGTTATTTATATTTTAAAACCTGATTTGCTTGTTTTGTGTTGCAATTGTTTTGTTTCCCTCCCAACCCCTTTTTAAAACTGTCAACCTTTCTGCTTAAAAATCTATACAAATTCTGTTAGAGTCTTACTCTCGTACATTTTAATACATGCTTAGATGTTATACATGGGTTTTCGTGCCCTCCAGTTTTTCACTCTAACTGAATCTTATTTAGCTGTCCTACAGAGGGAGACTATGTTCTCAATGTCTCCTTTACTTACTGTTTTGAATAGGTAAGTATTATTTATTCCCACATAATAGGACTGAGCTCTTTTCTTGACAAAAACCAATAAAAGAAACACTAAATTCTTCAGAGGTAACTGGTTCCAAATCTAGCTTCTTTTCCTGTTCGGTCATTTCCTTTTTTTTTTTTTTTTTTTTTTTTTAGTAAAATAGCACACCCTGTATATCTCTACCCTTTTTTGGTATATTTGGCTTTTAGGTAAGTCTCTCTGATGAATTTACATGATAAAATAGGGGTTTAATATCTCCTCTCCTCCACTTCTCAGAAATCTTTATTCACACTGGATTCATTTTGAGCAAGAGCAATCAAGAGTATTCTGAGCTATATGCAAACCCTGCAGGGATCCTTGTGGCCACCAGATTTACATATACATGTGTTCCCAATAAAGAAAAACAAACAAGCAAAGATATATAAGGAGTTTTCCAGTTAGATCAAACAATTATATTACATACCTATTGAAACTTGGTTAAGTTTAAAGTAATTTTTAACAACATTATTCAGCGGTTCATAAATTTTGTTATATATCAGAGTAATCTGGAAATTTTTCTTTTCAATGACGATAATGGAACTAAGTCTGAGGGTATCTGGAATTTTATGGAATTTTAGTTCTGGCATGGGCTCTCTCCTCTAGATTTTTTTTTAATTAAACTTTTTTTTTTTTTTTGAGATACTTGTAGTTCTACAGCTTGTGTATGTTTACTCTGTTTCCTAGAATGGTAGCATCTTGCAAACTATAGTTCAATATCACAACCAGGATACTGATATTGAAACAGTAAAGATAATGAACTAAGGAGTTTGAACTATAAGAATGATAGGAAATTAGGGAGGAAGATTTAGAAGGGTGAATTCTGAAATCTCTGTATAAATTCTCCTTAAAATGATAACTGACTCCAAAACTTATTCATGTGTAGGCTGAGACTCTAAGAAGCACAGTGGAAAGCTAGAGATGTGAGGTTAAAAAGCTTAGCAAAGATTTCAGGATCTCTTTGTTGCCAGAGAGTTCAAATTTCAGGATTAAACTAGAAATCGGAGATTTGCCAAGTGAATGCAAGATGTGATTCTGATTATAGACAAAGATAATAAAATGAGAAAGTCTAGAATATTGTTCATTGACTTTTCAGAAAGAGATGAGGCAATGACCAGCGTAGAGAAATATTTGAAAAGATAATGACAGAATTTTTTGATATTAATCTTAAAGCTAAAAGGAAGAAACCTTATAAACCACAGGAAAATGAATAAAATCATATTGAGGTACATCATAAAACTACCAAAAGTTAAAATAAAGAGGAAAACATTAAGACAGCCAAGTGAAAAAAAGGTAGATTACCTTCAAACAGACAACAGATAAAAAAGATTATTTCCCTATGAAAACAATGTAGAACAAAAAGCAATGGACTATTATCTTTCAAAAAGCTGAAATAAAATCCCTGCTGAGTTATAATTTTGTGTCTTTTGATAGTATCTTTCAAGAATGAAACAAATATTGAAAGATTTTAGCAGAACTGCATCAAAATTGCAAAATATCAAAGCATCCTTCAGAAAAATGGAAAATGAACTCAAAATGAAGCTCATTTTGGATGAAGGAATTAAGAAAAATAAAAAGACTAAAAATGAGAGTAAATCTAAATAAATACTAACATATAAAACAATGATATCTTATGGTTATGGTTTTATATGATAAAATATATACAAAATTCAAATATCCAGCAACAATAGCATGGAAGTTGGATAAGCAGAAAGTAGAATTAAAACATTAGAAAGGCCTTACATTTTGATTGCTAAGTCAAGGATACTAATTTTCATTTTCAGTAGCTTGCATTTCTTTAACAATAATAAAAGCATAACCAACAACTCAATAAAATATTCATTACAGATTAATGCAAGGAATGAGAGGGAGAAAAATGGATCCACACACATATTATCAAAGTATTTCAACAGAGACGCTAGAGCAAATTTATTGGTTAAAAAGAAAGTCTTCTCAACAAATAGTACTAAAAATGTTCTAAAAAGATGCCTACAAGAGGAAGATACTTTGATTAGTGTTGACAAAATTTTCATTATGTTAAACAGGATTGGATTAACAAATTGCTCTTTTGGTTTCACTTTCTAATATTCACTCTTGAAACAGAGGGAGTATTTCCATCATAGTTGAAGAGTTGGGAGAAGATGCTAGGGAGGGTGTGGAGAAAAGGGAACCCTCCTACACTGTTGGTGGGAATGCAGTTTGGTGCAGCCATTATGGAAAGCAGTTTGGAGGTTCCTCAAAAAACTAAAAATAGACTTACCATATGATCCAGCAATCCCACTCTTGGGCATATATCTGGAGACAACTCTAATTCAAAAAGATACATGTACCTCAATGTTCATAGCAGCACTATATACAATAGCCAAGACATGAAAAACCTAAGTGTCTATCTATCAACAGATGACTGGATAAAGAAGCTGTGGTATATTTATACAATGGAATACTACTCAGGCATAAAAAAGAGTAAAATAATGCCATTTGCAGCAACATAGATGGACCTGGAGATCAACATTCTAAATGAAGTAAGCCAGAAAGAGCCATTTGAAGCAACACAGATGGACCTGGAGATCGACATTCTAAATGAAGTAGGCCAGAAAGAGCCATTTGCAGCAACATAGATGGACCTGGAGATCGACATTCTAAATGAAGTAAGCCAGAAAGAGCCATTTGCAGCAACATAGATGGACCTGGAGATCGACATTCTAAATGAAGTAGGCCAGAAAGAGCCATTTGCAGCAACATAGATGGACCTGGAGATCGACATTCTAAATGAAGTAGGCCAGAAAGAGCCATTTGCAGCAACATTGATGGACCTGGGATCAACATTCTAAATGAAGTAAGCCAGAAAGAGAAAGGAAAATAACTTATCTACAAAACAGAAACAGACTCACAGACATAGTAAACAAACTTACGGTTACTGGGAGGTAAAGGGGTGTGAAGAGATAAATTGGGAGTTTGAGGTTTGCAAATATTAATTACTACATATAAAGTAGATAAAAAAGCAAATTTCTTTTGTATAGCACAGCGAACTATATCCAATATCTTACAGTAAACTACAATGAAAAGAATATGAAAACAAATATATGTATGTATATGTATGTCTGAAACATTATGCTGTACACCAGAAACTGACAAATATTTCAATTAAAAAAAAAAAAGAGTCGGGAGAAGAATTTACCTCCAAATCATGAATCATTGTTTTTTTTCTTATCTGCGGAAAATGATGCAGAAATTAAGGTGAGAACAACAAGGAGATACGTTTTAATAAGTTCTTCCAAAGATACAACATCTTTTTCAGTAAGTATGTTGCAGATATATTTGTAATGTCAATATTGGTATTTCTGGATGGTAATAAAAGGTTGTTTAGGTTATTTATGTTATTTCTTAAAATAACATATGACAAATCTCCACTTACGTATGTATAAGTCTACATCTCCATTTACTTACATTATTATTTACTACATGTGACTACACTTCCCAAAGGAATGTCTACTTCTATCATAATTTTCTCATCAGTCTTTTCAAGATTAATCAATTACCTAAAATTATAATTACCATGTTCTCACTATATGTTTTGCCACATAACAGCAAATACTATATTTCATCAACTTTTGTATACTCTCTCTGCCATTTGCTACCTCCTTCAAAGAAGTGATTTTAAATAGAATTAAAATTCAAAAATATATATATGTATGTGCTTTTGTATATGTATTTATAGATAAATGTAAATTCACAAGTGTGTTGAATTTTACTAAAATGGTAATTAGGAAAACTCTTTTAGGAAATTTAAAAAAGATAAAGATTTACTACTTCCAAATGCTTAAAGCAATTTGAACTACTAATGAAATATTTCTAAGAAGTAAGTTGATCACTGTAAGTGGACATGTGAATTATTTTTAAGTTATATTATCTATTTGCATACAAATTATTATTAATAATAAAATCTTAACAATAATATTTATTGACTATTAATATGTGATAGCCACTCTGCTAAACACTTTAAATACATTATTCTTATTAACTTTTATAACCACATATTATAGAAAGGCACAGTTAATATATTTTTATTTTTTAAGTAACAAAAGACAGAAATAAAGTGACTCACTCCTGTAACCCAGCTAATAAACGAAGTTAAAACTAGTCCCAGCTAATGTTGGAATTTGACTTCTCTATACTCTGTATTGCTATATTGCTAAAGTTCTCCAAATATCTTGTTTTTGCAGTGAGGTTTACATACACCTATGCTATTTTACAGTATTTTTTGCTCAGAAAACTCTGTGTGAAAGTTTTATTTTTCAGTTTTTCAAAAATTAAATGTCACCCCAAACTTTCCAAATGATTATATTAATGAAATCTGATTCAATAAGATATTCTCTACTGAGATTAGCAAGTAGAGGCAAGAATTAATGAAGTTTCTCTACTTAGATCATCAAAGATATGACAATTACCCCAAGTTACTTTCTACTGAATAAAATTTTTAAAAGATAATAATAATAATAATAATAATAATAATAATAATATAGTTTTAGTATTGTATTAATTGATTTAAACCAAGATATTGATAATCTCCAACTTTTTGTGACTTAATGCAACAAAAATTTATTTTTCCATTAGCTAAAATCAAAAGCAGGTGCTCCTGTTCTGTAGCAGGAGTGGCAGAGACTTAATGGACTCTATTTCACACAGTTATTTAGGGGTAGAATATTTCAGAATTTCTGATATCTTCAATATATGGCTTTCAAATTTTTCGTCAACATCCAGTGGGCACAAAAGGGAACAGCAGGAAGACAAATGCAGACCTTACCATCTTAAGATAGAAAATAAACATTTCTGATGCTTACTTTTCACTGTGAGAAGTCACCCTAGAAGCAAGGAGTAAGAAATACAGTCCTTGGCTGGTTCAGTAGTTTGAGGCAAGGGGACACAGATTTTTTCCAAACATCTAGTTACCTTTGCCACAAAGAGAATGTTGAGATTTAACAATGTATTATGAAAATTTTGATACCTAGACTTCCTTAAGCAAATGAGTAATCTATCAAGGAAAGTGACACAAGGATGCTTATAATTAAAATGTAGTAAATCCATTTGGCACAGGACTTGGCCAAAAGATGATATATTGCAGAACATAGAATCTGGCAACAGAGAAGTTGTGAAAACTGTTCAGTTTAAGACTTGAAATAAAGGTTTTGCCTGGCTTATCCAGCCATAACAGTGGTATTCATAATTTCCTTGTTACAGGAGAAAAATATAGTAATGATACTCAAGAGAACAGGTTTACAGTCCTAAGAAGTCCTTGTTATTTCACACATTGATCTCCAGTGGCTGCCCACTGGAGATCCACATTACAGGAAACTGATGGAGCTGCCAAAGTGATGCAGAAGCAGGGTGCTCAGTGTTTTCAAAGACATAATGAAGACATATACAGCTCCACATCAATAATATAAATCAAATAATCAAAAGCATTTTCATTCTATAAAGCATGAGGTTCTACTGTATATCACAACTCTTTTGCAGGATTAAATTCTCAATGTATTATAAGGATTTCAAACCTCTTTTAGGCTAATTTGGATGAAATTAAACACATACATCATTGTAACAAATATCTCCCAAATGATTGTGAACTTTGGAAATGAGAAAGGGATTAATGGTAATATATTTCATACTTATGTCCTGTCTGTAATGGTTCAATATTTTTCCATGAGGATTTATTATTTCTACCCAACAGACATTGGACAGACTTTTAATAGACATTGCTGGAAGTAATATAAAAAATGACTTCTAAGTACAATAAACTTCACTGCTGTTATTTTTCTCATTGTCTAAGTGACAGACCTAATAACCCATGTCAAAATAACAGGAGAAAATAGAGAGGTAGTACACAATTCTTTTTGTGGTTCAAAAATTATGATTAGCAGTGATAAATAAAAGCATGAAAAAAGTTGTAAACAAAGGACATGTAAGATCAACAGAAGGAAGTGCATTAAACACATGGCAATGATTTTCTTCAGGAAAGCATTATGCATCAAAGACAGTCTGCAGTGGAGGAGACAGTGACTTAGCAGATATGTTCCTGCCAGGATAGTCTATGAATAAGTAATTCAGCCCTTCTTTATCTTCCTCTTTTTCCAGCAATATCATTCACTGCATCCATCTGTCATGTATAGGCATAAAACTTGGAGACTCAATCATAAATCCAAAGACTTGGAAATTTATCTCTGTGAATTTACCACCTTAATTTCTCAGGAATTTTTTTAACTTTTAAGCATACAACTTAGCAAGTCATCACTGTCCCTTTTTTTCTTTTTTAAAAAAAGCTTTATTGAAGTACAATTGATTTATAAAAATCTGCATTAATGTTTACAATTCGATGAGTTTGGACATATGCTTATATCTGTGAAACCATCACTACAATCATAATAGAAAATATCCATCACCTCCAAAGTTTCCCAGTGCCTCTTTGGTTTTTGTTTGTTTGTTGATTTGTGTGGTTTATGTGTGTGTGTGGTAAGAACACAACATGAAATCTGCCCTCTTAACAAATGTTTTAAGTACTTAATAGGATATTGGTAACTATAGGCAGTATGTTGTATGGCACATCTCTAGAAGTCATTCATCTGTGTAACTGAAATTTCATATCCATTGAACAATACCTTCCCATTTCCCTCGTCTCTAGCCTGTAGCAATCACCAGTCTTTCTGTTTCTTAAATTGTCTTTTCCTATTATTGTTTTTCTGTTACTTATCTTCTCCAAAATAAGGTCCTTAGTATAACATCTACTTTGTCTAGTATTGCATTATATATTAATTTAAAATTATTTTACTATCTTAAATAATTTTATATTGATGTTGGTAAAATAGCCCTATCAATGATTAGTCTAATTTCTCCTTTTATAGCTTATGACTAACTCATAGAAATTAAGTAAAATTTTCAAAGCCATTAATTCCAAAATCATGATAACATCCTAGATTTTGCTTTTATGTTTTAAATCAACTTTATTTATATATAACTTACCTACAAAATACAAACCATGTAAATCTACAATTGAATGAGTTTTTATAAATATTTACATTCAGTAATCAGTAACTCAGTGAAGATACAGGACAAATCCAACAATAATAAATGTTCCCTTCTGCAGTTTCCTGGTCAGTGTTACCATGCTCCCTGTCCCACCAGCTTAGTTTATCTCTAAATAATACTAGTTCAAGATATTAGGTATTATTATTATTATCCAAGTTACATAATTTTCAAGAATAGAACTTCTGTGATCTCCTTCTATTTATATGCTTTTAAAATTTTCTTGCTTTTTATTTTTATATATCACTTGTCAATGAACATCATGAAAGGTATTTCTGGATATATCATCTGATTATGAATTACGAACAAAGTAGTATAATTTTTAGATCACATGTAAATAATTTTATTCACAGTACTATGTTGTATTCCAGAAAACGTATATTATTTTCACCAGTGTCAGTACATGCTAATTGCAGTTTTCACATCTTACTTACTTGATGACTCACCCAAATAGTAATAACATATCATGTATAAAATACGAGTTGTAAGACTAGGCTACTCTTGCCTCTTACTATGGAGATCTTCAAAATCTTCATACCATTGTCTATTTAGACTAGAGGTACATTAAAGTACACTTGGAGATTATTACAAATCTAGGGTTTGCCAGAGGTTAAGGAAAGGGGTGGGGTAGACAGAAATGTGTGTGCCTATAAAAAAGCAAAATGAAGATCTTTATGGTGATTAATGTAGTGATATAATATTTTCAATAAAGGTCATATTTTGAAGTTCTGGGTAGATCTGAATTTTGGAGAGAAAAAGTATTCAACCCTTTACATCAGTCTATTTCTTTTGTTTGCCAGGATTCTGCCTTCAGTTACTCTCCAATCCCTTAAAATAATTGCTTTTATATTGTTTACATTTTTTATTGTTTTTTAGTGAATGGTAAGTTTAATACAAGCTACCTTTCCATGAGCAGAACTAGACTTCCCATTCCAATATTTCTTTTCTCAAAGCCCTTGAGGGGTAGCTGGTAGTTGCTGCTATCAATAAGCTACATTCCCCCGAGTATATTGTATAATATAATACACGTGATAAAGGCCCAAGTAGTGTTAGAGTAGGTGCACCCATGCATGTATCTGTTATTAAATTAAAATATTATTTTCCAATGGTGTGCTTGTGTCTTTGCCACAAATTCAGCACAGTGCCTTACTGAGTATCTGGTGTATAGCAACAGCTTAAAAATCATTTACTTAATAAAGTCAGCGGTTGAATGAATGAAAATAGAGAAAAGACTTATAATGATCTTAATATTATGAAGACACAGGAACCTCCTCAGATATATGAGAGCAAGAATAGAGTAAAAGAATGAGATTTCAGTTTGATTCTACTATTACTAATTATTTTGATTAAAATAGCTAAATTTAATTAGCACCAATTATGTGCCAAGCAATATGATAATTACACTTTACAGACTGTGAGTTTTAACTTTCACATTAATTTCATGAGATGCTACTCATAGGTCTTTGTTTTGTTGTTGAACTGGATTCCTAGAGTGATCAGCTGTCTGTTGATATGACTCAACAAACTTCTGCTTGGAACTCTTACTCCAGAAAATGTATGCAATTTTCTCCCTTGCATTGATTTAGAGTTAAGATTTCATTTTGAAATCAGTTTAATTTTCTTGACCATTTTAACATATAAAAATTAAGTCTGGGAGCAACTGACTCAATGAATTGATAAATCTGACCTAATTTACATGTGAAAAACTGGGCTCAGGGTTTGGCTTATGAATGACACTATTTTTTGCCTGTATGAAGAAGGCTGAGAGATTTTGCATTCTAGGTATATTAAATTGGTCTGTTCTGCTTAATGTAAAACAGAGACAGAACAAACATGTCAAAAGCTGGGCTGAACTGGAGAGAGCTGATCTGGCAAGTGTCAGAATTAGACAAGCCAAAAGGAATATAGCAGTCAAACCTTTAAACATTTATAGCAAGCGACTAAATAGAGAAAGTGCTAACTCCCGCAGTGTTCCATTTTTCCCCATGGAAGAGTGTGAGTGTGGGTCAAATATATCAAAACGGATGGGGGTGGGTGGCATGGTCGCATGGCTAAGGGAGTTCTGAACAAAAGACTCCTGTCATTTCATGGACCCAGGGGCAAAGGAAAGAGCTAGGAGTGAAGACGTAATAAGTCGGAATGGAAAAAAGTGTCTTGAGATAATTCCTTTCCTCTTCCACAATAAGGAGAATCACCTGAGGAAGCCCTCAGGGAAGGGCCCTTAATAGAGGCTTCTGAGTGGAAGCAGTGGGGCTAGGAATGCAGTCACACAAGAGAATGGCCAGCAAGGTGGGAATGAGTGTTTAAATGCAGCTCTTGTCAGAGAGTACAATGCTCTGTCTGTGCGCCATTTTTGGTGTAGGGAGGGCAGCTTTCCCCATGAAGCATGTCAGCAAAAGCCTTGGTAATTTTCTCTGGTCAGTCCTGAAAGATCACAGGTAGGATTTGGCCTAGAGCCAGACTCTTCAATTCAGCTATCAGTTATTAATACATTAGAGGCAAATAATCTACAACTATGTTCAAACTGTTCTTTATGCTACAGAGAATATATTCTTTCATCAAAACTGTGTGCTGCACATGTAGAATGCCAACTAAAACAGTTCAGCTGTTATTCACATATTTTAGGTTGAAAGATAGATAATGCGCATATGACTTTATTAGATTGATGGGAGAACTGCATGGTTTTGCTGTGAAAAGGTGATTAAAAACTTCACATAAAGCCATCATCACAATGCGAACTTTGGAACTGTAAGTGATACATGCTTTTTTCTAGATCAATTCAACAAGACAATTTATAAATATATTTCTCAAGGAATGTAATAATGTGATGTGATATTTCTTTGACTGGATTTTCTTTTACTTAAATGCAAAGAAATAAGTGATAAATAAATGATATAGTAAAAACTTAAAATTAATTACTTTGTAAAATTTTACAGTCTTTTTTTTTTAAACCTAGGAAAAGCTATTCCTTTGCTCTTTTCGTGCAACTCTGTCAGAATCATGGATTTTTTTTTTACTATAGCAGTGGAAAAATAAAAAATATATTTTTAACTTATTTAAGCTTTAAATTTACAATTTTCTCTAGAGAAAAAGTACTAAGTTTATTTAGGTGAAAACCTGCTATAATTAAATCTCCTTCTATTGACTAAGATGCAATGGGGAAAAACAAGAAAATCAGTCATTTTCTAAAACATTAAACAAAGAATGCAGTACTCTAAATTTAAACCTAAAATATAAAGAAATACCACAACTGCACCTCAGCAAGATATTCAGAGTTGGTAGCTTATGTATCAAATGCACTCTCTTGCTTCTATTTCTGATATAAACACACAAATATATAGCTTGCTATAGGTACCTAGATAGGTAGATAATATTATGTACACATGCATATGTATATTCATGTGGGAATTTATAATTATTTTAATGACAGTTCAGGGGTAGGAGGCATGTAAAGAACCCATATATTAGATAAATTTACTTCCTTATCTATTGAACTAATTAAATATATTTAAGCCTTTCATAGCATAGCCATTGTAGGAATTCTTCAACATTTTAAGATGTGATGGTCATAGGCATTTATTATGCTTATAAAATAATGGAAGTGATTTCTAGCATCCACAGAAGACATCAAACTCATGTCACTTAATCTTACTATTAGAGATTTCTCTATGATTTTTTAAAATGGTAGGGAGAAAAATGATGTCTTTATTTACTCTTAAAAAAATTGAAGGACCAGCAATGCAACATAGCTCTCTGGGGAATATATTACAGTTTTTTTAATTATAAAGATATTGAATAATACAATGATTCCCGAACGAAAAGTGTTTTGTTATACCTGGAATATTTTATAAAAGAGGCAGAAAAATAATTTCCCTCAGGGCAGTCCAATGAAGTAATAGAAATTTCATCTTTCTTCCAAACAAGTATCAGCTCCTATGATGTGATAAGTAGGAATAAAATATATAAAAATAACATATTGTGATGGTGTCTGACTTGTCTGTGTGTGTATTTGCAAACAAATGTGTGACAGAGACAAAATAACAGAGATTTTTGTGAAAGAAAACATTTAAAAACATTTCATATTGTGTCCATTTCTGACTTACCTTAACATTTTTCTGATTATTAAAATTATAGAAGATAGTAGGTAATTTAATAGTTATTTTATTTTGTCAAAAACGCATTTGGCTTATATACGTGAAGATGATGTGCCAAATTGTCAAATTACATTCACATGAATCTCACACAATATCATTTGAACAAGTGATTCAAGAACTACAGGCTTACAACACAGAGGTAAACCATTCTTTGGGAAAATTTGATCCTGTTAGACACAGTTCCCTATAAGAAACCTTTCTTTTCTTACATTAGACCATTGTCTGATTTCAGATTTAATGCAAATTACATTTTGATAGTGGGATAACTCCATTTTATTTTCCCACTAATTACACAGTTCATGTTTTATTCATTTCAATAGATGTAGAAGAAGTATTTGACAAGATACAATACTCCATTATAAAAACAACAAACAGATTTGAAGGGAACTTTTCAACCTGATAAATAACAGTTATGAAAACCCTACAACTAACATCTTACTTGATGATGAAGGACTCAATGTTTTTCCCCTAAGTTAGGAACAAGACAATGGAATCTTCTCTCATCACTTCTACTCAACATTGTACTGGAGGTTTTAGCCAGGACAAATAGACAAGAAAAAGAAATAAAAGGCATCTTAATCAAAAAAGAAAAAGTAAAACTATATTTACAGATGACATGACCTGATATATAGAAAACCCTACAGAATCCACATAAATATTTTCGAACTAATAAACAAGTTTATCAAGGTCACAGATGCAAGATCAATAAATAAAAAAAAATGAGTTGTATTCTCTATACTAGCAATGTATAATCCAAAAATGAAATTTAAAAAAATTTACAATAGCATTAAGAAGCATAAAACAGGAAAAACAAAATAAGCGGAATTTAAAGGGACCCAGAATAAACAAAACAGCTTGGAAAAGAACAAAGTTGGAAGACTCCCACTTCAGATTTAAAAATTTTTGACAGAACCATAATAGCCAAGACAAGTGAGGCTAGCATAATGATAGAAATATTACTCACTGGAATAGAAATGAGAGTCCAGAAATAAACCCTTCCATTCATGGTCAATTAATTTTTGATAGGTGTGCCAAGACAATTCAAAGGAAGAAAGAATAGTCTCTTTAACAAAGGTGCCAGGACAACTGGACAATAAAAATTTAACTCAAAATGGGTCACAGATATAAATGTAAGAGGTAAAACTATAAAATGGCTAATGAAGGTGTAGGAGTATATCTTTGTGACCATGGGTTCAGGAAAAGATGCTTAGATATGACACCAAAAACACAACTGATAAAGGAAATAAACAAACATATACATACACAGAACTTCATCAAAATTAATTACTTTGTGCTTCAAAGAATACCATCAAGAAAGTGGGAGAACAACCTACAGAATGGGAAGAAGTATTTGTAAATCATATATCTGATAAGGGATGTGTATCTAGAATATTTATAATATATACATAGATTTATATATATATATTTATATGTTATACATATATATTTAAGACTTGTGACAATGAAATAAGAGGACAAACAATACAATTTTTCAAATGGGAAAAAGATCTCATTGAAAATTTCTGCAGTTGAACAAAAGGTACATGAAAAGATGGTCAACACTACTAACAACCAGGGAAATGCAAACTGAAACCATGAGACAGCACTTCTTACCACTAGAATGGCCAAACAGAAGTAAGTGTGCTGAAAACATGAAAAATTTAGAACTCTCATACACTACTGGAAGAAATATTGCTTTTGACAACAGTATCCAGTTCCTCAAAGGTTAAAGTTACCATATATTCTAGAAATTCTTCTTCTAGACATATAACCAAGATAAATGAAAACGTGTATCTACACAAAACTTGTGCACTAAAGTACATTACAGTATATCCATAATAGAAAATGTAGAAACAGCCCAAATGTCCATCAACTAATGAAAGGATAAGTAAAAATACATGGAATTCATGTACATGCAATGAAATATTACTAGGCAACAAAAAGGAATGAAGTACTGATACATGCTACAGCAAAGGATGAAACTTAAAACATTGTAAGAGAAAGAAGACAGTCACCTAAGATTACATATTGCATGAAATGTCTAAAATAGGCAAATATATAGAAATAGAAGGTCGATTAGTGGTTGTCTAGGATTGGGGAGGGAGGATAGGAAATGATTAGTAATATGTATAGAATTTCTTTTTGGGTGATGAAATGTTCTAAAGTGAATTGCAATTATGGTTACAGACATCTGTGAGTACACTGAAACTCACGGAATTCTGCCTTTTAAATGAGTAAATTATATGTTATGCAAATTAGATATCAATAAAGCTGTTATTTTAAAAAGATAATAAATATTCAAAACAAAAATAACTGGAAGCAAGTTCAATCTTGATAAAAGACTGCTTTCATGTTCATAAACGTGACAACTTGCTTTGTTGTTTTGGAATCTGCGGCCAGCATTGAGGAGAAATCAAAAATGTGTAAAGAATTGCATATTTCTAAAGAGAACTGAACACTTTTAAAGATAGATAACTCATCAGAATTTATTAACAGGAAACCGAGGTACAATGGCCATCTGCAACAGTCTACTCCCTTCTCTCAGATGTATTCCAAGAAATTATTGAAGTCATTATTCTTCTGCCTACTGGGAAGATATTTTTTTTCACTATCCTTATGGAAAGGCAAGATATTTTTCTATCTACCATGTCACATAGGAGAACTCCAAAAGACTCAAAAATGGTGATTGGAAGTCACTGCAAGAAGGTGAATTGTGCATCTTTTTCCCAAATGGCATCTCCTTTTGTGTGAGATTTCCTATTCCCCCATTTCTTTCTTTGAAGAAAAAATATATATTGACAAAAATCAGAATCTTTGAGTTTCCTGTATGTCAAATAGACTATGTGGAAGGTGGCCAGGCATGAGCCCTCTTTTTAATATTCTACTCAAAGAAACTTCCCCTATGGAAGACAAACAAAAAACAAAACCAAAAACCATAAGTTGTACCATTACAGACAACAGTTGAGCAGGGAGTCTTGGGAGAGTTTCACCAAAAGTGAATCTCCATCCTGCAAATCCACTTAAAAAATCTCCTTTTTTAAAAACATCATTATTGTATATCAGTAATTTAGAAGGAAACTTCACAGATAACACTGAAAAATCAGGGGAACCAATAGAGGACAGAGCAGCATTAATGAATAAATGTTAATTTCTTTCTTTTCTGCAATCCCTCCAGTGCATTCCCCATAGTAATAGAAAGTTACCCTATAAATGGAAGATAGAAGTAGGTTTGGCCCCTCCCCTATTCAAGTTCTGCTTAATGATTGGGAAAGAATGAGCATTAAACTACATACATGATTGTAGGCTTAACTGTACAGATTTTATCACTTTTAGGGGTTGGGAGTCTGCCTAAGGTATAAACAAAAAGAGATTCAGAAGGAATGGTTTAAGACAGTGAGAGAAGAAAAATAGAGAGTATTTATTTTTTAAACAATATTTGTAAAAAAGAAACAAACTATAAACCAAAGGGAACATACTGAGATTCAGAAAACATAGGTTAAATACATTTATATCACATTACTTCGGATTACATTGCAACTTCAATATTTTAATTGATTACAAGTGGAGGGTAGTGGTGAGGTTGGCTAGTTAGGGGAATGCAAAATGTTCATAATACTTAAATAGAAAATCCAGAGTGATTGATACAATTTTTTAAGGCTTAATTAAACTTATAATGCATACTTTTTTAGAAAGAATCATAACATTCAGGGATTCTCTCCATTAGTTTAAATGGAAATAAGGAGATGTGTTTGTCAGAGTTCATTCATCTTTCTATTGCCAAACTTTTCTTATAAGCAAATAACATTCCCAAGGTTGTGTGAAACTTTAGGCAAGAAATGGAAAATATTCCAGATGTTATACCTTTAAGAAGCCTGTGGTGTATTAAAAACATTATATAAATAAGTAAACAAACACATTAAATATTAATGAATTCTGCAGAATACTATGAAGGGAGCAAACAATATTGAGAGTTAAATCAAAACAAAACAAAGTAAGTGTATGGCTGGATTGACCTAGTTTCTGGATGTTACCCAAAAAGCATCTACTAGGAGGTAAGATTTAAGCTGTGATTTAAAGACTTGTGATGAATTATTATCAGTAAAGTTGAAATCAGGGCTAACAACATTAGCTGTGTTTGGAGCAGGAAAGAGCCCAGGACATGCTAGGAATGGGCAATAACAAGTGGAGGAGTTTAGCACATCAGGGGATGCACATTGAGGGTGCAAGATCAGGGGCAAGAGCACTTGAAGTTTTTGAAAGGTTTCAGGTGAGCAGTTATGTGAATGCATTTAATTTGTACCATGACTGGTTATAGCATGGAGTATCCAGAATTCAGGGAGAAAAAAAGAAAGGATGGTTAGGAGACCATACCAATAAAGAATGCAAGAGGAAATTTGGTGACATGTGGCTTCAATGGAAATGGACAGAATTTGAAACATATTTTGGAGGTAAGTCATGCACAGATTAAGATCAAGGGGAAAATCAGTAACTAGATTTCTCACTTGGCCACTGTGAGCTTGGTAGAAACATTTTTCAAGTTAAGAACATAATGAGGGTGGGGACACAGCAGGTTTAGTGTAAGAATCAAACATTCAGTTTTGGATGTATTAGTTTAAATTTATCTTTAAAAAATCAAACTGAGATATAAAGTAGGTGAGTGGATAGAGAAGACCACTGACCTTGGTTCTAGATAGAAAAGCACTGGCAGGAATTGAAAGTCAGAGGTGACAAAGACTCTAAAAGATTAGTGAATGAATTGTTCAACCTTCTTTTCTTAGTGTAGCAAGATTATATGGAGGGAAATGAAGCCAGAAAAGGGCAGTACATATTATACACTATGAACACTAATATAAAATTTAGGAATTACTGTTAAAGGCAATGAGCAATTTAAATGCAAATGTGAAAATAATAAAAGAATAACAGAAAAAAAGATTTGGGTCAGATATTTGAGTTTTGATTTCTCTTAGGTAAAAGAAATAGAGAGTAGTGATAATACCTGAGGCAACAAATCCAGTTGGGGACTGAGGTGAAGCAAACCAACCAAAATAACAAAAACGAAGAAGATGAATGGAGTCAGGGAAGTGTGAGAATCTGGTTGGGACCTTTATTTTCTTTTCAAAGTATAACTTCATCCACTTCATATATGATTTTTCTTCACTTTTTAGAAAGTAAAATGCAGTTATTTTCTGAGTAATATTTGAAAGATAGATGTTTCTAATTTATATGTGATTTTGATTTTTCTTATTTTTAGTATCATCAAATCTTCCTATAATGACTTATCATTTTTGTACATCAAATTTAAAGCAGCTAAAGTAATAAACAAATTCTAAATCATTAAGGTAAAGATAATATCAATGGGATATAATATCAATTAGACAAATTTGTAAAGTATAAGTTTCTTCATTTTTCTTCTTAAAAACTATTTTCACAGACTGATTATAAAATCTATTTTATGGTATAGCTAAGGAATTAATAAATAATATATTTTTTCTTACTTTTTGGCTCAACGAAGTCCGAACCCCTGAGAAAAATATATGGGAGTCAGAAAAAAGTCACATAAAAACGTCGATACTTTTATTGCCTTAATCTATGGGGAAATGAACTAGTATCTTATATCTTTGGGAAAATGCATTTAGTATTTCACCCCTGAGTAGACAAACTTGCCCATCCAATTAACACACTGTTTTCCACATGGTATCTTGCTTCTATCAAGCTCACAACATGGAAGACTTGAGACATATATGCCCTTCCAAACTGGCAGTTCCCACAACCAAGGAAGGAGCTTATTCAACAACTTGTGTTATATTCATTCATCTTCCTTCTCTTGAGAGTAATGATTGGGTGGGTGGTACGAGAGCCCAGGATGGGGATCCCTTGGAGCTCCCCAACCCTGAAACACCATGTATGATGCAGGGAGAGTCTCCCAGAGTTTATCATTCTGCATTCTTATTTTCAAATAAGAGAAACTTACTACAAAGGAAAAGGAATTCTTATGAAGGTATTGTGTTCCTCACATCATCTTCAGGAGAGCTGGAGAATTAGATTTAAAGCTACAGAGATAGGAAAATATCTCATACCAGCCATTGAAGTGACTGATCCAGTGAAAAACCTCTATTGCATTTGCCAAGCAAAACAGGCGGAGCTGTCACTACTGCTTTTACTTCACAAGGGGACTGAACCTACCCTAACAATATCTGCTCCAGAGAGATCACTCCATGTTTCCTTCTTATTTTTAACAAAATCAAATCAGTGGAGTCTAAGTTGTGTGTCATTGCAGTCTTTTACAAAGGAAGCTTGGAAAGTGAATATCTGACAGTTCCAGCATTGCTAGTGGGAGGCTACTGGGATTCACAGCAGGGTCAATTCTGCAAACATTGAAAAGGGGTTCAGATGCTACACACATACACACAAACACACATACACACACACACATCACAAATGTTCATTACAAGCCATCATGTTTGCTGTCTATAATATATTGATCCTATCATAAATAAATTTACTTTCCCCCTCTGAAAACACTCAGCACAGTGAATCTATCTGAGGGAGAATACCTTATTTAAAATGAAATAGCAAATAAGAGAATATGGTGACAAATTTCATATCCAGGTCGTATTTGGTGTATATAGCATTCCTTATCTACAACCAATTCATGTTCCTTTTACTTTCTGTTGGCACTTAACTGGTCAGACCTCTTTGCTTGATGGCATGACTCAGTCATTCCTGAAGATTCTGATTACTTGGAGCTCCATCCTGTACAGAATTTCATTAGCTTTTACTTCTTTCAATGGTGGACAATGGCAATATTGGAAGTACAGCAGAGAATCACTTTGATTCAATCCATATCTTTTCCACTTCCTTATAAGGGTTAAGGTGAGCACCTACCCATTGCCAAAATGCATTGTTTTGATCACTATAAATACTCCCAAATTCCCAGAGAGCACTTTCAGCTTCTAACCTAATACAAACTTTGTTTTTTTCTTTAATAGAAGCAATTGTAATTAAATATAAAAATCTCTAAGTAGGGGAATTCAGAGTCAATGAGATGGAAAAGAATTTGCTCATGAGTTATTGGGCACAGTGTTGAGAAATTTCAATTGCTTCAAACCCCTTAGATCCAAAATACATACGTTACAATGTTGGAAAAGTTTCATAGAGTTTTTTCCTTGTTCAAAGCATAAACAATAATTTGTAACTTAAAGAATATTTTACCAAAGTTCTTGACACTCTAACCAGAACCAGTTAACACTGTCGAAAAAAATCAACTATTAAGAATATTTCTCCATAGGTAAATTGGTATCAAAGCACACTCTATTATTTCACTCATTTCTGTGTGAATTAGTGTATGTGCATACAAAAAACATATTATTTGATTCTAGTGGTTAAGTATTTACATCCAGACGAATGTTTGATGATGCTTACTGAAGCAATAATAATAAGCAACAAATGAACACTAAAACTTTTGCCTTGTCTTTCAAGAATCTCATAGTTGAAAATTATTTCCCATTTTAGTAACAAATATCTGAGAATTTAGCATTATTCAATTTTTCCATTTTTCCAAAAGCTTTGGAAATGTGTTTATAGTATACCTGTTCCCAAACTGCTTATTGCTGCTAAGACTTCCACTAAACATTACTTAGTCTCAAAACTGGTTGTACTGAAGATTCTAAGATTCCATAGTCACCTGGACCTCCAGTTCTGCTCTGCGATCTTACTAGTCAACTCTCTAACCACTATTAATATCATATATCTTACTTTTCCATTTTTATAAATCTCTTTGGAACTTAAAAAACAAGCTCAAACACTACTTCTGGGACAAATCAGAATCATACAGGAATACTTTCCCTTCTGTCCTGCTGCTGGATACATGCAAAAATATCAAATATTTCATAAAACCTACTCTCTACCAAGCCCTGAATAACTAGACCTAGTTTATAGACAATTGTATGGACCTTGCCATTAGAAGCAAGCAAGAAATAAAAGAGTTCTTCTGACCTTGGCACAACAAGTGAAAAAAGAGAAGGGAAAACTCTGATCCGTAAATAAGAATCAGCAACCACAACCATTAATAAAATGTGGGTCATTGAGTCCCTCAGACTCCACTGAATTAAAGTAGCTGGATGAAAAAAGAAACTTGAGGATGAAGACTAATAGAGGAATATGGGCCACAAAAAAGTAAAAGAAAAGGAGTATAAATGGTATCCTGTTAATCAACATTCATTAAATCATAGGAAAGGAGATTTGAAATATTAACAGATGATTTTTACACACACTAGCACTTGAGAACCACTGATCTGAAAGAATGTATAATTAGCAAGTCCTTTGGACTGTCTCTTTCAAATAGTAATTATCTCAGTCATACTTTTGTCATATATTGGAAAGCAACCAGTTTATTGTCAGATTATGAGATGAGTACCTTATGTGCATATTTTGTGCAAAGGATTCAAGATAAATCCTAATGATTCATAGTGTGGATGCTAATATTAACATTATGCTGTTAAAAAATTTGAGATCTTGAAAAATAGTCTTTTATCTAACATAGACAAATAGTATTTCCATATTATATTAATGAGTAAATACCCACTCTTAGATAAAATAATTGAAATTTATAACATTTATAAACATCATTGTAGCCTATTTATAAAATCTAGACCAAAAAATATCCACAGTCAGGGACATGACATAAATTATATATAGAAACATTACAAATTACAAAACAATCCCCTCAAGAAGTTTTGGAATATTTTGTATTCTTTCTTTGGCTTCTTCAACTTGATAGTGAATTGTGCAGAATCTATTTATAACAATATCATGTATTTTTATATCATCAGGAATCATGCAACTACTTTTCAGCTTTATCCAAGTAGTAAAATGTTTAAAAATAAATTCACTTGTCACTACTGAATGCAATGGTAATCAATTTGATGCCATAATGACATTAGAAATCAATAATAGTGTTATTCCCTACTCTTTTGAAAACTGTCTATTACAGAAACAGTATCTAAATTTCAAATCAAATGTATTATTTTGAAGATATCTGCATTTAAATGGTATCAGTACTAAAATATTTAGCATGAGGAACTAAGAAGTAGTATTATTATGATTTTATATATGTAAATATGTATATAATTACACACCATTGGAACATTTCAAAATAAAAAATCTTTGAAATAAATCAAGATAATTATTTTAATCTGTGTAAAACATTTATTATTGGTGCTACAAAATTTGAGGATTCTCCTAAGACTGAGATCAACATTTTTAAGAGAGAAAATACTGAGAAAAGAGAGAATTCCAAATTCCACAATTAACTCATTTATAACTCAAATAAAAATTTCAAAATCAATTTTCTACTTCTATTTTATATTAAAAATATACCTCTATATCTTAAGATATTGAAATATATCATAGCCCTTTCACAGTTCTATACCACATATACAATTTGAAGAACCAAAATAAACAATTATTACAAACATGGGAAAATTAATATCACAACCACGGGAAATGTAATACAATTGCCCATGAAGAATACCTATGCAGTTGCAGGAATACTCAACTAGACACCATTCTAAATAATATGTAGCTCATAGATTATATTTAATCTTTGTCTATGCCAGTTGCCAGTGGACTAAGTAGTTTTTAAAAAATACTATCATTTTTTCAGTGTAGTAAAGTCACAGAATAAATAAAATTTGTGAACATTTTAATAGAAACAATAATATTCAAGCCAGTAAGCATTAAATATGTCATAAAATGTGTTGTTTTAATGAAATGCTTTTGCTTGTTTTATATTATTACATATTTATTATTTTGAATTCTAAAATTATTTTAGTTAAATTGAAATGATAAAATGTTAAATTTCTTCAGTTTTGATGAATATGATTTGTCTAATTTAGATATCATGACATTTTGATTGTTATTAATGAAGACAAAATAATATTCTAATGTAAGCATTTCATTTGAAGAAATACCTTTTTTAATTCCCTCAATGCCATCCTGTGGCCAGTATTGCTCAGTTTTTCCTCAAGATATATACACATTGTCTGTCTATGATCTAGTGGAAGAGCCAGTATGATTCCTTGTAATAAAACTAGTAAGGCTAATTTCTTACCATTTTTAGATTTTAATGTAAATATAAAGGTAGGTTCCAATAGGAAGAATACCTACAGCAGAGAAGCTGAACACTGATAAGGCAATGAAAATTGTAGTAGACAAGATTACCGAAAGGGAAGATTCTGCCACAGATTTTCCCTGGAGTTTTTGGCCATCCTGGACACTGGCAAGGGGCTGAAAGTCCTATGCGGAGCTTGGGGTAAAGCCCAGCAGATGATGTGTGTGGGAATCCAGGAGAGCTATTGGTGGAGACCAGGGGTCTCAAGCACATTAACAGTTTCCCCCCTCAGGACATTTGCTGAATTAACAGAACTCTGTGCAGTATTAAACTAAAAGCCTAAACGTAAAAATCTCTGAAAACCTGAGAGAAATTTTTCAACATTCTCACTAGAAGTATAGTTAAGAGTCTTCTGGGAGTAGTCTCTTCCAGAAGAAACTACACCTTTGGTTAAACAGTCTTAGGTAGACTGAGCTCTGCAGGAAAATACAAATTAATCTCAAATCACCAGTCTCTTGTTGGGATAAGTGACCAGTCATACTGTATTTGACCAAGGAAGGGAAAGGTTAACTCTGCTAGGGAAGGAGATTATCCTGAACTTGAGAAACTTTTTCATATATAACCTTTGGCATTCAAAAAATTTACTACACATGTTAAGAATATGAGCAAAACCAAGAAAAAGCACAGAAAATAAAAACCAATTCATAGGTGATCCAGATATCAATTTGGCTGTTGAGGACACTGTAAGACTATCATTATACTATTCAAGTAAATATAGAAAAATATGAAGAAAGTATACTAAAATGTGAAGAATTTCACTAGAAAGGAAAAATCTCTAAACATGAAACAAATGTTCCTTCTAGAAATAAAAAAATCAAATGTTTGAATTTAAGGATTTATTTGATGACTTTAGGAGCAGACTGCATACTGAAAAACACAGGATTAGTGAACTGTAATATCAGGTCAATAAAAATATAAAACTGAAGAATAGAAAGGGATAAAACTGATGAAATACCCCAAACAATAAGAACTACAAGGCAGATTCAGGAACAATGGTGAATAAATTGTAATTATAGTCCCAGAACAAGAAAAGAGTGAGGATATTTATATAAATAAAGACTGTTTTTCAAAACTGAAGAAAAATATCAAACATTTTCAAGTTCTGCAGATACCAAACAGAATATACACAAAGAAAATTACACTGATGTATACTGAAATATGTGTGGTAAAAACCAATGTGAAGAGGAAAATGGTAAAGCTGCCAGAACAGAAGAAACCTTACCTTCAAAAGATCACTGGTTGAAACTTCAACATTAGTATCTTCTTAAATGTATGAAGGAACACCTTATAAGAAGAAAAACAAATTATTAATAGATACATTGAAACAATTATCTTTGATCATAATTGAAAAGATATAAAAACTGGCATAAGTCTCCCAAGCAATTTCTGTAAAATTATAATATCTGAATTTAAGTTTGTGTTGGACATGGATGCCTCATTTACCACTGATGACTCTATCACTTAAGTTCACTTAACCAGTGCTTATCCAGCATTATTAATGTAAAAGACACTTTTCCTTGGATCTGAGAATACAATTAGAAAAAGATGGAATATGAAGAAGAGGCAAGCAAGACACAGGAGAAAATTAAGAAAAAATGAGAAGGGAGAAGAAAAAGAGGAAAAGAAGAAATGGTCAATGTCTTCATTGTGATTTTTAGTTTAGTAGAGGAAAAAGATACTAAATGAGTTCAATTTTTAAATTATATATTATAATAAATCTATAAATGACCAAAATGTCTTGAAACAAAAATAATTGTGTTGTGTGTGTGTACATGTGTTTGATGTTTGTTTTCATAAGTGGACAGAAAAAAATATTTTTAGGGAAATAAAATAATCATGATGAATCCTAAAGCAAATATATTTCTAGGCATGTGAAAAAGAGAAAGAACATTTCAAGGAGCAGGCATGATATGTATAACCATCCAACAAGTTCCCGAGTTGGGAAGGTGTTGACCAGCTGAGACAATGAAAGAATAGATTAGATGGATCATAACATGTGTTGGGGGAGTTACATAAGATAAATTTGAAGAGATAGGCAGAAACCAGATAATAGAGAGCCTGGAAGGTCATATTAAGGTATTTGGATTTGATCTTGAGTATTTTGAGAATCTATGCCTGGCAAATTGCAAAAAGAAAAAAAAAGTCCCTAATTATTTACTCTCCCAATATCTGTGCCTTTTTTTGATATGACTTTGCCACTCCTCTTATCCAAAAGCAGAGTCACTGCCCCTGGTTTGAATGTAGAATGGCCTTGGGCAAGCTACAAGCCCAGGCCTCAAGAGCCCTGTGTATTCCAATACCCTCCTTCTACTCTACTTTTGTTGTTGCAAAATGACTGAGTTAGCTGTCTGCGTAATAAGACATATGGATCATAGTCAAGACAGCTCAGTTGTTCCAGCTAAGGCTCTGAGCATCTTGGGTGACATACTCAATCAATATCCACAAAGCAATTTAGCCAGACCAATGCTGACCATAAATTCATAAATGACACTTCTGAGCTGAGCATGGGTTGGCAAACATGGGAAATAATAACTTCTTGTTCTTTTAAGCTACTAAATTAGGTAGTGATTTATCACACATCAACAGCTTACTGATATACAATGAAATATGTTTACAAATATTAGAGATGATAATAATGTCAATGTTTCTACTACTCAGGAGAATAAATAAAAATAGCAATTAAGTTATTTGGAACACTATTTCATATTCCATGTGAGAAATTATGAGGCTTTAGGCCATAGAAATAAAGAGAAAGGAAGAATTCAATATACAGTTTGCTAGTACAATCAGTGAGACTTGATGGAGTGGATATAGGGGTATGAGAAAGGGAGTACGTAATCTTAACCTCTAAAGTTCACGTTTGAATAACTGAGTATGTTATGGTACCAATTTTTCTGTTAGAAAACACAACAGCAAAACCAGCAAGCTTTGGAGCGTGGAATGGGGAAGACCATGGTTTTACTTTGAACATTACATACTTGTTTATGTGAGACCTGAAGACACCTGGTCCAGTAGTATTAGCTGTGGTTTACTGAAGGCAAGACTAGAAGAATATTCAATGCGGTTGTGCAGAGAGAAATTATATGAATCTTGAGGACATTTGGCAGAATGTGACTTTTGGAATCATAGGTCTTAATGCCAGGGGAAGGGATATTTCTAGGTTTGGATCTGTTACCATATCCTACTTGAACATTTCCAGTGATAAGAAATTTTATCACATAACAGCCCAGTTTTTTCAGACAACTGAAATTGTTGGATTAAAAAAACTTGTTTATTTTTTGGAGGGTATCTTACAAAGTTTTTTCACATGTTAGTAAAATCTATGTAGTTTTTTGTTCTCGTTTTGGTTGTTTGACTATATATATAATATATATACATATATACACATACATATATACACACACATATATACACACATACAAATACATATATACACATATATACACACATATATATGGGTATACACACACACACACATATATATATATATACACACACACACACACATATATATATATATACACACACAAACACATATTATATATATAGCATAAAAATTATAGGACCTTGTGTTGTCCTTTCATATGCTAAGGATTCTGCCTCTCCCTTTCCCATCAAATACATTTATTAGCCTTCTTTGCCAGTGTGCGGTCCCTTAAGGTCTGAAAAGGGGAGACAATCATATGAGATTAGAGGAAATAAGATGAGGTAGAAGACATATGCTTGAGGCAATGACTCCTATAGTGCTGGTCAAAAGTCTCCTTCAAGTGATATCTGCTATCTGAGTGCTGGATT
This sequence comes from Camelus bactrianus, assembly GCF_048773025.1. Classification (NCBI taxonomy): domain Eukaryota; kingdom Metazoa; phylum Chordata; class Mammalia; order Artiodactyla; family Camelidae; genus Camelus; species Camelus bactrianus. The sequence continues at coordinate 54,061,675 of NC_133540.1, forward strand.
CCTGGTTAATGTGCTCTTCAGTCTTCTACTCTTCCAGTCCTTTGACCACTTTTGATAGCCAATTCCCTGGTAAAAATACCTTTCTCTTGGAAGATTCAGAGTAACATCTAATATCTTGAGCTGATACTCAAAGTGCTTGGATGAAGGATGAAATAAAAACCTTTCCTCACCACTCTAACAGAGCCTTATTAATGTGGGGTAAGAAATCAAATGGTTGAGGTATAATTCTCAAGAGTATATTAGGAGTATACTCTATATAGAAAACAGTTAAAATACCATGCCTTTTAAAGTTGAGGATAAGATCAACATTATTTAAAAGAAAATCATGAAGCAAATAAAATTTATAATGAGGTTTCTGACATTTTCTATATCCTCTTTTTACTCTCAGGAGAGATAAAGTAGTGGAAAATTACTGGGCATATAGGCGTATTTCAGAGATATTGCCAGTTTAGCTCCTGACCACCACAATAAAACTAATATCAAAATCAAGTGGGTCACACAAACTTTTTTGGTTTCCCAGTGTACATAAAAGTTACGGTTACATTATAATATCTATTAGGTGCACAATAGCATCATGCGTAAAAAATGCACACCTTAATTAAAAAATAATTTATTGCTAAGAAAGTGCTAACCGTCTTCTGAGCCTTCAGCGAGTTATATTTTTGCTGGTACAAGGTCTTGCCTCGATGTTGATGGCTGCTGGCTGACCAGGGTGATGGTGACTGACGGGTAGGGGGACTGTGTCAATTTCTCAAAATAAGAAAACAGTGTAATCTGCCACATCGATTGACTCCTCCTTTCATGAACGACTTCTCTGTACCATGCAGTGCTGTTTCATAGCATTTTTACTCACAGGAGAATTTCTTTCAAAATTAGAGTCAATCCTCTCAAACCCTGCTACTGCTTTATCAACTAAGTTTATGTAATATTCGAAATCTTTTGTTATTTCAACCATCTTCACTGAATCTTCACCAGGAGTTGATTCCATCTCAAGAAACCACTTGCTTCGCTCAAACGTAAGTAACTACTTATCCATTAAAGTGTTATCATGATATTGCAGCAGTCACATTTCAGTCTCCCCTTCTAATTCCAGTTCTCTTGCTATTTCTATTGCATCTTCAACATCTGAGGAGTGTTCATTCAAGAATCTCTGCTGAAATCTGGAAAGCACATCTGGGTTTGCAGCATACTTCCATACTCTCCTTTTCAGGTCTACCACAGCCCTGAAAGCCAGGGGCCTCAAGATCACAGTAGCTGTTAAGAACAGAAGACTTGCAAGCACAGGAAGACCAGGAATGGAGTTTATTCAAAAGCCCATTTCTAGAGCACTGACACTATCTGACTTGTCTCACAACAGCCTGGAAAAGCCCCATTCACTGATTCACTGGAATATCTGTAGGTGACAAATGTACAAGTTGTTGCTGCTGAAAACAATGTGTCCCACATTTTTATAGCTGCTTGTGTCCAATGGCAAAATAGAAAGTGTGGTGCAAAATGAAGGAAAGAATGGCTATTAAGATATGTCTAATAATAAGGTAGTGAAGAAAAAATTAATAACTAGAACTAGCAAAATAAAATATCCAAGATTGAATTATAAAAGCCATCTGCTAGAAAAGAAAGTACAAATAACTGAAAATCCCGTATTTAGAAAATAATGTAAAATTTTAGAAAGGTATTTTATTTCATAAAAAGATTTAAATTATATGGTCAGGAAAAACCAAATGAACACTTTTTTAAGAAAAGAAAATTAACACAACAATCAAAATTCTTCACTGGGGAGAGTAAAGCCAAAGCAACTCAATGATTAAAATTTAATAATCAATCTACCACAAAACTACTAATTATGCACAAGTAAGAGGTTGTTAAAATGCTAATTATATGTAGTTATAAATTTCATTGTCCTAATTCTATTCTCTCTCATTATACTTCACTGATTTCCACTCAGCCTTTGTCTAGCTAGGTGCAAAGAATTTTCTACCCACATATAGTCATTTCATTTTACAAGAATGAATGTAATTATCACCTAGCTAGAAGCTAAGGGGCTTTTTTTTAAACCTAGCTCGAGTGAACTGACCCAATTAACACCTTGCATGAATACTCTGAATATTATTAATTTCATAAGGTGTTTTGAGCTTAGAGTACTTTTGATTGATGGGTTTCTCTTCTTGAGAAGTTTTTTATCTTTTTCTCATTATCTGTATTTGGTTTTAGACTCTCAGCTTAAAAATTACAGTCTTTTTAAATTTCTAATCATCCTGGGTGCTGCTTTACCCATGAAGTAACTTAGTTTTCTTAATGTTCTATCATAGAAACACATCTAGAAGACACAAAGAAAATCACAACGACCTGCTTCATGTTTATCTTCCATAGGAAGAGAAGACTAACATATTCAGGAGGACATGACCATATTTGGTCTCTCTCTATAGGCATATGTAGTCTTTATTCTAAGTGCCCTTAAAATTAATTCTATAAATGAATAAGTGGGAAACTGCTTAGCTCACGGTTTGTATTATGAAAAGTGAGTTAGTAAGGGAGATTCTAATAGAATAATTCTATAAAAGTCTGTTGATCCTAACAATGTCCATACTTTGAAAACAAAATTGGTTTTGACTTATTTTCCAAAACTTTGTCTTGAAATCTTGCAGTCAGATTTTCAGATCTACACTTTTCTTCAGAATTTACTACATACAGTTTCTCCACTGCATTACGGTGCTGACAATCCTCAAATGATTCAAAGTGTCACTCTCATCTGATTCACCTCTGTATCTCTCACAGCTCCTTCTCATCCCTTTCTGTTGTTTTTTTCTCTATCTCCTTAGCTCTCTAAAGGTTAGAGATTTTTCTAGATTCCATCTTTGGCACTCTTCTGTTTTATTCTTTGATTTCAACTATATAATAATGATCCTCAATAAATTTTTCAGCTGGAGAGTCTCAAAAATAGTTATTGTTTCACTGAATATTATTAGGTACTGATAATAATATTGATTGTTCCTTAGACAGACACTATTGTGTTGCTTTCATAATAACTATTGATGAAAAAGAGCCCATTTATAATCATAAACTATACCAAATTATTAATCACCAATTTGGCACTGAATAGTTCTTTAGACTTAGAGAGTGATAACCAACAGACTATTCCAGTGGCCAATTCTGAATTTAGCACACCTCAGCCACTCTGATTGTTTTGCTTTAATGTCATACTTCAAGGAGATCCTTGATTGAAAGATTTTATTTTAATTTTCTCAGCCTGGGATTTCATCCCCTAGACATCTTCGTGTTCACTCACTCTCTCACTTCCTTGGTTCTTTTCTCAAATATCACTTTCTCTAGTTGGCTTTCTCTGCTTTTTAATAATTACAAAGAGAAATGGAATTTTAAATAAAAAATTCAAGGTGAGATTACATCACATCAGCACTGGTGTTATGTCAACACAAGGAAATTCAAGTATATATCATTGTAGGGTCTAATTAATATCTAGAAAATGAACTAACAAAAAACTGATAAGGAATCAAGCATAGCTATACAGAAACCATACATTGAAGGATTTTGTTCCAAATATTTTTTTCTAAATTTTCTCATCCTGTAAGTAATTCTAGGATAGAAAATACATGCAAGAAACTATGTTATCAGGGTGAAGAAGAAAAAAAGCAAGTTTTGCTACATTCAAAAAATTCATCACAGAATTAAACACACACACATACATACAGATAGCTATGTAAACAAAGTACATACGGCATCAAAACAGATATTTGAAAAAGTGTTATAAAATCAGAGTGGTGAGAGAGTCTGCATTTTAAGGTAGGAATCTGAAGATTTTTTCTATAAAGGGGCAGAAGGTACATATTTTATATTTTCCAGAACTATGGTTTCTGTCTGTCTGATGCAAAAGCAGTCACAGACAATATGTAAATGAATGTGTATATTTGCTTCTTTTTGCTGCTGTCATACGCTACCACAAACTTAGTGGCTTAAGAAAACACAATTTTACATTCTTAGATTTCTGGATGTTTGAAGTCTAAAGTCAAAGTGTCAGCAGGGTTATACTCCTATAAAAGGTTTCAAGGGAGAATCTGTTTCCTTCCATTTTATGTTTCTAGAGTCTGCCTGCATTTCTGGGCTCAAGACCCTTTCCTTACATCACCTTGGCCTCTTGTTTCCATCATCGCATTTCCTACAGTTATCTCTGATCCTCCTTGCCTCAAGCTTAGAAAGATTCTTGTGATTACATTAGATTTAGGATAATTTCCCCATTTAAAGAAACTTAATCTTAATTTCAAAGTCCCTTTCATTATGCAAGGAGAATTATTCAGATTATCCAGAGGTTAGGATGTGGACAATTTTGTTGTTGTTTAAAAATTAATTTGGAGGGGGACACTATTATTCAGCCTATCATGGCATGGCTCTGCTCCAGTAAAACTTCATTTACAAAGTGACAGATGAGAGTTGGCTCATGGGTCAAAGTTTGTCAATCCCCCTTTTTTAAGGGTTAGTTACAAACTTCTTTTTCTATTTTACATACTTCCAGTATTTACCCAAGAGAAATAAAAACATGTGCTTACATCACAATGCTTGCATCACAAACTACTTTAAATTTTATTTTCAGTAATAAATATTCATTAGATCAATCTCCATGTGTTTATGTTGGACATGTATAGTAATGGAGAGATGGATTTTTTAACGTCTTTAAAAATGTGGGTATGTTATATACCCACATATTAGAGAAGTTGAGTTTTGCTTCTCAAATCAATTTCACTTTTCTATGTGATACAAAGTCTGATTTCTAAATAACTTATGTTTATTCTTGCATATATTCCTTTCACCGAGATAATATTCACTATAAAGCCATTACATAATATCTCTGTCGCACTATGGCAAAAAATCTAATCAGCAGGCAGGAAATGCTGCAATCCTTTCTCTCAGAATCATATCCCTAAAAGGATGAAGAATCAATATGGAGAGAAAGTGATGAGGAGCAACAAGAGGACAATATAATAAACTTATTGTGAGTGAAGTATAATTCTTGCAATTATATAATATTAATATAGACTAAAGAGTAGAAAAGAAAAAAGGAATCAAAAAATACATTTTTTAAAACTACATTTGTGGTAAATGCTAAAAACGTCTTGTCAATTATATTTAAAAATAAATTGCTTAAACATAAACAACTTTTAATTGTCTGGCTTTTCTACAAAAAACTGACATTTGTTCTATTTTTAAAAATTGATTTTCCAAGTATTAATATATAGGTTCATTTCACCAAGAGATTTCCATTTACAATAATGCTATGGATATGTGTTAGGGTATTACAAAGCTATATTGAATCTAATAGTTTTCTAATATAGTCTGTTACCAATTAAGAGTATTAAATTACACTTTCAGATTATGGCAATGAAATCCAGCTTCCAAAGTTTAATTTATTCTGACTCTGCCATTCAAGTAAATTAAAGCTTGCTAAGTGGTTGCAAGATGTTAGACAGTTTACCAAACAGGATAAGACAAGGTACTTAATGCTGAGTAGAAATATAACTTCCCCTGACTAGTCCTGTTACTCATCAAGTACATGATATCTAAAGAAGCAGCCAAAGTTATCACATCCAAGTTTATATACTACTGAACTAAATGCCTCTCATTTGCAAATGGCCTTGGTATGTTATATGCCCAGAATTATATGTGAAACCACCACAGATTTATTCTTTAGAGGAAAAAAAAAGAATCATTTTAGCAGAAAAGATTCAGGCTTATAATCTACAAAACCAAAAGCGTAAATATATATTTATCTTCACTATCATGACAAATATTTTTGTTTCCTGATGAAAACTGTAATTATAGAAAACATGCATGTGTAATTGAACATAATAATGGTAATATATGTATAGGTCCTTTGAAATGTACATTCTATATACACTTTTATAGCATGTTTATTATAAAATATTTATTATGTAAAATATATATTAAATATATTCCTAACAAACATATTTGTACAGCATATCTCCAATGTACATTTCATGTAAATAGACTGGTATATTTATCAAAAAGTTAAAATGGGTAATTTTATAATTGTTTTGCCACAATAGAGGTCAGTTCTCAAAAATTCAGTACAATCAATGAAAGATAATAAAATTCAAGAAGTAACACTATTTTTATTGTTAAGTTTTCCAGAACCTATTACCTATTTACTTCATCTGATAAGTTTCAAAATTTTTATTTTAACTATGCCTATCTCTAAGAGAAGATGGTCAAAATTGTTGACAGGCTTGTAAAGCTAGATAATATTATCCGTTTGTGTGTGTGTGTGTGTGTGTGTGTGAGATATTGTAGTAGTATTCCTAGGTTTAAATTTAAGGTTAAAAAAATAATTCAGAATACTGTACCAAAAAGAAAAAAAAATGTATTCACACTGAGGAGAAATAACTTTATTGTTGCATGGAAGAAAAATGTTTTCATAAAAGAGCAATCTAAAGGAAATAGCAATCTCTAAGACTCCTGTGACATAGTCTATAAATCTTTATAGTTCATTTTTTCTTCTATCTTAAAAAAAGAAAACACTAAAAATAAAAAAAAGGCCAGTGCTATGTGAAAACTCAAAGGAAAAGCTAGGATTTGAAAGAGTTTAGATATCTGTAACTTATTTTCAGAGTTTTTAATTCATAAACTCATTTCAAATAGTATTCATAACTGTTATAGAAGAATATATAATTTTTTAAAGTTGCAGGTTGCTTGTTTTGCTGGGCAACCAATATACATTATCAAGTACATTACCCTCAGATCCCTGACCCACGTTCTGCTAACACATATTAATGTGCAATTGCTATTTCTTAGATAGTTTTATGTAGCTAATATTTTCAATAAAATGATTCTCATAAACCAAACAATAGTCCGTATAAGTGTGTGATTGCAGATGATCAGTAGATTTTCTGGGGAATGGGAAAGGGAGGAGGGTAGAGGGAATGAAGACTTCCATACTTCCTTTTTAATCTACTAGTTTGTCTATTATTTTATTTAATTTTATAATGGGTATATGGTCCATTTGCCTTTTATAATTAGCTCAATATTTAAAAAAATAGGACAGTTTTTTAAAGAAATAATTTAGGAAAAGAATTGAGCCTCTGTTTTTCAAAGCTTTTAATAGTTTACATATGGCTCTAGTTTTAGTAACTCATTTGATTCTCACATCTCACATAAGAATGAAAGCTGTGTGCTCTGTTAAAAAGCACTGTGTCTGGGCCCAAAATTCTCAGTTACTTCAGGATTTACCTTTTTCTGACAGATAAGACCTCAGTAAAATTACTGAAGTTCCCTAAGCTTAAGGTTTCACACTTAATAACACAGAGATAATACTGACACCTAATTCACACTATGGCAATCAAGTAAGTTCACATATATTAAAGCAATTTATAGACTCAACACACATTAGCCAATACATGGCCTCATTTATCACCTAAATTCACATGATTAACATGTGATACAATTTGGGACAGAATTCATCCAGTATACTTTTCCTTAAAGAACACTGTCTCTCTCATCCACCTACAGTTACAAAATGGAATATGCCATCATTCAAATATGATGTCAAGTATAAATTAATCTATTCATATAGATGGTACTAATGATCCTAGTGGTATTATTGATAAATCTATCTGTAGCATTTGAAAAAAACAGTACTTCCCTCCCATGGTTGTTACAAGTGTTGAAAATATCAATACCAAACTATACATTTAGAATGAGTCCTGAAATAAATACTCAGTAAATTTTCCATTTTAACACTTATTAACAAATCTCAATGAAAACGTTTTTAATAAACACTTTATTTTTTGATCATGCTTACTCTAAGATATACTTGACACTACCAATTTGGGTATAACCTTGGGTGTGTTTATCAAGGGTTACCAAGGCTTGAGAAATGCTTAAGAGACACAGAGCAGATATTTTGGACTTTCTGGAAAGTTTAGTTTCTTGCAGGACTAATTATCTATGGGCTAGTTTCTGTTTTTGTTTTTTGTTTTTCTTACTGATTTTTAGAAAATATTAATAAATTCTGAATAGGATATTTTGATAAAACTGTACAAACATTTCTCTATGCTTGCTTGTTTTTAAAAATTATGTCTTTCTTTACACATAATATATTTTTGAGAGATTTCATACAGCATGGTTAATCTTATCTGTTACTGGAGATGAAATGCCTGATTTTAGTAGCATCTCCTCAACTTTTGACTGGCTAATTTAGTTAACTCGCCTAATTGTTTCCTTTCCTTGTCAAACAATCGGTAACCAATATACACTGATCATATTACCAAGGGCAATTTACTTAAATACTCTATGCCTTGTTTTCTAACATCCAACAACAGAAGAAAAACAGTACTTACCTCCTATGGTTGTTACGAGTGTTGAAAACATCAATACCAAACCATACATTTAGAATGAGTCCTGAAATAATAAATAAATACTCAGTAAATAATAAATAGTTGCAGCACAACTATATTACTATTTTATTATTACTATTACTGCTATTATATTGCTTCTGTTGTCGGTGTTATTGTTATGGCTACCACATTTTCTACTTCCATGTTTCCTTGTTATTTCTACCATTTAATAGGTCATATTTTCTTTGTCTTATTCCTCCTCACCACTTTAGCCCAGGGGGTCTTTGTTTTGGTGATGAAGGATATTAGTGTTTCTCTCCCCTTGGATTGTTTCTTTCTGCCCTGCTGCTCAGTGTTGTGAAGTTCTCAGTTTTCCATTTTACTTACATACCCACAGCCATGCTACAAAGCCTTCCCACTTTCTCAAGAGTGTTAGCCTGCGAATTTAGCCTAGGTCAGATACCTCAGGGCGGGGGGGGGGGGGGGTTGCTCTTCTCTTGCTGAGGTGCAAGTCTGTAATCACCTTGATGGTTATAGCTGCTTTGTGTGTGTGTGGCTTTTCTATGTGCTGAGGAAGGGTAGGCATTTCTCTGAATCTGTCATCATTTTCACTCTGGCCTTCCTGCAGTGTATTGATTGCTCCTTGGTTCCTTCTACTTTTATCTGCTTTCTATCTACAAGAGTTCCCCAATAATTTCTGGCCTCTAGATGGTATTTATACTCTTCCTATATTTATTTAGTTTTCTTTCTTTCTTCCTTTCTTCCTTCCTTCCTTCCTTTTCTTTCTTTCTTTCTTTCTTTCTTTCTTTCTTTATTTCTTTATTTCTTTATTTCTTTCCTTCTTCAGGGATTTGGGTAGATTTTAGATTTAAATAGATCCAATCTCTTACTTCATTTTGCCTTAGTATTTATTTACTCTTTGTATATTTTCTTTATTTTTTAAGTCTTAGAAATATTTTAATAAAATCTTAAGATAAGCCACAAGACTATCCAATTATGCTATTTAATGATGTTTTCTAAAATTAATTAGCTAACATACCTTTATAATCATACTCACTGTCTTTGTAACTTTCAAGAACAGTGAGAAAAACTCTCTGGATATAGACATTAAAAAGTGAAATCTCTTTTAAAATAATTTATTTATAAAAGAATACCATTAAGCAATAAAATTTTAAGAGACAATATAAGATTAAATTATGGTTCTGAAGAAAATTGTTTAAGAGTTCCTGGCCTTTGTCAGTATTTTGCTTTCTTGTCATTTCTCACTATTGATTTTATTGCATTTCTCCATTTCACTGTCAAAAACCTAATGGCATGCATCTATCAGATTCACCTTCAACTGATTTCAGTGTTATTTCCTTCAAAAGTATCTACAGCATTGTAAAAATTGTTTTGATAGACACAATTTCTTGTCTTTTGAGTGAGTTGCTGACTATGGCATGCTGTATTTTTTATTCCTTAGCTCTTAAGAAAGGTCTAAAAAAACTTAAATATATATTTCATGAAAAGAGCTTTCAAAATATTCCTCTCACTGACTTTGCAGTGACTTCTTTTATTATTCAATACACCTCCACCAAATAGCTGTGTTTCACGAACTCAGACCACAGTGAACAGCAAAAACCTAAAATGCTGCTTTGGTAAGTTTTAGTAAGGAGCAGTGTTGTTTCTTTTAATTTATTATTCATTTATTTGAGGCATCTGTAGATTTCCTTTCTAAATATGCTCTTCATTTGTAAAATAACCATGAGATTCTGAAGGTCAAGGGAAGGAAATTTCTGTAAATGAATCTTACACATAGCAAGTTGATTATTATTGTAACAACTTGCCTGTGGAATTTCTCCAATTTTTACTTCTATTTTCATGAAATACAGAACAGAATAATACACTGCTACAGTTCAACTTGAGGTCCTGTTAAATTAAAAATTATATACTTATGCACTAAAACAATCTACAGATGGGGAATGTGAAAATATTGTTTATGCTTATAAATAATCATTTATTAACTTTCTATTAATATTTTTTCTGACATTATACTTAAGAAGTTCAATAAAAATTCCCCAAAGCAGTGTGTACTCTGTAATATACATTAACTATTTAATATATAAATATATAATTATAAAATTTACATATATAAGTATAGAATTATTTATATACCTATATATAAATGCACATAGGCATACCTCATTTTAGTGTGCTTTGCTTTTTGCACTTCACAGATATTGTATTGTTTATAAATTGAAGTTTTGTGGCAACCCTGCTTGGAGCAAGTCCATAGGTGTCATTTTTCCAACAGTATTTGCTTACTTCCTATCTCTGTCTCTTCCTATCTCTTCCTAGCCACATTTTGGTAATTCTTGCAATATTTCAAACTTTTTAATAATTATGCTATTTTTATGGTGATCCATTATCAGTGATCTGTGATATTACTGTGGTAATTATTTAAGGAGGCCAAGAACCACATGTATATGAAATGGCAAATTTAACTGATGAATGCATGTGTCCTGACTTCACCACCACCAGTCAGTCCCTTATCTACCTCCTTCTTCTAGGGCCTCCCCAGTTTCTGAGATACAACAATATTGAAATTAGGCCAATTAACAACCCTACAATGGCTTCTAAGTGTTCAAGTTAAAGAGTCAATTGATGTGGCAAACTTCATTGTCACATTTTTAAAAATTGCCATAGTCACCCCAGCCTTCAAGAACCACCACCCTGAGCAGTCAACAGTCCTCAACATCAAGGTAAGACCCTTCACCAGAAAAAGATTACAACTCTCTGAAGGCTCAGCTGATAGCATTTTTAAGCAATAAAGTATTTTTAAATTAAGGTATGTACATTGTTTCCTGAGACGTATGCTATTGCACACTTAACAGACTACACTATCGTATAAACATAGCTTTTATATGGAAAGGGAAACGAAAAAAATTGTGTTACTCGCTTTATTGTGGTATTTGCTTTAATGCAGTGGTTTGGAACTAAACCTGTAACATCTATGAAGTATTCTGCACACAATATATATCTATATATCTATTTACGTATATACATATTTGGTGTATATATGTATATAATTTAATATATAATACATATTTAGTAAACATTCTATAGACATTCTACCATGCTATTGCAATGCATTCTTTTAGGTTTGAACTAAAATTTCCTTGTGCTCCATTGCCAAATCTAAAGTCAAGTTGTAGATAAGTATAATTCAAATATTGATTAATTTTTTCAAGGTTGTAACTTTCCATCTAGGCTTTTGTTAAAAAGAATAAAAATAAACAAACATTTAATCATGTTGCCGATTGGTTTATTTACTGGCAGCCTACTTCACTTTTTCCATGATAGTGTAAAGTGCATGCAAAGAATGGTAATTGTCTTATTAACATATGCCTAGAAGCTGGAACCATGCCTGACAATATTTGGCACTCAATATATGTTTACTGACTGCAAATTCAATCCCTAAAAAGCCTATTCAAACATTTCAATTTAATTGAGCATGCAAAATAGAAACTTTAAAAACTTTAGAGAAGTTATATTGCACATATTAGAGAAAAAAAATAAATTGTAGCAATGATGACTATTTCCCAGCACTCCCCTTTAATATCCAATGTCTTTGGTCCCAGGATATATAAACTGATGGGTCAGATATACACTTGTAAACATGAATAAGACATATACAAATATGGTGTTAATGTTTCTTTTTGGAAGACTATCAGTTATGTAGGCCCCATCTTGAATAACTAGTGAAACACAGAAAAGTAGAGTTATAGCTCAGATACCATATGAAAAGGACAAGTGTAGCAATCACAGCAGGAGTATACTCCTGTTCCTCACCTATATTATTTATAATTATTCCTCTTCATAACCATTTGCTTTTTATATCCTGTACATTTGAAGCAAGATGCTAATGACATAACGATCTCTCAAATCTTAAGTCATTATATTAGAAGGTAAGTCGCTAATTCAATTATTTCAGTATTTATTGAGCATCTAAACTGTACTAGGCACCTACTACATTTTAAGTATAGAAACAGGATTAAAAAATTCCTTCCTTTAAGTAACTTCAAATAATTTACAAAGTAAATTTAAAAAACAATTTTTATATTACATTCTAATAAAAAAGATAAAATGTTAAAGGGATATGTGCACATGGGAAATGTCTTTAATTTGGGGGTTACTTCTCATTTATTCATCCTTTTAAAACCTATTTGGATGGAAAATGTCTAATTATTATTGTTCTGATTTATTAGATTTAGAGAGAGAAAAAAAAACTAAGGACATTTCTATGTCCAAATCATGCTAACAAAATGTCATCTCTGAATCACAATATATTATAACAGTGAAACACATTAATATCTGAACTGCAAACAAGGTTACCTGTTATTCTTCAGAAGAAAGAAATAACTATATTCTGAAGGACACTCTCAATGTATAGGTTTGCATATTTATTGTCTTTTTGCAACTTCCTTATAGATATATTCCATAAAAAATGTATCTGTTCTAACAGTATTTCCCAAGTCCATATTTAAGCTAATATGATTTAAAAAGACATGAAATGAGGTAGTCTTTCTACTAACTTACCTTAAACTAGGAAAAGGCTTATTAGTAAGCATTATATTATATAGCTATAATGAATATATCAATATTACATACATATGCAATACATCTCGAATTTTGGAGGGTATATTTGACAAAAACAATAGCAAAGCCTGGCACTATACAATTTGAGGTACTTAAATTCAGCTAAATCATTTATATTCAAGGTAAGGATACAGAAATTATTTCTCATAGATAATAATTTAAACAAGGGTTGTTTATAACACACTAAAAAAAATGCTAATTATAACTGCCGAAGAAACATATAGTCAAAGATAAATGTAAGACAGAAAATGAGATAGGACCAAAGAAAAGAGATTAAAGAATTTTAATATTTATTTAATCTTTAATGTTGAATTTTTAACAGTAATTCAATATTAAGTTTGAGTTTTTTCTGTCTGGGGAATTTTACTCTTTAATAGTATAGGGTGGGATTTTTTGCCTCAATATTAAATTCCTTCCAAGTTATTTTGGACATTACTTAAGATCAATATGATTTCAAGATACTAAATAGATTATTATCTCTTCCCCTCTTTTCTTTCTCTCTCTCTCTTTGTCCCAGGATTTATGAAAAGATTGCCTCAGTTATTGCTTTAATAAAAGAGCTATTTAGTGATTTCAACATTTAATAGACCAAAACAGAAGAAAACATTTAAAAAAATAAGATACTAAAATTCTGCTGAGCAACACTGTTATCAATCATTAGTTTATTGTACAAAAATGGAAATAGGAGAGGCAGGAGTGTGGGGGTGGGTCAGGAGAACTGATAAATCAAATATAGTTATATATGTATTTTTTTGCCAGGAACTGGATATACAATGGTGAATGGTGCACATAATCTCTTGTTGTCATGGTCTTTGATTTTCAGTGAAAAAGACAGACAAAACTCAGCAATAAAGTAATGAAAATAACCATAAATTTTATGAATCCTGGATTTTTCCATATTGCCCATAATGAATCAACTGTCACCCTGTGCTTCATTTACTGTCTTTCTTCACAGCATTCATCATGTTTTAATTCTTTGCATAAATTACCAAGTTACCTCACTTTTCAAGTTTCATCTAGATGTCTCAGATTTTTCTATGGCTTCCTGGTTTGAACAGTAGAGAAAGGTTCAGTGAAGGTGGGTAGCACAGAGATTATAAGGAACATTGGAATTTAGGGGTAAAGTTTGTATAAAAGAGATCTGTGTTCATGAAGAGTAATATGGAGAATACTTAGAAACTGTCCTGGAATAACAGATACCTGTATTTGTACATAGGTAAGTTTTGGCATAGGTAAGATATACCTAACTTTATTTTGCTATTTCCTTTCATTAACATTTCATAATATTAAAGTCTTCCCAAAAAAGTAAAATGAGAGCAAATTAAACAAAAGAGAGAGACTCAAACCTGTTTGTTAAAATTTCAATGATACAACAAAGTGTTCCATCATGAATTGCAAAATAGTCTAACACTGTGAATTATAGAGTTTCAACTAAAGGCATTATTGAGCTAGAAAGTCAAGTCAAACAAGCCTGGGCACTACATTACTTGATTAGAAGGTTATTTCACCATTTTTCTCCCTGTACAGAACTGTCTGAACTTATAAAGTTATTAAATTTAGAGAGTCAGTCTTCTGTCTAACCAACAAGTTTGAATCTGTTTAACATAAATATAAATGTCACTCTAAACAGTAAACTTCAAAGCACTTTAAAAATCAATAACCAAAATCCCTTGTATTCCTCAAGGAAAACATACACCATATACATGATACAATCCCAGGCCACCAAATAGGACTGAGAGTAACATATGCAACTGACACTTCTGAAAAGTATAATTTTCCTTCTCATCTTCTGAACCACAGCTATGCTAGAGGAAAAATTTTGGCTTGTGAACATTTGTATTTGCATAAGAGAATTTCTCTAAGTTGATCAATGCAGTGGAAAATCCATACTGAATTTAGTTACCATATGTTATTATAAGTTCATTTTCTTAAATGATCCTGTTTAAAATGGATTCAAACAGATGGAAAGAATTCCTCTGAATGGATGTCAGCTGAATAATTGAGCCATGGTACTTACTTAACTCAGCAAACACATGGAGAAATACTAATTTACACAAATACCATAGATATCATTTTTTTATTTTCTTTAATAGTTTCTTATTGCTGAAAATTGGAAAGTGAATATTGCAATGACTACCATGAAAATCATGACCACTTGGTTCTTTATTATTAGTAATTTGAGAATTCAGTCATCTCAAAACCATCTGCTTTCTTTTGTTTGAAACAGACTGTGCAAATAAGTTTTCAAGCTCTTCAAGGTACGTGGTGAAAAAATGGTAAGAACAAAGCTTGACCTGACTTCTGTATTGGATAATTTAAATTGGCTTGGAGTGGTACAATCCAAAGTATATAACGTAGCAAAACTATACACTGCTATAAATCATTGCAATAAGGAGAAAATATAGAGTGAAATATTCAGTTAGAAGTGAAATGTCTCATGTTTGTCTTGTTTTGTTTTGAGCATGGTGGGAACTGTTGATGTAAAAGGAATGCAGACCTGTGACTCAGGAAACCTTAGTTCTCCCTTTGACACGGTCTTTTCCTGTGTCACAGTGTGTTCCTTCCGAAAGACAGTGAATGGGCAATTTAATCTCCAACATGTCTAGTGCTAGCATCAGGAATTTCAGAATATAATTTCTTTTAGGTAAAATATTAATATAATTGATTTATTTTTACCTTTTTTAATCTAAGAGTTTACAAATTTCATATTTTGTAAACAATTATTTTGATAGATTTATGAAACAGACTGAGAAGTGGAAAATATTGAAATATACATTTAAAGACATTTATTCTGTATATTGACTCAGTTGAAATAGTATTAAGCTGCATATATGCTTTTTAGAACAGTCACATGATTAACTTATAGTGTGATTTGTATTTATTTATTTATTTTCTGTATCTATGTTTGAATTACCAGACCTATTAAATGTGGCTAAAAATTAAATTCATAAATTTCCCACAGAAGACTACAAAGCAGAGTTTAGAATTGAAAGTATGACTCCCTTATTTTCTCATTTAATTACTTTGGAAGATAAAAATTATTCCTGCAAACACTAGATGGCTTCCTTGCATTTCAGACAAGGGGGAAAAAAAGGGTAACAATTAGTGTTTTCTCAGTCCTATATGAAGTTGAAAACCACAGAATTAATTAAATGTAACTTTATGTATTTTAAAAGCACTATAATCATATTATGGAAACACATTAAATAAAAGATAGAATAGTCTTTAATTTTTTCTGGAAAAAAATGTGATATAATCAAAAAGAATTCTTTAATCAGTTAGTCTGTACTTAGGATATAGTAAGCACCCAAGAATGATTAATTATCAATATTTAATTTTTTTTAACATTTACTGCTTAAAATACTTAGAGTTACCTTAAAAGAAATGTGTATTTAGGTATATAATACATTTTCTTACAAAGGCTTAACTTTTAATTATCATAGCTTAGTCTTATTTACATAATCATATTATCTAATATCCTAAAGACTGTATTGAAATTAAATACACCTATATATATGTGGTAATACAGACTTGATGGGGTATTTTATGCAGCAAAAGCTTTATTCCATAGCTAAATTTGTTAAATATGAACTGAAACTGGCATAATGTTTATCAATAACCTGTATTCATTTAGAAAATACCTTATTCCCAGTATCTACTTGGTGATTAATTTATGATAAATTGCTCTCTTTGAAATACTGAATGCAGATCTCTACCTAGATTTATAACTAAAATTTTAAATGCAATACCATATGTGCTGGAAGAGAATTTCACTTGCTCTTTAGAAATAATAGGAAATTAGAATAGTATCTGTGTTAAGCAGTATATATTAGCAAGAAAATTAATTGGTATTGATCAGAGAATTATGACTTATAAAGCCCTTTACTTTTTAAGTTTTAGTTTATACTATCATTTGAGGATAAGACAAAGCACTTTTGTTTTCCTACTGTTTTTCAAATAATTGTTTTGAACAAATTAGATGATGACTATGATTTATTACTGAGTGCCTTTCTAGTATAAAATCTACCTCCTTGCTTTGTTGATGTTTCTTTATTATGTGCTAATATTTTATACATACAATTTCTGGAAATTGTTATGAATATGCTTCTTAAATATACCATATTAAAATCAACAGGATCTAAAGATTTTTTGGAGTACTTTTTTCCTATTTACCCATTTTAATCAATCTTTTTCTTTCATCTCCTGAAAATTGTAACAATTTTCTCTCATGCCATTGCATATTGGTTTCTACAATGTCAAATATTTTCTTAAATACTTAGAATCTTATTCCTAGAGTAACTTTAAAATTTTACAAAGGATTCTGTAAAATGATTGTCACAGAACTGAAAAATATTTTCAGCAGGAAAAAAAAGAAATTCTGGATTAATGCAAAAGGTTTTGTGAGTAAGAGTCTGGTAATTCTGGTTCAATGATCACTTTACTATGCATAAAAATTATTCTCAATAAATCAGAACCGTTTACTTTAAATACTTCACTTGATTCCATGTAGCCCTTCTTCCTAATTTTCTAGAATAGTATCAAACATATATGATAATATAAATATCTGGGATAGATGATACAATAAACTATAAGTTGCATCACTAGATAGGGCAACTCAGGCACTGCCTTGCTCAGATGCTATTGCAGAAAAATAACTTAAAGTAGAATTCCTCTAGAGTCATAGATTTTCAGGCCACCACAAAAACCAACAATTTAAAGAGAAAACCTCTATCTTCTATTGTGTATTTTTAAGTACAGACTATATAGAACAATTTTAATGTTCTTACTTATGAAAGTCCTGATCTCCAACATTTGGAAATAGATTATCTCTCTGTTCTCATTTCTTATGTTTATTTCAACATTTGGTTTTACTCATCAGTATCCAGGTTGGAGACATCACTTTATCATCATTTTTGGGTACTGAAGATATAAGAACGTTTTAACTGACTCTTAAGTAACAACTGATAATCAGGTAAAAACTCCACTCTAGTCATTTCATTGTAGTATGAATGTTGTTGAGCCTTCTTTAATGTCCATATGGAAAAATATTTTTGGTGTACTTTTTGGTGTTTGGATTACTAAATCACTTACTCTGGCAAACTTAACCTAATTCCTTTTTCCCCCTCTGATCTATCTCTACCTATCTTTACATCTATTTCTCCATTTCATCACACATAGCTTAGAATAACTTTTCTCACACACCGTTAACTATTCTGATTTCCTCTCTGACCTAAAATACAATATAATTCAACAAGCTAAGTTACCAAAAGGAAAAAAATTGAATTATATAGGATCCTTATATTTCAGACCTTGTTTGACTATTTCAATTTTTTCATTTGTTCACATTTATAGAATTATAAGAACTATAATGTTCAATGAAATGTAATAATCTTAATTTACAAAAATTAAAGGAAAATAGGCCTTCAAACAATTTGAATATCAAGATAATTATATAAGATTTATAAATGATGAAAAATGAAATAAATTATGTTTTATGTAGATGAAATACAATATAATGTTTTATGAAACAAATTAAGATCCTAAAAAGGCATTTGTAGTTTGAAAGTATGACTTTGATGAATTATAAAATTTTTTTTTAAAGGTAGAAGTTGAGCACATGGAGTTTTGCTCCTATTGACAGCCAAAAACTAAATGTTCTTTATTAGCCCT
Source organism: Camelus bactrianus (assembly GCF_048773025.1). NCBI lineage: Eukaryota > Metazoa > Chordata > Mammalia > Artiodactyla > Camelidae > Camelus > Camelus bactrianus. The sequence continues at coordinate 54,080,343 of NC_133540.1, forward strand.
AATATGAATTATCACTAGGCTGTTGAATTTGCAGATCAATAAGAACACTTGTAAATCTATTACTTTCTATGGATATGGCCAAATGCCTACATACCAAGTGTAAATTGGTTAATGCCACTTTTGGCAAGGTGTCTTTGGAGATATCATCTTTAGCTGTATAACAATATTAAGAGCAATCTAACCACGTGGGAACACCTAACTTTCCAGAATAAAAGTTTATTCATCTATGCATTCTATTGATGTTTATTATGTAGTAACAATGGATTTTCTTTTTTTTAAATTAGCTTTAGTACTGATTTCACTAATTCATCTATATATCTACCCATGACATTAAATACTTCAGACAAAAAGAAAAATAAACCAACTAAATTTTTGATATTCTGTTTCCCATTCCTATATTTTCCTTATCTTAGCTGCTGAATTTCATATTAATATCTAATATCAAAGGCATCTACAAGCAAAAGCAAAATAATGTAATACACAGAGAAAATGCAAAAGTGCTCAGTTATTGAAAAATACATCCTCTATTAAATTTATTTGCAATCTAATGATATAAATGCATGTTTTTTGCCCCTTGATAAATTTAGACTATGTATGTTGACTACATTTGAATAAATGTTCAATGAAATATAATAATCTTACTTAGAATTCATCAAAGCTATTGTTAATAAAAAGGTTGTAGGTTATTTTTACAGTTTTATTGGATGTAGTCTAATAGTAGTATATTTTGACATGCTTCCTAACATATTTAGCAAGTTGGTATTTGACAACTCTGTTGTGGATATAGCACACTGAAATCTCAGAAACTGGTACCAAGTATTGTTTGAAATACATGAGCCAACATTTCAAAAGCAATGAATAATAGCATAAAAACTTCTCACTATGCTATAATCTTAGAAGCAAGAGTATATGTTAGTGCTTTTGTGTTGATAACACTACAAAAGTGTCTACCATTCAAAGAATTTCTTTTATCTAAAATGCATTCTTCAACTCCTCAAATTGCCTTTGTAAGTCACGCCTTGGAATTAGTCAGGAATTGGAAAAAAAAATCGAAAAAAAGAAAAAAGAAACTGCAAACTCTTGAAAATGAGTATACCAAAATTGTCAGGAAATTTTGCTCCACTACAATTTCAAGACTCAGCCAGCTTCCCTGTGGTAATTAAATTAACAACTGATATCTTAAAAAGAAGAGATGTAGAAAAAGAAAGAGTAACACAGTTATTCAAAAAAGCTAAACAAAATGAAGGCATGAGCAATATATATCAGACAAATTAAATAACAAGAAGCAGGGATTGGATTTTCCTACCAACAAAAGAAAGACGCTCTATGTTAAAATATACAATGCATAATAGAATACAATAGTTATAAATATCTATGTATTAACTAAATCATTATTTGCATAAAGCAGAAATTAAGGAGATAAAGGGGTCCTACAAAATTTGCTGGTAATAGGAAAAAGTCACATGCTACTCCCAATTCAAGACAGGTCAAGTGGAAAACAAGGCATAGCAACAACTCTTGCTGGAATAAAGTACTTTAACACGCAATTAGACAATAAGGTCTGGTTATGCATGTGGGCCGTGGAAACAGACATGGGGTTCTAAATTCTAATTCTGCCATTTCGTAGCAAGACATTTTTGGGGCAACTTAAATCTTTGAGTTTTTTTTTTTGCCAACTAAAAATTGCTGTTCGCCATCTGGCTCTACAAGAATGAAGTCACAAGCCACTACAGTTGCTTCCTCTTATGGGGAATTTCAACACACCCTGAAAGGAGTTCAGGATTGAGAACAGAAATGAGGCACTCTATGCTCTGGGAAAATACCTAAGGCCTTCAGACACTTAGATATTTTCAGAAAATTTTATGAGCCTGCATCTCCCCATATCTAGAAAAGCACTGAAATCATCAACAGAAACATCTCCTCGTGACTAACAACTGCAGCCTTGTGATTAGCAGCACCTTCTGCAAAAATGTGTACTTCATTACATGCATCCCCTCTTCACTAAAACCACCTAGATACTGACCACCATCTACCTCTTCAGAGCAGTTCCTTAGCGCTATCGACAGTTTGTCTCTTGGACTATAGTCTTCATTTGGATCCATATAAAACTTAACTCACAACTTTTATGCAGTTGAAACTTCCTTGCATGTAAGGGGACAACAGAAGAATCTTACGAGTTTACCCTAAGGAATATATGTGATGATGCATCCAAAGGATTTAGTCTGGAGCCAGGAACATACACATTTTTCAGGAAGTATTAGCTGCTATTACTCAAATAGGAAAATTATTTCTTTGTTTAGCTTTAATTATAGAATTTTTCAAACATTCAAGAGGAAAAACACTTTTCTCTATGATTCAAAAGTCCAGACACAGTTAAGAAAGAGTTTTAAAATTTGATTTTAAAAAGGCATAGCCAAAAACAACCATAGAAAAGTTATAAGTTATACATGAAGATAAATGTCAAAGTGATACTTCATAATATCTGTAATGCATGTTATAAACTTAGAACTCACTTGAGAGGATTATCCCTTTAGGTGGCTAATTTTAATAAGTTTTTCTTACTGAAGCTTATAGAAGCCAAAACTTTTCTAAACCTTGCCCTCTCACTCTTAGTATTTATCACATCTCTCAAAAATGCCAGACCCCAGTTTTTTTTTTTTTTTTTAACAAATGGCAAGTAATGTTAACTGAAATTTAACTAATAGCAAATGGTAAATATGATTTCTCTTATGCTTTGCAATATCCTACTAAATTGGAATCATGTCCCACCAGGGGAAAAAAAATCTGGCAAATCTAGTCTTGCTGAGAAATAAAGAGATGATGTCAGAGGAGCAGAAACTGGGGACAGATAATGGAGAAATGTGTAAAAGAGTCATATATTCTAGTACCAGTTCAGTTATCTGTTTTCACCAACTCCATTCTGACTGAATATTTAAAGTTGCCTAATTTCCTTGTTTTTACTATTAATCAGTATTAACTCAATTAAAAAAAAAATGTTGATGAGGGAAGGGCATAACTCAGTGGTAGAGTGCGTGCTTAGCATGCCATGAGGTCCTTGGTTCAATCCCCAGTACTGGTAAATGAGAAAATAAAAATAAACCTAATTGCCTCCCACCCCACACCCCCCAAACTGTTGATGCCATTGACAGATTTCTGTAATTGTTCTGGAGGCTTCACTGCAAGTATGTTACTCTGTTTGCTAGTTGACGGTCAATTATTAACACATTTATATTATCTATTTACTATAATAATAAATAATAGTGGATAATAATAAAAAGTAGAGCTAATCAGTGAGAATCAATTTTATTCTGATTTAGCAAGCGGCAATTGAAATTCTGAAAACTCACTGACTAAATATTAAAGTCAAAATAAGACTATTTCATGCTGTGCTTTTCCTTTTGATAACCATTTATGAAATCCATTTATTCTTAGCACATGCAATTTCAAGCTGGGTCTGTTTTAGATTTTAAAACATCAGACCCTACAAGGTGGAAGTTAAAAGCAGTGTTTACTAATAAATAATTGACAAATGAACCTTAAATACTGTAACAAAATTTAAACAAAATGAAAATATTATTTTAAATAGATGTTTATCACAAAAAGTAGCTAGAAAAAAAGTCCTGATTCTTCATAGATGACAAGCTTATACTTATTATCTTTCCACAAGTTGGAAAATACTCAAGCAAACAGTTTTTCTTTTCAATTAAACTTACATTTAAGCAACAGTATTAAAATGAATACACGGACATTGTTATCAGTGAAAATTCAAAGCTGAAAAATTTTCAATTATACTCAAAATCTTTAAGGCTGCTATTTGAAATTACTACATAAATTAACTACTATAAAGTTTTTATTTATTTTGCTGTTTTAACTTTATTTGTCCCTAAACATTTGCGCATATGTTTGTGTGTGTTTTCCAAAGTTACAGATTTTCATGGTAGAGTTCATGGCTTTTTAAATATGACAAGTCTACAAATCTAATAGGAGCTCAAAAAATACTTGGTGACTTAAAAACAATTATATCTTGGCAAAATGTAAGGAAATATGAATAATCAGGGTATCATTTACTACCTAGCTCAAAATCATTAAGTTTTTAAATTTTTAGCTGGGTATCTGATGTGATCTTCCTCAAAATGAGAACATGATGGAGAAAGTAAAAAGCCTCATGTTAGTCCCCAAACTCAATTCAGAAGCCACTAAGGATACTGTCTTGTGTGCCAAAAGTGTCTATTTGACTGAACAATCTTTACTAGAGAGAATGTGAGAATTTGACATTACAAGTGCTCACATGTTCACCAGGTATGAGTATCAAATGTAAGAATTATTAGGATGGGATGTGAGACAGAAGACAAAAGGAACAAAATCAAAAAATGATGAGGACGCAGTTAAACCAATGAAAGGTATCATCAACTGCAATCAGTTCTGAGTTTCAAGTGTCCTGTCAAGTAAAACCACTTTTAACATGAAGAAATAACTTCTCATGATGATTGTGTTTGTTCTCATACCTTATTCAATTCAATTATAAGACTTCAAATCTACAAATTTAAAGCTGAATTTTAAATAATTGTTCAAAAACTTTCCGTAAGTGTTTAACATATTTATGTTATATTAATAGATAAAATATAACGTAAAAGTGTATTTTAAGATATTTAATTGAAATGAAAATAGTAGTATATATTATTTATATTTAACTTCATATTCATGTGAATAACAAATCTCCATAGAATGTTACCAACATAGACATTATTTGTTATTCATACTATTTAGTATTTATGTGCATAAAATAAACAATTTTTTTAACATTTATAATACTATTATTTTATTTCATAAATTCTATACTACACTTTAAAGGTATGGGCAGATGAACAAAAAGTATAATGGTCATATTGCACTAATGAAGTTATTATTTATGAATAACATTATCAAACAAATTCCTTAAAATTCATGATATAATAAATCCACAGAAAAGGCAAGCACTTAACATGACCTAAAACAGTTAAAAGTTCAATGTATTCTGTGTCCTAAATATTGAATTATCTAGGCTAATTTGTCTATGTGCTTTTTCAATATGTCATCATTAGCATTAGTCTGTTCAGTGTCCTTAATAATGCAACAATTTTTCTTTAGACCAAGAGAAATAAATCTATTTTAATAATGATATTACAACAACTATTGATAATAATAAAAACAGAAATGTTATATGAAGTTTTATCATAGATCACTGAGCTACCTAATTGACAGAATTCTGGAACATCTTACAAATTTCTCAGACATCCTTTTTATTAGAAGAAATGTCTTTTTTTTACATCTTTAGAAATGATGACATCCTACAGGCATGTATTCTGTTCAGGAAAACATCTTTGATTTATATTGCCTTCACTTAAATGGACCAAATAAAGAGATAAATGAAACTGCCAGTCAACATTAACATTAATCATCTAATTTAGCCCACCTAATTCATTTATGTATTTATTCTACAAAGAATCACAAAAGTTTATTACATAAAATATATTGACTTCAGTTTTGGTGCCATTTCTATGCTGAAAATTGTGTAAACTATAGTTTCTATCTGATATATGCATAGTTATAAAGCAGCATATATAAGGACAAGCAGAATACCCTTTTGCATAATGGAACTGTAAATGAGACCAACGTGGGCCTGCAGATGTTACATCAGTCTCCTTTCTCATTTGCTCTCCCCATTTGGCCACCCACATAATGACTTTTACCACAGAATCTATTAACACAAGCTAGTGCTCATATATTTATCTCCGGACATTTACAAACTTTATCTAATGTGTTCTGATCAGAGTCAAGAAGAGAGACAATAACCTACAGTTTTCAAACAAACACAAATGTCGGTTTAATCATTTACCACATTGAATTATCATGTTGTTTTAATACAGAGAATTGCATGATAATTTAGGAGATATTGTATTCATCATGGCCCATTTGTGGTTAGAATCCCAAAGATGTATGTTTTTCACTCAAACTATATACATGTTAAAGCCAGCTTTCTGATGTTCGAAAAAGGAGAATTACATCGAGCTTGAGCACTTGCCACAAAAATAAACAAACAAAAAACACATGGAGTATTATATTCATATATATCTACTGGCATAATTTAAAGATGCTGTGTCCAGAGGTTGAGAATCCCTCCTAGATATATGCAAAACTAAGTGTCCATTATATTCCTGATGTAGTCCGTTTATTTCAAAATCTTTATTGCTTTTGAAGATTGAGAATATGACTTACGGAAAACATATCAAGACTGGGAGCAACATGTTTTTAAGAGGTTTTTTTTTTAACTTACAGAAAATACATGCAATTTGAACATATATGTATATTTAACTTCAATATCCATCCATGGAAGTCATAAACAATGATACAAGTTTGGTAGTGATAATAGGAGAGTTTTCACACTCTGCTTTATCTGTTTTATGCATATTTAATAGTAGAGAGTTTTCTTTTAGTAACTGTCAGCAGGCCAAAAATACATTTCTTTAAGTATATATTTCAAAGATTTAGCTTCTTAAATATTTTTCTAAATATTTCTGATACATATTAAAAATAAAATATATTTAGGTAGTAAAATTAATTTTATTGTATTCCTTTGTTGCTAAGTCGTCCTTTTAAAATTCACCACTCAAAAATTACATTTTTCAAAATCCCAAACAACTATTTTATTTTAGTAATTTCTATAGAATTCAATTCTATAGACTCTGAAAGGAAAAATTCATCTCAACTTTGTAGTCAATGGGTAGAAAAGAAAACAGGCCAAGATATATATTTAGACTCAAGTGAAAATGAAGAAAGAGAGTGTAGGGGAGAGAGTGTGGGGTTCTTAGTGTGATGTCTTTGTTTTCCAATTTTTAAAATCGAAGTATAGGTGATTTACAATGTTGTGTTAGTTTCTGGTATGCAGCATAGTGATCCAATTATACATATATACATACATTATTTTTCATATTCCTTTTTATTACAGGCTACTACAAGCCATCAAATATAGTTCCTTGTGCTACACAATAGGACCTTGTTGTTTATCTGTTCTATATTTAGTAGTTTGTGCCTGCCAATTCTGGTTTGTTGTCTTAACTATGCTGGAACTATGTTTCCCAAGATTCCTTCCTCTGTAATTGCCATATTAAAATTAGCCACAAGGCAATTTTGCATGAGATTTGTAAGGTAGGACTGAAGAAACTCTATGCTCCGTAAGTCAATTTAGAGTGGCAAATGCTGCTGTATTCTAGCACATTATTACTACCTGTTGACACTTTACTGATGAGGGCAGCAGCCAGGCCTTCACTCTCCCAGCCTCCTCCCTATACAAAATGTACAAACTGCACAAGATGTTCTAGCTTGTCCTAATGGGCTCCAGTTTCCTCTCACTTCCCAGGTTTTCATACCCAGCTTTTCTTTCTGACTAGCAGCTGACATTCAAAAATTCAGGCCTATCACCAGATTCAGAGGCTACAACTCTTTATACATATTTTAACCAGTCCCCCACTTAATCAAAGTCTGATTCCTATAACATAACCCTGATTCCATAATGCTCTTGGCAGTTCTGCTTCCCTGACTGAGCCCTAACTGACAGAGAGACATGGGTATTACTTTACTTGCAAACTTGAGTTTTCTCACCTGTTATATAAGGAAATTGTCATGTTCTCACAGACTTGCTGTGATATTAAGTGCAGTAAAATATGTACAGCACTTAGGACTGGATCTGGGAAAGTAAGTGCTATATACCTTATAATAGGAATAACAGTAACTCTTATGTTTGACCTGCTGAAGTCATTATATTACTTTTTCCTGTATTTGCATATTTAAGCATAAATATTTCATTTCTGTGCTTCTTTGCTATGCTTCTATTGTAGAAGTGGTAAGTGTGTTACATTCAATCCTAATAAATCCACTTTCATTTTTATACAGGACAATTTTGAAGTGGAATAAAACTATCTGTAATTATAATTAAATGAATAACAAACAATATTTACAATTTTAGACAAAATAACTCAATGATTTGTTTTTCAAATGTTCACAAATACTTAGAATATAATTTTTCATGTCAATAAGTAGCATTCAATGTAAATATCATTATGTTCAGAGTTGAAAATACTTTATTTTTGACTATAAGGATAAATAGAAATACTCATGTAAAATTACAATCTATACTATCTGAAATAAACATTTAAAATTTCACAACTTAAAATTATGTGTCTGGAAATACAATATTTGTCCTGGCTTATAATTTTATTATATTTTACTGAAACAGTTATTTTCACAAGTATCTTACTCATAGACAATTTCCTTTCTGTTAAATTTTAATCATCCAAGTACTCTTAATAGATGAAGTATTTCTTATCCTTTGTCAAAAAAAATAAAAATCCTTTAAAAAAAGGTTCAGTTTCAGCACCCTAGAAAGAACTGGAAAAATTCCAAGATTCCTAGAATGAACATTTATATATTTTTTTCAACTTTATACATTAGATATTGTACTAAATTCTTATTAATTTCAGATTCATTTAATTGTGCTCTAAAGAAATAAATCCCAATTTACACATTACATTTAAAAAATATAATAAAATAAGAAAACTCTTGATGGAGATGACTCCCCAACAAGAGACCATTAGCAATTCCATCTTATGCTCCACAATAAAACATGCTGTGTAAAAGTGATTGCATTTGAAATTATTTGTACATTTGAATGCAAACTACCCAACCATGAAAAATGAGATTTCCGTTTGCTATAAAAATAAATTAGGAGGAAATGCTTTGCTGGCAAACTCATTTGAGCATCTCAGTTCATAACTATTTATGGTAACATAAACAGATGTCTTTGCTCATACTGTGAGCTGCCGTATGATATTGTTTTATTCAGCATTACTTTATATCTAAAGTGAATGTAGGTGACTTATTTTAGGATATAATAAAACTATTCTGATGTAGAGATCCTGAGGGAAATTATACAATAATGCTACCTACATAACTGATTTTCTTCTTATGAAATCATGATCCCTCTACAATGTTAGAGCTATAAAATGTATTGTTTAACATCACTATTTCTATGTTCATATCTCAATAAATAATAGAAAGGTATTTTTTAATGAAAACATATTTTATATAAAGGCAGTCCTTTGGGAAAATAATTTTTCATTTCTAAATTAAAAGTACCATGAAATAAAGATTGAATATGTCACTTATTGCTTATTGACACTAAAATTACTTCTTTTTATTAGCAAAACAATTTTCTCTGAGAAAATATCATAATGGTGGTTCCCAGTACATTTTAAGTAGGAGAGCTTATTCAAGAAAAAAAAATCAAAGATAAATTCTGCAAAGTATGCATTGGCTTAAATTCCTGGGAAACATTCCTGGGAATGCAAAGATATTATTTTAAATATAGCAGTCCTGTCTGCCCTAATAATGTACTCATGCTCGTATCTTAATTCATTCATTAGAAATAATAGTATTGTGTAATGGAAAGAGCAAAGATTTAGAGTTGTGCTGTCAGCTGTTTAAGCTGCTTGAAAATTGTTCTTTTATTCTAGGAAAAAACCTCTAAGAAATGAGATACTGGTTATCTAAATATTCTGAGGGCACCCATCCCACAGGGACTCTGGCAGATTTCATGCTTAAAAGCCTTGGTCCTTCCTCACGTTCACTTCCAATGATATGGACTGATCTGACCAAAGGCAACTTAGGGTATCAATGGCAATTATGGGGAACTTTTGAAATCCCCAAATTTAATTTCCATAAAACCAGATTGGGTTACAATAGCTTAAAAGTTTCCAGAACTGAGTGCAATGCCCATTTTGATTGGTAGTTTGAATAGCTTGGGGCTTTCCAAAGCTATCAGGAGTCTAAAATTGCCTTTGCGCAAAATAAGATTTTAAGGTTAACTAAAGCAAACAAATGACTGAAGATAGGGCTCCTGAGGCCTCAGATTCTTCTTTCTTGGCTTCTTTGTCTCAGGCTCTATCTCTGACTCCATCTTGTCTCTCTCTCCTGACTCCAATTGCTCAGACTCCACCTCTGACACCATCTTCCTCCTTCCCTTCTACACTGCCTATAACTCTTGGATAGCCTCTCTTTACCCAAACAATTATCTTGCTGAACTTCCCCTTTTCTCTGAAACTCTCTCCACTCCCTTTTCCTCTGATATTGTTAGGATCTGAACTTTAAAACTAAGTCTTCTGGGGATCCAGAGGCTAAACCATTAAGTTTTTATATTTCCTGGACTAAATCTGAACTGTGAGCCATAGCCAAAGATTCTCCCAGAGTAATGGAAGATCCTTACAGATTTGCTAAGGAATTTAATATAGTTATTCATTCTTATCAACCTAGTTTGTCTGACTTACATCAGCTAGTTCACGTGCTTGTCAGAGAAGACCAGGTCCAACACTGGATGAAAACTACTAATTGGGAGAATCCTGAAAGTTCTCTGTAATTACAACCAGGAGACCAGCCCACTAATTTAGTGCATGGTCGAGTCATTGCTAGGTGACTTCATCAAGCAATTCTTAGGGCTTTTCCAAAGCCTGTTGATTGGAACAAAATTCAGGCTTGCACACAAACATCTGATGAATCTCTTCATATCTATTACAATTAACTTCAGATTATTTTTAAATAAAAGTATGGTCTACCTTCAAATGTTGATTCCACTCAGGGAAGCTTTTGAATCTATGGTTATTAATGAACTGAACCTGTTCCTCTCCCTTCTTGTAAAAACGACCAGGATGGAATGGAAAACCTTATCTACTCCAGATTTAGTTAATCTGGCAAACCAACTCTCCCATACTCTAGGTAAGTGACTTCCAAGGAAGACTGCCAAAATTATTAATCTTCAACTCATAAACAAAACCAAAATTCTCCTAGTTTCAGCTTTTATTCCAAAAGGCCAGTATATTAGAAAAAAATGATTATTACAAATTTAAACGCTTTAGGAACATTTAACCCTCTTAATGCCCTCTCAATTCTCAACAACAAGGCTCTGGTTACATTGGGGCTCTTTCCAATCCTCCTTAATCAGCTTGGAGAAACACTTTTCCAAACTGGGGATAAACTCCTCCTAGTTCTAATTAATAGCAGATTCACATTGTTGGTTCTCAACCCCATTATTAAATACAAAAAAAGTGCCCCTGGCTCAGAGTACTAAGATCATTCAAACAGTGAGGCGCTCTAATAAACCTGTCTCTGAACCTATTCCCTTTTGTTTAGGCTCTTTGAGAGATATCCACTCTCCTTAAGTCCTTTGCCTTTCTTTACCCATTTATTAGGTCAAGACCTCATAGAGAAGTGTCATGCTGGAATTTCTTTCCCAAAGGGGAAAATATTTCTAGAATTTGACAGTTGTCATTAAAGTAATCAATCAAGGGAATTAAATGACCCTTTGACATCTTTTTATTTCTTCCATCTATGACAGTACTAGAGCTGATTCTGGAAATACTGATCATTTGTCCCTATTAAATCAGCTACCATATTCCTTATGGGGAAAATCTGATTAATGTTGGCAAAAATCACAGAACACCTGCCATCAAGATTCAAACAGACCCTTCAAAATTTTTCCCAGAATTAATCAATATCCTATAAGTAAAGAAGCCCTTCAAGGCATAAAGCCCATAATAGAAGATTTTAAGGCTCAAGGCCTCAGAATCATTTGTCCTAGCCCCTGTAAAACTCCTATTTTACCTGTGAGAAAATCTAATGGTTGATGGTAGAGGTTTTTCCAGGACCTCTGAGCAATAAACAACATTGTCATTCCTCCACAGACTGTTGTTTCTAATCTTCATAAATTACTAACATCCATTCCTATCAGAAGCAAATTCTCTACTGTAATTGATTTATGTAGTGCATTCTTTAGTACTCCAGTTGACAAAGTTATCGAATAACTTTGCAGTCATTGGGAAGAACAATTCACCTAGACAGTAATGCCTCAGAGTTTTACTGAGAGTCCTCCTTGTTTCTCACAAATCCTGAAGGCTCATCTGAATGATGCAAAGTTCCCTAGAGGTCCTACTCTGCAGTATATGATTGATTTGCTGCTTTGTTCTCCTTCTCAAGCCTCCTCAAAGGAAGACAGTATCCACTTGCTAAAGCTTCTAGTCTTCAAGGGTTATAAGTTCAGCAAGGAAAAACTGCCACTTGTTCTAACCCAGGTTTGATGTTTGGGGCAACTGGCATCAGAACAAGGGCTACACCTACATTCAGATAGACTTTTTGGTGTCTTAAGTTTCCCCAAACTCCAAACTAAGTACCATCTGTGAGGCTTTCTTGGGCTGGTCGGTTAGTGTCAAAATTGGATTCCAAATTTCTCTCTTATGGCCAAACCTCTCTATGTTTTACTAAACTATAATAATCCCAACCCAATTTATGGGAAGAACCAGATGACACAGACTTCAAGGCCTTAAAGGAGAGTTTGATGAATCCATCTGCCGTGGACATCCCAATTACCAGTTTCTTTCTTTCTTTCTTTTCTTTTCATATATGAAAGGGAAAGGAATACTCTGGGGTACTTACCTGAAAACACTAGGACCACCATTGACCCATAAGATATTTTAGCCAGCAAGTGGACCCTGTGGCATGGAAATATTCCCCTTGCATTAAGGCTTTTACAGCCACTGCCCTTTGGGGTTAAGACCATCAAGAAAATCACTGTGAGAGCCTTTTTAACCATTTTTGTATCTCATGCATTAGAAGTTCTTCTGAATTCTCATTATTCTCAACATCTGTCAGTTAGCCAACTGATCTACTATAATGACCTTTTGTTAACTGCTTCTCACATTACTATTTCATGCTGTAGTAACCTTTATAAAACCACTACTCCTTGCCTTCTGTCACTGGTGAAATCCTTCACAGCTGCTTAAAACTGATGGATCACTTCCTGACTTCGTGTGATGGAAATTCATTTGGTAACACTGATTCTCATGGTTTGCTGATGGTTCTCATTTACAAGGTGACAAAGGCAAATATTGTGCTTAGTATGCTACTGGCAACCCCTTTCGATGTTGTTGAGGCAGTATCTTTATCTATGGCTACTTTGGCCCAACAAGCTGAATTATATGCTCTTATACAGGTTTGTACTTTAGCCAAGGACAAAACTGCTAATATTGATTTTGATAGTAGATATACTTTTGGAGTAGCTCATGATTTTGGAATGTTGTGAAAGCAACATGTCTTCCTTACTTCCAGTGGAAATACAATTTTAAATGGCCCCTAAGTTCGAGTTATTAGATGCAGTACTTCTACTTGCCACCTTAGCTATTGTTAGGATTCTAGGGCATATAAGTTTGACTCTCTGGAAGCCGAAGAAATCATCTTGCTGATATTTCCAGGAGAAACGCTATCCTTACAGGAACCAACTGTAGCCAAACCTCTGTCATGGTACAAAGAGATATTTCCCCAAGTGATAATTGGAAAAAAACAAAAAACAAAAAACAAAAACCCAGTAAACTGGCTAGAGAAGCCAAATAATTGCAGACCCTGAACTGCAATTCTCTGCTGATCCTGAATAAACCTATCTTTGCTGGAGAAACATTTGGCAGTCTATTTAATTCATCTGATCATTACTTACACAGAAATATAGAAAACTTTTCATATCCTTAAGGGTAACATAATCTAATTACTTAAATTAGGAAGATTCACACAAAGCAAATACTTAAATTATATGAGTATAAATTTACATTGCATACCTGAATGAATAAAACATAAAAGTAATTGAAAGAGTAAGCAGAAAAAAAAATTAGATCAAATAATTTTCATGGAATATTGCAGAAACTTTTAAAAGCTTGCACATAGTTTGCCTTTGTGACAATTAAAAATATTAGAATATATTCTATTTATTTCTATTGCATCACCTTAAATTTAAATTGTTGAATGTATCATAGTATAATTGAGAAGTGGCCTATATTAATTTTAAGTATAATGCATTTATTAATTCATTAAAAATATTGATTAATGCACTAATACTCTTCCTGAATTAGAATATAGGTCAAAACATCAAAACGTATAAAGATCTTTGCCCTGTACATTCTGAGGAACAAACAATCTAATAAATGAAAAATTACGCAATATTTTAGAAGGCAACAGATGCTATAAAAATATAATCAAAATGAGAAGAATAATGTGTATCTATTAGTCTAAAGGTGGGGAAGAGAGATGCTGCTTTTATTTACACCACTTTATCGGCAAAAAATTTATAATAAAATTTAACCTTCTTCAAGTGTGAAATTCAATAACTTTTATTAAAGTTATAGTTTGTTGCAAACCAAAACAATACATATTTAGAACATTTCTGTGACCTCAAAAAAGAAAATTTGGGCTTCTATGCAGCTATCTCATTTTCTTACCCCCTGCCCAAGGCAAATGTAATATGTCTCTGCAGGGTTTCTTTCTCTGGAAATTTTATATGAAGGAATTGTACAAAATGCAGTCTTTTTAATTTGACTTCTTTCACTTTGGATGTTTCTGAGGGCAATCAATGTTAGAGCATGCAAAATTATTTTATTCTTTTTTAATGCAAAATAGTATTCCACAGTATAGGTAAACCACATTTTGTTTATCTAGTCACTATTTGATAAACATCTGCAATTTTCCCATTTTTTGACTATTATGAATAATGTTACTATAAACATTCATTTATGAGTGTTTGTGTGGATGTCTGCTTTTATTTTTCTCAAGTAGATACCTAGGAATGGAATGGCTTAGCCATCTGGTAAATTTGTGTCTTCATGTTTAAGAAACTATCCAATTGCTTTTAAAAGGGGTTGTACCATTTTAAATTTCCACTGCCTAGGAGTAAGGCATGGAACAGATCCTTCTCTAGCACTCTCGGGGCATAATGACCCCTGCTCACACCAGGATTTTCAATTCATCCCCAAAACTGTGAGAAATATGTGTCTATTGTTTCAAGCCACTCAGTCTTGTAAGTTTTTAAGTTAACCCAAGGAAACTAATGTGAAAGGGGAGAACAACACGGGTCAGAAGATTGCTGTGTTAAAAGGTAGAATTGACAGCATATTTGTATGCTAATGAAAATGCCTCAGGAAAAAGGAAAAAGGAAAAACTGAAGACATAAAGAAGAGAGGCTTCAGTGTCAGCAGTGATAGGTACAGAGCTTGGAGATCATCACCCTGTCCTTAAAAGAAATAGGCCAAACAAACTAAAAGTCAACAATTTTTCTTAGAATCATCAGGGAACAGAGGTCACAAGATAAAGGACCACCCTGAAATCTGGAGAGTCAGGAAAACCCATTTATAACTGGGATCTGTTTACCTAGAACAGAAGCAATGACACCATAAACTGGTGGGAACACAAAGGTGATTATTTCCCTGAATTGTAGGAGCCTGAATGTAAACTAGTGTGCAAGAAAGAAAGTCCAGGGTGCCACTGTATGAGGGGGTAATCCCATAATTTCATAAGGTTACCTCCAAGAGCCCCACTGGGTTCCCACAGTGAAGAGTCAAAAAAGATCTCTTCCTGCCTCTGGCAGGGGGAGAAACAGTAATCATTTTGAAATACACCAGTTGCATTTCTTTTTTCTTAATTAGAAAATCTCACTCTGCAGGAGAAGTCTTTATCAGAGCGGTATCCCACTTTTCCTGAACTCCATTTCCCCTAAATTAGGCTTCCAATCTCACCAGAGGAAGTGAAGGTAACAACTGGCTCTCAGTCTTAAAAGACTGAGATTTAATCAGAAGATTAGAGTACTCTTTCCTTCCCCCATATCTCAGCACAACATCAGCAACACTCCCTCAGGCAAGTGGGTTAGAACTGGAAGAGTTGCCAGACACAAATCACAGTTAAATTGGTATTCTTAGTCAAACTCAAAGACAACAAGAGAGGTAAGGACCCAGCAGGAAACTGAAGGCTCTGGCATCTACAGCTACAGAAAATGTTAAGTAGAGCCCAACTTTATTAACATAAAACCTCACTCTAAAGTCTTATTTATCTCATTTCTTATTAGCCAATATATCATGCCCAGCTTTCAAAAAAATTTTTTTTCAAATTTCTACAGTTATGGCTTTAGGTAGAATAGAAGGGATAAGGTTTAGTGTATACGTGGGTGGATTTGTTTATTGTAGGAACTTAAAAGTTGATGCATGGTCAGGAGGCAGAGACTATAGGTAAGATGTTAGGTAGTTAGATAAGTGGGGACACTCCGCAGATAAGGAGGGGGAGAGGGAGAAAGGTCCGGAAGATGGCGTTATGTCTGCCTCCAGCATAAAGGGACTTTACTTCTAAATGAGCTCCAGCAAGAAACGGGTTAGAACCTCACAGCCACGACTGCACAGTAGCAGAAAGGCCTTAAGTGGACACGAGTCAATGTTCATTGTATTATAATTAACATTGTGGTTTAGGCTCCCCCTTTGGGTTTTCTATGTACACAATGGGTAAGGACATGTGCAAAGGGATTAAACATGACTAAGCACTCCAGGACAAAAGCCGTCAATCAAAAGACCACCTCTAAGCGAAGGTATAAGAGAAGGGGAGACAAATAGCACTGCAATTCCTCCTTCAGTCAACCCACCTCCCACTCTTGGAGGCATAATCTTCCTTTCCTAAATAAATTGTTTTGCTACACAATGCTTTCCATTTCTCGTCTATAAATCTGTCTTTTGGTTAAGACAAGAATCAGGGTTTTTTTTCTGTTTCCCTTTTGAGTCACACAGATGCTGGTAGTGAGTAAGGGAGATGTGAGAGTTCATGCAAGCTCTTTTCTAATTGCCTGAGTTTCCTTAGGTAAGCAGGAAGCAACATCATCAGCTTTAAGTGTGGACAGGGGAATCAGAGTCATAAGGTCTCGAAATTTTGCCAATGGGAAAGTTGTAAAATATTGAGAAGAATGAGAGAGTGAAGAACATAGGTAAATGCAGTAAAATAGCCTGATAGCAGCATAAGAATCCCATGAAGCTTATGGGCATCAGTTTAAAGTAAGACTTTATGCCTTGATGGTTTGTCTGTTGTGTTGTAAACTCACAGTTGCTCTATTGATTGGTTTGGAAATCACTAACTTAAATGATCAATTACTTGTACAAATGCTAAGAGCCTGTCATAGTGCAAGACACCAGGTTGATGTTTTAGCGTATATTTAAGTCTGTCTGCCTGTAAAAAGGAAACTAACGCCATGATATGCCAACTATGAGATTCCAGAAATAATTATAGGCTAAGTGAAGGATAATCCCACTACAATTTAACCCTCTGAGCATATTTTAATTGTTGCCTATAAAAAGTCAAGAATATGCATTTTGAAAATTTAGATGATTTATGTATAAGCAATAAATGTTTTTTTAAAAAGAGCTCAGTCAAATCATTTAGAGCTAACTATATCATCTTTTCTGACAGATGATTTTATATATCATGCTGAAATATGCTGTGTTTCACAAAATAAAAAGGAATTTTCTTCTCAACTAATCCATGCTGCATGGTTTAAGCTAGCAAAAAATACTTGACTTTTTCCTCCTTTCCTGCCATTTCCTTGCACTCCCTCCATATGTCCTATCAACAAAATGTTGTTTTGTTGATTTAAGAGCATCAATTACATTGCAAAACATGGTTTCTCTCCTTAAAGGCTAAAAATTTCAATTCTTATGATTTTGATAGTATTGGCAATGCTATACATTCAAGAAAAAAACTGCCTTTACTCATTTATTTACCAAGCTCTATGTTGATCTTTTCTTCTTTTTAATTCATTATCACAATTTAACTAAAACTGACTGCCCAATTAACAATGATATTTAGTAGCAGCAATTTCCTTTTATGTATTTGATGTGTATCTAATGATAAGGATTCAATCACAATTAAGCAAAGATTTTTAAAAATTGAATGAGTTTCTAATAATTCAAGTGCTACATGCTGATACTAATTATTAGAATAAAAATATATTCAGTTTACAAAGTATTTTCTCTCTTAAATTGATGCCACTGACAATTTGATTCTTGATGATTCTACTTAAATATAATAATTTATTTCTTACTGAATTATATTTACAAATGTCTTATATATTTGAAACACTTAAAAAGGTAAATATAAAATTAAAGTTATTTGAGCCCATGATAAATAAAAGGTATGCTGTTTTAAAATATTATGTAAAATATTCTAGATGACTTTTTTAATCTAGAAAATGTAGTGGCTATTTAAAACATGCATTTATCAATTTAAAGGAATTAATTATCTTACTTCACATGAAGCAAAACCTAAATTTAAACCAAGTGCCAAAGGCATAGAAAAAATGGACCAGTGAATTGAAGTTTGTATTGCTTCATTTGAATTCTTTAGTAAATGTTTCTTTCATACGAAACATTCTGTAATCGTACATATATAAATATACATACAACACACAGAGACATACACAAACATATATATAATTGCACACCCACACAAACTCAAAATTTTGTGCTCATTGATTTTATCTTTAGTATCTGTAGCAGGCTTTACTCAAAACTATGTCTAAGGTGGCATAAAATTTAATAATATTTAGATCTTTATTATGTTAGAAATGATGCCTGCTTTAAATTCATACTATTTTAGTTGTGTATCATTTATGGGCAGCTAACCACTGAAATTTGCTTAAATATGAAAACATATTATTAAAACTAGTATTATCCATATTTTACATATTATACAGAATTGAAATTTATTCAAAATGGGTAATATATCTAAGAACTAAAGCTATAGAGCCCATAAAAACTTAAGTAGCAAACATAGGAGAAAATCTTTTACTTTTTGAGTTGGGCAGAGAGTTCCGATAAGCAAAACCAAAAGAATAATATATTTAAAAAAACAAAAATTATAAATTGGACTTCCTCAAATTTAAAAGTTTTTCTATCTCTAAATAGGTAGTAAGAGAATCAAAAACAAACTCAGAGAGAAATGTTTGCAAATCAAGTATCTGATAATCCATGAAAAATAAGCACATTAAGAAAATGATTGATACCATTAGTAATTAGGAAAGAGCAAATTAAAACCACAACACAAAAGCAAAACACACACACTAGAATGGCTAAAATAAAAAAGACTGAAGGTAGGCAAGAGTCGACAAGGATTTGGAGAAACTGGAACCTTCATACATTGCTGTAAAATGGAACAACCTTGGAAAACAATTTGGTAAATTCCTGTAAAGTTTAACATACACTTAGATACCAGCAAGAAATTCCACTCCTAGGTATTTACTCTCAGAAAGAAAGAAAAATGAAACCATAGTTCAAAATACAACTGGTACACAAATGTTTGTATCAGCTTTTCCTGTAAGAGTAAAAGTCTAAAAATATGTCAATCAATAGGTACATAGATAAACCACATGGGGTATATCCATATAACTGAATATTAGTCAACAATAAGAGTAATGAACTATTGCTATATTCAAAACACCAAGAACATGGGTGAAAATATATTTTTAAAAAGCATACTAAGTGAAAGAAGTTAGCAGAAAAGAGCATAGACTGTATGACTATATTTATGTAAAATTTAAGCAAATGGAAATCAAGCCTACAGGGATGAAGGTGGAAGAATAAATGGATTACAAAGGGGCACAAGGAAATTTTGGAGTTGATGAAAAGTTTTGTCATCTGAATTGGTGATAGTTTCATGAGTAAATATACATATCTTTCAAAACTTATCAAATTATATACTTTAAACAGTATTTTATTATACAGAAGGATTATTATCATTTTGAATCTCTTTTTTACAGCAAATAAACAATGCAGTGTGGAATTTATAATATATGTAGAAAGAAAATGTAATATGTATAGAAATAGAATGTCAAAGAAGAGCAAAAGGACAGGAGAGCAAAACTGAAGTATATTGTTGGCCACATCACACTACTGATGCTAAAATAACTTACAGCCAACACATTTTTCTAATACAAAGTGTCATGAAGTTTGTATCCATAGATAGTAACAATTGTAATTATTTTCCACATTGTTTGTTTAATAAAGAAAAATTAGTTTACCTATAGAGACTGTATCTAGGGTAGGACAAAGGTTGTGCTGTATAATATTTAAATGAAGATTCATAAAGTAGATTGAGGAATGGAGGATGAGAGAGAGAGAGAGAATACCAATAATTAATATCTGTCATATGTGTATCTCTCTGTGTGGTGAGTGTGTATTTATGTATAATCACAGTTGGTATGTTAAGCATTCATTTTCAGTCCCAGAATTTTGAGAGAAAACTAATTTTGACTAAGATAATTACCTCTGAGTTCATATTAATTTCCCCAGAAAGTATCTTTATCTGCATCTGCATGGCTTAAAGCAAACAATCTATTGTGACATTCACTTTATTTTTGTTTAATTTGCGATAAAAATATAACTACACAATACAGAAATTTACATTTTGACATTTAATGTTAACATAATTAAAATAATGGAATGATGGTGTCTACCTCACTTGCATGCAATGAAAAATTACAGAATTATTTGTAATTTGTTTGGTATTATGATTGTTATTCCTTTTTAGGATGTTCCACCATTGTGTCTATTCGCAAAATAGTCACCCTTTAGTGTATTTATAAAAGCACGTCTACCCTATTATACCATAACTCCTGAGCATTTGTGACTGACTTTTTATCCATGGATTTTACAAAATACTAACAATGTAGTAAGATCTACTATTACTGAACACTAAGAACACTTCATTCATTGAGTCATTAAAATAACTTGCTGAGGAAGAAAGAATGCTCATTTTGCCAGTGAAAATGCTGTTGTTGGGTGTGAGTAAGTTATTTCCTCTAATTACCTTCTCTGATAAACGTATGAATGACTTGAAAGCCTGTGCCTTTACCTATTAAGGTATACTACATCCCTACATTGGTATGTTCTTTTATTTGTCTAGTATTACTGTCCATTTTTCTCACTTGTAGAACTTAATAAATATCTTACTTTCCCTTATTTAAAAACATGTTTGAACTGCAATTGAGAAAAACAACTTATTAAATATTATTGTTAGGGAAGTAAATTTATAGCTCATATATATGTGTGTATATATACACATATAACATATATAAATGCTACATAGAATTCACCTTTAAGAAATTATTTATTTGCAGTATAATTAATGCTTTATCAGCAAACAGCAAAGTGATGGAGATACTAGTTCGCTGCTAGTTTAAACATTTGCACTCAATAGTCATAAACTGATTTTCATTTACTCTTTTTTAAGAATTTAATTTAAATTTAATGTTCATCTCAGCTTACCTCTAGGATTCTGAAAATCTCAAAACCATACGAAATATAATTTCATTCTATTCAGGAGCGTGTTATATTTTCAGTAATACCCATGTTAACTTTTCAGATTTATGAATTAAGATGAGCTCTATGTCAGCTCATTTACCATAATGAAACTTTGCATTTAGGTCCAGTAGATAAAATTGAAGAGTAAATAAGATGGTACTTAAATAGAACTATTACATATTTGTATATTGTCATTTCAATAACTGATAGCATTAATTAACTGATATTGTTTTACTCTCAGGAAACATGAGTGCTCAGACTCTGTAATGTATCATCTATCTGGCATAGTTTTTAATCATTTTTTCCATTTACAACTTAAATCTCACTTACTTTTGGAAGACTTGATAAAGATGTATTTACTATAAATAGAGTGCATTATTCAGATATAAGGTTCTTGACATTCATTATTCAATATTTAAAGGGGTTATGGAGCTCAGAGGAGCCTATAAGTACAAAGTTTTAATAGAAAAAACTTTTAATCTTAATGCAGATTTTAGAGTTTTGCCTTTGATGATTTTTCCCAACTGACAATCTACTTATCCCCAGGAGGCTTGATTAGATCTTTAATTAACTCAATCTGGAAGTGCAATGACCTCTAATTAAATTAAATTTTGTTTCTTCTGGCAGCAAAATAATGAATTTATTCAAATGAATTTCACAGCTATCCAAAATCAAACCCACTTAGACAGTAATGGTGGAGTATGTCAATAAGTATACAACAAACTGTAGAAAGAAAAGCAAGTTATTAAAATTATGAGGGTTGAACATTTATTTGATTATTATAAGGGAAGAAAATTGTAAACATTTCATATGTAGTGAATATGAATAAAAGAAATGTATCTTTGTAAAAGCACATCAGTAAATCATAAAAATTGTAATTATTTTTCTGCGTGATTTCTCTCAAAATCAGTTTAGTTTGCTGTTGCTCAAAACACTTTTTTAAGATCTATTTTTGAATTGCCTGCAAAATTAGTAAAGTCACATTTGAAACTCGACTATGTATTACCTTTTTTACTGTATGATTTAAACATAAATGTATAAGATATGAGTAAAATGCTACGTTCTCTGATGGATCTGTTACACAGAAATTTTAATAATATAAAAACCTCTACTAAACCACTATGTAAAATAATATCAAAGAGAAATATAAAGCTTTGGTAACTTTCAAAGCATTAAATAAAATGCTTTGTCTTACTGCTTATGACCTTAAAATATTTCTTTATTATAAATATTTTTATTTATAATCATCATTAATTGAGAGCTTTCTTGGGGTAGTTTGTTATTTTTCAATTTATCTTTGATTTTAAAAATCACATGTGAACATTTAAACAAAATATAAAATAAATAAATATATTTTAAAAGTTTGTCTTTTAATGCCACAATGCAGATACACTCTGACTTTTTATTTGTATTTTAAATGCTTAGTTTTGTTTACAGAACTTTTTCTTTTGGTAAAATTCTTATGACGGGGTAATACACATTTTATATGTACACATCAGTGAGTTTGATAAAAGCATGTGGCCATACGTGTTCCATTAAATGATAAAATATTTTCATTACCCAGAAATCTCTTTTGCACTTCAATAATTGGATAAATATTTGAAATAACCTATTGGAACTCTCACATTGGCCCAAGCAGGTCATATGAACATTTTCATAAATCCCTTACTATGCCTTATGGTGAGAAACAAGCCCATTGCACAATTAATCATTAGACTGGTCTTTATCTGGGGCTTGATATCGCAACAGATCATAGTATTCTGGCAAGATATGAATGCTAATAACATCAATGCATATCATTTTTTTTTAATGTGACTGACTTGAAGTAAGTAAATGTTTGTTGGCATAGCCAAGGAAATATGGATTTAGTACTTATAAGATAAAATATATCTTGAGACACCATGCCCATATATAATTCATTAATTTGGCCTCAGATTTATGTTTTATATTTATCTCATTCAAGTTTATCACCAGTAATTATTTTAACAATTCAGAAAACAGTGTGAAATTTTGTTCAGTACTTCTTCATTCTCAAAATCCAATCATCACAAAGATCAAAGGGCTTAAATTTCTCTCAAATCCCTTGGCATCTCCTCATTCATACTGAAACTGCTTTAATTTTGTCCCCCATCATTTCTCACACAGACAGATATCTGCTTCCAGTCTGTCTAACTCATCTCTACACAGGCCTTTCCAATTTTTCTGGAGTGATTATCACAAAGCACAAACTCAGTTTTGTCCTTTTTGGAAATCAATCTTTCAATAAATTCTAATCATAAAATAGAATCTTCTCAGCATGGCATATATAATCTGTCTACCACCAGTCTCTCTACCATTATTTCCTGCATCTCTCCTATGGTCTCAGCATGTGAATAATGTAGCAGTCCCTCAAATGCAAATGTCTCCATGAAGGCTTTTTACTTATAGCTTATTTTTCCATTTGCTACTTCTGTAGAAATCACCTCCATCCCACTACCTCTATACTAGTCTTGAGTGATGATATAGGAGGAGTTGATAAGAATCATCAATTAAGTATGACGTCAAAAAAGAACAATGTGTTTAAAACAGAAAACTTTTTAAGGACATCATAAAACCAGTAAGAATTTTGAGATCCCCTCCTCCTCCACACACGTTTTACCTATTATTCATATATCATGAAGTTTTAGAATGTACTATCTACTTTACATTTTATAGTTCATAAATGAACTTGTGAATTCACATGATATTTAATGTTGAAATAAGTCTTTCAAGGTTACCATATAATTCAGTTATTTTGGGGGGAGGGTTTTCAATCCAAAACAGTTAAAAGAGGGTCAAGACATGACAGCTTCCTCTTTACTTTATAAATTTATCAACAGTATATTTTTTCTGATTACATGTCTATGTCCATGTCATGTTTTTTGAACACAATTTTTTTTTATGATTTTTGTCCCAAACATATTATTGGCCCATTATGTCCCAAAACATATTAATTACCATTATAAATGTTGTCTTTGGAAAAGAAGCTTCTCCAAACAGACATATGTTATAATTCTCAATTAAAAGCATTGAAGCTTAACCACTATATGTGCTTCCATATGATTTGGGAAACAGGCTTCTCTTTCCTATTTTCCTTCTCAGGTAGTCTTTAAAGAGTTTTCATAAGGAGAATTCCATATTTTTTTTAATAAAAAGAGCACAATTTTTTTTAAACAAAATTGTAAATATTTGCTTCACTTCTAGTTCAAAAATATTAGGTGATTTGCATTTATACTTACATGAAATTATAGCAGTCTCAAAGTTAGTACTATAAAATGTTTTACATAACTATAGTTTTATTTTCTTAACTCTTCTATTGAAATTACAAATTCCCAACTCAATTTTTAATGACACTTAAGGTAAAGCATTTTTAAACTTTTTTATAGGTCATGATGCTCCTAGTACCATGTCAGTTCTACTCTGTACACCATGTCTGTACAGACATGATTAAGAAAGATATTTAAAATAAAAGATGTTGGTTTATGAATTGCTTCATGGTTTATCTCTTTTTCTGTTATTTAATCTTACTAGTATCACTATTTTATATTATTTTCTCTTTCAGTTCTACTGAGATATAATTGACATACAGTACTATATGAGTATAAAGTGTACAGCATGACTTGACTTACACATACCATAAAATGATTATCACAGTAAGCTTAGTGAATAATCATCATCTCATTTAGATGCAAAATTAGACTTTTTAGGATATGTCATATATATGGAAACATATAATGTGTAATTTTTGTGTCTAGCTTCTTTCACTTAGTATAAAGTTTCTGAAATTCATCCATTTTGTAGCTTCTTTCAGTCTATAAATTTTTTTAAATATTGCTGAATAGCATCACATTTTATGTACACACCATCATTCATGTGCCAATTCACCACTAAATAAACATTTGGATTATTTTAAATTATGAACTGTTATGAATATTGCTTCTACTAAGATTAGTGTACAGTTCTTTGTGTGGATGCGAGTTTTCATTTCTCATGGGTAGATTGACTGAAAGCAGCTGGATCTCACGGTAAGTCTATGTTTAACTTTTTAAGAAAATGCCAAAGTACTGTCCAGAGACAGTACCATTTTACATTCCTTCCATCATTGTATGAGGGTTCGTTTTCTTCACATCCTGGCCAATACTGGCTATTATATATCATTTTAATATGACTGTTCTAGTGAGAGTGAAGTGGTATCTCATTACAGTTTTAATTTGTAATTATTTAATTACTAAAAATGCTGAGCTGCTTTCCATGTGCAAATTTCTTTGGTGAAATGTCAATTGAATTATCTTGTAAGTTTTTATTTGATGTCATCACATAGATCCTTAGAAGAGGGTGGCAGGAGGATCAGAGACAAAGAGAAGAGGGCAATGTGATAAGAGAAACAGACTGGAGTGATACTACCACAAGCTAAGGAATGCTCAGATTTACAAGCTGGAAGACCTAAGAAATAGATTTTCTGTGGAGCTTTGAGAAGGAATTAGCCTAGCAACCACCCTGACTTTAGCCAAGAAAGACAAATTTGGGCTTCTGATCTTCAGAACCTAAGACAATACATTTTTTATTATTTTAATCCCTATGTTTGTGGTAATTTGTTACAGCAGAAATATGAAACCAATACAGGCCCTTTCTGTTCTCTCCTGATCATGGATGCACTTTGACACATGCACACAGCTTCTCAGATCACTAGAGATACATGGGAGTTATCAAGGCCCACTGTGGTTGCCTTACTCCCTGGATATCCTAGTATATTTCTGCCTCATCTATCAGTATTTGCTTGCCCCAACCGGGTAACAACTTCAGACTAGCTGTAATTTTGTCCTTTCGTATTTGTTTGCCACCCAGGTCTGATGTTTCCAATGACTCCCGGAGCATTTGTATTTTTGACTCCACTCCAAAGCAAGTCACCCCCTTATGTCAACAAAGCTGCTAGATTATTAAACTTGTCCTTCACTGGTAAAATATTCTGCTAATGGAACTGAAGAAACAGGAGCATCCCCAGACTGACATGTCATTGACTCATTTTTCTAAATTGTGGTTCAGTATTTTTCTTGACTGTTTTTCAATTTGTTGTATGACTTTGATTCCTAACGTCAAGATTTTGCAAAATATGTCCAGTTTTATCCTTCCTAACTGGAGAAGTACTTGCCCAGTTTCTAACTCTCTCACTCCAGAAATCTTGCTTCCAATACCATTTGATAATTATAGATATTTTATATTATACTTTAATTTTTAATAATATAAAATTAACTTATTATTCACATTTGCTATTATGCATTGACTTTGACAGACATATTTATCCACATGATTTTTAGATAATTAAATTCTTTTCTGACTGTTATGATGTATATATGGACATGTTTTGGTCATAGTAATCATTCTCATCTGTTCAGGTTGCTAAAACAGAATACCATAAACTGTGCGGTTTATAAACAGAAAATATTTATTTATCACAGTTCTATAGGCTGGGAAGTCCAAGAAGCAGATTCAGTGTCTGATGAGAGACCACTTTTAGTTCACAGATGACTGTCTTTTCACTGTAGTCTCACACGGCAGAGAGGGCAGGGATCTGTCTGGGATCTCTTTTGTAAGGGCACTGATTCCATTTATGTGGGCTCTACTCTCATGACTTAAATCACTTCCCAAAGGGCTAATTCCAAATTCCATCACACTGGGGATTAGGATTCAACGAATCAATGTTAGGAGGATTCAGTTTATAGCAGTAATTCTTCAAAACAGCACTCTGTGCCCATGTTGTCAAAACCTAAGGCAGTTCTGATATGTTAAAATAAACAAAATCACTTATCTTCAAAAGTACCGAATAAGTCAGCAAGCAATTGTTTTACCGACTTTGTTTTCAACCAACATAATTCAAATGCTTTCCCTGTGTATAGATTTATTAATGGTATGGTCAATAGATATGCCATCTAGAGAACTAAAAATCATACAGATTGATACTTTAAAAAACGTCTATGGGGATATAAATATATATTGCTTATTGTAGAAGAAATTATACTTTTAACTCTTCAAATGGGTTACAGTTGTTAATGAATAGACACAGTTAGGAAAAGCTCTTAATTAAAGCAAATTAGACTAGAGTTTTGTAACTAACACCCTTTGAGAGCTTTAGAGAAAGGCTTTTTCTTTAACATTTACTTGACATATAAGAAGAGAAATCATTTAGTGGTCAAACTGTGAGATTAAGGAAGAGAGAAGGGTAAAACATAACATGAAAAGACATATTTTTGTCATTCAATTTTACTATTAAAATCTTAGACTTGGACCCTTTCTTTTTGTATTTTTACCCTTAACTAAGTGGAATTATTTAACTACATAGTTTTTTTTTTTAACATTTTGTATTGATTTATAATCATTTTACAATGTGTCAAATTCCAGTGTTCAGCACAATTTTTCAGTCATTCATTGACATATACACACTCATTGTCACATTTTTTTCTCTGTGAGTTATCATAACATTTTGTGTATATTTCCCTGTGCTATACAGTGTAATCTTGTTTATCTATTCTACAATTTTGAACTTAACTTTGAACTTTGAATTTAACTACATAGTTTTAAGAAACATTCATGGAATATTGGCTCCCAAATTAACTTCCATCCCACTTTTCTTGAGGAGCAAATCAAACTGTCTAAGCTATTCATATATAAATGATCATTGTTAATAATCTGACGAGACCAACTAGAATCGATCTGCTAATCTAGTCTTCACTATCCAGACTGTCAATTGCTGCCTGGGCCAATCATCACACTGGATGCAGAAAAACACACACCATTATATCCTCAGCAAAAAAGAAAAGAATCCACGTTTCAGATGCAAAGTCTACCACTGAATGCCATACTTGGGACGACGGCCAAAATTTAACTTGTTCGTCTTATGATGGATTAACCTACGTAACATATGGCATTACCCCCAACCAGTTCTAGAAGATAGACTGGTGAACCCTTGCCCCCTTTCAGGGATATTAATGGTGCCTCACTTCTGTTGACTTTTTTTTCACATTATTGTGTTGATGTTCCAACCCAACTGGCTAATTTCTGTCACATATATATGACCACTGAATCAAATCTCTGTTACCTGTTTGTTTTCTCAGATCATTTGCAGTCTGCCACGGTATTCCTATTATTGCCAAAGCCACTCAACAACGGGTGATACCCAAACGTAATATGAACCCAGCATAATCCCTACAGTCCACAAGCACTTGATATCTCTGAGAGTTGATATGGCCGCCTCAAAAATTAACTCAAAGGAAATTCTAACCTTTCTACCCTCACCTTTTTCTATTCCATACACTTTAGTAATGACATTTTTTTAATTTCAATTAATGTGGCAGTCCCAGAAAGTGTCCCAGGTACTTCTCAGGTAATGATCAGAATGAAAGAAATAGGAGTTTATATATTTTGAAAATTTAGGGTTTTATACTGGCCACTGATGGGCATAATACCCCTTTCTTGCCCTCAACTTAAACCCTTGGCCACACTGCTGGGCCAAAAGGAAGCACAGAGGATTTAAATTTCATTCTGGATGTTTTCTAAAAATGCAATTATCTTGTAATAACCTTCAATGAAAAAATATGAAAACGAATATATGTATGTAAAAATGCAATTATAATAACTCTTGCATTTGCCTCCTCTACAGGGAAAGTCTGGGTGTAAACAGATGATTGAAATTACAGGTAGTGCATGAGAAACACAGATTATGTAGTAGTGAATGGTGTAAAATACAAATCAAAGATGGTAAAGAAATAATTCTCCCTATTGAAAATAAGAGATCCCCCTCCCTTTTCTTTGGGCATTTACTTTAGAAAATGTGTAATTGCAAGTTATTTCTCTGTCTCTTTGTGATGTATGTAAATCTTTTTAAAAGCTAAATCAGGCTCTTGCCAGCATTCAGACTCAGGAATGTTTTTCTCAAGGACCTAGTCACCATCTCTTTGAAATGCAATCATTAAGGAAGATAGATTCCTATCTCCCAGTTTCTGTGGAAGGGTAGGAGCCTAACTTCTTCAGGTACCTGACTCCAAATGCAAAACTACCTCTTGTCATAAAGCTATCATGATTTTGTTTTTCATGTGGATAAAG
Organism: Camelus bactrianus; assembly: GCF_048773025.1. NCBI lineage: Eukaryota > Metazoa > Chordata > Mammalia > Artiodactyla > Camelidae > Camelus > Camelus bactrianus. The sequence continues at coordinate 54,109,685 of NC_133540.1, forward strand.
TCAGCTAGCTAACAAAGATGATCACCCAATTACTGAGTAACTTTAGGATGAGATGTGTGATAAGCAGTGCTGTCAAATCCTCTTACACAGTCATTCTCAAGATCAGTGTTAACTAGTTCCAGTAGGAGGATGTGTATCTGCTTGGCTATATAAAAGGATGAGATTTATTTGTCTTTGAAAATTTTTAGCAGATTGCCTGTGATGTGCATCACATTCTGGCTTAATGTTTATTTAATAATAAAACTACTTTCTTTCTCTTCTACCTCTGTAGAAACATTTTTCTGGTTTGGAAGGAGATTTTAATTTTTATCATATTTCTCAAACAACGGAGATCAAAATCCTGACACCTGGGGAAGAGAGAACATGCCATGTCCCACGTGGTGAGGGAGTGGAAGAGTGACACTAATCATTGCTTTCAGAACAGATGCTGAGCCCTTCTCACAAAGGAAAATAGTCTGATGCCTCTGTCTCTCAAACCATTACAAGCATCTTAAACTTAATGGGGTGCTGGTCTGTCATTCCTTCCAAATGGCTTTAACAATGATTTAATCACAATTCCTCTTAACCTTACCAAGAAGCCTATTGAAAATGGCAGCAAATAGTGCCAAACCCTGTACCTCTTACACAAAGCACTTGTCACTAGCACTGGTGTCTTCCCTATCCCCAATCACCAGCTGTTTCTCAATCACTTTGTAGGACAGACACATGCCCTTGTCTGGTGGCATGGACAAACAGGACAGATTTGACTGACTGCAATCTGTCAGTTCTAACTATAAGAACCAGGCTCCATAGTTTAAAGTAAATTGAGAACCCTAAGACTCACATGCTGGCTTGGAAGCCACACTGAATAGACTGGCATAATATGCCCTCTAACAAATGTAGGTCTCTTTGCGGGTCCCCATGAGTTATAGATAACAATGTCTTTCCAATGGCACTACCTGTGTACATGAGACTTCATATTATGCATTGAAAACAGGTGTTAACTTCTCTTTGAAACACTGAGCTTAATTAGGTGTGGTGTGGTCATAAGAGACCTTAATTGTTTAAGAAAACCAATGAATCGTGTAACATTTAGATGATCATGGTATTGCCTCTAAAATTAGGCCATCTTTGGTATTTGGGGATATTATGAAGAAATAATTCATGTGTTATTTATGTCCACCCTGAGGGCAGCCTTCCCTAAAATGAGAATCATCTATTTAGAAAAGAGAGTCAAAATCTTTTTCTGACTTTAGCTGAAATCATAGATGGCAGAAGTTCAGCACTAGAAGGCATTCAGGTCAAACTAAATTTGTTGTCTAGGGTTGTTAGGCATGAAACAGTTGATCTAAATTTTCTCCTCTGTGTCAGAGTTCTATCATGCATCCTTCTGTGCCTGAATTAACGTCTCAGGCCCAGCCAAAGAGTCAACAGAGAAATTTCTGGTTAAAGCTATCTGGCTTTCTAAGCTAACCCCTGATGCTTTATGGGATTTGTTCAGCTAGGTGGGTCTAGGACACTGGGATCCACTGCCGTGGTCAAAACTACAAGCCACTTGAAGCCAGACTGCGAGTAGCTTTAGTTAAATGTTGTGGGTTAGATTAATCGAAGTGTCCAAGGGAGAGGTATATCCATAGGGAAATTTGTCAAAAATGAAAGTAGTACGGAAATGAGAGTAGAGATTATTGGGAGAAAATCTTCCATGGATCTCTAGCATGTCTTGCAAACAGAGGCACTTCTGCCCTTTTATTCTGGATTATCTTTCAAATACAGTTATAAAAGGCAGATTTGTTTACTATTCTAATGTAGTAATGTTAAATCTTCTTCTGGGAAAATGGTCAGGGAAATTTGCTTGTAGATTATAAAAATTTAGGTTCATTAAGCTCAGGGTTCCCCAACTGTGATGCAAGTGCACCACACATACAGCATCAACCTGGGCTCCTCTGAATCACTGTAGGACTTGGGGGCAAGGGGACCATATATGAAGATGAAGCTCATACTGCTCACTATGCCATGAGTAATAAAGTTCTTAGTCTCCAACCCAAGATTCTCCTGATTCTTCCAGGATTCTTCAAACTGTTGCAAGCTTCCTTTTCAGACTGAAGTATGGTAAAATCTGAGACCCTTCACAATTTCCACCACCTATCTGATGGTAAGCTTAGAAATCCTAACAAATGTTTTATGGGGGAAGATTTTAAATGCCATACTGAAAACGGTATCCTTCATTACTTAGGAGGAAAACCTCACTGCCTGTGGCTAATATGAGAACCAAACAACCTCTGGTTGTGCTTTCAGAAGATTCATGTAGTAATGGTAACTAGAAGGATATGGAAAAAAGAATAAGACTTGCATCATGGGTAACTGTTAGAATTATCCATGTAATATAGGATGGAGTCAACAGTGGTCAATATAAATTTTAGTCCTAAACGGGATGGGCTCCTCCTCCATTTTACTTTTATTATATTATAAACAACATGATTTAATGAGATGAATAATTGATATTGAAATACTGTCTCAGTGGGTTCATTCATACTTAGTTCAAATTCCTAAATAAAAGATAACAGCTTTTTACATACTTTAGAATAATTGATATAGCTGATTCAATTAAACTGAAACATTTCATCATGAAATTTAAATGTAAATATATGATTTGCACAACTTAGATTTACATCTGCTACTTTGAATATTTTACACCCCTTGGGATAAGCCCATGCTATTAGATAAACAGTGAATATTTTGGTTTCAGTTGACTATTAATTTTATTAAATCTAAACCATGTCTACATGTTTAAAGATATGACCCACTATGACCCCTCAAATAAATCATTACAATTAGTCACAGATACAACTTACACGTTCTAATATCTATGAGAAGTCATCTAATTTCAACTTATTGGTAACAAGAGTAAAGTAAAATATGTTTTGTGGAAGAAAATCTGAGAATATCCAAAATAGATAAAATACAGCTATAATTAAAGAATAATAAATAATAAATCTTAGTAGTAGGAATCATAATAATGATGATGATAATATCTATGGGATCAATAATTATTTCTTATGTTAGACTAAAAACATTGTATATCAGTAAAATATAGTAAAAAATCCTAATGTGTTTATATTTTATTTTAAAACTATTTTATCAGGCTTTTGGAGAAATAGTTCAATTTTGGAGATATAGTTCAATAGTTCAATTTTTGCTCCTCAAATTTCCCTAATTTTTTTTCAATATAAGAAACAGTGTTTCTTTACTTCCTAATATATAGTTTTGGATAGCATGCTTCATATTTATGGAAAAAGTGAGTAAAGTAGGAATAGAGGAGAACATTCTCAACTTGATAATGACTCTAAAAATCCACTGTTAACACCATATTTAACACTGAGAAACTCAAAGCTGTCCCACTAAGATCAGGTACAAGGCAAGTATGTCCACTCTCACCACTCCCTTTCAACAACAAACTCAAAGTCCTTCCTTATACAATAAGGCAATAAAATAAAATACAAGTATAGAGATTGGAACTAAATGAATAAAACTATCTTTGTTCACAAATCACAAAATTGTGTATGTAGAAAATCTACAAAAACTGACAGAAAAACTACTGAAACTAATATGTGATTATAACAAGGTTGTAGGATACAAGGTTATAATACAAAAGACAACTGCTTTCCAAAATACTAGCAATGAACAAGTGGAATTTGAAATTAAAATGACAGTATTATTTACATTAGGACCTCCCCAAATGAAATACTTACATATAAATCTTATAAAATATGTACAAGATTTATGTAATAAAAACTATAAAACTCTGATGAATAAAATCAAAGAACTAAATGAATGGATAGGTATTCCATGTTCAAGAACAAGAAGGCAATATTGTCAAGATGTAAGTTCTTCCCAACTTCATTTACAGATTCAATGCAATCCCAGTCAAAACCCCAGCAAGTTATTTTATGAATATTGACAAACTGATTCTAAAGTTTATATAGAGAGGCAAAAGACTCTGACTCGCCAAGACAATATTAAAGCAGAAGGATAAAGTAAGAGGACTTATGCTACCTGGCTTCAGGAGTTACTATAAAGCTACAATAAAAAAGACATAACAATACTGATGAGAGAACAGACAAATAGATCAATTCAACAGACCAGATTACAGAAATAGTCCCCTATAAGTACAATCAATCAATCTTCAACAAAGGATCAAAATAAACATAATGGAGCAAAGATAGTCTCTTTAACAAATGGTGCTGGAACAACTAGACATGCCCATGCAAAAAAAAAAAAGAAAAGAAAAGAAAAGAATCTAGGCACAGAACTTACATTCCTCACAGAAATTAACTCAAAATAGATCACAGACTAAACGTAAAATACAAACTATAAAACTTTTGGAAGATAACAGAAAATAAAACCTAGATGACATTTAGTATGGCAATGATGTTTTAGAAACAACACCAAAGACATGACCCACGAAAGAAATAATTCATAAGCAAGAAAATATTTGCAAACGACACATCTGATAAAACATTGTTATCTAACATATACATAAAGCTCTTAAAACTCAACAATAAGAAAGGAAACAATTCAATTGAAAAATGGGACAAAGACCTTAACAGACACCTCATCAAAGAAAATATACAGATGGCAAATAAACATGGAAAGATGCTCAACATCATATGTCACTGGGAAAATGCAAATTAAAAAAAACAAGATAACTATTAGCATGGCCAAAAACACTGACAACACCAAATGCTTATGAGGAGCAATGGGAACTCTCATACATTGCTGGAGGGAATGCAAAACAGTTTCCACTTTGAAAGACAATTTGATTGTTTCTTGCAAAACTAAATGTATCTCACTCCATAATCCAGTAATAATGCTCCTTGGTATTTACCTAAAGCAGCTGAAAACTTATGTTCATAAGAAAACTTGCACACGGTTTGTAGCATGTTTATAGCAGTTACAATTATATCATAATTGCTAAAATTTCGACTAAACTAAGATATTCTTCAGTAGTTGATGGATAAATTGTGATATATCCAGACAATAGAATATTATTCAGTGCTAAAAAGAAATAAACCATCAAGCCAAAAGGACATGGAGCAATCTTAAATGCATATTACTAAGTGAAAGTTACCAATCAGAAAAGATTATGTTCTATATGGTTTCCAACATTTTGGAAAAGGCAAAACTATGGTGAAAATAAAACAAAAAACAGAAAACAAAAAAAAGTGGTCGCCAGGATTGTGGTGAGTAGGGAGAGAAGAACAGGCAGAGCACAGAGGATTTTCAGAGAAGTGAAAATACTCTGTATGATATTATAATGATAAATTCATGTTATTATACATTTTTCCAAACACATAGAAGGTACAACACCAAGAGAACCCTAAGGTAAGCTTTGGATTACATTATGATTATGATGTGCCAATGTAGATTCACCAGCTGTAACAAATGTACCACATTGGTGGGGGTGTTGATAATGGGGGAAATGATGCTTGTGTGGGGAGAGGTGATACATGGGAAATCTCTGTACCTTCCTCTAAAATTTGTTATAAAACTGCTCTAAAAAATAGTCAAAAAATAAAATTTTTTAAAAAAGGAAATCATTTCCTCACTAAGGAAAGCAAATTACAAAATAACCCACTTAATCATAATTGATATTTGCGAGGCTTGGCATGTCACATTAAGTCTCCACCCACATGTTATCTCCTCAGAGAGGGCTACAGTAACTTTGATTTCTCTAGTCCTTACTCAGTCTCTCAAAACAGGATATAAACTTTGCCTGTGTGTGTTTGTGTATGTAGAAACCATGTACTCAAAAACTGCTATTTGTATCAGAAATAGTCCTTAATAATCCTCAATAATGATTCATGTTTGAATCATTAAATTGAAATTTCTTTGACAAACTAGAAAGGAAGGAGGAAAAAAAAACTGCCTACCTGATAAAAGATCTACAAAAAAAGGAAGTTGACAAACATAAAACATAGTAATTCAACTAAAAGTTTAAAATCATCACTTTTAAATTTGGGAATAAGAAAACAATAATAAATTTTAGTGCTTCAATTAGTAATACAGGAAGACTCAGCTACAACATTAAAAGATAGAAAATAATTACAATTTTGGTAGATTAAAAAACATAACTTATTTTCATAGATACATTTATTGATTTTGAAATTTAAAGGTAGTCCTAGAAATATTATTAAATTAATAAGATATTTTCACAATGTAACAGTTAAAATAATATAAAAAATTCAATTGTATTTCTGCAAATAAGAAACAGTTTAAATGAAACGAAAAGGTGTAACAAGAGCCACATTAAGTAAGGATAATTAAGAATAAGCTTAATGAAAGTATGCAAGATCACTATAGAAAAATATAAAATATTATTCCAAGAAGCTTAAATAAATGGGGAGCAATTTCTTATTCATAGATAAGAAAACTCTATATCATAAAAATATAAATTCTTCCCAATTTAAATAATAAATTCAATGCAATACCAATCACACTTCTGATTTTTTTTAGAAGTCAACAATATTCTAAAATTTAAATAAAAGTGATAGTACTTGCCTTAACATATAAAGTCTATAGAATTAAAGTTGGTTTAATATGGGCTTCAAAAAAGACAAACCTAAAGTCTGCCACTGTTAAGGATCTTGGAAGGTAACCTTCTAAATCTTTGGAATTTCCCTAGTGATAGGAGTGTCTTTGTTATTCATGGTGAACCCCTCAGACTACATCTGATAGTTTATGCTAATGAGATAACTTGTCCTGTCAACAAAGGCTGGTTTCATCATTTCAAAAGTCTGCATGAATTAAGAAATATTAAACTGTCTGTTGAAACTTCCAGCACATGTAAGGATGCTGCTGTAAAGTTTGTACGCAGATTCTAGGATAAGCTACAGTAGGTAGTTATGATTGTCATTAAATATTTAGGGTTGGTTAGAACTGTATCTTCTTTGGGAAGGCAACCTCATTAAGAACTTGTGTGATGAAAACAAGGAATGTGAAGTAGCCACAAAGGAGTTAAAGATATTTTAACTCTCTTATTAGGAGGGGTTGGAGTAGGCAGGTAGCTAGACATGAGCACAGAAAGGGGACCTGAGCCAAATGGCAGGAAACCATATATCCTGTGAACAACGGTCGGGGAGGAGGGGTCCTTGGGCAGACCAAGAAAAGAAGGAACCTCAAACTGATAAGAAAGCATACGTTTTGAGTTGACAAGTGTCCTGGAGGCAAAGACAGGTGGGACAAGACAGGAATCTATAGCATCTGAATGTAACCTTTTGCTCATTATGCCCTCATCTAATGCCTCAATCAAGACTAAAAATATAAATCCTTCCTTCCCTTGGGAAGGTAGAGCTGGGATGAAGATCAGGGAAGGTGACCCCGAACTCCTCTCCATCAGTGAATATTCTGTCCATTCAGTTTTACACCCATATAACCAGCCTGCCAAAGAAACTCAAGGCAGCCACCCACATGGTCTGCCCACTGTCCACTTGAGAGTGTACTACCTATTGCTTAATAAATCCTAGCTTTGCTTTCTTGACCTCTGTGTCTCCTTTCTGAATTCTTTCTGTGACAAGACAAGAACCTGCTCTCTGATAACAAAGGCACTGCAGAGGTGACTTTAAATTGAAACCTTTACATAATTTCAATCTTTTTGAGACTCTCAGAGCCCTAAAAATAATGACATATCATCCCCACCAATCATTTGGCTTTCAAATAAATGTTATAAATAACAATAACATAGTTTCAGCACTGGTTTCAATTGTATTTTTGTCCAGAGTAGAAAGATACATAAACACAATTTTTTTTTAGAATAAAAATGAAAATAATATTTAATTGTATCTATTTACATTTTTATTTTTTTTCTAGAGATTCTTCTTTATATGGTAATCAGTTTTGCTCATTATGAATTTTTGCTTATTTTTGAGGTAATGCTAGAAAGTATTTATATAAAAGAGCTAATTTTCCCCTAAAGACTTGATCCACAATGATTTCCTCAAAGACTCTTTTTGTAACTTTTATCTGAATCATACAATTAGAGACTGATTACAATTTTTCTGTACAAAACCAGTTCAAAACAACTAGTTTTGAGTTTGAAAAAGTTGTCTAAGATCCTCCTCACCTCTTTTCTACATAATTTCCCTTATTTGTAGGAAGCCCTTACTCAGATATACTAAAACCTCCTTTCAAGAAAATTGTTCTTCATGAGTGGAAATATAAAACAATGGTCTTCCTTTCAAATAGCTACAAATTTTAATTTTTTCTAGGTACTTGGGTAAAGGGTTTTGTTTCCTGTTACTCCTTCTCTATAAGCCTAGACATAAGGTTAGGTATCCTCATATGTGTTTTTTGTACAAATTAGCACCATAAATTTACATATGAGCATCTTTGTTAGAGTACTATTCATAGTCTGTTCTGAGGACCAACATTAACTAACCTAAAAACTATACGCAGATAATGTAGAAAAAGAAAGAAAATCAGGCATGGCTTTCTTGACACAAAAGAAGCCATTTTTGACCTAAGCCATTTTGTGATGTAAGCCTGGCCACAATACTTGTCCTTGACCAGGTCTCGGTAATTACTGATCTTAAGAGAACAAAAGAATACAGACACAAAAGGCTGTTTTCAAACAAGAGAAGTAACAATAGCAAAGACAGCAGTCATAAAGTCTTCCAGTTCTGTTTCAATAATAAAAATTGGCTTGAAGCTCTCAACCATCAGATCAACTGGAACCTGAGGGATGATATGTTGATTTTTTCTGACCCTTAGGACTTCAGTCAACTAAAGCTTGGACCCTGTCCACTGCCCAAGCCCCTTCATGAATATGCATGTACCCTTAGCTTAAAACTTCCCCTCTTTTGCTGTTGGCGGAGACACTGCTATGGGAAAGATACCTGGTGTTCTCCTTACTTGCCAAGTAATCCTTCTCCCGATCTTTGATTTGGTTGAGCCTTTTGGCTCCACGCCCACCAAGAAGTGAACTCAATTTCTGGGTAACAAACTACTGAGTCTCTCAGTAGACTGAGTTGACTGTTGGCTTAAATTTGGGGTGGAGGTAGTACTGAAAAAACAAAATGGGATCAGTTTGGACTGGCAAGCAGCAATAAGGACTCATTTGTCTGTGATATTTGAAGTGAAGCAGGAGATCTACTGGAAGATTTCTGAGAAGGTTCCATGTATTAACATCCTTGAGGCTCATGCTTCTGACCATATTGCCTTGGAAAATATTCTGTACCAGTAGTAACCAAGAGAGAATTTATTCTACTGGCTGTTGTCCAGGTTTCTCCTCTAAGATACACCATCCTGATGGACTAGAGCTATATTGGTGCAGTAATTTCTAAAGGTCAGAAGTCCAGGTCAGCCTGATTCAGCTCCCAGATACCAAATGCCAAGGTCAAGGTTTCTGGAGGGCTGCATTTCTCTCTGTGTTCAGGGAAGAGTCGGCTTCCAAGCTTCCAGATTATGGGTGAATTCAGTTCTTTGTGACTGTAGGAATGAGATTCCTCTTTCCTTATAGAATCAACCTGTGATCTCAGCTTCTAAAGGCAACCCTAATTCTTTAGTTAGTGGCTCTGTTTAGATTCAAACTCAGCAGGAGTGGGCTGAGTTCTCAGTTTTAAATTTCTTTCTTCTTGTTTTTTTAATCATACCAACAAATTAAATTTTAAAGCACTACTACAGTGAGATAATGTTCCAGATCACTCTGATTCCCTCAGGCCCTTGAAAGAAAATACAAAAATGTGTTTTTTATCACCAAGTACAACTTCATTAACTCTGCCAATGGACCAAACAACTATTTCAACTTTTAAAACCCTCTATTTTATATAAGCTTTCAGATAGGCTATTGATATTATAACTGAGGATCATGCAATTCTTTAGCTAAGGTTTGGGGAAATATATATGATATAAAGTATGCAACTGAAAACATGTAAGCTTCATGCAGCAAGTAAAAAGTAGTAATATATATGAGGTATAGCAGAAAACTTTACAATACTGTTCAAATAATTTTACAGTATTTAAATAGAATGAAAATGGAGTTAGATAAAGAGATGACCGTGAGAATGTTGACACTGTCATGATTCAAGATACTCTAGATATGCAACTAGAGGAAATTAGCAAAGGTAAACTTAGGGACATAAATGAAGAAAGCTATTGCGACAATAATAATGAAGATGTCCCAGAAGAACTGATGCTGCCCAAAAACTTCACAATGAAAGACCTCTCAGTAATATTTCATGACATTGGAAATTAAAAGGATGAAATATTAGAAACTGATCTAAATTTATAAAAGATTACAACAATTCACCGAGGCTTATTATCATAAATTATATGGAAAGAAACTGAAGGCAAAAACATTTAATATGAAAAGTAATATGAAAGCTTTATTCTTTAATAAGCAATAAAACATTTTTTACTCAATGCTTCTGTTTAAAATGTTCTAAATAAATACTAGTTTTATAATTTTTCTTCATTACTCTATATGTGTAAAACAACAGTAAAAGCATTTTTCATGTTTTAACAAACATTTGCTGAGGTCATGGAATAATCCCATTATCTGCCAGATACGATTGTTTGAAGAGATTATTCAAATGTCAGATTTCAGCAAGTTTGCTAATTATGAGTGATATTTAAAAAGTGGAATCCTTTATGACAACAATAGTCTAATAATATTAGATATCTGACAATGTCAGAAACATTTTGTGTGCAGTGGTCTGGGTGAAAACTTTAGAGTAGTTTAACAGATCATGGAAAGAGAAAAATGGAGAAAGTGCAAATAACTCATTTAGGTAACAGAGTTTTCAGGCAAAGGGGAGCAATTATTTTTGCTTTATCTTGTTTGTCTCACTCTAGGTTGATGGAAATGTCTTGAATGACAAACACTTGATGTAGAAGAGATAAGGTAGAATTGGTAGAGTGATGATCTAAGGTAGAGAAGCACAGTGGACTCCAAAGCACAAGTGAATAAATTGGTTTTGTTTAGGACGATAGATAGTTCATTTCTGCTAGAAGTGAAAGTGGAGAATACCTGCTGGGTATTTGTGATAGAAGATTATCCAAACATTCTTTTCTCATTGCATCCATTTCCTCAGTAAAGAAGGAAATAAGACTGCTGAGTAAGTCTGGAAGCCCAGTGCTGGAGGTTGAGGAGGGAAGAAAAGTTGTGAAAAAGTCAAGCTGGAGTAAGAGACTGTCAGTGGATTACGTGTAGTAATGCAATTGTTTGAAGCTTTACGAGCCCACTTAATATCTATGGAGGTGAGATAAATGTAAGATTTCAGCATGGTTGTTACCTTTTCTCTGCCCACGCTCTACTGTCCAGGTATAATTATGAATTATGTCTGAAGGCTATAGTACTGTGTCTGGAAAGAAGTCCTGATATTTATATGGTGCTTACATGTATATGAAACAGTATTCTGTGGTTCACATTTTGATGTGGGTCCTGAGGAAGAAGGAAGAACCAAAAATACAAGAGCCACTGTCTCAGACTTCAAGGCATTTCAATTATCGTAACTAGGCAATGGGGCAGAGGGGTTTGTGCAGGAACTGGGAATAAAGGAAACCTATTATATTAGCTTTTGTTTTTTTGTTAAAAAAATTTGTGCATTGAGAGTAAAAATGTTAAGTTGCTTGTAGAAATGTTGAGTTGCTCAATAGAGCCTTGTAAACTGAAGCAATCATTAGACTATAGAAGATTATTTAACCACTGGAATAAAAGTGATAATCTAAGCCCTTTCAGTAGAATCACAAGAGGAGACACCATCATAAAACCTAAAAACACATGGCAGAAGACAGAAAAAACTATGAATAAAGCTTTTTTTTTGGCTCACTCCTTTCAAACAGCTAATATACACAGAATGATTAAACTTTATTCACACTCTGTTTAATTAAATATAAATATTCATTATAATATAATAAATATATATTTATATTTATTACAAATATAGACATTAAGCATATTATTTCAAAACCATATGCTTCATGCCTATATGATTCTGATGGCAAACAGAAATATCAGCTTTAAATTGAGTTGGTAGAAATTATTTCAGATAAAACATTTTTGGGTTTTTAATCTTACAAATCATTGTAAAATTTAAGATTTTTTTTCAGGGTCTTCCTCTCTGAGGCTAATACCACACATGTAGAGAATACATATAATTGAGTGTAGTGGTGGACAATGGACAGTGAGAAAGTCATTTGAAATTACTCAATTTCTAGATTAGGAAGTGGCTAGTGAGAGGCTTCAGGCAGAAGCTGGAGTGAGAGATGGAAAGAAAGCCATGTCAATTCTTGTCTACATATTAATTTTCCCTAAAACTCCCATGGCAGGTATTGACACATATATATCATTTCTACATATAAATTGAATAAATATTATAAGTTTGTTTATGTCTGATTCAAGATACTATGATTCAGCTAGAAACATACACTTAGTATCTTTCAGTGCAATCCATAATGGCCATTCAAGACTGATTCAGTATCTCTCAGGTGATCACATTTCAGTCCATTGTCTTTAAATAAATCAGCATCTCTCCTCAAATGGTGATAAGAGAAGTAGGAGAGAATAAAAACAGGAGGAGGAACAACACTTTCATGAACTCTCTGTAACTGCTCCCTCTCCAACTTCAGAATAGCATGCCACCTTGCCCATGGGAAACCCTAAGTAACTCTAAAAGACTGGAAAAATTGCATAGTACTTCTTCCCAAACTGCAACCATTAAGTTTACATTTCAGCAGCATATTTATTAAGTAAAAACTTAAATTTTATGATAAATGAAAATATACACAAGAAAGGTGCAATCATGTATAATATCAGGGTCAATCATCAAAACGTAGCTAATTAATGTTGAAGTTCTGTAAATTAATTTTAGATAAATTTATGATTTTCTCTAATTCTAAAACTGTTAAAAAATCATAATAATTCTATATATATCAAAGCAATTAAATATGTACAAGGCATCATTTTAGGTCATTTTTCTGACAGATTTCAGGTTTAAAACAGCAAGTTCTGTAACAAGAAAGTAGTGGTTATGAGGAATATGTAACTAATCTGAATTAAGAGGAATAGTAATATCAGAGGAACAAATATTTTTAATCACATTCTTCCTGTAACTCCAATTCAACTTAAAAATCTTTTTTTTTTTTTTTTTTTGACTTTCATTTTAAATCTAGCATCACAGCTACATTCCAAGTATCTCCCAAGCAGATTGATTTTGAGTTTAGAATTCCAGGGAAAAGCCAAGGATGAGAAATCAATTGGCAGAGTATGGATTGACTACTGAAAATACAGGCCTTTGAAACTCCCATTTAAGGGTTTACAATTTGATATAACATTGGTGTATTAACTAGGAGCCACTGAATTTTACCACCGTATGATCCATATTTTCAGAGAAAAGCCTAATGTATATTTTATTCAAATTTTAAAATTTGTTAAATAGGCATTTTAACTTTGAAAAGATGTATCATAAATCAAGATGTAATGAAGGATTTAAGAACCTTAGATTCATTACCAGCTTTTATAACGACTTGTGGTGCTTAAAACAGCCTTTTTTTCCTGCCTTTCTGTATTTCTTAAGAAGTATTTTGATTTAATAATTTTCAAGAATTATTACTATTTAATAAATTATATGCTAATTAAAACTTCATAGAAACAGTTGTAAAATCTCCTTTCTCCACTAGTAAAAGTAAAATTTTAACTAGTAATGTTAAAAACAACACTACAATGATACTACCTTCAAAATATGTGCTTTTGAAGGCATGGAGACTAATTCATTCTAAGCATGAAAAGAGAATTTCAAAAAAGCCATATCCATTTGTTTTTCTCCTATTTCTGTTTATTATAACTAAGGTTGATATATTGCTTAGAGCTACTATTAATATTAAATATTTGATGGATTACATTAGGCTAACCCTCTCTGAATTCAATCATTCTTTCTTAGAGTAGAGTAGAAATGACTTGACAGTTTACTGTTAGAAAAGGAACTAAAAACACCATGCAATATGAACTTACTTTTAAGGGAAAAATCCCATTTGTAGGGTCAATATGCATTACTGTATTTTTTCCTTAAAGATTTTACCAGCTACTGCTCTGCTGAACTTGAGCATATATATTAATATACACAAAAGTTGAAAGAGCATAAATAAATGGATATATTTGTGAGAAGTAGTGTTTAATTATCTAAATAGAGTGTCTCTTTCTATACATTTAATCAAAGGTATTTTATTCTCTAAATACATAAGATTTTTCTTTCGGTTTCTTAATTATGCATGTTAATTATAATTTCAAAAAACTGTATTTTTAAATTATGTAAATTTAGAAGAGATTCAACTCATCATGAAAATTTTATTGACAGTTTCTTCAACTGTTTGATCTTTACACATTAACTGTATTACATATATATATATATATATATATACTTGGTTTTCATATACAACTTTATACATATATGTAATATATATATATATGATTTTCATTTATCTATGATCACCTAGTTCATACTCTTTATATCCTTTCCTCCCAAAAGGTAAAATTAATTATGTGAAAATAAATATAATATAAAGATATATTCACTGGGGAAAATACTTGGAACATACATTGGAAAGGGACATATATTCTTATATTTTCAAAAATGAAAGTATAGCAAAGATTATTACAAACACAAATCAAAATAACCACCAAAAATGATTACTAGTATTTTCCCTGTTAGTTACTGTTCATCTGATTAAACAGAACTGTGTCTGAAATTTGGCTCCAAGACTTAATAATATGTCGACTACTAAATTACATAATACTTCTAAGCTTTAGCTTTCATGTGTAAAAATGGTGATAATGATACTGCCACCTATGACTGTTGTTAAGATTATGTAAAAACTGTAAGAGCTATAATTGTAAGAGCAGTAAGTATTTTTTTTTATTCTTTAGATTGAGCCTACGTTCTGGGTAGGAGCTATAGCTGTATTCTAAATATTTTCTATATAAAAGATTCCATATAGAATTAAAATTATTCATCAAAACAATTTAAAGCATCTTAATATAATAATATTGCCATTTGATTTTAAGAACCATTATATCAACAATATTGCCCAAAACACTTTTGATATTCTTCCAATATTTTAAACAATATGCATAAGCATTTTTAAATAATCACTGACAATTTGACTGATGAAACCTTTAAATTTTGTTGGTGCTTCTAACTTTTTAAGGGTTTATTTGCTATTTGTATGTTTCTTTTGATGATATATCTGTCAAAATTTTGATCTATTCTTCTACTGAAGTGCTAACTTTCTATTGATTTATTAAATGCATATTATTTTGTGTTAGTATTGACTATAAGTCTCATTTGAATATACTTTCCCAGCTGAGGACTTTGAAAGTATATGGCAGCCAGCAGATCAATGAAGAACAGGGAACCTACAGTGAATGTGCACATACAGAATTTGAAGTATCATCAAACCTGCAGTGGATTTAACACTTTTTCAGCTCGCGTATTATTCAGCCTAAACTTAATGAAGTTGAAACCTAAGAATAAAGCTGTGACACAGAGACCATAGAATCACTCTAACTTTTTTCTTTTCTTTTCTCTATTTCTGGAAAAACCAAGTTCCACATTTAATGTAAAAATGAATGAATGAATGAATGAATACCTTAATGTTGGGATGGTGGCTACAACAGATTGTATACAAAATAATATATGATTTTGAAGTGTTTTAATGCTGAAATTTAAAGATTATTTATGTTGCTAGTTTGTGTTTTGTATTTATATTAACAGTATTTATTATTTGTATTTTAAAATAATACAATATTCTAACTTATCCAAACTAATTATAAAATTTGAAATACATACTAAGCTTTAATGAAGTATTGCTTTAAAAATATTTATCTTTATCCACTACTGAAAGCTTATTATTCATTCACCTCAAAATGCCTTTTGATAATGGGACATTCAGGACTTTAGCAGTATAGCAGGTTGATAATACTTACTAGATAGTTCTAGATGCTTCATCTAGAAGTTCTAGATTCTTAATTTACCTATACATGAGATAGAACGCTTTAGCCTCAACTGGGGTATAAGAGGGCCAAAAGTCCTTCTTTATTTGCAGTGTAATTTTATTTGATATAAATTACTCAAAAAATTCTGACAATATCTTCATTACCAGAATGAGTGATAAACATCACATGCCTGAATAACATATAAAGAAAGCCTTACTCTTAAATTATGTTAATTCCTTTATAGAAAAAAAAAAAAACGCATTGGAAAACAGTCTTCAGTCTAGCCTAAATGAGCCTATGTATTTTCATTAAATAATTCTCTTGCTTGTCTTTCAAGGTATGCTTCATTTTGGCAATTTATAAGTTTAGTAACTTTGTCAAGCCAATGAAACATATATTCTCCTTTACCATCCTATGATATGGCTTATACCACCAGATTTTTATTCTCAATTATTTTCTACTCTAATATTCTCCTTCAATACTCCCATGGAGCATAAATTGCTTTGGAGACACTTCTTAGTAATCCCTCCTTCCATTATCTTATTTGATTTAAATTCATTTCAACTAGATTTATTTCGATCAATATATGTTATACAAGTGTTACATGGCATAACAACTGGCATGAGGGATGCACAGATGGACAAAATATGAAACATGTTTACAAGTAATGTAGTTCACAAAATAATGAAATATTTCCCAAGCATTTGGCACCCAAGGAGCTCTTAATGCGTGTTTGTGCTCAGGTAAGTCACATACTTTATATCATTTAAAAACAAGTTGAGTTTGTATATGTCCATGAATAACTGAAAAATTGTGCTGAACACTGGAATTTGACACAACATTGTAAAATGATTATAAATCAATAAAAAATGTTAAAAAAATAAATAAATAAAAACAAGTTGAAGAATAAAACATGCTGTTTAAAATGAATAGCAGATTTCAATTGGTAAGAGGAGTACTGTTTGCAATTCCCTAGCAGAAAAAGTGATTCTGAATCAAAGGAGAGAAAACAAGATTCAAAAGCTGGACTTCATAATCATTGGCTCTCATTTCTTATTCATTTCTCTTAAGCTCTCCCACAATTATAAGTCATTGAAAATAGCAACAAATGTTGGAAGACCATCACAATTTTGTTGTATTGAATATAAACTGAAAAATTATAGACAGATTTCTAACTGCAGACTAAGCCTAACACTATTTTTAGAAACTCAACAAATGAAGGTATGTTGGAAGATTAAATATTACAATTTAAGGGGCAGTGACAGATTCCTACTTCAATCTTTATTTAATTGTCTCTGTGTTATTACTTTATTAAAAACCCATGGGGTTATTTAAATATATGTGTTCAAGTACGCTTAAATACCATCAAGTCATCTTTCTTATAAGTACAATCACAATATTGAGAAAAAGTTAAATTTCACTACTTGAACTATTTATACATAATTATTTCTTACAAGATTATATATCTTCTTCTCAGTCTCAAAAATATGACAATTTTGACCTGAATGTTATACATCTCTTTTCATGAGAATTCCAATCCTGACTATATCCCATATATATCACTTGAGCAAACAATTGAAAGGATACCCTTTATTGGCAATAATCTGGCATTAAAAAATACTTGCATTTTATGTAGTAAAGGTATCCCTGACACTTGGTCTCTGTGACTAAAGCTTTTACTGAATAATCAATATATACTAGATCCTACAGAATCTGTAAAAAATTATATCATGGTGGAACAAATTATTATGAACAAATGCAATAAATATTCTGTAACATAGTACTTCAGATATAATTAGAATTATAATCTAGCATGTCTCCTTCACCTGTGTGCTGCATATGTTCCAAAATCTATTTCTTACAATGTAGATCATTGGTTCAGTAAAAGTGTGTATCTTTTAGACTCTCCACTTGATACACATTCACAGTGTGTATGTAATATTCAAAAATGTCAGCAGTTTAAAAATGTTGCTAATAACTCAATCTATTTTCAAACTATCAGATTTACAATTAATTTTATAGATGAATTTACCTATCAAATACCAGAACACCAACATATAAAAAAAATTTTAATTGTAAAAGAAATACTTGAAAGAAACAATTCTAATCAGAAACTCTACACATCAATAACATACTAGAAAAGATTAATTACACTTTGGGTTGCTTCCTCTTACACTTCCACCCATGGCTCACTATGACTGACTTTTCATTTCACTCAAACAATTTCATATAATTGAGGGAATTTAATTCCTTTATGCTAAAATTTCATGACCTGAAAATGTTTATTATCATTTGAATTTAAATGGGGTCATTACATTACAGTTTTCTAGTGGTCAGCTATGAAATCATGAAGATATTCCCTACTCTCCAAATCCTGGATTCTATTTTATTCTATTGCTACATATGTATTTTTCCTATTTAAAAAAAAATTTTTTTATATTTAAGCTATTCAGACTACTTTAAGTCAATCATCTTACCTTATTTATTAGTAATAAATTAGTAGTATCACTGAGAAAGACTATCTGAGATAGTAAAATAAATTTTTTAAGTCAAATTTACAGTAGTTTTAATATGAATTATGGACTTCAAAAAAGATAATCATCTTGTATAATTTTATAGTGAAGATGAAAACCAATAATATTTCAAATTTAATCATTTTCTAGTCATTAGTTCAATTACTTCAAAAAGCATGTGGAAAATAAAGGTCAACATTTTCTCTAATTAACAGACTTCAGAAGTGAGAGTAAAATTTTTAAAAATATATATTCCTAGGAGGCTCTGTAAGCAAATTTATGATAAAAGAAAGATAAAAATTAAGTGAAACACTGAAAAAAATACAGTCTAATACAATTTCTTAGTTTGGAGAAATTTATTTTTCTGTTTGAAAAAAATCATTGACCATTAACAATGGATTTTTCTTTTTGTAATTTACATATTTCTAAGTTGTAGCCTTTCTTTTCCACACAGAGAAGTTCCTAGCAATTAAATCACAATAGAAAAGAGCAAAAGAAACAAAAAGAAACAAAAAAGAACTACAAAAACCACCCTAACACAGTCAACAAAATGCCCAAACAGTACATACCTATCAATAATTACTTTAAATGTACATGGACTAAATATAAATGCTACAGTCAAAATGTATAGAGTGGCTGAATGGATATAAAAACAAGACCCATATATACATTACCTAGAAAAGTCTCACTTCAGATCTAAAGACACATATAAAATAAAAGTGAAAGTATAGAAAAAGGTATTCCATGCAAAGAGAAATTTCAAAAAAGCTGGCGTAGCAATACTTATATAAGAGAAATAGACATTAAAACAAAGATATTAAAACAAAGGAATAGATATTAAAACAAGAGACAAAGAAGGATATTACATAACGGAAAAGGCATCAATCCAAGAAGAAGATATAGAAATTATAAATATGCATGCACCCAACAAAGGAGCACCTACATGCATAAAGCAAATACTACTAGTAGACATAAGCAAAGAAATTAGAAGTAACATAATAATACTAAGGGACTATAGCGCTTACAACAGACAGATCATCAAGAAAGAAAATCAATAAGCCCACAGTTATCATCATACTCAAAGGTGAAAAGCTAAAAGCATTTCCTCTAAGATCAGGAGTAAGAAAAAGATGCCCACTCTCACCTCCTTTATTCAACATAATATTGGGAAGTCCTAGCCAAAGCAATCAGACAAAAAAGAACATTAAAGGAATCCGACTGGAAAGGAGGAAGTAAAACTGTCAACTGTCACTGCTTGCAGATTATATGATACTATACACAGAAAATTCTAAAGATGCCACCAAAAACTATTAAAACTTATAAATGAATTCACTAAAATTGCAGGATACAAAATTAATATATAGACATCTGTTGTGTTTCTATATGCTAACAACAACAAACTATTAGAGAAATTAAGAAAACTCTCACATGTATAAGTCCATTAAAAATAATAAAATACCTAGGAATAAATCTAGCTAAGGAGGTAAAAGTACTATACTTGGAAAACCGTGAGACACTGATGATAGAAATTGAAGATGACCTAACAGATGGAAAGTTGTACTGTAAAGTGTTCATAGATTGAAAGAATTAATATTGTTAAAATGAACATACTATGCAACCTATAGATACAGTGAAGCCCCTAAAAATACAAATGATTTTCCACAAAAATAGAACAAATAATTTTAAAATTTATATGGAAACACAAAAGATCCTGAATTGCCAAAGCCGTTTCTCAATCTTGAGAAAGAAGGACAGAGCTGAAGTTATCATACACCCTGACTTTAGACTACAAAGCTAAAGTAATCAAAACAGCACAATACTGGCGTAAAAACAGACACATACATCAATGAAACAGAATAGAGCACCCAGATATAAACCCAAGTACTCATGGTCAACTAATCTACAACAAAGGAGGCAAACATATGCAATGGGGATAAGACAATCTTTTCAATAAGAGGTGCTGGGAAAACTAGACAGTTACATGTAAAAAAAAAATGAAATTATAACATTTTCCCACACCATATACAAAAATAAACTCAAAATAGATTAAAGACCTAAGTATAAGACTGGAAACCATAAAACTCCTAGATGAAAACATAGGCAGAATACTTTTTGACACAAATCATAGCAATTTTTTTTTTTTTTTTGGATCTGTCTCCTAAGGCAAGGGAAACAAAAGAAAAAACAAACAAATGGGACCTGGCTTTTGCACAGCACAGAGTACCAATGACAAAATGATAAGGCAGCCTACAAAATGGGAAAGAATATTTGCAAATGATATGACCAATAAGGGGTTAATATCCAAAATATACAAACAACACATACAACTCAATATAAAAAAACGCAAAACCTAAATAAAAAATTGGCAGAAGATCTGACTAGATGTTCCAGTAAAGGCATACAGATGGCCAATAGGCATCAAAGTAATGCAAATCAAAACCTCCATGAGATATCACCTCACATCTGTGAGAAAGGCTATTATCAAAAAGACCACAAATAAATATTGGCAAATATGTGTAGTAAAATGAACCCTTTTACACTGTTGGTGGGAATGTAAATTGGTGCAACCACTATGAAAAACTTTATGGAATTTCCTTAGTAAGGTACAATTAGAATTACCACATTTATCTACCAACTCCACTCTGGAAAATATGAAAACCCTAATTCAAAAAGATACATGCACCCGTGTTCACTGCAGCACTGTTTACAGTAGCTAAGATACAGAAGCAACTTAAGCATCTATTAACATTTGAATGGATAATGAATATGTATATATATTTACAGTGAACTATTATTTGGCCATAAAAAAGAATGAAATCCTGCCATCTGCATCAACGTGGATAGACCTAGAGAAAATTACACTTAGTGAAATAAGTCAGACAGAGAAAGCCAACTACCATCTACTATCATTTATAAGTGAAATCTGAAAAATAAAACAAAAAAATGAATGTAACAAAAAAGAAACCGATACAGAGAACAGACTAGCAGTTATCAGTGGGAAAAGCAATGGAGGGAGGGGTGAGACAGGGGTAGGGATTAAGAGGTACAAACTGCTCTGCATGAAATAAATAAGCTACAATGATAAATTGTATAGCAAAGAGAAATAGCCAATTTTTATAATAATTTTTCATGGAATATAATCTATAAAAAAATTTAAATCATTATGTTGTATACCTGAAACTAATATATTGTAAATCAACTATACCTCAATTAAAATAACAAAATAATAATAATATAAAGTAAGTTAGAAAAAACATTTTTTGGAATGTAGTATAGAATAATCAGTTGAAAACATACTTTTCACTTGATTTCTTAGTTTCTGGAGATCTATCATTTTCTTTTTGTGGTACAGTGTTAATGTGGTTCTTCATGTTTTGATGAGTTGTTCCTCTGTTGTTATATTTAAAGAAGCAAACACCTGTTTGATTCTAAGATTTAACAGGTTAGAATATAGAGACTTTTTATGTTGTCTAGGAGGTGATGATATAGCACAATTATTTGTTTTCTCTTATCTTGAGCTGCCTTTTGGTGTATTTGAGAGGCTGTTTTTCCCACCCTCTACCTCATCTGTCAGAGATGTGACCCTTTCCCTTCGTTATCACTTCTTATGCCTCTGGAGTCTTTGGTGCCTGGCCTCTGCCAGTGTTGCTAATATTGCTGCGATGAGGGGAGGTGGGGGATGGCTCTTCCCTGGAGTCTGGGAGCTCCTGAATCATAGATTCCCATGACTCATGGTGGGGGAAGGAAGTGAGGATCCAGGGCTGTGAGGGTGCCTCTGCTATGTCCAGTGTTATAAGGCTGGTGGGCTATGCCACTGCGGATGGAGGAGCCTGGGAACAGAGTCATGAGTACCTTAGTATCTGGAGGGATGGAGCCCCAGGCCCCACTGCCACTGCTGCCCAGATGCCACTGTGGCCAGGAGGCTAGAGTTACGTGCACCTCCTCCCCTGCTACTGCTGGGTTTTCTGGAGCTGTGGGCCCCGCTGCTGCAGCCTGGGAGCTGAGACTGCAAGCACCACATCTGCTGTTTCCTCTGTTCTGTCTCCTCTATGAATTCCAGTCCATCCACCTGCAGATGTACAGATGTGTGGAATTCTCCAGAATCCTAGCATGGTGGGCAAAGGCACCTATGCTGCATGTTTTACTGGTTGTAGATTGAAAGAGAGAGACAAACGTAGCTTTTAATTTCACCGTGTTGCTTTTGTTACATCCAGTCCTCTGGAGAAATTGAAATTAGGTAAATTAACTGCTTTGGTTGCTTGATTTCAAACAATTGGTTTTTTTAAATTTTTTGCACTAAATTTATTCACTCTGTGAATATTCTGCAAACATTTGCTTTCAATTCTATTATCTAGAAGAAAAAAAAAACTAGGAAGGGAAAATATTTCTAAGGAAGAAAGTTTGGCTATGGCTCTACTGACCTGTCTTTCCAAATGATTGATCCTTCTTATAAAGCAAAGTCGCAGAAACCCAGCAGTAATAATAATTAGAGCTATATTTTCTATGATTTCGCAAACCAGTTGACTTTTGTTAACTTCTCTTCTCCTGACCTTCTCTGGCATTAAGAGTTTATTTCAGGATTATCTGTCTTTCTGAATTCCTTCTGAGAAGTTAAAATATTTTCTGAATAGGAGTGGCTGTCTGGGCATAGGTAAAAAGGATTTTAAAAAGTTTGCCTCAAGTATTCCAGGAATATTTATGAAAACAGATATTCCCATATAAGTGTCCAAAAGCATTCAGATCCCCAGACACTTTGGTTTCTATGAAAACAATATTTTTGTAACTATTTTCACCATGGTTTTTATATCCACATTACTCATTTGGTGCCTATAAAAAGATTAGAGGGCATTACTTCTTGGTGGCATACTGAGTTTTCTGTCCTGAAGCCAGCATCAGCAATTTACCAACAACCTGGTTTCTGTACGCTTAAAGCAAGTTATATTCTTCTTTAGCAGTTGGTGAGGGTATGGCTAGGGAAGCAGAGCCAAAAGGTGTTTAGGGAAAGCAAACCCATTATAATCCTGGGAGAATGGAAAACAACCTGCTATGAGACAAAGAAAACAAACAAAAAGAAAACAAAAACAGGGTGCTTTAAGCATCTCTGCAAAAACCTAACCTTCTATTAAATTCTGACCTCCCTTAAGCTTAAAAGAACAAGTTCTTCTTCTCCTCATAATTACTTATTAACTTAATTTCAACAGTGTTACCATACTGTCCTCCATACAAAGATCAATTTGCATGTAATTGATGGCTCACTCTACTAAAAAGGGTAGGTAACTTGTCCAGAGTCACTCATTATGAACAACTCCCCCTTAAACACACACACAGACACGCATACACGCTCATACACAAAAACTCAGACACACTAACAAACACTTTCACATATTTTTTCATACACACTCACACACAAACGCATATATGCAAGTCTCAGAAATCCCTCAGGATACTGGCCATCACTTTTATCATTTTTTATTACTTGTAGTATACTTCATAGAAACTTATGTATATTAGCTACCTCCCATAATTATTGAAAAAATGTTAAAGATGAAAATATCTCAAAGCAGTTTCCAATGTAAAATTTTTATTAGCAACTGCATTTGCCCCCTCCATGCCTAGAACTACTGGGGCTTTTATTATTGTTGCAAAACAAATGTAACAAAATGTTGGAATTTGTACTTCTGAGGTTATAAACACTCTTGACCCACTCAGTGAAACGTCTGCCTTACTAAATACATACATGCATGCATATATGCCTAACTATCTACATATACAAAGCAGAGAAAAATGCAATAGAGAGGACAAGAATTTTAAAATGCATTTTTATTTTTCTGTCCTATAGACAGGGTTATAATATTTATCTATCTATTTATTCATTTATTTTTATTGTTTTGTTCAAAATTTACAAATGTGGGCATTCATGAATTTCAGTTTCAAATAGATGCCACCGCAGACTTTTGCCATAATTGGCATTCAATGAATATTTGTTTAATGACTGAATTAATGATACCATGAGGCAAAAATTAGGTATCTAAAAGCTTTGTCCCCAAAGAAATACTCAGAACTACTTAAGTTTGGAAGAGAAAAAGGAGATTTCACTCATTCTTTCAAGCTATAGACATTGACTGATCACCAAAACTAATCAAGATATAAGTGATGAAATGGAAAAAAATGAGTTTTCTTAACAGAAGCAGATACAAGTACTATGAAAGTTCATAAGATGTGGTTTACAATTATACTAGACCAGTAAACTTCACGTCTTCATCTTCTTAGCAAATCTTAACTTTTAATGTAACTATGAATTGATTTCCTAATATTATTACAATTAAGGATTTCAAGATCAATGTACACAAGGTAAGCATATTCAGAAAACCGAACAATTCTGGAGATGATTGGTTTTCAACATTTTAAATTCTCTAACATTGATTTGTATTCTTAGGATTTCTGTCTAGGCCACTCAAGTAGACAATGAATATTTTACCTCCTTATGAATTGGAAACTGGTAGTATTTTTGAAAACATAATGTTTATTAACTCAAAAAATGCCACTAGAAAAATAGTAAATCTATTCTTTTGGGCATATAATAAATATTTTTAAATTATCAATGGATATTGCATTATTTAGGCAATAAAATAGAGATATTATTATTGATTAAATACTATACCAGATGCCACTAGTTTGCACAATGATAAAATTACATTCTGTTAAATATTTGATTAAAATTAAGTACCCAAGGAGCCATTTTGGGTTCACTGTTAGCTAAATCAGAAATAGTTATTTGTGTTGACTAGATCACTTGACATAATGTCTAAACAAAACTCTTGCAAAATTCTTACAACATGTTTCTGAGTTAACTACAGAGAAATACCAATAATTTATCTTGAAGAACCTACTGACATTTAATTAACTAACACTAACTATTTACATGCAAATTAAATACTTATCTGAACAACAATTGGAAGTGTTTCTGTGATGCTTTTATTGATTTGACTAACAACTTTAATTGAGTATCACATCAGTTTTAGCTGTCTACAGTAATAGCAGTAAGTTTTACTATAATCACATCACATAGTAGATGCTAGAATAATATTTTCTGCATAGATGAATACCAGTCATCCAATTTCACAGTCTAATGTGTGACACTAGACACTAGAACTAGTCATCTACTTGAATTCATTCAAAAACATCAAACAAAGCTAGAAAAAAGATTAATTTAAAAAACATAAATAATAATTAATAGTATTAGATTGTAGTTATATAAACAGAATCACTAAATTTATTTTATATTTCAAACCTACTGAAGAGTCAATACTTTTGTATGCAGTACTCAAACATTCAAGCTATTTAAACTATAAATACTTAGCACAAGCATCTCAAAGAATGGCAACATAGAAAAAATGTACTGTAGCATAGAAAACAACTATTACTGGAAGTTTTAGCACCCATCTTTATGTGACATTTCACTAAGTACAGGGTCTGAGTCAATTAACCTCTCATATAGCATCAGCACCTAAAATTAAATACTTCAATTATAGCAATAAAAATGTTAATAAAAAGAGAAAGAAAGCATAAATTTTTTGTGCATTTTAAAGCCTTTTCTTAGGATTATATATACATTTTCCTTTTTTTTTTAACACTGCTAAGTTCAAAAATGATCTTAACCTAGTTATAATTGTTCCATTTTGTCCAAGTAAATTCATTACTTATATATTGTTAGATTATCATTGTTCTGGTTGAAGAGATTCTTGCTTTCCTGTCTAAAAAAATGTTATTTGATATATTTAAATACACTAAAAAGATGCAAGATAACTTGAATGTGTTTAAGTTTTACATATACACCATTATCTTAGGTAACATATTAAAACTTCAAAAGATATATTATGAATTGAAGGTTTATTCCTCTATCTTCCCCCAAATTTATGTGTTGAAATTCCAACCCCTAATGTGATTGTATTTAGGAGGTGGGGCCTCTGGGAAGTAATTAGGTCATGAGAATGGAGCCTTCATGAATGGGATTAGATCTCTCACAGAAGAGACCCCAGAGAGCTTCAAGTCCTCTTTCTGCCCTGTGAGGAAATGAGAAGATGGCAGTCTGCAACTTGCAAGAGGGACCTCAGCAGAACCCAACCATGCAGATGCCTTGATCATGAACTTCCCGCCTTTAGAACCATGAAAAATAAATTTCTGTTGTTTGTAAGATATCTAGTTTATGGTGCTTTGCTATAGCAGCCCAAACTGACAAACATAGGAATAAAGCATTTAAATCAGACAAATGAGATGTTTTTCATTTCATGAAAAGGAATCAAATGGAAGAAAAAGTTAATCCATTTGATTTATTTTAAATGTTACTTGAAACTATATAATACAGATAACGTTCCCCTGCCAGACAAATGAAAAGTTGCTCATCCCCCATTGTCTGACTTCTGATGTAAAATAATGTGTTCTGGTAATCCTGGAAATATGATAATCCTCACAAATTTAGTCAAATAAAGAAATAATCAGTCTGCCTAACCAACACTGTATGTTACAGACTCAAAAAAGAAACCCCAGGAGTCTATGTATGATAATGGCACAAATATGTATTGAAGTTATTCTCATCCATTCAAATCTAACTAAAAGAAAATAATTTTCATACAAAATAGGACACAGAAATTAACATCCATGATGGTTAATTTTATGAGTCAATTTGGCTAGGCTCTAATGCCCAAATGTTTAGTCAAGCACCAGAATATATTTGTTAGATGTTATTAACATTTCAATCAGTAGACTCTAAGTAAAGCAAACGACCCTCTCTCCATAATGTGGATGGGCCTCATCCTGGCCTTAGGTTGAAGGCCTTAAGAGAAAGACTGTGGTACCTTGAAAAAGAAGGAATTCTGCCTGCAGACTGCTTTTGGACTTGAGATTGCAACATTAACTTTTTCCTTGGTCTGCAGCCTAATAGTCTATCCCACAGATTCTCCCCTATTGGTTCTGGTTCTCTGGAGAATCCTGATTAAATCAGATTTCAGCTATATCATATCATGTAAAGAATTAAATAAATATGTTTCCTTGTGGCTGAAGTTGTAAACTTACATTTCACAATTTCTTATCCAATCTGTTCTCACGATCAACCTGCAGATTAGGTAAAAATCAAAACAATCTATATCAATGTGGAAATGACTGATAAGTTTCAACAGACTCCTGGGGATGGAATCTATTAAAATGACAATGAGAAGTAAGTACAGTAAGAAGGAAGTAAGTGATAAAGTATCAAATACAGACAAACCTATTAAGTTTGACCATGATGAAGAAGAGAGAGATAGAGAGTTGGGGTCAAGAACAATTAATTTTCTAGATTTAATTTTTAAATAATATGAGACATATAAAGGAATGTTAAAAATATTGAGAATATCTGTATACCCTTCATCTAGATTTATCAATCATTAGCATCTCTTTACCTACAAATACTTCAGTGTATTTTGCCTAAGAAAAAGATGACATTCTCATAAATAACTACTTTGCAATTATCAAATTCATGTGGCCCAGATTCCTAAATATGTAATCTTGAGAAAATCAATTAATCTCAACAAGTTGTAGATTCCTCAATTTAAAGCTACAGTAAAAATTTTGATTATTTGGTTTTAAAATTACAGTAAAAATTTATACAAATGTAAATATTTTTTAAATGAATAAGCTAATACTAACCCTGAGGTATGTCCAAAATTAGTACCTACTGTTTAAACATGGATGAAGATGGTGATGACATGAGACAAAAAGAAAATTAAACAAAATAACAAAGTAGATGAAGAAAGAGAAAAGAGGTGACATCTTTGATAATGAAGACCTTCTTTTATATGGAAATAAGTCTTAGAAAAACTTGGTAGCTCTTTCTAATCTCAGAGACGGAATTAGGGATCAAATATCTGAATTTTGGCTGCTACATGGAGAAACTACATAGCATCAACAAATTATTTATCAAAATCAACACTGTAACACTGAGAAAATGAAAGATATTGCAATATAAAAGCAAATGAATAAATAAAGGCAAGACAGAATCTGAAAATTTATTAATGGTGAAATATTACTAACAGATACTCAGCAGATATGCAAATTTCTCTAAATGTCTCAGTAATGTCTTTTAGACCTTTTTTTTTTTTTTTTTTCCTAATCTGGAATCTAATCCAGAAGCATGAATTGCATTGAGTTGTAATGGAGAGCAATTTGAGTTTCTGCTCAGGCTTATCTAGCAAGAGATCGTAATTTAAAAGAAGGAAATGGTACAATTAAGTTATAATTCCTTAAATTGCCAGGAGAAGGAAGGCATCCAGCATATGAGTGAAAGATCAGCAACAGAAAGTAGATTTACTAGTGCCAACAGAAGTAAATTTGTAGGTCTGTTGGCAGGAAATTGGTGCCTATTTTCTTAGCAAGGAGAAAGCAAGTTTATCTGCTGAGTGTTAGAAAAGAATTTGGAGGGTCAGAAGTTTAAAGTGTTTGGAAACTTTTTAAGGAGCGTTGTGAAAAAATTAGAAAGAGCTGATGAAGAAAACAGAAGGTTGTTCTGCAATATTGGAGGCAAACATGAAGTTGAACTCTTTAAATTTTATGGTGGCAACAGTCTTTAAGGTTCTATGATTTATTGTGGTAGTATACAGCAGCCTCAGAGTGGCCCAGAAAATGCACATTTGGAATTTCCCAGGGCTGGATTTTTTCCAGATGAGTTGAAAACGTAAAATGAGAAAAATGGATGAAGTATTTGATGAAAAGTGTTTGAGTGATATACCAGGTAGCCTAGCTGGAAAGCTAAAAACAAATAAAGGTGGAGAAAATAAATAGAAGAGCAGGAGGAGCCAAGTACATGACATTAAAAAAAAAAAGGAGAGTAGATAAATTAAAAAAAGTAATAAACCCAGATATCCAATTCAGAACTGAAATTCTCAAAAGGCCAAATATGTGGGGATCACTGAAGAAGAAGGATGGGATGCAAAGATAGCAAGATATTGTAGAAACATGAGAGAGAGGCTCATGTTATTAAAATGAGTACAGGTGTACTTAAGAGAAAGAACAGTGGGCAGTATCAGTATGAATGTGATAGTGACCAGTCATTAAGTGTCTGTATATTGTTAGAAATTCCATATGGAATTCAAAGTCTGCACAAATGAGGACATGTATTTTACTAGAGAGTGAGGCATAACATAGGCTCCAAATCCTGCAATACAGTTTATCTGACAATAAGTTAGAAGGTAAAGAAGGGTGCTGTAGCTGGTGGAATGAATCTTAAAGAAAGACTATTTTACAAAACATAGATGAGGAGAGGTCTAATCAAGGGCATTTGAACTACCAACTTTCAAATTTTAGTCAAAAAGGTTATATGAGAACAATAGCTTTACCGTGAGAGTATAGGAGAGGAAGAACCTAGTTGCTAATATTACAATGAGATGAAGGGACTGTAGAGGGAGAAAATTAAGAAAGGAAGATTTTTTACCAAGAGACAGGAAGTCCAAAATATACTGTGAAATAAATTTAGAGAGAGGAGATAGGGAGAAGCTTGGTTAGGAACAGAGGAAGCACAGATAACCATGAGAAAGAAAGCAAGAGTATGGAAAAGATGGTAGTGGTAACTGGCAGTGTGATTTTTGAAAACTTTAGCTAGGACAGATAGATTAGAGTTCACCCAGAATCTTTGGAAGACTCATCAGTGCTCTGCATGGGCTGCAGTCTTGATGGTGTTTTATTCTCTACTTAATAACAGGAAACTAGCCTAATTTGACAAAAAAGAAGCAGTAATTTGGATCTCCTTGTCTTAAATGTTTTCCAAGGGTAGAGGTAGATTCTCAGCCTCTACATAATTTACATGCATGATTTTAGAGAACTGAAATATTTTACTTTAAGAAAAATTCAAAGTTACACAAAAAGAAAATAGAGGAATCTGTGTTGCCCAGTGTGAGATGTTGGAGTTCAAGTGGTGGGAAGGGGACAAAGCGTGTATTCATGAGGGGCAGGGAGTGGAAATAATAGGGACAGCCCAGCGTGTATTTCCAGAGCATAGACTGTCAGAACCCAAGAACAGAAGGAGGGAACCAGAAGGGATGAGACGTTGTTTATACACAGTGGGATGGATCCAATAAATAAACTTATAATAATCAAATAAGGATAATAACTAAATTCCTCACTGTGGGAGAACAGAGTTACAAACAAGGCTCTTGTAAGGTGAAATGTTCTCTTTCTTAATGTAGGTGCCAGTTTCATTGATGCACAAGTTTTTTGTGAACTTGAGTTGTCATTTCTCTGAGATAATATTCCAGAGTACAATTGCTTGGTCTTAAGATAAATGCATGCTTGGTTTAACAAGAAACTATCAAGCATTTTCCAGAAAGGCTATACTGTTATACATTCCCATAATGTACATACAAGGCATCCAGTTTCTTCACATCCTTGCCAGCCTTTGATGTTACAATTATGATTAGTTTTTAAGTTCAGCTGTTTCAAAGGTGTGTAGTGATATCTCTGTACCTGTAGTGATAGATTTAATTTATATTTCTCCCATGGCTATTGCTGTTGAACATCTTTTATGTTTATTTCTCATCTGGATCTCCTCTTGGGAAAAGCCTGTTTATGTCTTTGCCCATTTTCTAACTGGGTTGGTTGTTTGCTTTTACTGCTGAGTTGTAGAAGTTCTTCATATATTCTAGATACAAGACTTTTCTCAGATATGTGGTTTGTCAGTATTTTCAGCCCAATCTATAACTTGTCTTTCACCCTAATAACAGGATCTTTTCAATATGAATGGTCTTAATTTTGATAAAGATGAATCTAGCAATTATTTTTATTTCTGACTATGCATTTGTTGTCATGTCTAAAAATTTCTCTAAGGTTTTCTTCTAAAAACTTTATAATTTTTATATTTAAATCAATGAATTATTTTGAATCAATGTGTACATGGTCCTTGGTTTTCTTCTAAGTGTTTTATAGCTTTACATTTTACTTTTAAATTCATGATCCATTTTCAATTTATTTTTGTATATAGTGTAAATTATAGAGTTTTATTTTGGTTTATTTTTGGTTTTGTTTAGTTTGGTTTTTGTTTCTATTTTTTGCCTAAAATTGTCCAGTTGCTTCAGCACTTACCCATATTGAACACTTACCAAACAAATTAATACCTATAAATATAGTCTATATTTGCCAAAACACACTGAGAAAGAAGGAAACATTTTCCAAATGAAATACTCAATCTTGACAAAAATTATTTTTATCTCTAATTTTCAAATCATCCATTTTTTCATTTTCCCAAATTTATTCGCCCTACAAATATTTGTCACTTTATACAACTTCATTCGAAAGTTTTAGGGATATAGAAATTTTTTAAAAAGTCTATTAAAAATGTCACTGTCAAATTAATATGAGAAAAAAGTAACCAGTAATTGCAATATTGCTTAAAAATATGATATAGATAATTTCTAGGAATCTATGAACATAGAATACTTAACAGCTGAAGAACACTGGAAAAGAGGTTACAGAGAATTCAGTTTCTGTGTTTTTTTTAGCCCTGCATTCACAAGAGGTATACGTACTCTTTTGTTAATTAATCAAGACTCTCATACTAAATGAGATTCTACACCATTATTACCAAATACAACCTTTATTTTCCTAAAGAAAAAAATCCTTTTCCTACTATAATTATTACAATCCTCTCACAAAGTCCAATTTTGTTCCATCATATAGTTTTCAATTTTTCTCCCTGTAAAACTGGCAAGTGATGGAATACACTAAAAAGATGGATGTGAGGCTTGCTTGCCATTGTTACTCTGGTGCATTCTCTCACATTCTCCTTTTTGGACAATTTAGTGATATACATATACATATATATGTAAAAGCAAGGACTAATGACTCTCTAAAATTTGATATTTGATTCAAATCAACTATGATAATATAGATCTATACTATCAGAATATATCAAAACTATGTATGTTGTTAAAGAAATCATCTTTTCTTCCATTAGAGATCAAAAACAGCTCTTGCCCGTATTATATTGGTAGATTGCATTAGTATCTTCCAGTTTTACAGAATGTCATGCTGCTATAGCTCAAAAGATAAGATTAAATATAGTTCAGCTTTATCTTTATAAAGGATTCTGCAACTAAGTCTGGTATAAATTGAGCATGAAATGAATGTATTACTGCAAAAGAGTGAAAATAAAACCCATTATAAACTAGGAATTAATCACTGCAATGGCAAATCATTTTGTAAGCTGCAGGATTTTCTTTGAGACTGTTTTGCTTTATACTTTTTTAAAGGTTTGCTGAAAAGCAATCACTTTCTCTTTTCTCTTTACTTTTATTACTTATGACTTTCATATGAATGTTTACCTTGTCTATTTGGTATACATTTGAAGAACTAATTGGTTTTTTAAGGTCTATTGATTTGGTAGCCATGGTCTGTACACACCTTTCACATATCTTTTCAAAACCTCTATGCCATGACTTGAAATTGTCATGAAATAAAATATCTAACAAAGCATAAATCATGTAAAATTAAAATTTCATTCCTTGATATATAAAATAGGAAGGGTTAATGCTCTATAACTATTAAAACTAATTCCTTGTTAGTTTCATTCCATTATTGTTAAAGTACCTTGTGTCATAGCCATGCAGTTAGGGTATGGAAAAGTAGCAGGCCAGTTCATTGGTTGTCTATTAAGTGAGATTATGTATATTTAGTAAATTTCGGGGGCATCGATTGTTATTCTGAATGAATTATCAAGTTAAGGATTGATGTGTATATATGTAATATCTCTCTGTAAAAAATTGAAACTATTTTCTACTTTTTGTAAAGTTTGTTCCACAGCTTTTAAATCAAACATATTAACATTATATAGACAGAAGTTCCTACTTGAACACTATATATGCATTTGTGAAAAATATTTTTCAGTAAAAACATGTCTGTGGATAAAAATATGAATGGGGCCAATCACACTTTGTAGCCAGAATACACATAAACACACAAAAAACTAAGCAAATAAAAATCCAACACATTAAAATTTCTAACACATTAAGAAATATTATAGTAAATGTTGGCCTTTTCAAAGGAAAAAGGTGACAACCACTTGATGGAAAGTAAGAGAAGCATGAAACAGCTGAGTTTCATAAACAAAGGCAGATGGAAATCATATTCAGAAGGTGCAAGTGAAAATGTAGTTAGAACCTCTGTGTGAAATGAAGCGGCACCAGAGATGAGAGAGTCCAGCTCTTTGTTCTGTACTTGATTCCTCACTAAAATTATCAGAGAAAACTGAGAATAAGCTCTTCCAAGCCAGAGCATGAAGTCAGGCTGAATCAAGAGGAAGATCATGCAGGAAGTGAGAATTCCACTCTGTATTGTTTCCCCTTGCCTATGTTACTGAATTTACCATTCAACTTGTGTGTGTGTGTGTGTGTGTGTGTGACGCACACGTCAATGAGACTTCCAAATTATATTAAATAATTAACTCATTTACCACTTGCATATGAACGAGCTAGAGAAATATGGACTGCAAGACTATATCCATTTTACACAACTAAATTTAATTTTTTACTTTATATAATAAGACTATATGATTTCCACAGAACTCCTATTGGAGAACAGAAACACATTTGTACAACCGCAGTAGATCCCACTGATAATCCTACATTTATGTTTCATGGGGAAAAAATGTCTTCAACAGTTAATTTCTTGAAAGGAATTTTCATGTAACAAGGCCCTAGAAAATATAGGTTGATCCCTCAAAATATTTCAGAGTCATACATTCCTTTCCCAGAGACATGAAAAGAGATTTTCAGATGCAGACTTCATTTTCCAAAAATTGGCTCACGGGCTTTCTAAAGGTTCCCATGTTTCCTCTTAGTCTAAGAGTTCTAGGTTAAGATTCATACTGCAGAAGGGCCGTGATCAGGTCAGTAAGTTTGAGAAAGTTCTCAGATGTGTTCTTAATTAACAAATATTTCTTGAAAGCCTTCTAAAGAAAAAAAAAATACTACTAAAAGTTGGAGTTGAAGTGTGTACAACTCGTAATTTTTCTCACAGAATATGGTATTCCAATGAAGAATTTTAATCATATAATTCAACAAAATCACAATAGTTGGACTGATGTTTTTCTAAATTAGGGTCATAGCATGGTAACATAGACCCAATCTAGATCGAATTAGAGGCTCTTAGGTGGATGTCAAACTGGATTTGGAAAAATCAGTATACATTAAACAGTTAAACAGGATTATATAACCTTTTTGAAAATACTAAAAGTGACATAGAAGAGTGGAGAATATTCTATCCCCAAATATGTCATGTTAGCTCAAGGATTACTCTGAGCTAAAGGCACTTGAAAAAGAACAGATGCAAGAACATTCTAATTTTCCTTTTTATTCCTGAAAACAAGAAGAAAAACTCTCATGTAAAAGATGCCCTCCCTGTACCAGAAAAAAAGAAACTTTCTCCTAGGTGGAGCCATGGCAGAATTTCATAAAAACAGACTTTGTTAAAAATTTTCTTGTCTTCCTTTAACTTCCCTACACAGTCTACTTTTCCAGAATTGCCTTTCTTTGTTGAATCTAGTATAAAAGTATTCAGGTTTTGCCTTTTGTTTGAGTCTTTATTTCTCATGAAGCCTCCCATGTCACATAAAATTCGTATCAAATAAATTTGTAAACTTTTCTCCTATTAATTTCTCAGACCCAGCAAAAGAACCCTAACAGGGAAGAGAGAAAATTTTAAAATATGTATATATTAGCCTGCAAAACCATTTACAAAAGATGAAAAGATAGAAAATATATCATCTAAAGTTAGTTAAAAATCTGTGTTAACAATGATGTTTAAATAGAATTTCACACTGTCATTTTTCAAAAAATTCCAATGAGTGCATCTTACAATGGTCCTCCTAGAAGACTGGCAAAGAAAGACATGGAAAGGTAAATATAGCAGCCAAGCACACTCAGTAAATGAGATGACATGTAAAATAAATAGCAGATAAAATTAGAAGTCAGAGAGAGCATTAAGGTAAGGAAGAGTACACAATGAAATTAAAGGATTTTCTGCGTTTGAAATGGCAGGAAAGCAATGACACTGATTTAATTTATTTTAAATCATCTAAGAAACAAGGATAAAGATGAATTCACTTCTTTCTTCTGGTTTATTCATTCATCTTATAGAAGTATTTATGCTTCTGGAAAATTTAAGAAAAAATGTTGGGTACTTGAAAACTCAAAAATACTTCTGTTACTTTTATACCTTAATAAGAATTTATAATAGTCATCTCAAATATATGTTGATTTTATTCTAAAGCATAGGAAAATAAAAGCACTTCCAAAATATTTTCCATGAGTTTAGTATAAGATTGAAATTTAAAAAAAAAAAAAAGTCAAGTTGAACAAAAAAAGTTAAAGACCAATTGATTGATTAAATTTGGGCAATATCATAAGAAAGTATTGGCAAACATAACCTATCTTTATATTTAAAGATCAATACACATACTAAAATATAATTTCAATGTTAATATCTAAGAAAAAAAACTATAATCACCTCTTCATTTGGTGAAAGTCATATGATAAAGTTTGTATGCCCTCTTGAGTTAAAACTACTGGATAATGGAGAAATTAAACTATATTTATTCAACATTCTAAAAATTATATACATAAATATGATATACTTAAGTATATATTTATGAATTTATGTAAAATGAGAAAACAGTGGAAGCATTTAATTACTCTTAAACATTTTCTGGAGATGTAAGCTAACTTAGAAAAGAGAAAGAAAGAAATTATATAAGAAATGAAAAGATGGAAGTAAAAAAATCATAATTATTTGTAAATAATATGGACACAAGCCTAGAAAACCAAAGAAAACTAACTTAAAACCTATCCAAATGACTTCCCCAAGATAGCATAAAACTTAATATACAACCATCAAAGTACTTAAAGTCCAAAAGACAGTATCAAGTATTGTCAAGATTGTGGGAAAATTGGAACTCTCATATACTGCTGTTGTGATTGCTGAGTTACTTTGGAAAACTATTGGGCAATATCTACTAAATCTAAATACATGCATACAAATTTCCCAGCAATCCTATTTCTAGATACATACCCAACAAAATTTTATATAAATGTGAATCAAATACAAGTATAAAACTTTGACTGTAGTAATATTAAAAACTGAAATCTGGAAATAGCCCACACAAGAACAACAGATATGATAAATACCTTGGGGATTATATTACATGACAGGTTTGTTAGGGAATTGTTGGAAAATAGAGATTTCCTAAAATATATCAGTTTTTGGTATTTGCTAGTGTCAGGAAACACTGTGAAAAGTCTGCAAATGACAAAGTTACAGAGTATTCTTTTAAACTCTGAGGTTCTCTGCCTTATCTTGTCTCTGACCTATTTACAATCTCTAAATTATAAGTATATAAAACATAGCAATAAAAATAATTCTTGTCCTGAGAAATGCAAATGTTGACAATTGTAACACAATTGCTTATTGCTCTTGGTACATTGATGGCTTTGCCAACTTTACTTGTATTTGGAAATTTGTCATATTCCTTGCCTGGCTATGTCTGTTTGGCATTCTGGATTCTCCTGTGAATCAGTTGTAACATTGTTTCTCTCAATAGCTAATGAGTTTAACAAAAATGTTGAGGTTATATTTGTATGAGAGTAAACATTTTATTACTTTATTATTTTATAAGCATTAGGCTTTTTTGGATAATGAAATAAATACTATAAGTGATAGAGTACTTCCTTATTATTTAGTGATACTAAAAGACTTTGATATTTCAGTTTTTATAAAAAAGCTATTTTTGTGTTAACTTTCAAAGAGTAGCTATTTTGACTTAAATTTTAATAAAAAATATTCTGGAGTATGATCATAGAGATAATGTTTCATGTGCAATGTATACTTTGAATTATCCATAACCTAGCCAATGCAAAAATTCTACAAAGGAGTACAGGAGATGATCATAGTTCATTCAAACACTTGACGAAAGTACATAGCAGATACACATTTTATAGAAATATATATTCTAAAATCTGTTCATCTTTGCTAGAATGATAATGAGATGTCAGAATTATGTCACCAAGCAGATCGTTTTGAAAAACAAACAGATGCACTTAAACTGTTCCAGGGTACTACTTCTAAAATAGAACTTGTTTTGTGAAGACATAAATTTGAAAATAGTGATTTGGAAAGGGTCCTAGCACCTAGAAGAGACTCAAGTATTCTTAAGCTTCAGCCTACTAAGAACCAACAGGAAATTAACCTTTGATCCATACTGCAGGCTGGGTGGAATGTGCAGGAGGTTGTTTCCAGGAATTTGTAGGCGGTAACTTTCCAGAGGAGGCTGGATGAGCCTAAGGGGAGCATATTGTTTCTTCATCTCCATTAGGAGGTGGAATTAGCACTAGGGACAACAAAGTGCCTTGAAGTGCCAGCAAAATTTGCACCTCAGAGTTGCGTACACTCGTCTGCTGTTCATCTTATTGCAGCTACGTTTCCCTGTTCTCTACCTAAAGTAAAGATACTTGTATCCTTTACCTTGGTTCTTTGTCAGCTTTCTGTTAATCACACACTGCAATTCTGCTACCAATATAAGATAAATATCTTACCCACAGAATTCTCATGACACTTCATACAACTTGAGAAAGAAATGTTCTAAATAACCATTTAAATCATTTTCCACATGGAAAGTTATCAAAATTATTATAATATACACTGATTGGGTTTTAAAAGTGACTGATATCACTGAAGATGAAAATTTATGAGCTAAATTTTTAACAAGTGAATATTGTGATTGAAAATGAACTATCATAATTCAGTTCATGCCGCCCAAGACAAACTTATTCCTTTAAGATCAACATATTTTGATAAGTTATCTTTTTCTTCTCTGTAAACATTGAAAACAAGCATTGAAAAATCTACGTGTATATGTAGTCACTTAAATCACTGTATTACAAAGTATTACTTCAAAAATATGGAGAACACCTAAGAGGAATCAAGGGGCTTTTTACAGATTTTGATTTGGAGGTGTTAAGTATTCAAGTGGGAAGGATATGGGGATAATCAAGTTGTTGGGCAGGGTGCAGGGTGGTATCACAAATTCTGGTTCAAATGTATTAAGATTGAGATTCCAATAGGCGTCTTTCATTTGAGAATGCAGAATTAGCAGGTGAACTTATGAGGATGTTTTGGAATAAGTCTATAAATCAAAACACAAATTTGAGTATTATTACTATATAGACAATAAAAGATCTGTATTATGAATTATTTGCTATTATATTTTTATAGCCTATGTTATAAAATAACTTTTGCATTGAACAGAAAAGTTATCAAGAATGTGAGTTACTAGGGTTGGGTAAATACTTTAGACAATTGATCTGTATATTTAAAAATAAGTAATTGGTTACAAATAACCAAGGAATGAATATTAAAACTGTTATTTTAAAAATATTTTATCATTTAATAAAGTTTTTAAAATGTTCAATAAGGATGTTTAAGAAAATACATTATCTAAAGCAATAACTTTATATGCAAGATACCCAGAGAAATGTAAAAACGGTTTCTTCTAAGAGAGGGAGATGGGGGTTTTCTTCTACTCACATATTACAGCATATCTTAAAAATTACTGAGGACATGTTTTAAATAGCTATGATTAAGTGAACTAAGCAACTTTCTGCTTCCCAAAAGATAACTACTATGTCTCAGTGGATCACAAATGCATATTAATTAATCATTTAACCAGTTTTTGAGTTTGGTTCATAAGTTGTTAGGAGACACAGTACATGTCATTCTATAAAGATTTCCAAAACTTGTGTCTCTGTTTCCTTATTTTATCCAAATATCTTATATTATCTTTGAGTAACATGACATTTACCTTGCAGAACTGTTTACCCCATGTAGTTTAGAAGCTATTGCCTCCACAATGTTAGCATGTTATTGACATGATAATGTATTCTGTGCACCCAATCTTAGTCTTTCCACTTGAAAAGACTTTCTTATTTATCGTGGAGAAAAAAAAAAGTCTTTTTGTTTTGTTTTGTCTGTTTTGTTTTGTTTTTCACTTGACAAAGCAAATGAAAGTGAAGCCTGATTGGGGAAGCCTGCTTCCTGAGAAGAAAGCTGGCTGTGAAGAGAAACTGGCCCTTTACAGTGAGATGTCAACTTTCAGTAGCATCAGTTAAATTTAAAGACACCATGAAAATTGTATGACATTGCATTAAAATGATTTAGACCTCTCTTTGGATACAAAATGCAGGCTTTACATAATTTTCTCTCTTCCAGCTCGGAGGGACTAAGGCAATGAGGTTAGTCCTTTAAGGCATACTGCGAAGTACTGTAACAGAATGAAAATTCAGGAAAACAACACTTGGGTAAAGCTTATTATTTTCAGCTATAGTTAAAAAGAAAACAAAATAAAACAAAGTGATGTCCCTTTTCATCCCCAAATTAGCAATGACATGTATATTTTTTAAACCCACACACATTTACATCCTAGCAAGCAATTTTTATTTTGTTACCATTCCTTCTGAAATACATCCTAAGAAATCTAGATTTGACATAAAACAGATTTATCTAGTTAAATTGTTTAAGGAGATTATTTAAAGAATAGTTTTCTTGAACCTGAAAACTGAAATGTCACTCAATTTTAGTTGGGACTCTAGTGCATCCTCCAGATGTTGGGGAACATTCTGAAGAAATGGGAGGGCATCTACCCCACCTCCCTGGGAGAGAAGTCACTTAGAGACATGTTTGAGTCCCTTCTTCTCCCTTTTATATACACATACATAGATGATAATTAATGCCAGCTAGAATTTGTCTTCTGTGGAAAAAGTTTTTGCCTG
This sequence comes from Camelus bactrianus, assembly GCF_048773025.1. Lineage (NCBI taxonomy): Eukaryota > Metazoa > Chordata > Mammalia > Artiodactyla > Camelidae > Camelus > Camelus bactrianus. Next base: position 54,150,001 of record NC_133540.1, read on the forward strand.
TTGTTTTCTAGTAGTCATGAAGGAGAATTAATAAAATGGCCGCACTTAGGCTAACAGATTGCTTATTCTTATGCTTGCCCTTAAAACAGTCAACTAACCTGACTGGCCAGTTGTTACTCACACCTCCTGGCCCATTGTTAAAATAAAGCTACTAATTTTACTGTTTCTACTTTATTCCAGTAATCAAAAGTATTAATCATGCTTGATCTCTGAGTTGATCTCCAGGGAGAAGGTCACGGGACTCCAACCTTACAAAATAGCCTGAATTACCGAGAAGACCACGCGTTGGGTGCTTATAAGATAAAGAGATCGAAGAGCAACCACTAGCCTCTACTGGTCACCTGGAGACACCATGATGCCACTCTGAGTCTATGAGAAGAAAATAATTCTGTTGACTGTTATCGATGTTTTACTGTTTAAGCTATGGCTATATAATTACCCTGCCCCATCCCCTAAGATGGGCTCACAGTTTTGAAGGCACTAGCCTGCTGTGAGTCCCCTTTGCCTGGCAAAGCAATAAAGCTGTCTCCTTTCTTCTAAGCTCCAAAACCATGTCGCTGAGTTATTTGGCTCATCTGGGAACCTGTTTGCAAAAGTGATTGTTCTCTTTATTTCTGCTGCCATGTAGAAAGCTCTGCTTTCATGGAGAAAGCCACCCTATCTTGCAGGCAAAGCATATCCTCCTTCAACTCTAAATACGTTCTATTTACAGGGGAAGAGTTAAGAAGGTTTTTTTTTGTTTGTTTTTTTTATTTTTTGTTTTAGATTTAGAATAAAACCCGTATCTCCATTATATCACTTCGAATAGTTTTTTTTTTTTTTTTTTTTTTTTACATTTTATATGAGATAGGAAGTCATCCTGTTATGGAGAGTCTAAATGATTAGTTTGCCTGTTGATTAGTTTGCCTGTTCAGGAAATAGGCAGTTAGATTTTATTTTGCCTAATATATTAATATTGTCTTTCTTTTATAACAAAGAGAGCAGAGAGCATGAAATTCAATACTGATATGATTGATACTGGAAAATTTTGGCTTTTCCAGCAGCTAGACTATAATACATTTAAAAAAAAATAATGTAGATAGAAGAATCTGAAAAAAAATCAAGTGTAAGCTCTAAATTGCAAAGAGGAATCAGATAATTTATCTATTGTCTTTATGAGAATTTTATTTTTATCCTGGATAGAGGAATGACAATCAAGCAGTCCAAGTTCTCAGAATATGCGGTAAGATCAAGTGCCTGAATCTGTCTTAGTCCTTTGTACTAAGTTTCACATGACTCTCTTGTGGCACATTCAATTGACAAGTTAAGGAATGTATAAAATTAAGTTTGTTAGAATGGAAGAAGAAAATAATTCTTTTTGTGTATCTGCTTTGCACCAGGCATAAGATAGTAATTTTATACAATCATTTTATTTAGTGCTTCAGTGTTATAGTTAATCTTCCAAGAGCTTCTCATACTTTGTTAGTCCTTTTGGTGGCCTTAAAATGTTTATTAGTCTGACTAGCATATAATCCTTGTTTCTGAACATTCTCGAGCAGGCTGCTTATAATCAGTACTTTCCACCTGAAGTATGTTGTTTCTCAATGTTCAGACTTCTTGAATAAATGCTTGATTGTTATTAGTATAAAGCCATTAGATACTTTTTCCTTAAATAAAAAGAATTAAGATGCTAAGAAATGGAAAACCTTCCAAATTATATGTGTTAGAGTATCTCAGTTCTTTATTCTCCAAACTGCAAATCATTATTTACATGTAATTTCCTAAATTATTCTAAAATGTCAATCACTGATAACAGAATATATTCTAATTGCTGAAATAAAGATTGTGTTTTGATAGTTAGGATATCATTATTTTGGAAGGACTATAAATACACACTGACCATTCATTTGAGGAATCTGTTATTCCCTAAATAGATTTCTGAAAATCTACTTGGTAATTTTGGCCATTTTGAAAATATTTAGGAATATAAACTCGCTAAAATGTAATTTTTCTCTGAGTACTATTCTTTCAACAGCAACAATGTATTAACTAATCAAAATAATTAATTTCCTCTCATACAATTTTAAGGATTATTTCTTGTGCTTTCTTTAGATGGGCAAAGAACTATAGATCTTTTAAAGAAAATTTTTGTCTTAAATACCAACCCTAAAAAGCTTTATAAATCAGATCCAACTTTATATAATCATAACTACAGATTCATTGTCTGCTAAATTTCTTCCCACTAATGGTGCGCAAATCCTATCATAAATTTATTTCCTAACCAATTTGAACAATCATGGCAGTTTCCAGCAACATCTCTAGTTTTTTCTAAAGTGTTTACTGTTACATTCAGTGAAAAAATGCATGTTATATTATGCTTGTCCTAACTGTGTAATGGAGATTTGTCACACAGCCTGTTTATCACTTTTTTGCAAGAATACACACCATATTTAGTGCTTGATTCCTGGCTGCACTCTGTGACCCTCAGATTCAAAGGTGTAATTCTCACCAGGCTGTGCTTTTGTTTGCTTTTGTTTAAAAAAACATTTTTTGTGTTTACAGGTGCTAAGGTTAATTTTCCTACCCACGTGAGATAAAATAGAAGAAAATTATGTGTGTTAAGGCCAAGTGTTGCAAATCATAACTGAGAAAGCCACACTGATAAATGCTAACACTGCTACATCTTGTACAAATTTTTATTGCTACTAAATCCAAGGTGTTGTGGTCACTGCAGGAAATGTTAAATGCTATACAATCAGGAGTTGGAACACATTCCTCTTTAGAAGACCCTCTGAAATTCATGATGCCTATGTTTAAGAAGATTCATCTTGACCTCTCTTGCCAGGTCTTGAAAAACTAATTTGCCAACCAGATTAATGGATAATCTTATTGCTGTCACTCCATTTTGTCTTTAAATTTTATCTTTTTCTGATTATGTTCCCTCTAGTCAATATTCCTGCTGAACTAGTATCCTCCTCTTAACTCTTCGGTGGATGGAAAATGACTTTAAAGGATCAGATCTAGCATTTTCTGAGATGTACTCTAGGAATAGATTCATTTTCTACTGATGTGTAACAAATTACCACAAACTTCATGGCTTAAATCACTATACTCTTTTATCGCACATTTCCTGTCTGTAAATCTGGCATGACTTGGCTGGATTCTCTGCTCAGGGTCTCACTGAGATGAACTCACTTGTTGGCTAGGGCTGCAGTTTATATCAGGGTCTTCTTTGAAGTTCACTTGTGGCTGACCGAATTAATCTCCTTGTGGTCAGAGGACTCAGGGGCCAATTTTCTTGCCAGCTGTTGACCAGCAGCTGTTCTCCTCTCTTATAGCTTACTCACATTCGTTCCCACGTGCCCCCTTCATTTTCAAGTCACAAGAGCAAGTCAAACCCTACTGTGTTTCAAATCTCTGAGTTCCTCTTCTGCTACCAGAGAAAACTCTTTTTTAAAGGGCTCAGGTAATGCTAAGTCCACATGGTGTGATTTCCCCTTTGCCATGATTTACCATAATCTAGCAATTGATGTCTCATATTCATAGGTTCCAAACACACAAAAGCGGAAGGGTTTACAGAAGAACAAATGTCAGTAGAGGTCATCTTAGAGTTCTGCCTATCTCAAGTGGTGAATTGAAGGGAAAAGGAGTCTGGTTATTATTATAATCATTGAGTATGCATTTGAGAATGATCTATAATTTTGAGGATGTTTTCAAACATTTTCACATTAAGTAATTTATATTCAAATGTTTTGAATAAATCTCTTTTAATTTAAAATCACAAATGTAATGTTTATTTTCTGTTAAAGAGTTAAAATAAAGAAAACACAAATAATCATTCTAATGGTAATAAATCTTACTAAACAAGTTTAGAAACCTAATGTTACAGATCACATATTTTTCTGGGACACACCTATTTTGATAGTGGTATTTTGTATATATTTCCAAAGTCACTATTTCTAAAAAGAAGCAGTATCATCACAAACCATTCTAACTTTAGAGGTCTGGCATAAGAGCCAACTGATTTACAATCAACATGGGTAGCATATTTTGCAAGAATCCAATTTAACAAAAAGTGTTATATGACTTGACTGGGTCTCTTTTAAGTGGGGAGATTTGGCTTGTCATGGTCAAGAATTTAAAATAATCCAAGGAACTGACAAATTGAGTTAATTTATTTGATTAAACTTCTAAAATTATTTTCTAAGGAACAGTTGATTTATAACGTATTAGTTTCAGGTGTAGAATATAGCGACTCAAAATTTGTATAGATTATACTACATTTAAAGTCACCAAAAATAATGGCTATATTTCCTTGCTGGCTATCCATTTTGTACATAGTAGTTTGTACCTCTCAATTCACTACTTCTACCCCACCTCTCCTCCATCCCTCTCCCCACTGGTAATGATCATTCTGTTCTCGTATACTGTGAGCCTGTTTCTGTTTTGTTCTATTCATTTGTTTGCTTTATATATTAGATTCCACATATAAATGATAACACACAATAATTGTCTCTCTCTGACTTATTTCACTAAGCATAATACCTTCTAGGTTCATTCATGTTGTTAGAAATGGCAGAATTTCTTTTTCTTTTTTCCTATGGTTGAAAAATATTCCATTGCATATAAATACCACATTTTCTTTATCCATTCATCTGTTGATGGATACTTAGGTTGCTTCCATATCTTGACAATTGAAATAATGCTTCTATGAATGTGGGGGTACATGCATTTTATCAAATTACTGTTTTCATTTTCTTGGGATATATATCCTGGAGTAGACTGCTGGATCATACAATAATTATATTTTTACTATTTTAGAGGAACCTCCATACTATTTTCCACAGCAGCTGCACCAAGTTACATTCTCACCTCCCTCTTTACATCCTTGTCAATATTTCTTATTTGTAGACTCTTTGATGATAGGTATTTTGACAGGTATAAGGTGATATCTCATTGTGGTTTTGATTTGAAATTTTCTGATGATTAGGGATGCTGAGTGTTGTTTTTGTCTGCCTGTTGGAAATCTGTATATCTTCTTCAGAAAAATGTCCATTCAGGCCTTCTGCCAATTTTTACTTTTTTTTTTTTTTTGATATTGAGTTGTATGAGCTGTTTCTATATTTTGAAATTAACCCCCTATTTGGTCATATCATTTGCAAATATTTTCTCCCATTGAACAGGTTGTCTTTTCATTTTGTCAGTGGTTTCCTTTGCTGTGCAAAAGCATTTTAGTTTAATTAGGTTGCATTTGTATATTTTTGCTTTCATTTCTTCTGCCTTAGGAGACGGATCAAAAAAAATATTGCTACGATTTATGTCAAAGTGTCTTCTGCCTATGTTTCTTCTAGGAGTTTTATGGTTTCTGGTCTTATACTCAGGTCTCTATTTAGGATTAAACGTTTTGAGTTTATGTTTGTATCTGGTAGGAGAAAATGTTCTATTTTCATTCTTTCACATATTACTAGTTTTCCCAGTGCCACTTACTAAAGAGACTGGTTTGCCCCATTGTATATTCTTTTCTTTTTGGTAGATTTACTGACCGTAAGTATAAGGGTTTATTTGGGGGCTCTCTATTCTGTTTCATTGATCTAATCAGTCTCCCTATGTCTTTTCACTGGTGCATTTAGTCCACTGACCCTTAGAATGATTATCTGATTATCGATAAATATTGATATTTACTGCCATTTTGTTACTTGCTTTTCTGGCTATTTTTGTAGTTCTTCTCTGTTCTTCTTCATTTCTTCCCATAAGGACTGATGATTTTCTTTAGTGACATGTTAGTGTTTCTTTCTCTCTAGTTTTGTGTATCTGCTATAGCTTTTTGATTTGTGGTTATCATGGGGTTCATACATGTTGACCTATTACCATATCTACTTGTTTTAAAATGGTAGTTATTTAAGTCCACAGACATTTGAAAAGATCTACTTTTTTACTCCCCTCCCATACATTTTATGTTTTTGCTGTCATATTTTATATCTTTATTACTTCTTTATGTTTATCCATTCTCTGGTTATTGTAAATACAGTTGATTTGGCTTTTTTTTTTTATCATCATACTCACTTACTTAAGTTATGATCCTTAGCCTTTACAATATATTTGACCTTACTAGTAGGATTTTCCTTTCCTACAGATACCCTCTTCTATCCTTTTTTCTTTCCCCCAACTAAGAGAATATGCTTTAATATTTCTTTTAGGATAGGTTTAGAATTGAGCTCTTCCTGTTTTAGCTTATCTGTCAAGTTCTTTCTCTCTCCAATTGTAAATGATAATCTTGCTGGGTAGAGTATCCTAGGTTGCAAGCTCTTCCATTTCAGGACTTTAAATATATATTGCTACTCCCTTCCAGCCTGCAAGGTTTATGTAGAAAAACCAGCTGATAGCCTTATTGGGGTTCCCTTGTATGGATTCTTTCTTTTTCTGCTGCTGCCTCTTTAACTTTTGTCATTTTAATTGTTTGTTTAGGTGTGGTCTCTTTGGGTTCATCTTGTTTGGGATCCTATGTGCTTCCTGTACCTGATACCTGTTTTCTTCTTCAAGTTTCCTTCTTCAAGTTCTCAAAGTTTTCATCTATAATTACCTCAAATGCATTTTCAACCCCTCTCTTTCTCTCTTCTCCTTCTGGGACCCCTATAATGCAAATGTTGGTACACTTGGTATTGTCCCAGAGGTCCTTTAAACTGTTCTCTTTTTTGTATTATTATTTGTTATTCTTTTTGTGTCTCTGATTGGTTGATTTCCATCATTCTATATACAAATCACTTATACATTCTTCTATATCACCTAGTCTACTGTTAATTTCCAAGTTGCTGAAGCTGAAGCAGAAGCCCTGAGGATCAGATCCAAGCTGGCTCTGTTTCCTCTAAGTGTATGCTCTCCCTGCTCCCATCAACAGCATCTAGTCCCCAGGGGACCAGAGGTAGAGTAAGAGAGGCTGCAGCAAGCACTTCGTTTGGGTCAAGGGATGGGCTGGGACAGTCCTGTCCACAGTCAGAGTCCTGGGCTCCCCATGCACTGCCTCCATAATTGATAGCGATGGCTGCCTCCACCCTATTCATATGCTGTTCCAGGTCAGAGCCAGCTCTGTCCCTCATAATTGAGCACTCCCCTGGACTGCTGCAGGCCTCAACCCAGTGTAAAGCTGCACTGCATAGCAAGACTGGCCACAACGGGCCCCTGGGGCAAGTCAGAGCTTGGGCTTTGTTAGTCCTGGCCCCAGTCAGAGCTCCAGATTATTTCTGATGTGCTGCCTCTGTAAGCACCCATAATGGCTGTTCCCACCCATTCAGATGCAATTCTGGGCCCAAGCTGGCTGTGCCCCTCACAAATGAGCACTCTGCTTGACTGTGGAAGCCTTTACCCTAATGTGGAGCTGCACTGTGGACCCAGGGGGCTGGAATGGGTGCTTGGATCAGGCTGTGGTGCCCACCTGGGTGACGTTGCAAAAAAACCAGCCAGAGTCCTGTGTAGGTTTGGTCTGCTTCCTCTGCCTTGTTTTGGGAATAAACAAGTCTATGTGTGCTCTTCATGAGCCGATTCTAGATATCTCACAGTCCTCCTGTTAGTCTCCTTGGTTTTCAAATCAGCTAAGGGGACTTATCCTTCCAGTGTCAGACCCCAGGGCTGGGACACCCAACATGTGGCTTGAACTACTCATTCCCCAGGGAGGATCTCTCCTCATACAATCTTCCTCCTCTTCTGTGATCCCTTCCAGGGGCACAGGTCCCAGTCTATTTCTTCTCTTCCATTTCGACCCAATTCTGTGTGACTCTTTCTTACAGCTTGGTTGTATAAGAGTCTTTTGCCAGTCTCCAGTTAGTTTTCAGTGAGAACTACTCTGCATGCAGACGTAGTTTTGATGTATTCCTAGAGAGAGAGAGGTGAGTTCTGCATCTTCTTGCTCACCATCTCTATCTCTTCTCCTAAGTTAATTTTTTAGTTTCCCACCACACTGTAGGTATTTCCCAGATGTGACACTTATTTTTTACATTTTACTTTTTAAAATCTATTTCATCATCATTTAACTCAATTTTGGAATCTTCATGGATAATTTGCCTTATTTGGTAAATCAGAAACTATTGAATAGTTTTATTCATTATAATTCAAATCTTCTTTGCCATCATTCATTCATATTTATACTACTGAATTATGCATTGCCTAATAAAAACCTTAATGGCATTATCTATCCCCTCAGAGAGCATCATTTTTGATAGCTTTTACTTTGTTTTATTTTTAATTATGGTATGGCACTTTATATTATGTTGTACTATGTTTAATTTAATCATTGCCCTTCTTTGTTTTGAGCTTACTATATTCATATGTATTATCCCTTGTTCTTTATAATGGGCACAGAGACTCAAAGAAAATATTTACTAATATTTTATTCTATTTCTGGGTAAAAAAGAAATTTTCCCAGACATAAGATTTATTTTTCATATTTAATGCAATGATCACTTCTCACATGATAAAATTTATTTTTAGAGATGCACATGTATTTTTACTTCATTTTCTCACATTTGAAAAGATATCTATCCAAGTATGCATTGGGGAAAAAACACAGGGTGAGTAGAATGCCTTTGTCAGTATTACCCTCCTTCACCTTTTTATTATCAGTTCCCCACCTCAGCTCTAGTTCTGAACTGTAGTTTCTAAATGAATAGCCTATGTTCAGAAAATATCCCCTTGGTGTTTATCTGTTGAATTGAATTGGACTCTTCTGATGCCGTGACTTTTTTTTTTTTTTTTTTTTAATTTTGAAAGTGTAACAAATAGCTGGCTACTTTACTGAAATGTGCTTTGTTTTGGAATCTTCTATACTTTGTTCCTGTTTTCACTGATTTTCCTAACTGACCATACTTTTATAGAGGCAATATCCCTAATTTCATGCTGGGTTTTGTCTTAGTGTAAGACACTAAATGGGAAAGTTGAGAAGAATGTGGCACAATAACAGTAGCATGGTTTGTACTAAAATAGTTGGCATGGAATTGGGTGCCACATTAGCTTGCTAGAACTGGCATAAAAAATACCATAGGATGAATGGCTAGAAAAATAGAAATGTAATTTATCACACAGTTCTGGAGACTAAAACTCGAAGGTCAAACTGTCAGCATGTCTGGTTTCTCCTGAGACCTCTTCTCTTGGTTTGTAGATAACCACCTTCTGTGTCCTCACATGATCTTTCCTCTGTGAATGCACATCTCTGGTGTCTATTTGTGTGTCCAAATTTCCTCTTAGAAGGAAACCAGTCACACTGAATAAGTGCTCACTCTAACAGCCTCATTTTAACTTAATTGCCTCTTTGAAGGACCAATCTCTAAATGCAGTTACATTCTGAGGTACTCAATTGGTATTGGGGAAAATACATGAATTTGAGGACTACACAATTCAGCCTATGACAGTTAGATAATACTCTGATTATTTTTTTTGTTTGTTTGTTTAATTCAGAGCTTTTCTGCATCTTTTAGTAAATAACAGAGACAAAGTAAATGAAAATTAAGACTAATTATGTTCATCAATGTAATAGTTATTGTAAATTTTCTCTAGGTTTTGGCCTTTGGTCCACTTTGCCTTTAAAATATGAGAGTAGTATATGCATTAGAAATTTAATTGTAGTTTTGTAAGTGCTATATGAGATACTACTATTTAGATATTGTGTTAAATGGTAAATCTCATTTGTAAGGTATTTCAAAGTGGAATTGATCCATATTCCCTATGGTGTTATATTAGTTTCTCTGAGTATCTATTTTGCCTCCATTCAAAAGTTTGTGAATATGGCTGTGTCTGAATTATCTCAAGAGTACAGTATCTTTCTAGGCTCATGTAAGTAATCTAATGGGAGACATTGTCAGTTTCCTCTAGAGTTTCAAAGGACATATTGCTGAAAAAGTATATAATTATTTAATCTTCCCTCTTCTTCATGGAATTTTAAAATTATTATTATTTATCTTGAGAAAGCTTGTCTGCATAGCACATTCTCTGGAACCAAGCTACCTGGACTTTAATTTCAGGTCCACCACTTATTGTGCTTTCTCATCTGTAATATGGTGACAACAACAGTACTTATAAAGATTTTATAATGATTAAAAGAGCCAGTACACAGAACACATACTATGGTGCCTGACAATAAACATATGCATGAGGATTTTTAAAATAAATATTGGACCAGTGACATTTTCCCACTATGATTTACAAAAGTGTTAGGCTGTGCATATTCAAAAAAATATTTCTGCAACTGCAGATAGCATTATCCTCTCCCTTGTGTATTAATATGCACTTTCTAATTTTGCTTTTTTTGTTCATTCACAGTCTTCTTAGCTCTCTAATCATAAGAACTTTTGAAATCTGATTAGTTTTATCTCAAATGCATAAACTGTGTAATTATTATTGACCCTTGATTTCAGAGTTCATCACTCTGAAGCTCCATCTAAATTCAGTCATCCACAGTGGAGCCAAATGCATGCATGGAAGATTTTATGGTGTTTCTCTTACATGTAATTCAAGTGGTCAATGCATAACTAATCATAAATAAAGAGAAAGCCAACAAAATTATTTTTAATGATATTATAAAATCAAATACAAAGTTATATTACAAATGATATCCCAGATTTTCTGAAATTTTAAGTTAATTATCATCACCAAGGTAGCAGTTATTGTATATTTTCTCTAGACTTTGGCCTTTGGTTCACTTTTGCCTTTACAATATAAGGTTAGCATATGCCTCAAGCTTAGGAAAATTATTTGGTAATTTATTCATGGCCAGTTTCTTTTATGGGCCTCCTTCTTTCTCATTTCTCCATATTTCATACATCTCACTATTTGTTTCCATGCAGTAGAAATTTCCCTGAACACACTCTTGAGTTCTTCCCTCTCCTCATTCACTCTGTCTTGTGGATAAAATGAATGGCCTATTAGATAAGTTTTATTGCAGTCAAGTTGACATGCATTAGCTTAGCTCCATTTAATCTCTTTGAACTTCCTCTGGGGATTAAATCCTCCTTAGAATTTAATAATAGACTTAATCTGTATCTACTTCCCATGTAGAAAGGCCCATGGGAGTCTCAGTGCTGTCTGCAACTAGGTGCTTAGCCTGATATTTACAGAGTAGGTCCATAAGGACCACCAGTCAAGTCACATCATCCAATATATCCTTGCCAGGATTACAGGTGATATTCTGATCTTCATTTTTATTCTGTGTTTCATTATGTAAATTTTAAAATATCTGACAATAAAAAAGAATCTATGTATTAGGGGCCTTCTTGATGACCCTCAGAATTATTTTTGTTTTGTTTTGCTTTTCATTTTCCAATTTCGTATCAAGATTTGTGCCTATTTTTACAACATTTTGACATATTCTTATATATATCTGGAGCTGATCTTATTTTTTTAGAATCTGACAGTAAACAAGACAAGGTCCTTTACTTAAAATAAATTAAGTTTAAGATGTACAAATTTTTTTTTTAATTTTTCTATTCAGTTCCTATGATAGGGATATTTACAAAGTACAAAAAATAGAAGCAGAGAGCAATACAGTTAAGAAGTAAATATAGCTTTGCTAAAATGTGGAGGGACTTTTTTTTTTCAAACATGTTTTAATATTCAACATTGGTTTAAAAATCACGTCCAGAAGAATGTGCCTTGATCCACAATAAATAAAGAAGCATCAATGTTATATGAGGAAGGGAAGTATGCAAGTTTATGTATAAAACTAGAGACTGGCAGGAATAATTTAATTGATCACAGGAATTGAATTGATCACAGGAATTGTAAGATAGTGTATCTAAAATATACAAAAGTTATTCTATCTTCTCCACAGCTCTGAGTATAGCAACTGTCTTTACATAATATGACTTTTCTTTAAACCAGAAAGTTCTCTGCCCTGATTATTCCATAGTAATAAATCAACAAAGTTTTGTGTTCCTATTAAGATGCCCTCTCTCTGAAGAAATCCAGATGGTAGTGTCCTTCTTTTGAGCTAGAAGCAAAGAATCCAGTTTCTTGGAATGCTTATATGACCTGGTTTTTATTTTCCTATTATAGTATAATATACTCAGTATACTCTGCATTTGTGGTGTAGACATTTGGATGGTAAAATGTATTTATATAATATACACCCACACATCACATATTAAAACAGTATGGAATTATGAGCTGTTAGTAGACATCATTTAATAGTCATTGTGAAAGAATTATTTTCACACAAGTGTCTGAATGTTTAATACAGCTGAGACATGTATTTCAGTTAAGAAGAATCCTGGCAGAGAGTACTTCTAAAGTCGAGTTTTTTTGTTTTTTGTTTTTAGCAACAATTAAGGCTATAAGAAAAATGGAATTTTATCTAATATACCATTCACAAAAAATCAGTTCAAGACAGATAACTAATATTTTTGTAAATGATCTATTTTAAGAAAACCTATAAAAATATTGTAATCTTGTCATGATATTGAAGAAGGAAAATATAAGGATAAAGAAGGCCAAATTTTAAACTACAACTCAAAAAATATTGATGATTTCTTTTCATCAAAGTATAACTTAAATTACTGGAAGGACAAACCACACCTAGGAGAGATATTGACAATATTTACAAGGTAAATTATTTCCATGCAAAATACATAAACAACTTCAAGGATCAATAAAAAGCAGCACCACATTCGGAAAACGAGCAGAACAACATTAGCAGACATTACACAGAAGAGGAAACAAATATGATCAGTAATGCATGGGAAATTGTTTAACCTCATTTGTAATTAAGGAACTGCAAGTTAAAAGACATAACTAATGTTTCACACCCAACAGCTGGCAGAAAAATATAAAGTTTGCAACAAAAAGGTTTCATCAGTATGCTCTTGAGAGGAAAGTTGCACTTTAGAAAATATTTTTGCATTAACTATTGAATTTGAAGATATGTGTAGTCTTTGACCTATTCCCCAGAACATACCTGTGAAAAGCTCTTTCCCATGTGTCTCAGGATAAATGTTCAAGAATATTCAAAGCATCATTTTCTGTAATGAAAAATGAAAGATTATAACCCATTGTCATTTAGCAGTGTAATACGTAAATACACTGTGGTATATTCATATAGTGGATTACTTTATAGACATAACTGCAATGAGATAAGTCTTTAATTGCAATATTGATTTTATACTGACAATTGTACTGATTTCATAATCATGGAAATAAATTTTTAAAAATGTGTCTTTATATCCTATATAATGTTATTTATATAGAGTTTTAAAATAGGCACAAATAAATAGTAAAACTATAAAAATTAACAACATGTATCAGTAATTTCAGGTTATTGATTTCCTGAGGGTGAAAAGAACATTATACAAAATTAAAAGGCACACATTAAGGGATCAAGGTACTGATAACTTTCAGAAATTTGGTAGCGGATATACAGATATTGCTTAATTATTATTGCTAAAACTGTATAAACTATCATGTATTTTGTAGGTACAATATATATACACAACCTTAATGAAATTCTTGAAATAATACGGAATTTTATAAAATTTTCACCACTGTGTGTCACATTAGATGTTGTAGTGAGTCATCTGTGGTTATTCTTGAGAGATTTCTATTGACTATTAATCAATAGTTTTAAACTGTAGTAGATGGATTATCTAAGGTCCAAATCTTTCTGTGATATATGTGTTATAAAATTCATTTTACACTTTATTTCTATCTCTTAGAAAGTTTCCTAATGGCTTTAAGGGACGGGAAAATGCTGACTCTTTTGGTTTATATTTATATATGAAAGAAAACAAGTTAGTGATATTGGTAATCTTAGCTGTTGCTTACTAAAAATGAAGTTGCATCCGATACTACTTTGACATCAAATTGTAAGGTTGACTTTTTCGTAAGGCAATGATACAATGATGTGTAATTAAGAAAAAGGAAATGTTCCTGATCAAAATATGTAATAAATATTTATAACTGGATTTCCATCTTTACTTTTACCAAGACACACTGAATCGCAAAGCCTACTCTGAGTATGTATGAGGTTATATTTGTCATATCATTTTACATCACACTATTTTATTTCCCAGTGTTACTATAACCATAGGCATCATAGACAGGAGATATTCTCTAAAGGAATTATATGCAGCTACGTGTACAAATGTAAAAATCCAAGCAAAACTGTACATAAATATTAATCAAGGCAAAGGAGAAACATTAAGATTTAGATGGAGTTTTGAAAGGTATCATATCCATTATCTACTTTAATTTTAATTAAATAAATTTATGTTGGATGAACTTTGAAAAAAAGCTATTTGATAGACTAATTTCAGGGAAAGTTAGTACAATAAAGTTTAAAGGGTCACATAGGGGCTTGGACTGAAATCCAGAACAAGCTTCCTACAAATCTGAGTGAGCCAGCTCCAAGAAAAGTGGTTATAGCCTGAAAAGTCCACAGGCCTCCCAGAAGGAAGTGATCAAACAATTCTGTGGTGCTCCACAATCACTGGATAAATCTAACTGAGAGTTACCATATTTTTGAAAAATAAATGTGGAAGAGCAGAGAAATGACAAAACTATAGTAAGAAAGAGACTTAGGGCAAATAAAAAAGTGAAAATGAATAAATGACAAGAGACAATGTCAAAACAACACAACAGCAAGAGGACAGGGAAAATAAGAAAGAACGTTATTTAGGGACTTGAACATATTTTTTAATAATCACTTAATTCGTAACTGAATATATCTTAGTCCATGGCTAGGGTAGAATATCAAGGATAGACAGGTCTCTCAGAAAATTATTTTTTAAAGTCTAATGTTTTTTTTCTAAAATATTTTATGATTTAGCCTTATACAAATATTTTTAAGCTTAAATAATCAACTGTACTTAGGAGCTAGAAAACCCTATATTAATGAAAATATAAGAGAAGTTTTTAATCAGTTTGTTAGAAAAAGCCTAAGAGCAAGTGCATGCAATAGAAAGAAACATTAGTTAAAATTCTAGTGAGGACTTTCTAGCTGTGTACCTAGGGCAAGTCATTTTAACTTAGTCCATTTAGGATAGTTCATCTTAAAAGTATCTACTACAACTATTTGGAGAATTAAAAGATATAAACAAAGATTACATTTTTAACTACACAGCATGTTTCATAGCATGTAGGAGGTTTTCCTTAAAGGTCTATTTCTCAATTACTTTTCTATCTGTATCATCAAAATAAAAATATGAAACAAGTTTCACTCAACAAGTATATATACTGAAATCAAGAATGCAAATATTTGGAAAGATTTTTAGACACTATTATCTAAAAAAAGAAAATTATCTCTATTCCACTTAACAGTATATGCAGATTGCATGCCTGACACAGCTGGGCTTGCTGGGTGCCCCACCTGAGTGCCACAGCCATGGCCCTGCATACCATAGCCATGGCCCACTCCACCATAGCTAGGCTGGCTGAGCAGCCTGCACCCATGCTCTTCAGCTGTGACTTGCCCACCATAGCTGATGTAGACAACACAGGTGATGCCCCTTGAGTACCTGAGTCTGTGGGACAGTGGGGATTGTGTTTCTGGGCCTCACAGATCTGAAAAGATTGATGAGACCATCTTGGCAGGCTACCACCCTGGGGCACTGCACAAATAGACGATAGACACACACACTCAGGCTTCATGTGAAAAAGGCCCATTTCCTTGTCCTGGAGCTTCAGGCTGAGGGGCAGGCTTCTGGTTGACCCCATATCAACAGGCTGCAGAGGCTCTCCCAGGGAATGCAGGCAGGGAAATACATATTAGTGCTCTCCTTTGGCCTCACCACAGCTCACTAATACTTCTCAGAAAGGAGCTTATACATATGTCAAAAGTGATGATTTTTAAAACTATCATCCAGGGGATGCCTCCAGATCTTCTGCTCTGAAAGTCAGCAGGGTTTACAATTGCAATCCCATAAGACCATATATATTTGAATACATTAAAAACTGCTACCTGAGAATCTGGCTTACAAATAGCCTCAAACTAGGCACTGTCTTAGGTGTGTCCCTCTGGAACACTATCAGGTCTTGGCACACCCTCAACAACTAGAAATTAACAAGAACAAATGAGACTGCTTAGACAAACACAAAGGTCTGAAAGACAACCAGGAGCTAGGGCAAGATTAAATGATTAAGTTCATTTTCTACACAAAACCACTTCTTCAAGACTGGGAGAGGCAGCTGTTTCACATAATACATAAAAACAAACATAGAGGGACAAGCAGAATGAGATTCTGGAATATGTTTCAAACAAAGGAACAAAACACATCCTCAGGAAAACATCTTAATAAAGCATAGAGAGGCAATCTATCAGATAAAGAATTAAAGGTAATAATCATAAAGATGTTCACTGAACTAGGGAAAGAGTAAAGGAACATAGTGAGGATGTCTAAAAGAGTTACATAACATAAGAAAGTATTGAACAGATGTCCCAGAGCTGAAGAACAAAATAGTTGAACAGAAAATGTACTAGAAAGCTTCCATGACTGACTAGATGAAGTAGAAGAACAGATCAGTGATCTGGACACAGGAAAGTGGAAATCACCCAAACAGAGCAACAAAAAGAAAAAAAGAAATAAAGATAAGTTAATGGACCAATAGCATCACACCAAGTGGAACAACTTTTACATTTCAGGGCTCCAAAAGAAGAAGAGAGAAAGAGGCAGAAATTTTATTTGAAGAAGTAATAGCTGAAAACTTCATTAACCTGAAGAAGGAAACAGACATTCAGCATGAGACTTTCAAAAAAGATGAACAAAAAGAGATCTAAAACTAAGATATATAATAATTAAAATGTCAGAAATTATAGATAGAAAATCTTAAAAGCAGCAAGAAGAAAACAACTTGTCACAGACAATGGAATCTCCAGAAAACTATAAGCTAATATTTCAGCTGAAACTTTGCAAGCCAGAAGGGAGTAGCATAATATAGTAAAAAATGCAGAAAGGAAAATCAACCAAACAAACAAAACCTCTAACCAAGAAAACTCTAACCTTCAAGGTTATCATTCTCAATTGAAGGAGAGAAAGAGTTTTCAGACAAGCAAAAGCTAAAGTTCATCAAGACTAAACTGGCCTTATAGGAAATGTTAAAGAGTCCTCTCTTTAGTTGAAAAGGAAAGGGACTAACTAGTAACAAGAAAACATATGAAAGTAAAAATCTCACTGGTAAAGGCAAACATACAGTAACAGTAGTGGATTACCCACTTATAAAACTAAGATAGAGGTTGACAGACAAAACTTGTAAAATTATCAATAATAATTTGTTAAGGGACACACAGAATTAAACAGCGTAAAATATGACACCAGAAATAGAATACAAAGGGAAAATAAAAATGTGGAGTTTTTAGAATTCATTCGACTTAAGTTGCTATCAACTTAAAATAGACTTATATGTATATGCATGCATATATATGCATATATATGAGTATATATCATGTTATATGTGAACTCGTTGTAACCACAATTCAAAAATCTATAGTAGACACACAAAAAACCATGAGAATAGTCAACAAAATGGCAATAAGTACATGCCTACCGGTAATAACTGCAAATATAAATGGATTAATTTTTCTAATCAAAAGACATAGAGTGGCTAAATGAATTTTTAAAAATACCCATCTATATGTTTCCTTCTTGAAATTCACTTGTATCTAAAGATATACATAGACTAAAAGTAAGAGGATGGAAAAAAATTAAATATAAATGACAATACAAAATCTGGAGCAGTTACACTTATATCAGACAAAATAAACTTTAAAACACAGAATGTAAAAAAAAAAAATACACACACAAAGAAGGACATTGCATGATGAAAAAGGGGTTAAATCAGACAAGAGGATATACCATGTCTAAATATTTGTGGATTCATCATAGAAGCACCTAAATATATAAAGCAAATGTTAAAAGACCTAAAGAAAGAAAATGACAACAATAAAATAATAGTTTGGGACTTTGGTATCCCACTTGGATCAATGGAAAATCAGACTTAAAGGACACATTTATATCGGTGGGACTTAATAGACATAGAAAATTTCATCAAAAAGCAGCTGAATACATATTCTTTCTAAGTTCACACGGAATGTTCTCCAATATAAATCATATGTTAGGTCACAGAATATGTTTTGATAAACTTTAGGAGACTGAAAACATATCAAGCATCTTTTCTGACCAAAATGGTATGAAACTAGAGATCAAGTACAGGATAAAACCAGGACAAAATCACAAATATGTGAAGATTAAATAACATGCTACTGAACAACCAAATAGTCAATGAAGAAATCAAAGGAGAAATTTTAAAAAATACCTGGGACAAATGAAAATGGAAATACAGCAGTTTAAAATCTATAGGATATAGCAAAAAGTGTTCAAGTGTGAAGTTTATACAGATACAGTCCTCCCTCAAGAAACAAGAAAAATCCCAAATAAACAATCTAACTCTCCACCTAAAGAAACTAGGAAAAAAGGAAAAATGAAGCCCCAGGTTAGTAGAAGGAAAAAAAACAGCAAAGAGCAGCGTAGGAATAAATATAAAGTATAAAAAGACAATACAAAAGATGAATGATATTAAAAACCATCTAGATATAAACACTGCCAAAAAATTGTTGAACATATTAAAGAAATTTAGCACCTTAAAGTTGGAAAACAATTCATATTGCTTATTTCCTAACCATTCTATTATCATTTTTCCATATCCCAGAACATTGTTCATTATATTGGAAAAAAAATTTAGTTGTCTTGTGTAAAAAACCTAATATTAGACCGAAAGAAGGACCCTAAGCACAGAATAAGAGGATGAAAAAAAAAAATCTTGAGAAGCCTGGAAACATCACCATTGTTTATTTTACTTAAGTTAACTAATAAAAAAAATTAACTGCATTTTCTGCATTTTCTTTACATTTGAAATTTTGCTTTAAATCCAATTCTAGGTATTTTGTTGTTTTTATACACTAGCATTTCATCTCTCTTCAAGGCCAAAAGAAAAAATAAAATAGCACTATGAATGAAAAAGTAGGTGCAGTATTTGAATGACAGGAAGTGTCTGTTATAAGAAAGAAGATGTGTTTTCAATACCAAATGACTTGCTCAGTCCATTTTTTCATGTAAGCAAAGGTAGAAATTTAAATCCATAAAGAGCATCTGGAGTCAAGAGACACAGTATACAGCTTTCACAGTGAGTAGCTAAATTCTTTTTCAGTGTTTTTTGAGGTGTGTTTTTTTTTTTTTTAAAGCAGTTTTGATTTTTCTCAGAGAGATTTTCCAATACTATGGTTTAGTATCCTTTTATAACTGTTAGGAAATAAATATAAATCTTTTTTTAAGTTAGAAAAAATAAAGAAGTAACATATTTTACAGCAGCATAGGTTAAGTAACAGATTGATATTCTGCAGAATATTGCTTCTTGCTGGTTTTTATTTTTAATACTTTAAAGGAAAGTGAAAATATTCCATGTATAGTAATGCATAAATATATTTGGAAGGAAAACATTCTGATTACTGTAACTACATCCTTGAATATGTATAATGGATCTTTTAATAATTGACATGCATCAAATTGAACAATGTTGTACACCTTAACTTTAGACTTGATTTATTCATTCCTAGTATTTCTAAAAAGCACACAGAGGACGAACAGACAATTTATGAAGTAAACAGTATAAATCTTAGCAAGGTTCTATCTCATTTTACTAAGTAAATATCTGTCAATATGATGTCAAAATAAAAAAATGAATTATGAGATAGATCTGTGCTGAAAGATTGATTTCAGCATTTTCTTGTGCTATTACCCAACAAGACCCTTTATATCTTTAAATACCAATCTGTTCATTTGTAATATAATGATGATACTGTATTTTCTCAACTCAAATCTACGTATTTCTTTACATCTTTGACATTAGATTACTTAGCTCTCCCACATAACTTCCTCACTGACAGGCAGAGGATAAAGTGGGAATTTATTGCTTTTGTTTAGGTGAACTAGCCAAACATCAGAGGCATCTGCTTGTTTTATTGTTAATTCAGTTGATGTATTTGCTTCCATTGTTATAAAAATTTTCAATGTCTTAGTAGAGGTCAGAGCTAGGAAAGATGTGAGAATGATTTTGAAAGACTGTTAATGAGGTGCTGAATATCTGTCAAAATACAAGTTGGCCTTCAAGAAAAGTTAATTATTAGCAATATGTAACTAAATAAAAGAGACAGAAAATTAAAATCTTAAATAACAGAGTATGTTCAATAGGAAATTTATATAAGCCACACATATTCTCCAACATGCTTTGTTACTATCTTGTTAATTCTAATATTTCCATGTTAGAAGTTACCAGGAGTCTCTAACAGGAAAACAAACAAAACAAACAACAACAACAAAAACTTGCATTACTGTGAACAGTCTTTCTGGCTAATGAAGGCTACAGCGACCTCAGCAGGATAGTAATCTCACTGAAGAATGCATAAAATTAAACTTTGATGCTGAATATGAAAATGAATATGTGGATATTTTATCTTATTATTATTTAAATGGCATTTTAAAATCCACTTTATGAAGGCATAATTTAAAGAGTAACATTTTTAAGTCTACAATTAGATAAATATTGAAAAATGTTACAGGTGTGTGACTGTATATTAAATCAAATATAAGTAATCCCAAACTTGTCTATCCATCTAACCATTGATAGATACTTTGGTTGTTTCCAGTTTTTTTAACACTTGAGATACACTTTACATACCACAGAATGCACCCATTTCAGTGACTTTTGGTCTTCTGGTATATTTACAGAATTGTTTAACCATCACCACGAACAATTTAAAACATTTCATTACCTCCAAAAGAAATACCTCATTTCTGTAATTGCCTCCAACCCATCTTCTAGCTCACTCATGTTTCAGCAACCAGCAATCTACTTTCTAGCTCTATAGATTTGCCTATTTTTCACATTTTATATAAATGAAATCATGCAGTATGTACTCATGTGACTGGCTTCTTTCACTTAGTAGAATTGACAAGATTCAACCATGTTGTAGCATATATAAGTACTTTATTCCTTTTTGTTTCCAAGTATACAGATCACATTTTATTTATCCATTTATCAGTTAATGGACATTAGGGTTGTTTCCACTTACTGGCTTTTATGAAAAATACTGCTATAAATATTCATTTATAAATTTTGTTTGTAGACACGTTTTCACTTCTCTTGGATATATGTCATATAGTATTTCTATATTTATCTTTGTTTTCAGTTTATTTGTTTTGTCTTTATAAACAGAGGTTCTAAGAACATTCAATTAATAGTCCTTTTTTTAGATATAGTTTTTGTTTGTAAATTTCAGAAGTAGAATTTTTGGATTGCATGAAGTTTTTGTTCACCATTTTAAGAAACTGACAAACTGTTGTTCAAAATAAATGCAACATTCTGTATTCATACCATGAATAGTTCCAGATGATTTTCATTCTTTTCATCATTAGGTAATTTAAGCTTTTTGAAAATTTAGACAATAGAGTGAATGTGTAGCAATATCTAGTGTAGTTTTACTTCGTGTTTCTTAAATGATTAATGATATTGAGTATCTTTTCATGTCCCGTTGGTACTATTAAATTTTGTATTTCTTCTTTAGTAAAGAAACTGTTCAAATTCATTGGTCATTTTTTATTGAATTGTTTTCTTACTGATGATATTTAGAATTCATTACATATTCTGGATAAAGAATTGAGTCAGAGATATGTTTTACAATATTTTCTCTGTGAATTGCATTTTCATCTTTTTAACTGTGGCTTTTGAATAGCAAACTTTAAACATTTTTGATAAAGTCAAATTTCTCATTTTTTTATACATTCAATTTCTTGTGTTTTAAGAATTCTCTGCCTAGCCCAAGAACACAAAAATGTCACCAGGTCTTATAAAAAATTCGAAGTTTTACCTCTTACATTGAGATTAATATTGAAGTTAATATTCATATGTTTTTGAAGTGAATTTGGACATTCTTTTTTCCGTAGGGATGTATAGCAGCATTCATTGAAAAAACTATCTTGTACACCCATTGAGTTACACAGACACCTTACAAAATCAGTTGACTATATATGTGTGTGGGGGGCTTTATTTTTGGAATCTCTAACTTGTTTCATTGATACAGTTGTCTATTTTTATAGAAACACCATACTTTCTTAATTCTTTGTAGCTTCTTGATAAAACTTGAAATCTGATTATTTAATTTCATTTTTTCCTTATGTTTTAATAGTGTTCTCTCAGTTTCAGGTTTTTGTTTTTCTTATAAACTTTAGAATCAATTTGTCAATTGCTATAAAACCATTATGCTCATAATGGTATAGTGAATTGGTATTTTATTGATTCTATATATCAAATTGAGGAGGCTTTATATCCTGTAACATTAGGACTTTCGATCTATGAACATGCTATTTCTCTTATTTATTTAAATTATTTAAATTCATCTCAGCAATCATATGTAGTTTTCAGTGAACTGGTTTTATGCATATATTATTAAATTTCCTCTTAACAATTAGATAATGTAAATGCTATTGTAAATTATATGGTTTTTAATTTTAATTTTCAACTGTTCATTGCTGCTAGTGTTCAGAAGTACAACAGGTATAATTTTAATTTGTGTATGTATAGTATAGAGATTATAACATGTGGTCAGTGTTTTTAATCAAAGCTAAAAAATACATGGTTTTTATTTGGTCTATTTAGATCATTTCAATTTAATGTAATTTGAATATAATATGTGTGTATCTTTCAACTTGTTATCTCATTTACACTTGGCCAGTTTGTCTTTCTGTTGCTTTGCTTCTTCTTTTCCTATTTTTAATAAACTATTTTTTTCACAATTCCACTTCATGTTAACTACTGGCTTATTGACTCTATGTCTTAATTTAATTATTCATTCTTCTCTTTCATTTATGGATACATTTTTATTTATTTATTTTGTTTCTGGTAGAATCATATTTTCCTGTTCCAGTGCAAGCCTAGTAATTTTTTTAAGCCTAGTAATTTTTAAATGCATGCTGGACATTACAAAATCTACACCTTTGAGTGCTGGAATATGTTGTATTTGTGTAAATTTTGGACTTTTTCTAGTGTTCAGTTTAGTTAGAATTGATTGTAACCTTTCAAGTCTTACTTTTAAGTTTTGTTATGATGGGTACAGAGGAAGCTTCATCTGGGGCTAACTTATTGCCCTACTCTGCTTTATGAATCCCAAACATAAGTGATCTTTTTCTTAGTAAGACAAGTAATATAAATAAATTAAGGAAAACATATATATATACAATAGATAGTGGTAGATAGAAGTCTAGGGAGACCTGGATCATATATGTTCTCTGTAAAGGCAGAATATGTTATTCTTTTCAGTCAGTTTTTATCATGCCAAAATGTTGGACCATGTATACTATGATTTCTGAATTTTCAAGGGAAAGCAGAAATTTAGATTTTTTTTGTTAAAACTTTTGATTTCTAGGTATAAGAAATCAATTAAAAATCTTAAAATTCCTGGGAAATAAAACATTGTATGGTTCACAATATATAGACCTGGAGGATAGATTTATTAAATGGGCCATAATATGTATAAAATATTATTAAACATTCTTGGGTCTAGTAAGCTTGTAAGTCCGTATTAACTCCAAGAGCTTGTTGACAACATGTTGTACAAAAGTTGCATGTTTATCTTGTCTAGTACGTGGACGGTAACTCAAGAATCCAAACATTGTCAAAACTAAAAATTAAGTTATTATTTCCCCAATATGAACATTGACTTCCTGGTGGATCAATGTTTTAATCACTGCATTTCAAAGCTACATACTTTGCCTGTCTCCAGCTTGCCTGGCATCTGTTAGAGCAATGCACGATGTGAGGGTGTGACAAGCATTTAATGGAGCTTGGGAGGCAAATGGAATTAGTAGAGGAATATATATATAAGGCATAATGGGTCTAAAGCAGTGTTTACGAAATATTTCTTATTAAAGAGAACATTACACACTTTTTAAGATGTTCTGGACCAAAAATAATCTAAATGTTCAAAGAAACAACTTTGGCCAGAACACTTTTTGCATTTTTAAGCTGCATTAATTATGTATTTAATTTTTAACAGCAGGTTTGAAAAGAAAAAGAGGACATTTTGTTTTGCCTCTTTGATCATGGAACTCTGACCCTTAAAAGACAGCAATCTCAAATATTTCTTTATCTGCAAAGTATAGGCAAATTATTTCTAGCAACTGTTACTTTCTATCAGTTGACAAGTCTTGTATTCATAAGAAAAGTAAATAATATGAAAATAACTTGTTGGCAAATTGATTCAGTAGAGATACTAGGGGCTTAATCGCTGGTCAAGCTTCACAGGAAACAGTTTATTTATTTACTTTTCTGTAACTTGGGACACATATCATAATCTATTTAAGTTCCTCACCTATACAATAAAATCATAATACCTGTTTGCTTTCATGTTTTGAAAATGAAAGATAACATAAAAGGCGCCTAGCAAATAACAGATGCTCAATAAATGGTAACTCATATAAAGCATGATGACTGCCAACCCTATCCTATGATCTGCATTAAATTTAAGGATTTAAAAAGTGGAAATTGATCTTGTTATAAATGTCAACATTTAAATGTAAATGTTTCTTATTGTCTTTGGCTCTTATTTGTGTGTGAAAATACTCAGAGTACATTTAACGCCAGTAGAAGAGCTCTAATATAATATGGAATATTAGAGTTAATTTCACCCTGTAGAGAATTTAACATCAGTTACCTGTATTTGGAAGGAGCACAGTGATCTGTAGTATTATTTTTAATTCAATTTTTTGCTGAATTGTTAGTAAATTCATTGACTAACGTGTCAGAGTACCTTGAAAATCAGACAGCATTAAACAATGTAAGCAATTATTGTTAGGCTTTATTAATATTTTTCAGTTGATTCTGATTTAAATAAAACCAAATACATAGATGAGGTTTAATTGTAGTGCACCCTACCATGCTTTAATTAATCAATCAGTCTTTGGATGAGAATGTTTGATGACATTATCCAATTTCTTTTATTTGCCCTTTAACTTTCATCTAGGCCAATAGAGTCAGAAGCAACTGCCATAGGTATTAAAATTCCCAATCTAGGGGAAATGGAGGTTAAACAGTAAGCAAAATACCTCCCTGGCATTGATCTTACAGTCACGCTGACAGAGTTTCTAAAAAAAATTATCAGCATCAGTGAATAAATGGCATCAAAATAACAAAATAGATGGATTTGATTATTTTGCTTTGAAAGGTACATTCCTTTAATCTTGCAAGTGTTTTTCAATTTATAAGAGACTAAATGAACCAACATTATTTTTTAGTTAATGCCATAGCCACTTTGGGTGATTACCCAGAGCTAATCAGGTTATATGACTCACTGGTATTTTGCTACCTCGCTCTAATAACCTGAAATCTATGCTATTCACTGCATATTTTGAAGCACTGTATATATAAGATTAATAGCAGCTAAAGTGTACTGAATTCATTAAGATTGGCTGTGCAGATTCAATAGTTCCTTACAATAACAATCTGTTTGCTGACCAAAATATTTATGGAACCAATTTCCTTGAATAAAATAATAAATTTAGTAAGCTATTCCTTTTATTACATTTGATTATATTTATTTATATAATGTAAATAAATATAGTATAGGTAAGTATCTAAGTAATTCAGACAAAATGATTCAATTCTAAACATCCATATTTTGTATGGATATGCTGTCTGTTTAAGAATTTTCACATAATTTTTTTAGAACTTCAATTTGTGTGTGTATGACTATTCCAAAGAGTTGTTCAACAATTTCTCTAGTATGAAAAGGTATGTTTGATTTTAAATTTATACATATTTAAGTAGAGGAAAAATAAGTTGTCTTACTTTTTAACAAGTAACTTTCTTTTAAAGTTGGCAGAGATGCAAGAGCACATTCAAACTTCCACCACAGGAATACAAAAACCTGTTCAAAAATTTTAAGCTTAAAATTTAAAAAGCCATTGAAAAATCACAGTTGACATGGTAATATAGAGTACGGTTATATTACTTTATAATTTAAATAGAGCTTTGGTTAAAAAAAAGACTGACATCCTTTAATACTTTAATAGATCCACATTATACGATATATCATGTATTATTTTATAGAATAAAAACATAAATTCTATCTTTAATGTTGCAAAATAGTAACTTTACCTTGATATGAAAAATGTCTTTGCATGGAAAAATCATATGCATTTATTATAAAGATGTATTATGTTTCAAAACCTGGAAGACATTAGTAAAAGTGAAGTCACACAGAAATGTGCATGTGTGCATATACATATGGATAACAATGCCTACATTATGGAAAAATAAATTTCCTAGAATACATCTGACTAAGAGAGTCATTTATATAATGAAACTAACATAATATGGTCTATTAAGTATTTTATAATATCAAAGATAGACATACTAAGATATCATCCAGAAATGTAAGACCAAGGATAAAGTTAAATAATCAAACTCAAATATTATGTTACCATCATCAGCACCTATCATTTATCACAACTGTGATCACTAGAAAATAAAGCAAATTAATGGGCATTTAACATAATTTATTTTGTACCCTTGAAACTTAATTCCATCATCAAAAGACTACTTTTTAAAAGTGTTTAAAAATGAAGAATCGATATTTTTGAAATAGTTTCGTTTAAAAGCTGGTTTAGATTTTCCAACATTTAAGTTTCTTTTCAAATGTTTCTTGATTAAACATATCTTCTGTTAAACAGAATTATGGTGATGCCAACCCTGATATAATTTACTGGGATCACTGACCCAGTATATTTTGTGTTCATTGCTTATTAAAAATGGTTGTTAGATAGGATTTTTAAAAGAGAAGGGTAACTACTGTTAATCAAGCATCAGTTATAACAGAAATCATTCTGAGATAGTTTAATGAAAAATGTCTATAAGACAGCTAAAACATAGCTGCAAAAGTACTATAAATCTGAGTGACTGGCATATTTCACTGCTAGGATAGTATGTGAGATTCAACTTTTTATGAGGTTTTTTTTTTTCTTCAGAGTTCATTTTCCTGTTAAGAAATTTTAAACTTATAGCAGTTATTAGATTCAAATTAAGAAAATATATTACCATTCAATTTTAAGGTACTTATACATTAAGCCCTAAAGGAAAAAAAAAAGTATTGGCTCTAGAATATCAAGTAAAATTTTAAGTGAAAATAAATAAATGTTTGAATGTTTAAAAATGTCATCTTGCACATATAGATTTTTATTATATTTTCAAAACTATAGAGTCATTTATGGTGATATTATTTTAAAGTTCAAGTGTTAAAATATTTTCAAAAATTCATGGCAAGCATTAAAATTTAATATGTTATATGGATACATTTAAATATATCAGGAAATAAGTTTAAGACTGCCTAGGGCACACATTGCTGTTATAACAGTTGGTAAGTGGTAGAGTGGAGTTATTTTTTTCTTTAGTATTGGAAAAAAAGAGTTTCAATTTACTTGTCACTTAATACATGGAGGAGAATGATTCTTAGCAGCAATCATTTAATTGCCCTTTACCAAGTCTGTAATAATTGTTATAGGCACTACAGAAAAGCAGTTAAATTGACAGATAACTTGTTTTAGTTTATTAAAATTTAAATATTTTTATTCTACCTTAAAGTAAAATTTGAAATTTATATACTCTACCCTTTGTTTTTAAGTTTTGTTGTTACTAGTTTTGAGATTGAATTTTAACTTCCTAAATTGGTCAAATGTAAATTAAAATGAAGTTATCCAGTTACAGAGATTTAATATTTAGTAATGAATGATGAGCTAAGAAAGTTTGACTAATTCTACCAATGAGAACAACTAGAAATCTTAGAGAGAGAAAAAGAAGAGAAAAGAAAAACTGGAGGTCAAATAAGACAACAAAGAATTGCAGGACCAAAATCTAAGCGACAAAGAACAAATAGTGATGTGAAACCTGCATTTAGATTCATTCTTTTCTTGGAGATGTCTACTAATTCAGAAAGATTAGCTGCGTGACAGAAACCAAGCAACAAACAACACTCTTCAAAACTTCCTGGAGTGAAGAAAACAAATGGAGTCTAGGGTCAGGCAAAAATGGTTTTCTTGGGAAAACTTTTAAATTTTCAGTTACAACACCAATTGGACCAAGGGTGAATTGGAATTACATGGGCCCTGCCAGGAACAAAATATAAATCTCTGAAATAGCACTAAGGTGGTCTGAGACTGTTATCACATCTAGTGTTGATAGATGCAATCAAAAATTCCCTCTAGAGGAAGAAAATACCATTTTAGACCTCAAAGTATTTGAAATATTTTTTCAAATAAGCTATCAGGCATTCAAACACAAGTAAATAGGAACATAAAAGAAAATGACATGTTTGAAGACAAATCAACAGAAATTAATCAACAGAGTTATATGTTATAGGGTGTGATGCAGTCTTTAAAACTATTTAGGGAGCTAAAAAGTCAAGAACAAGAATTTATTCAGAAAATTAGAAATAATAATAATACCAAGTAAAAGCTAATAATGAAAACAAAAGCATCAATATTAATGAGGCAAAAATGCAGAAATTCAGGTTAAAGAAATCAACAATACCAAAAAAACCTATAAATACACACACAGGCATATTTCAAGTAAATGTAATTGAATCAAATAAAAATTAACTATTCTAAAAAAATGTTTTGAACCGACAGTCAAATTAAAAAGGAACTAGAGTCAAAATAACACTAAGCTTTTCAACAGCAACCCGTAAAAAAAGTTACAAATTAAATACTTCAGAGTTGAAGGAAAATGACATTAAATATAATATTTTAAAATAATAACAACTTGAAGTATATTGCATTACAATAAACTGCACATATTTAAAGTGAACAATTTGATCAATTTTGACCCAAAGGAATACACACCCTGAAACCATAACCGCAACCAAGACAACGAACATTTCTATACTCCAAAAGTTTCCTTGCACCTCATTGTAATCACCCCTGTTCCAAGTCCCATTCTCAAGGTAGCCACTTACCTACTTTCTGTCATGACTTTTTTTTTCATTTTCTAGAATTTATATAAATTGTTTTAATTTTATATACTTTTTCTCCCTACTTTTTTATATTTATCATAATTATTTAAAAATCCATCCATGTTTTTTTGTTTCAATAGTTCATTCTCTTTTATTGCTAAGCAGTATTTCATTAAATGTGTACAAATGAGTAATCATCTGTTGGTGGATATTGATTTGCTTTCAGTTGAGGGTTATTATAAATAGGGCTGCCATATACATCCATATACAAAGCTTTGGACATGTTTTTATTTAATTTGGGTATATGTAGGAGCAGGATGACTGAGGTGTATTATATATTTAACTTTTTAAGAAGCTTTGAAACTTTTTTCTAAAGTGTGTTGTGTGGGGTGTGTGTGTGTGTGTGTGTGTGTTTTGTTGTTGTCATTTTGTTTTGTTTTGTTTTTACCATTTTGCATTTCCACTAGCCATGTAGCAGAGTTGTAGTTTCCTCATGTCCTCGCCATCAATGGTTTGGTCAGTTACATTTTAATTTTACCCATTCTAATAATGTCTTATACATTAAAAATGTATATTTTGCTAAAGTATTATTTAAATATAATGTCCTATCAAAGATATTCTTACACTTACAAGACCTGAGGAAATCCTGTGTGAAAACATTCTCAAAGAAGTACTATGGAAAGGATAGTAATAAAGCCAGAAGGTCACTCTAAAATATATATAGGTAGTAAGAGTAAATGAATGGTATGAAAAATACATTGCCTAAAAGAGCAATTAAAAAGCCAAACAACATAGTGATGGATGCTAACTCAGTGTAATGGCAATGGTGATGACGTTGAGCATGAAGAGGTTGAGAAGCACCAATCAAATCCAATTACTTCTTTATGTTGAGGCTGAAATGCAATGATCCTAGAAAATCCTTTCCCTGTTAAAATTTAAGGGCTTTCTTCTGCTTTCTACTACAGGGTGCTTTCATCTCTAGTTCACACCTAGTAAACCCTGCCTTTTGGTGTAGCATGCCATGTCTTGAAGGGAAAAAACCACACACACACACACAGTTAACATACTGACTTCACACTTAATTTAAGTGGTTTGACAACCTTAGAACTGCACTTCTCTTATGTAAAATGAGATGACTAACCATTTCAGGGATTGTTATGGGGTGAGACTCTGAAGCATTATGGATGTTTCAAATACAGTTGCTAACTTTTTCCAATCAGAAGATTACAATGTCCTCGAAACATTAACAAATATATATTCTACATGTTTAAAATTCAAACATTCAATAGAGGTGATAACTGAATGTCTGAGTTTTAAACACAGTCATACACACACAAATGCACAACTTCAGTATATACTCACATGTGTAGCCAAGTGATTATTCATCCACTAGACTAGTATAATACATATAATATTGAGAATAAAAGTATTTTTGTGATACTCTGAATTGTATTCTCTCAACTAAGCATAGTTTACAACAGCAAAATAAAACTCTAACCATATTCTGCAGTGAGTGTCAGATAATGCCTGCCAAACTATAATGCTAGTGTCTCCCTTCAGTGAACAAGCTTCATTAATTTGCTTTAACTTTGGCAGAAGACGTACTGTTGGGAACACAATGGCAGGTACTTCATTATGAGTCCAGCTGGTGCTCATAAATGGTTGAATTCAACCCAACATATACTCCAGTCATTTGTCCCTGTAAGACTGTGTGTCAAGTACAACCCAACATTCATACAGGTAGGCCCAGGGCTCAAAGAGAAAGCCAATTATGTTCATCCTACACTAACCCACGTAGGGACTTCAAGGATGCTGCCCCAAAGGAACAACATCTTTCTGTGATTCTTAAAAATGAGAGAAAATTAAATTCCATTTTAATCAGTAATTCATAATGAGAATGGATATTCATCCAATATGAATCCAGATTCTGTGTGGCTACTTCTGAAATACAACTCTCACAGCTGAACACATTAGAATAACAGAATCATCCTATAATGACACATGCTGGCTTTGGGTTTGCTTTTGTTTTTGTGGCAATTAATCCATTTTGTTTCACAGAAATGTATGAGATTGCTTTAATAAAAAGTATTTTCTTTCTATTTAGAACAACTTGCAGCCATATCATTCTCTGAAGTTCATGTGTTTTGCCATTGGTGGGTATGGAAAAGGCAAAAACCATGGGTAATATATTAAGAAATCTTTTCTGAAGTATAATAATAAGAATAATTTATAGATAACCAGAAATAATAGGCTGTGATCAAAGGTAGCTATTATGAAGTATGACAATATGAAATGTTCTTAATCTATCTATTAATAGGCCAGAATTATTTAATCTTTGTGGGCATTTTACTTTGTATCCTAATGGTCCATTACCTTTACACATTCATCTACCTTCTTCTTATTTTATTCTTTTCCATCCTATTTCTCTCAATAGTGGTTGAAAAATTCAGACTGCTTGGTGCATAAACTGGAGTGTTTAATCATGCTGCAAAAATATTGCTCTTTTTGTTGCTGCTGAGGAAAGAATTGCTATTTTGTCTGTTCTCCTGCCCTCTTTTCCCTACCTGTGTCCTCTTGTGTGGCTAGAATGGAAACTGAATACCCAATTCTATCTTGAAGAAGTTGAAAACTATTTCTAGACCCATTGTGCTAGTTTCCTATTGCAGTTGTAACCATTATCACAAATTCAGTGGATTAAAACAATGCAAATGTATTCTTTTACGTTCTGGAGGTCAGAGGTCTAGAATTGTCTTCTCAGGGCTGCATTCCTCCTGGAGTCTGTAGAACAAGACAAAACTATTTACTCGTCTTTATCGGTTTCCAAAGTCTGCCTCCCTCTAACTTCTGAGCCAAAGCTTATCACTTTCCCACCCTCCCCACCCTCAACCCTTAACCTCCTGCCTCTCTCTTATAAAGATACTTGTAGTTAGAGCAGGTCCAATAGGATAATGCAGGGTCATCTCCCCACTTCGGTAACTTTAAGTTAATCACATTTACAAAGTCTTTTCTGTCATGTAAGATAATACAATCACAGGTTTGGGGGATTAGACTTGGACACGTTTGGAGGGGGTGTTATTCAGCCTTCCTCACCCGTGAACTTCTAACTGCTTGGCTCAAGGAGGTTGGGCAGGTGAGCATGTCTTCACTAGCATTTCCTGGCCTTGTCTTTATGAAAAGGACTACCACAATGATGCTAGCTAGTAGAGATGTACATGTACTTCTGTTTTGTTCAATTAATGATCTATTTTACGGAGTAGGGACAAGTAAGGGGTTAATTAAATCTAGTCTAATGGTGTTAGACTACTTTAATTTGAATAGTTGAGTTAGTTCAGAATTTTGGAGACCGATTATATATTGGAGAGGCAATCTTCCAGGTTTCTGCCACTACTCCCTTTCCCTTTTAATCTCCAGACTGACTTATATAACCTTACAGAGCAAGAGAAGACTGACCCTACAAATTGCACAAGACCTCTAAACCTTCTCTCATACTTTTGGAGGAGACAGCAGATCAGTCAGTCTGTTCCATGAGCTGACAACCGCTGAAGTGTATCTGATGTTCTGTGCTTCTTTGGGTAGCTGGTTTGTAACAACAGAGTGCTTTATTGGCTATGGTCACCCTTAAGGACAGCTGTGTCTGGTGCTGGGGTCATCTAAGGGTGACAGAGCAACCTCTGTGGGCACTTGCATCCCAGAGAAGCAAAGTGCCCATAGGCCTTAGACTTCAGAAGATAGATTTTCCTTCTCAACCAAGATCCTGTTACCAGTAATTAATTTCCCTTGTATGAACCTTTCTAGAATAATTTCAAATGGGATTAAGCCCATCTTCAGGGCAAATCCCACATTACTACATTCTTGTGTAATTTCTGGGACTAGTGGGAGTTAAATTCTATCAGAATGCAGTATAATATATTGCTATCAGTATATCCT
Source organism: Camelus bactrianus (assembly GCF_048773025.1). Classification (NCBI taxonomy): domain Eukaryota; kingdom Metazoa; phylum Chordata; class Mammalia; order Artiodactyla; family Camelidae; genus Camelus; species Camelus bactrianus. Next base: position 54,182,927 of record NC_133540.1, read on the forward strand.
GGGCTAGTCATTCTTAAATAACCCTATGTACAGGGCAAAAATATTCAAGAATGTTTCTTTTTTTTTTTTTTTTAACCTCCAGCACAAAGTTTTTTTCTTGCTTTTATTATTTGCTTTAGTTCCAAGTTTCAAATTTGTGATTCATATAAAACTATTTCAACAATGCATTCAAAGGCTCAAGAATAAGCAATCCATTAATTATACATTACTCAGAGAGCTGAAAGCTATATGCCAGATTTACATAGATTAGGAGGAACATACTGCTTTATTTACTTCATTTCCCAAGGCGGGAGCATGTGTTTCTTTGGGATCTGAAGTTTTAAGTAAGCTTGGAAATAACTTTTTAACAGAAGCTAAAGAATTTTTTTTATTACATGTTATGCCAAGGACCTAAGGAAATAACTTTGACCCTGGTCAGAACATAAAGTGCATATGCAGTTGGCGGAAATCCTCAGAGGCAGCAGTGTGATTGTATACGAGTGAGGTTCAACAGGGTCTAACAGTGTTATGCTCGGGATTGGTCTCACACATCCTATGAAAGATTACATCAGAGTCCAAATCACTAAATGTCAAAGCAAACAGTGGCTACAATACATGCACTGAATTCATAATACCACTTTACAGGGGGAAAATATGCTACATATTTGCATGATAGAAAAACTAGTACTTTCTCCCAGGAGTGGCAGAACAATGGTTTAGAGAAACCCAAATGACTAATTCCTCATAGGAATGATGCATAGTTAATGCCGATTTATAATCCAAGTTGTTTATTAAATAATGGTTGACTTAATCACACCTAAGGGGGATTCTGGAAGTTATAAATACAATAAGGAAAATAAATAATTTTGACAGTTTATCAAAAATGAGAGCAATTAATGAAACCCTATCTGAGATAGAAATGGTATTCATGTGAGAAAAGAAATTCTATCGACTGGTGATAACCAGTTTCTCTAATTCTTTACAGATATCTCTAAAATGCAATCTCTCTTTTAGTTTTGTAGCTGCAACTTAATAATTAATTTTCAGCATGTCAAAATTGATCATCAAAGGAATCACTGCAATATTTTAGCTACATATCCCAAATTATTGTTCTAAACCTAGAGAATATGTGAAAATCTTATACTTCTTCTAGTGAGGAATTTGTGTCCAATTTTTATAGCTAGGAAAAAACATACTGAGAATGAAGGACTTGTCATATTCCTCACATTACCACAGTCAACAATTCTAACACTGCATATCACCTTTTACCCATTCTCAGCCATTCACGATGAGAAGAACTATATATTGCTTGGATCTGAGGTATCCTAAAAGAAGAACGAATCTGAAAAATTCTTCAGAGTCTTCTGAGAGAAACTGCAAAGAGTAGTATAATTATAAGAAGTGTGTTGGGATGGAGGAGTACTTAATTTTTTACCAGAATGAAAATATAACAGGATCAGTATTTGTTAATATATAAGCATTCTCAGCCCTCTTCACTAGGTTTGTTTGCTAATGTGTCTTATCCTTCAAAATCAGAAGAAAAGGAGTATAAAAAATAGGAATATAAAGACAATATTTTTCAGATATTCTCTGTCGTTGAAATCCAGATAATGGACTAAGTGGAAGAGAAAAACAAAAAATCAGGGATAGTAAATTGAGTAGAATGAAAGTATAGGTAAAGTAAAGAGACTAAAGAGAGTAAGGGAAAATTCCTGACTTATAAACAGCTGAAGATGCTGGTGGGAAGATACTTTCAACAAGGCTCTCTACATATACTATTCATTGATACATAAACACATTGAGTGATGATGGAAGATTACTGGCCAAATTAAAGAGCTAGAGAAAAGTTCCTCCTGTATTTAAACATTTCCAGTTAATTATGTAAATGTGCTAAACTGGAAAAGTTCCAAAGTGATTTGCCTTAATATTAGGAATATAAATTATAGTCCACATCTTATTGGCCCATTTTTTGTCAGATCTATACTGTAACAGTATGGTGGCTATATAATAATTTGTCCAAAATAGTCCATTTTAAAGACCCTTGGACTTGAAACTTGAAAAGTTTACCAATGCCTTAATTGGAATATAAACAATTTCAAGATTATACAGGCTAAAAGTTTATCATGGGTAATTTTCATTTTTCTAACTTCATTTCTGTATAAGAGTTATAAATCCTCTTGTTAGTTAGAAGACAGTTTGATTTTACCTATCTCATTTGCAATGGGTCCATAATAATAAATTGCTGACCACAACGGATCAATTTCTAAAAAATAAATACAAATGAGAACATTTTTTCTGGTACAATTTATATGTTAAAATTCTTTTCCAATGACTTTTGACTAATGAACTTGTTTTCAAGGTGTCCAAATTTGTCAATCTTTGCAAATATTGGTATGCATGGTACTCAGAATTTACATGGTTACATTATTACTCAGTATGTATATAACAACTTCACCTCCAAACTGAGGCAGACCTTAATGGTGCTGGTTCAATTGGTTAAATATGATAAAATTTCAAAAGCAAGGTAATGTGGAAGAAAAAAGAAAACATGTATATAGCCACAAATCCAAGCTAACAGAAAAACATCCAAATCAAGATGAAAATTAATTGGAGATTGCTGCAAGATTACAGAGTAGGAAGTCTCTGAGCTCACCTATCTTCATGGGCAGACCAAAATTACAGTTATTTTCACAGCAACTATTGATGAGAAAGACTGGAATCTCCCTAAACAGATCTTCTATAATTAAAGATAAAAAGAAGAAACCACAGTGAGACAGGTAGGAGGAGAGGAGTTGCAGTATAGTCAAGACCCACACCACTGGTGGGTGATCCACAAATGGGAGAATAATTAGTTGAAAAGGTTTTCCCTAAGGAGCAAAGAGTCTGAGCCCTGCATCAGGCTCCCCAGCTCAGGGGTTCTGCGAGGGGAAGATGAGCCCCCAGAATGTTTTGCTTTGAAGATCAGCAGGGCTTTCTTTCAGGAATCCCAGAGGTCTGTGAGAAATAGAGACTCCACCTTTAAAAGGTGCACAAAAAATTTTACATGCTATGGGACCCAAAGAAGAAGCAGTAATTTGAAAGGAGCCTATGTCAGACCCACCTGCTTATCTTGGATAGTCCCCTGGAGAGGTAAGAGAAAACAGGAGCTTACCCTGGGGACATAGACACTGGAGGCAGCCATTTTCAGGAGTTTGATCTACCACTTGGACACTGGTGCTGGCAAGAATCAACCTGGAATCCTCCTTCTAGCTTATTAGTCCTACGATCCAACCTAACTGCCGCCCACAAGCCTGTAGGCACCAATATGAGGACACCTAAGGCCAAGCAACTAGCTGGGCAGAGACACAATCCCACTCACTAGCAGCAAAAACAAACAATCCAGTAGGAAAACAAAATGGGCAAAAGACCTGAAAAGACACTTTTCCAATGAAGGCATGCAGATGGCCAACAGGCACATGAAAAGATGCTCAACACCACTAATCATCAAAACCAAAATAAGTTAGCACCTCACATCTGTCAGAATGGATAGCATCAAAAATAACAAATGTTAGCAAAGATAGGTAGAAAAGGAAACCTTTATACACTGTTGGTGGGAATGTAAATTGGTACAGCCACTATGGAAAACATTATCAAGGCTTCTCAAAAAACTAAAAATAGAACTACCATATGACCCAGTAATTCCACTCCTGGGTATATATCCAAATAAAACAAAAATACTAATTCAAAAAGACATATGGACCCCCATGTTTAAAGAAGCATTATACACAATGGCCAAGAAATGGTTGCAGTCAAAGTGTCCATCAGCAGATGAAAAGATATAGAAGATATGGTATATATTTACAATGGAATACTACTCAGCCATAACAAAGAATGAAATATTGCAATTTGCAACAACATGGATGAACATGGATGGTATTAAGCTTAGGGAAATTAGTCAAACAGAGAATGACAAATACTCTATGTTATCACTGACATGTGGAATCTGAAAAATAAAACAAACAAATAAATAGAACAGAACAGAAACAGACTAACAGATATAGAGAACAAACAAAGGGTTACAAGTAGGGAGAGGAAAGGGGTGAGGGGATAGAGGTAAGGGATCAAGAGGTAGAAACTACTATGTATAAAGTAGATAAGCTACAAGGATATATTGTATAGCAGAAGGAATATAGCCAATATTTTATAACTTTAAATGAAGTATAATCTATACAAAATTTGAATCACTATTTTGTACACCTGAAACTAATACAATTTTGTAAATCAACCATACTTCAAAAAATAAAACATATTTAAAAAGACTAAAATTGATTTAACATAAATGTTTTACTTAAAATATGTCCAAACCTAGAAACATATTTACCATTCCACACATGTCCTACAGAAATGTAAAGATAAAAAAATAATAACTTAATAACATAAAGTAATGCAAATTGTATTACTTCCATGTAGTCTAGGCAAGCCTATAGTTACTGAATTGATATAGCTGAGGCACAACTAGTATTAATGATACTATTTTTGAGGGTTGGCCATGTACATGTAAATTTAGATAAATAACGTTAGTGTTCTGGATTATTTTTGCCTCTGTAACTAACTTGTAAACATTTTCTTATATTTTCCTATAAGTATTATATTAAATAATATGGAGTATTATTATTATTAAATAATTATTAAATAATTTAATAATCTGTAATTATTATTTATTTAAATTTAAAATTATTAAATGCTTTAGTAATATTAGTAAATAATGTAATCTATATTATTAAATAATTTATCTATAATTAAATGGTAATGCCATTTATTATTAAATTATTATTAAATAATATTATTAGATATTATATTTATATTACTAAATAACTTAATAATGATTACATAATTTAATAATCCATAGTTAAATGGGGATGCCAACAGCTTATTTTTTTCTGCATGAAAGAAACAAGATTATAATTTATGGGCTGTTAATATTTTAAAAATTCTAAGAATGATGTAAACATCAGTTGATAGAGGAGATAGTCTATTCAGGAATAATATTAGTATATATTAAAATCAAATTGTCTTCTCACTGTGAAATGAGACTCATCAGATTTAATATCATTATGCATAATAAGAGAAAACAAGTTTATATATTTTATTATTCTACTTAGTTTAACTAAAATAGTAAAAGGTATTATGGTACATAGGTTTATATTTTTCTAGTTAAGTATTACAAATTGATGCTAATACATTACAAAATGTATTTTTCCATTAAGTTTTCCAAATTCATATGAACAAAACACAACCCCAAGGCTGGTTCTGTTTCTTCTGTGACTACTGTTCAGAATTCTTCCACATCTGTGTTTCATGTAAGTGTTCATATTCCTAAACCACTACTTTCAAGCTTCTTCTCATGCTCGTTCACACTCTTCTTGGGTGAAATAATCCATAATTATGGCTTTCACCTAAAATCTATATGGTTGGGCCAAACCACTTCCTAGAGTGCCAGATACATTTTATTTTTCCTTGTTAACTATTGGAAAGCTCATTATCCACCTTCTCAAATCTGAAGTTTTCATCTTCCCCTCCAAAACTGCCCAGCAATCTGTGTTCCCTGTTGCTGTGAGTAGCAACATAGCTTATAAACAGTTTTATCAATGATTTTAAGAATGGACCACAAAATTTCCTTTTCTAAAATCCCCTTCTTTGTTCTGAACATGTTGTTAACTTTATTAAGGTGTTTAACTTCCTCACCTGGACCATGTGCTATAGGTGAAGTTGGCCTAGCTCCAGTTCCTGGAGGGCGGGTCCTGATTGATTTAAATCATAGTGGTGCAAGTCAACCAACCATGGGTTGAGTCTGTTCTGGGAATATGAAGCCTACTAGTAAATGAGGCATGAGGAAAACTCTTGAGTTCTATAACATAAGGATAAACTTATCTAACAGAGTTGACTGGAAAGTAATAATAAAAACAATCTGGGCATTTGATGACATTACTAAGACACTGAATTAACTAACAAGAGGACTACCATGCATTGGGACTTACTGCATGCATTGTAAACTTGAGTCTTATTTTTTAGGTCATTATGAGGAATGTATTTGTTAATCTTAAATGAATGAAAGCACCATGATATAAATGGTCATGGCAGAAAAGTGGGAGTTATTCTCCACACCAACTTAAAAGCATTCTTCCACTGCTTTCAAAGTTACATTTTATGTATCATTTGAATGAGCTATTTCCTCTTGGCTAAAATCTGTGCTACCTTTGTTACGTTTTTAAGAGAAATTTCCTGGTATTATTGAAACAGCCTCTGAAATCCATGGACCTAATCCACTATTATAGCCTACATCCTTTTCCAAAAAAATTTTTTTCAGGTTACTTAATATGATGAACTTCTTGAGACTATTATTCAACATTAAAAAAAATATTACTAATGCTTAGTATAGTCCTGGAAATTAATAGATATCTAGTTTCTTGAATGAACAAATGATTATGCAACAACATATGTTAAACTCTACGAAGAAAGATTGGCTTCCAACCCTTGGCTTTAATGGTAATGAGTACTGAGTATAACTCTTCTATTTTGCAAATATTTTGTAACAGCTTAAGAAAAATGTTTTAATATTTGTGTCTTGTTTATATCCAATAGTACTCTAAATCCTTAAATAAACCTAGTATAGTATAAAGCAAGATGAATTTTCCATAAAGATCCTATATTTAATTTATGGTTCTTCTGCTAATTATATATACAATGTTCAACTATATACTTGAACAGTATAAACTCAGTCTCCATATATTTATAATAATAATAATTATACCAAATATTACATTACATGAAAATAAAATGAGAATTATATTGAACTTCTTTGAAAATGCTAAAACTGTTGTTATTAAAAGTAAAAATTCTGTAATAGAAAAAAAAATCAATGTAAATTTCCAGAAACTGCTGTGCCAATCAATGATATAATGTCTTGAGGTAATCTCAATCATTTGAGGTACATATAAAGAAAAGTAAGAAAATGAGGATTTGTAATGATCAGACCCAATAACTTTTAAAAGCCCTCTCTCACAATTCTGTGGACTGCCTCCTCTTCTGCCCCAGCACAAATGAAGTATTTGATTTTATAAAGTGCTAAACTATAAAGAGGTTGTTTGGTGATTTTCAGAGTTGTATTATAATGAAATCAGACCAATTTCTATCATCTTTCTCCTGGGAAGTCATGAATCAATAATAAACCCACTTCTACAGAAAAATAACAAATCATTGTTTAAAGGTTAGTTCTTCAGATGCCCATGAATCATATATAAGGCATCATCATAAAAGCAGTAAAGCTGATAGCATTGAACACATCTTGATTAAATTATTACATAATATAGTTGAAGATACATATGGGCTTTGTCAGGTATATTCTGGAGACTTAACTCAGGGAATGGAAAAACAAGCCTTTTCAGATTGAGATTCATTACAAATTGTGCATCACACTTCATCAAGCTCCTACTAAAGAGAATTTGAAAGTTGTACAGCCAAACTAGAGGCAGGACTACTTCAGAATTGATTATAGCAAGTTGGAAAAGTAGTGAATAACTTGTTTATATAACATTTAAAATACATGTGTTAAAAAGAAATTTGAAGGTAGAGAATGTACTAGAATTGATAAAATATAGAAAAAAGACAAAAAAGTATCATCTATGAAGTCTTTGCCTTTCCATATGACCATCATATCAAGCCTTATATGCGCTGGTATGAATGAATACAGAGAGATTCTGTCTGGAAATCAATTAAGGACTTAGTAGCATTGCCTATCTAATAGTGGAATAAACTTAAAATTTTGTTGATGAGACCTTGCTGAGCCAATGGACAATAAAAAGCTTCCCCCCAGCTTTTAAAAGTACTGCAAATCATATCGCTCCAGAAATAGCTGAGAATTCATATTAAAGATGAGTACTCTATTCATCTCTGTTTTTAAAGCAGGAAGCATGCATGTGCCATCGACTTGAGCTTATATTGCATGGGTAAGGTAAAATGTCTCTAGTTCATCCTTGGAAAAAAATTATTTCATTAAATATTTGAACTTTTTCAGCTTTCTATTTCTTTGATGAAAATATTCACATTCTTAGTTCCTATATATGCATTTACAATCAATTGTATAGAAGTAGAAGAGAACAAAACAGATACAAATACCCTTTTGAACAGTGTGCCAGATTAATATAGAATTCTATTTGTAGTTTTGTTTGTTTATTTGCTTGCTTTTTGTTTTAACAAATTATCTATTATACAGACTAAGAACTAGGGTCTATTTTAATTGTAGCATTGTAATTCTGGCTAAAGATTGGGTTGGTTTATCTAAATTTCATATCAATCCCATTGGTCATTTACCTATCTCTCAAAGATTTTAACAATAACAATAAGTCATAAACTTGAAGTAAAAAAAATGTACTTCTTTAAACCATTTGTAAGCACTAACAAATATTCTTTTTGCAACATGTTAACTGAATCTTATTTTGAAAAATATACTCCTCAAGCATAATAGCTTTTCTGGGATATTATTCTTCATTGATTTTAAATTGCTAACAATATGCCTTTACATTAGCAAAGTCTGATTCAGTTACCAGTAAGATTCAAAATCTACGGTGTTTTATTCTGCCCATTTAATGTCTGCCAACTAGAAAATTTTACTTTAATCATGATGAATGAACAAGAACTCAACTGTAAATTTTAAATAACTATGTTGTAGTAAATGCAGAATAAAAGGCATGGTTTAGAATAAGGTTGAGAGCAAACATTGATGGATAAGATTACTAAATTCACTTATGTAAGATAGAAATAATCTGTCAAAATTACACAAACTATGTTGAATCTGTGAGAGGAAAACCAGTTAGTTGTCAAGCTGAGTAACAGATATACACCCGTTTTAGAATAAATTTCATTGTTCATTTACAAAACATTTCATCAGTGATATTTGATTTCTTGCCTGTACTGATGCTTAAAACAAAAAGATATCTAGATAATCAACATTCCTACTCAAAACATATAAACATGACAATATTCTAGATTTTGATCATTTAAAAAAATGTACACATTGCCATTATTTTCAAAACTGCAAGTCAAAATATTTCTAAAGTAATGAAATAAAGATATTTCTATGATATTCTACTTTCTGAAATTAGCCGAACATAACAAAAATAACATAACTAAGCTCTGACGTGCACACGTGTTCTGAAACAAATAAGGTAAGATCTCTGAAGGACACATTTCTAGAGATCTCGTCTCTCATGCAAAATTCTTTGAAGCCATAAAGTACAACCACTGATTTATTACATGAAGTAGCATGGGAAATTGTTCTTCTAAGTCATCTCAGAAGTAAACTACACATTGAAGTGTAAGAATAGTGCCATATCAACATAACAAACCAGGCAAGCACACCATGTTCACAGGGATAGGAAAGCAGGACTACTCTAGACGTCTCTTCAACTACTAGAATGGCTCGAGGTGAAAAGTGATGAAAAACCAAACCAAAACAAACCAAACCAACCTTATCCAACTAGCATGAAGAAAGTGTTTAAAACAAAAGGTTTTACTAAATTGAATAGTTATTGCCTGAGAACAATACGAATACCATAATGAGTTCAATAACTCAGGATTGCATAATTACCTCTAACGACATTTAGGTGGGTTAATCACAAGCAAAAATCCCTTAATTATTAGTTCAACATCCAAAGTCAAACATAGGGAGTTTTATGACCATCAGAGGGCTTAGATGGCTGAATAAAACACTCATTCTGTGATCCTTCTGATACCTGATTTGAAACATGAAGTGACTTGATGGATAACATGAGATTGCATATGTGAGACTGACTCACTTATGGAAGAGTACAGATCCAAGAACTTACTATGTGGGAGGATCTGGGTTACTCAGTGTTCTCAACTCTCCAGCTTCCATGTACACTGAGGCCACTTTGCCAGAAGAGGCAGTGATGCTTCCCTTGAATGAAGAAGCTCATCTCTTTAATAACTAAGAATTCCCTCACCTAAGGAAGCTTCCTTGTAGTGGAAGGCTGATTCTCCCCATGCCCCTCTTCCCCATTGCCTCTATGTCTACCATTAGAATCAGATATCAGCCTGTCTCTGGGAGATGTATAAACACAAGGAAGGTTAAAAATACAAACATTAGAAAATCACTGTGTGTAAATAAATTCTGAGGATGCTAGAAATAAAAGAGAGAGAATATTATATTTTTACATTGGAGTAAATTTTAAGAAATGAATGTCTTTGCCCATAATCTGAATTCAGTAGATCACTTGGAACACAAGAATGTGGTTTGAATTATTCATTCTTTACTTGATAGCTAAGTGGAACATAGCCTTAAAGAAGATAGATTAGAGAAATAATTAATTAGAGGAAACAAAAGATTTGGGGATATAGCCACCTGTACCCAAACTATGCTTCTGTGCTTGAGGAGAGAGCTCAGAAGATACTAAAATCATCAAATTCTTGAAGAACATATTACTAAGGGGAACAATATTTGCATACACACATATATACATATATGTGTACATATCTATTTATTTATACACACACATACACACACATATATCTTTCTTGGTTATTTTCTATGGGTTCGTGATGCTGCTGGGAGATTGTGTTATTAAAATCTTCTCCCAGACTTTAGTAGAAAGATACAACCTGGGGCAACTGAGACCACATACTTGTACTTTAGTGCCAGACAGTGGATTCCAAAAGAGGTAGAACTGTTTATTCAGAAGGATTATATCAGAAGGAATCATTAATGTTGCTTAATTGTGTACAGGGTCTCTGGATTGAAACAAATGGTCAGCTCACTTGTTCTTCTTATAAATGGTATACCTGACATTATTTCATCCATGTGAATGGTAGCCTAATCTAGGAATCAAAGATTAGAATTATGGACTCTTTCATAGTTTCCAGAATTAAACAAGTGCAGATATTTCAGGATCTGTTTAAAGAAGTAAATGTTTGGTGTATTATTGGAAAGCGTATCTTCCAATAAACTTGCAAGCATATTCTAAGTTTTCTTTTACATTCCAGATTTATATGAATCAACAGTGAAAAACTATACAAAGAGTTCACAAGTTGGGCACTCATCTAGAAAGAATTATGCTTTCAAACACATAATACAATAATAAGCTTAGTTCCAGAGTTTCTCCCTGATTCTCCTGGGCTATGCAGTCCAAATTTCATCTTGGAAAGAATGACCTACCTGCTTTATAGGAGTGTCAGAAAGCTGTCAAGGTTGAAGTGAATACAATGTATTTCTACCTTATTTTGTGATCCACTGATAGAGTCACTAAACAGAGTTAAAATATTGCGCTATTTTTATGCAAAGCAAAATGGAAGTCAAGCACAAGGCTTTGGAAAAGAGAAACAATGTTGGCAAAAATAGCTCTTTCATCAGAAGGTGAACCATCTTCCTCCTTACACTCAGAAAAAAAGAGTAGAGCACATCTATCTTGAGACTGTATCCAAGTAGAATATAAATAGGAAGTTCTCATGTCAATAAAGAAATAGAGTACAGCCAATGCTGGTCTTAACTGTGTTGCTTATGGTAAACTGAGGGTGGTAAACTCTTAGTGAGTATAAAACAGTTATTTGATCCTGCCAAAATTTTTGCATGGAACTACTAGAGTAGATTACAACTGAATAGAATAAATTGAAATAGAATCACTGTGGTACAAATAATATTTTAAATATTCGTTGGGCTATTAGAAATGCACTATATTAGTTATAATTATAAAAAGTTGAGATTGTTCCTATAGGCTATGAAAATAATTCCTATCATATTTCACAAAAATAATTTTGAATTCTTGAATTTAAAGTATTACACTGCACATGTTAGTTTGATTCCAGAGCTAAATAGTGACAACTAATCGATGAAAAATAAATGAACATTAATATTATAAGACTCCTTCAACACTTTGTTTATAGCACCATTAAAACAAGCTAGATATTGCATTTAAAGAATCAATATGGTGATATGGAAATTATGAGGCTAATACTTTAAATTTTTAGTGTGATGAATAGTTGTTAAATATTTATTCCTTGATGATTTACTTCCTTGATTAGTTTGCAAAAGTTATTCCACTTTAAAAAAAAATGAGCAATCTGGACATATCGATTTCCTTTACATTGGACTATACAGACATTCTCTAAGGTTGGACAAAGAAAAAAAGGAAAAAAGGTCATCCAGGAAAAAAAAAAGAAGGAAGATGAATTTTAGTTTATTCTGTGTTATGAATTTTGAAGCAGTACAGGATAAAAGAATGAAGGGGGAAAATGCTGGTGGCCTTTGTTTTAAATGTTCAGTTACTTGACATTTAACATCTTACACCATGCTCTTTGGTTTAGTTATAGAATTGTAAATACGTAACTTTCTTCTGTGCCTTGGCTAACTTTCAAATTTCTTCCATTATCTTCTACATTAAAATATACAATGTTTGCTATCTTTAAAGTATTTACAATTATAGAAAGAGATTTAAAGAAGATACTTTTTGTAGACTATTATCTATTATATTCAGAAATACTATTTATAGAAATATCCCTGAAGGTCATGAAATCTTATTGGCTTTTTTGTGATCCTTTTGGATACAGACTACAGAAATTGCTCTGGTTTCTCCTATAATCCTCAGTGTTCAATGTCACCTCATTTTTTCCTTTTATTCACATGTAAAAGAGAAAAATAAGTTATATAAGTCTAATATGCCCAAGTCATTCTATTTGCAAGAATAAATACAATTTTTATTTAATTATACAAAAGAAAGAGGATAACAATGAACAGATGAGTCTTTGAGAAGTTCTGAGAAATCTGTGCAGAAGCCCTGAGAAGAGAACATAGGGTGACCTTAAATATACCTTAGTCTTCACTGAAGACTCCTTTGCCTCCAGTCCCTGAGGTACAACAGAAACATTCTGGGATTTTTAACAAATAAATTGAAATCCTAGTTTGGGAAAGGTTCAAACTGATTTGGAAAAGAAGAAAAACTATTTGAAATTTCTTATTCAAGTGAACCTACTAGCTGAAAACTTGGATGGCACACACACACAAAATAATGGTATAATCTTTTATAATGGTAAAAAAGACTTGATGCCTCTTAAGTTCTTAAAAAATAATCTCAAGATATTTAAGAAAATTGGTTCCCATTTTTAAAACCATAATATTCCAAATAAATCTTCAGCCTAATAATGTACTGTTTATTTTCTTCTTAGTCAGAATTTTTTTCCTGAATATTTACCTATATAACAATTATTTTACATTTCTAATTTTTATTTCCATATTTCAACATTCTAGCTTAAATACATTAATATATTGACACTTCAACAGTTCAAAGCAATTCTGATGCTAACTAGTTAGTGTAGAACCCACAAGTCAAGGGCATGATCCCCAAAAAGACTGCTCTCAGTTCAGATGTCAGCTGCAAATTTGAGAGTCCCCAGGCCACCTGCTCTTCTAAGCAACTGGCTACAAAAGCAGGAAGATTCCATTCCCTTATTTTCAACAAGTCACTGGAAAGACATACAACTTAGGAAAGCACTGTACTAATTATTACAATTGTATTATAAAGGATACACAACAGGAGCAAGCAAATGAAGAAACAAATAGGGCACAATTTGGAAGAGTTGCAAGCTAGCTGCTTCTGTACCCTCTCCCCATGTTATAGGGACACATTCTAAATCTGAGATCTTGAGGGCAAGCTGAATTTGTGTACAGCCTTTCTGTTTCGGGAAATGATAAACCACTAGTTCTGTGGTTTTAGTATAACTACTCCTGACAGGGTAAGAGCTCTATTCCTTAGATGATAATTTTCAGGTAAACCAGAGAAGACTCCTTCTTAATTTACTCTACAATCCTATCTGCTGCCACACTTAACACCACAGAAGTTTATTTCTCAAGTCAAATCAGCACCTTAGAGGTACACTGCTCCATGAAACCACTCAGCAAATCATGTTGATAAAAGCCTTGACCTCTTCAACGTGTGGCTTTCACTGTAGCTCTGGGTATTGACATCCAACTGGCAAATGTGTTTAAGAGGTAGAGTGAAAGATTATGAGCCAGATTTAGAAGTGTTGTATATTACATATGCCAACTTTTCATTAGTCAGGAACAAGGAATGGTTTTGGTAAAGAGGAAGTTAGTCTCTGTGAATTAGTTATCTAACTCTACATAACTTATTTCCCCTAAATTTGGTAGCTTAAAAACATAAATATTTATTATCTCATATTTTCTATGGGTCAGGAATCCGGGACCAGCTTATCTGGGTTCTCTAGTTCAAGGTCTTTCACGAGGCTTCAGTTAACTTGTCAGCCAAGACTTCAGTCATCTCGAGACTCCTATGGGGAGATCCATTTTCAGCTCATGATATTTGTCTCTGAATATATTCACATGGACCTCCCCAAAAGGCTGTTTCAAGACAAAGCACCTGACTTTCTCAAGTAAATAAAAGCAATTTAAGAGACAGCTATAGAAATTAGGAGGAAGCCATAGTCTTCCTGTACTTTAATCTCAGAGGTAAAAATCCCATCATTTCTGCCACAGTGTATTCATTAGAAGCATGTTAATATGTCTAGCCCGTACTCAACAAGAGGGAATTACACATGCTCTGAAATATATGAGTTTCCCATAAGTATTTCTTGAGCTTCTACTATGTATATATCAGTGCGCTAGTTAAGGAAGAGGGTGTGAATAAACAAGAAGAGAAGGAGGAGGAAGGTGGGGGAGGAGAAGAAGGAGAAGGAGAAATTATAAAACAGCATGAATAATAGAGAATGAGAATTAAGTTCTTATTAGATGAAAAATGTTGGGTTTTTTTTAAGGTTTCATAATTTCCAGAAGCCAATTTTAATCTTAGAGGTGTCTACCACACTTTATCACAATAAATGTAAGAGACACATTATAAGAATTCCAACCATTCCATATTGATTATAAAGGAGCCATCCACATAAAGTATGTCACACAACATAATTTCCTAACCTTAATGACAGAAATAGGTAAATATATATGACAAGTTGAAAAGAGTGAGAAACTTTACATATATGAAAATTTATTAGGTAAAAACTGTTCTAAAAAGATAATGTAAATGAAAATTGTATTATTGTAATTCTATATAAAACTCACTTAAAGTTCACTTTATTGTGAATAAGCGTAAGGTCAGACTAAATCTTAAATGAGAACTTTGCTTCAAAATTCAATGTTGTGGGGAGGGTATAGCTCAGTGGAAGAGTGCAAACTTAGCATGCACGAGGTTCTGGGGTCAATCCTCAGCACCTAAGTTAAAAAATAAATAAACAAATAAACCTAAATAACCCTCACCCCCGGGCAAGGAAAAAAACAAACAAACAAACAAACTCAATGGTAAGCTGACCAAACCTCTGTGTTTAGTTCACAGGGCTGTAAATGAATCTCACTGATAATGAAGATCAATATATTTTACCCAGAATCCCAATATACAAAATTTTTCATGTAACTGCTTTGCTTTATATTTTTCCTTAATTAATAATCAGTATATATCTAAAAGGAGACATGCTTTTAGTGACATTATTTGTACCTTCTAAGAGGGATCGCAACTATATTTGTTTCAAAACTCAAAAATGTATAAACACATAGGCGTTCATTAATAGAAAAATAAAAGATGAAATCCATGAGTTGTCAGGCAACATTCTGTGTAGACAAAGAGTTTCTCTAAATAGTATGATTTATGAGATACAGGAAAAGCTTTCCCCAAAAGTACAAACTTTATCAACCAATTACAATGTAGGCAAATTCTAATCCAAGTTACACATGCATTTCTAAATTTCCTTTTAAAAAGCAAAGATGCTATGTAAGCACAATTTCACAGAACTTTTTAAGTTATTCTACCTGTAGTTAAAGGCAAGCTGGTAAAATGTTTAAAAATCAGCTATTCAGGAAACAATAATAACTCCAAATTCTGAATTGTAACATTTGTTAACTTCTGTAGTATAAATATCCTCACCATGATTGAGTCGAAGATATTAACATGACCTCAGTGAATGCATAGTTGAGAAAAAATGTGAAGCAGCACACCATTACATAGCAGTTCCACCCCAAAACTATATGTATAGATCCTCAAGAATATAGATGATAGTAAAATGTAGTAAAATAATTGTGAAGTGATGAATTTTGGGTATTTATTGTGCTTTTGATATAGTTAATTTAATTGTAACTTTATAATTTTTAACAATGGCTAACTCCAATAATCATCCTTCAAAATTCCTAAAAATTTAGCAATCCACTTATTTTAGCAAGTATAGGCCAACTCTAGCTCACTACTGACTATAGTACATTTTGAGATGTTCATTTATAATAGGGGATAGAGGAGAACTTAAGGGGACAATGACACCAGGTCTGTGAAATCAGGAGAATGGAGCAAAAAGGGGGATTATTCTAGTGACAATATTAAGGTAAGCAGAAATGAGTTGTCTGTTTAAAATATTTCACAGAATTGCCTAATGTGGCATCTTGGATGGGCACTTTTTGTAGTGGTAATCTAAATAAACCACTCTTCTATAAACTTGATTTTAGTATTTTAATCTGATGGAAGGAGTTTTCACATATTGAGGTATGGGGAATTTATTATGGCTTCTACATGATTTAACTTGAACTTTGGGCTAACTAAACTAAAACAGCCTATTTGTGGCCTTTTAAACATGCTTTGATATCTGCTGTGGTTTCAAGGTCTCCCCTTGTAACTATGCAAACATTTCTGACACCACCCAATCCTTGCTTAACAAGCACATTTACTTCTTGTCATCTCCAGCTTCTAAAAAAACAACTTACATAATTTTGTGGTTTTTGCCTTTATAAGTTACCCAACTTTGTAGTCTGGCAGAACAAAATACAGGTGTGTTTAGAACCTGTCACCCAGGCTATATTCCTCAGTTTAGCTCAAATAAAACTCTTTTCTATTCCTATTATAGATTGTTTATTGATTATTTCTGGAGAAATATGAATAATTCCATGTCAACCATGCATTCGAAAAATCTTTTTTTTTGTGGAATCACATTAATTTTTTTAAACTTTTTTTTTATTGAGTAATAGTCATTTTACAATGTTGTGTCAAATTCCAGTGTAGAGCACAATTTTTCAGTTATACATGAACATACTTATATTCATTGTCATATTCTTTTTCGCCGTGAGCTTCCACAAGATCTTGTATATATTTCCCTGTGCTATACAGTATAATCTTGTTTATCTATTCTACATTTTGAACTCCCAGTCTGTCCCTTCCCAACCCCCGCCCCCTTGGCAACCACAAGTTTGTATTCTATGTCTATGAGTATGTTTCTGTTTTGTATTCATGTTTTTTTTTTTTTTTTAAGATTCCACATATGAGCGATCTCATATGGTATTTTTCTTTCTCTTTCTGGCTTACTTCACTTAGAATGACATTCTCCAGGAACATCCATGTTGCTGCAAATGGCGTTATGTTGTCGGGTTTTATGGCTGAATAGTATTCCATCATATAAATATACCACTTCTTCTTTATTCAGTCATAGGTTGATGGACATTTAGGCTGTTTCCATGTCTTAGCTACTGTAAATAGTGCTGCTATGAATATTGGGGTGCAGGTGTCATTTTGAAGTAGGGTTCCTTCTGGGTATACGCCCAGGAGTGTGATTCCTGGGACCTATGGTAAGTCTGTTCCTAGTCTTTTGAGGAATCCCCATAGTGTTTTCCACAGTGGCTGCACCAAACCGCATTCCCACCAGCAGTGTAGGAGGGTTCCCTTTTCTCCACAGCCTCTCCAGCATTTGTCATTTGTGGACTTTTGAATGATGGCCATTCAGACTGGTGTGAGGTGATACCTCATTGTAGTTTTGATTTGCATTTCTCTGATAATTAGTGATATTGAGCATTTTTTCATGTGTCTATTGATCATTTGTATTTCTTCCTTGGAGAATTGCTTGTTTAGGTCTTCTGCCCACTTTTGGATTGGGTTGTTTGTTTTTTTCTTATTAAGTTGTATGAGCTGCTTATATATTCTGGAGATCAAGCCTTTGTCAGTTTCATCTTTTGCAAAAATATTCTCCCATTCTGTAGGTTGTCGTTTTGTTTTATTTATGGTTTCCTTTGCTGTGCAAAAGCCTGTAAGTTTAATTAGGTCCCATTTGTTTATTCTTGCTTTTATTTCTATTGCTTGGGTAGACTGTCCTAGGAGAATATTTTTGAGATGCATGTGAGATAATGTTTTGCCTATGTTTTCTTCTAGGAGGTTTATTGTATCTTGTCTTATGTTTAAGTCTTTGATCCATTTTGAGTTGATTTTTGTGTATGGTGTAAGGGAGTGTTCTAGCTTCACTGATTTACATGCTGCTGTCCAGTTTTCCCAACACCATTTGCTGAAGAGACTGTCTTTATTCCATTGTATGTTCTTGCCTCCTTTGTCGAAGATTAGTTGACCAAAGTTTGTGGGTTCATTTCTGGATTCTCTATTCTGTTCTATTTTTCTATATGTCTGTTTTTGTACCAATACCATGCTGTCTTGATTACTGTAGCACTATAGCATTGTCTGAAGTCTGGGAGAGTTACTCCTCCAGTCTCTTCCTTTTTCTTCCATAATGCTTTGGCAATTCTAGGTCCTTTGTGGTTCCATATAAATTTGATTATGATTTGTTCTAGTTCTGTGAAATATGTCCTAGGTAATTTGATAGGGATTGTAGATTGCCTTTGGGCAGGGTGACCACTTTAACAATACTGATTCTTCCAATCCAGGAGCATTTGAATTTAAAGGAAAAAGTATAGTTGGTCATATTGCTGAAATTGCCAGCTGCATTTTAGGAAATCTAATTTTCTAGAATTCTCAGAAAGCTCCAGCTTCATACTTGCAAACATTTCTTAAACTACTTTTATTAACCAGGAGCTAGTCTAAATGCTAGGCATGTATCCCTTGTTTAATTCTCACAATAAAACATTACAACACTTTTTAATATCTTCATTTTAAAGATAGGGAAACTGAGTCATAAAGAAGTTAAGTAACTTTTCCAAAGCCATACAAGCAGTAAAGGAAGTAAGTGGACTTTAAACCTAAGTAGTGTGGCTCTTAAAACCTCTTTAGTCTTTAGGCAGAGTGTATTTTAATTTGTTTGTTTTGACTAATATCAAGTAACTCAGCCTTAGATTGGATTTCTTCATCAGCAAAAAGAGGAAAATAAAAAGCTTCCTCATAGGATTTTTGAGATGATTAAATGAAATGATACTCATAAATGTGTCTAGCTATACAGTATAATTGTAGTTGCAGTATTTATTATTAATGGTATTTGGAGCATGAAGTCTGTCTAAAGAAATAATCTGAGATATGAAGAAAGATTTATATATAATGAAATTGAAGACAGTTTTATTATTATAGTAAAAATGAGAAACAGTCTAAATATAATTTAAGAAAATGGTTATAAATAAATTATGGTACATCCAGGGAACATTATGAAGTCAGTAGTATTATCTTTCAAAAATATTTAGTTATTTGGAAATATTTATAATGTAAGAATAAATGAAAGAAATAATGAAAATCACATGGAAGTACTTGTATATAAATGCACTCAAATATATGACTATTAGGAATTGCTCGATGTTACTACTGCTTAGTTCTGGCTCGTGGCATTATGATTTATTTTCCTTTCACCTTTTGTAAAATCCAAATTCTCTACAATAGATATCTATCAATTTTATGTAAATATAAGGCATTAATTTAAAATTTTATGTCTGCAAAAGATTAGAGGAAAAGTGACATTTTATATCCTGATAGAACTTTTAAAAATTTTATCATGATATGCTGTAATGAGAGTATTCATATTATAAAAAATTAGAACTACATTTTAAGTATATATTATTTATAAGTTCTTTTCAAAAGTATGCTCATCAAATTAATAGCAAAATTATTGCACTGCATAAAATTCCCTTTAGTAATTTTCATTAAGTGGACTTCTGGTTTATTTTCTGCCCTAAGCACTACTAGTTTTTTCTTTTTCTGAAAGAAACACTATGAGGCTTAATTATTAATTGTGAAGTATTTGATCTCTCTCAAATGCATGTAAGATATTATTCAAAGAATTGTAATCAGCATGCAAATCCAAATAAAGTATTAACACAAGTAGAATACATTAAATAATTACATCCTGGTCTCTATTACATGACAAAATGGTGAATTCTGGTATTTAGCAGCCCTTCCTCTATCCAAGCCTGTGAACTGCTTCCCCTGTCCCTTAGTGCTAGCTGTGGGCCCAGGAACCCAGATGGCCTCTCATCCACAAGTAGTGCAGAGTGTGCTTCTCCACAGGATGGTGGTGTCAGGGCTCTAAAGGGTGGAGATGAATGCTGCAAGGTTTTTTAAGGCCCAGCCTTAGAAATCAAATTGTATCACTGTACCAAAATGCAGTTAAAGGCCTTCCCAGATTCAAGGAGTCAAGAAATTGACTCAGACTCTTGAGTTGAGAAGTGGCAAAATCACATTGCTAAAGAGCGTGGGAGGAATCTCACGCAGCTGTCTGAGAAAGCATTCTCACCTAGTATCTACATTTCCCCAGCTGTCACCTTAGGCCTACCCAGGGAGAGGGCGGAGCACTACTGTTTCAGAGTGCACTTTGTCATGTCCCTTCATGTTGCCTGTCTCTTCTCTGCACCCACGATTCCCAGGGAGAAGTAAACTCCGGAAGCACAAAATAACATTCTTCATAATCCTTCATAAAGGAAGGATTCAGGCATGATTTTCTCTGCCCATTTTTCCATGAAAAATTTTCAAAAAGTAGGTGGGTATTTTTTATCATGTGGGAGGCAAAGTACATAGGCATGGAAAATGTGAAAGTACAGCAGTGGGCATTTATTAAAAGACATATGTTCAACATTAATAAAATCACTATGAAAGTTAAAAAAGAAACATTAATGTCACTTTCCTTGCTTACAGGAAGGTTACTGTCTGTTTGATAATTCAAACATAACTAATACACATTGAAATTATAAAACAATATATTATATAATAGTTATTTATATAATTATGCATTAATAAGACACAAAATACACATACAATTTGTGGAATGTGTGGTTAGGGTGATCTTAATTACTGAGAATAAAGGTAATTTAGATTTGAGTAGCTTTTGAAGAACAGGAGGTGAATTTTAGAGATAATAGCTGGAGCTAAGTAAGATAGAGAAGGCTATTAAAAATCAAAGTATGTTTAAGTAGATATGTGGGTCTATATTTGGCAATTTTGAACTGACACCTTAATAACAATTAACAAAATAGTCCCACTATGCATCTGGTTGGTTGTTCAATCCAGAAATGTAACAACTGTCCTTCACTGATGTCCTTCAGGCATATATTTAAGAGTAATGGCCAACACTTACTGAAAACTACATCCCCTACTTTTGAAATGATCAGTGTTCTTGTCTAATAATGGAAATAATAATGTATTTGTTGTAAGCATTAAATAAATTATTAAAGGTAAGACCCTTAGAATATGATCTGTCATATAATAATATTGCAATAAATGTTAACTATTGTCACTATTAATATTTATATCATCGTTATTACTCTATACCAAATTTATCCACTCTTCCCCACCTTTACGGTAACTACCTTATTCTAAAATGCCATCTCTTCTTGCCTGGCTGCCTATAATGGTCCCTTCTCTCAGCTTCCACTTTTGACTTTAAACATAGTTTTTCAAAAAGCAGTAAGATATATTTTCTATTAGCACAAAAAATCTTACCAGTTTTTTCCTGATAAAAAGTTTGTTTTTCATTTGTATCTTTATCTTAAATGTGATGTATCTTTTTGCTTTGGCTGCTTTTAAGATTCGCTACTTACATATAGTTTTTTGCAGTTTGCCTATGCCTATGGCAGACAGACGCTAAGGTAACCCCAATGATTTCCAGTCTTCTAATGTTCACACCATTGTGTATTCTGTCCCCAACCCCCACTTCCCCTGTGTCTGGGCAGGATCTGTAACTTGCTTCTAACCAAAACAGTATGACAAATGTGATGAAATGGTAATATCCTAATGAGATCTGATTAGGTTCCACTATATGGCAAAGGTAATGAGATACCATTCATACGACCCTGTTAGATTAGAAAAGACTTCACATTAGCTGATTAGGGCTAGAGCATTTCCTTACAGGCTTGGTGTAGTAAGGATAAGTGGCCATGTTGAAAAAGTCCACGTGGTAAGAAACTCAAATGGTTTCTAGCCAATGGCAAAGAGCTGGGGACCATTCTTACAGCTACAAGGGAATGAACTCCACCACCAACCTGAGCTTAGCAGCAGGTTCTTCTCTAGGCAAGCTTCTAGAAGACAGTAAAGCCTAGCTGTCACCTTGACTGCAGCCTTGTGAGACCCTTACCAGAGGACCACTTGGGCCTGGCCTGGGCTCCTGACCCAAAGAAACTGTGAGATAGTAAATGCGTGTTTTTCTAAGCCAATGAGGCTGCAGTGCTGAATGTGTGAGTGCATATCCAGAGTACCCTTGAATTTAGTACTTTATTTTGAATATGATCTACCTTCCTTTAAGAGGAAAAAAAAACAAATTTGATCCTGTAATCTCTAAATATATTTGGAACTCGGATGTTATCTGTTTAATTTCCTCTTATTCCCATTTATTTTATTACATTCTGTGAATCCTCCTGAAGCTACATGACAGAAGCTACACTTCAACTGAAACACACATTTTTAGGTAGTTGTGTCACCCTTTCACTATACCGAGTATAATTAGTTATGTTGTACAAATTGTTACTATTATGAGAAAAAAAAGCAGTAAGTGTAATTTTTTTTTCCTAGATCACATCCAGAAGCAAGTTAAGTTTCTCTCTATGGGCCCAAACATTTAACTCAATATTCATGTGAATAGCAGAAGGCACTATCATAATTGGGAAATTGAATACAAAACCTTCTAGAATAGAACATACACAGAATAATGATACACATTTATATGGCTCCTTGACTCCCTGATTTGTAATAAATTTGCATTAGAGCCCTATTTAACTCTTTAACAAATTTCCAAACTATTTTACAATTCCATCAAAAAGCCCATGACTAAGATAACTCAAATCTCTGAGAATCTGTTTTTAAAATGTTCAACAAGAGGAACAAATAAATAAATATGAAAATAAAATTCTGTTTCAGAAGTGTTGTTGTTGTTGTTGTTGTTGTTTTAACCTTGTGTTCACCCCTACATCAAGTTGTATTGAACATCTGTCAAATTTCTTGCCTTTCAGGAAATGATTGCTCAGTCATATTTTTGCAGGAAAAAAAAGTTACCTTAAAATAGAGTAACACTCCAAACTCTAGAAAGACAGTCTCATCACTACAGTTCTTACAAATGTGCAGTTTATTACTTCAGAAAATGGTAACTGCGTCTGTTCATTTCTTCCATCTCCAGAAATAATCTCCTGTGAATGCTGCCCAGTATATCAATTTCCCCTCTACCACTCATGGTGTAATAAAGGATTAGGTATTGGAAATCCCACTTCTATTCATTTCTTTTTTTCCCCTGATTCCAAGGACGTAAGGAGACATCAAAAATAGTTCAGAGGTGAGCTTACTGCCATTATTTTCTGATATAAATAAAACTTTTTAAAAAGTAGCTGAAATTTTAAAATTTTATTTCATTTTCATACTCTATCCATTCCTGTATATTCTTGTATAAATATGGGATAAAACATGTATAACTATAGATCCTATAAAGACAATTCATATAGAGATTCACAGCATTAGCAGAATTTTATCCCATTACATATAAAGTCAACTAAAAATTAGGGGGCACATCTGAAAGTTTACAAACACTCACATGGAATTAATATCCCAATATACAAACTTCTCACACTTCACTGCATATCAGTTCAAAATTCTTATAGGAAGAGAATGATCTTTCATATATGATTATTTCATAGAAATCTTAGATTTGAGATAATTAATACACTCTCTTCTGAACTTACAGTGTTCACAGTAGATTTGGGGTATAATCAGTTTCACAGCTTTTTTTATTTGTTTTCTGCTTTTTCTATTTACTGTTTTCTTGAGGAAGATTTGTGAGAAATAAAATATTTGGTCATAAAAATTAACATTCATATTTTCAATATACTAAATATATTTTCAGATATAAAATGTAAGCTTAATAAAAGAAATTCTTTACACTAATTATGTGAATTAATTATGAGTAACTGCTGTTAAGCAGAAAAGTTTAAAGGAACAAGTAATAAAATTTTTATATTTATGCCAGTTTCCAGATCCAGTTGTACTAACTCTTATGTTTCAAACAAGTGACTCTAATAGTCTCAAAATTAGGATCTATGAATAAATAAGAATTTGTAAATCCTTTATGTAACTGATGCATGGATGAAATGAACAGTTTCAAACAAGTAGATATTCAAAATCTATTTTGAAAGTTATGAATGGGTAAAAGTTATGAATGGGTAAAAGCAGCCTGGGTGAAATAGAGTACCAAGTATTTGATTTTTTAATATGATGCTAGAATATACATTTTTCTTACAAACCATGTATGAGTTAAATTTGAAAGTCAGAAGTCATGTAATGCAAAAATTTATGTAATCTACCTATATACATTTTCCATGATATATAAGAAGAGA